>NW_028262342.1:7138903-7791604 GCF_047370975.1 Nipponia nippon
CATTAATTTGAATATATACTAAAGAACATATTTTAACCAAAACAGTCAAAAATATACCAAAAATGACTTATCTATTTTATTTTTTTAAGGAAGGTTGACATTTCCATTTTATTCTTGCCAGGCAGCTGTGTTTAAGATGGCTACTGAGACTCTTGGCCTACTACAGATTTTGGGGGCAGATTTTGGAGCCAAGTCCTGCAGTCTTTTTGGAAAAGCATTTGCAGGTATCGCGTCACATGGCCAAGTTGTTTTCCAGGATTTGAAAGACAATTATGTCATTTCAAAGCAGGGAAATGAGCAACACAAGCCTCTTTGGCAATGCACAAGGCAGCCCTGAAGTAGCTCTCACACACAATCAATGAAATAAGAGAAAGGTTAGGAAAATAAGCAAAGTTTGAAGTCTACAGCAGGGGCTCCTCAACAGTGCTAGATTGTAGCCCTCATGGTGAGCAACCTTCAAAGCAGCATGCAATCAAACAAACAAAAAAACCCAAACAAATCTAGAGCAGCCTACCAACTTTCCCCCGGAGGAGGCGGGAAACGAGACATCTAAGGCTGCCCGGACCGCCACACGCGGAGCTAGGAGCTCCGTGGGAAAAGAGTTTGTCACCAGGATAAGTCTGGGAGTCCCTGATACACAATGCTGACCTTAAAACAATTCTGCTGTATTCACATCGGGGTTTTTTGTTGTTTTGTTCCCCCCCCCGAAATAATGGTGCTCTGCAAAGCAAAAACTAGGCAACCAAAACAAGGCAGAGAATTAACTCTCAGTTAACAGAACCAAGATTGAGGGATTCCCGAGTTCTTTCATGCTATGGTGGATTTAAACAACCACCACCATCACCCATAAATAAAACAAGAGTAGCTACACTGGAAGGACCACGATTCCTAGAAAGAGGCTCCACAGAAGCATTACGGCAAAGACGAAAAGGGCTACAGCATTATTAGAAGCTAGGCTACGACGTTATTAGAAAATGAGCTGTGAACCTTCCAGGCTTCCAGGAAAAGACAGTCCTACCCACACGCGCCAGCCTAAGGACAATCAAGCTGGCAGACTTAATAAGAAACAGCAGACAAGATGTTAAATATGTGGGTTTTGGCCCAGCCAGCATTCTGCTGCCAGAAGCCAATCTATACCTGCTGGCTACCGAAACAGCCTCTGCACTTTCTGTCATGCTTTCTATCAATATTAAGCCACAAAATAATGTATTTTGCATAGCGACTAAAGCACAAACCTCCCGACATTTAAACTTATTTCACACTTTAGCATTATTTATCAGAACATAGACTGCAAGAAAATAACATCTCATAACACGCTGTAGTGAGACTGGTGGAGAAGATGGCTGACTTCAATGATTTTCGCCTGTACAATCTGTCTTTGTTGGAAAGTTTCAATTTAATAAGAGTCTCTGTATTCAGGAGTTTGGAGCTTAGCTGTGCTAGCGGCTCTCCGATTTGCCCTGTGACCAGGCAGGATATTGTAGCTGGTGGTTCTGTGTCCAGCATAATAAAGACCTTTTATGCTTTACCCAAAGTTAAATGTTCTCACAATCCCAATATATTATTGTTACTGTACTTCATGGTTTTATATCTGACAAAACTGGGATCTTGACTTGACCACATCAGACCACCTTCAAACACTAAGAACAGTGCACGCCGACAAACGGAGTTCAAGAAGAGCAGGAGGGGAAAAGAAACACTGTAATTAGCAAAGACACGCAAAAATTCATCTAATTTAACGGGCAGAAGCATGGCCTCGATTACACTACAACAAAACATGCATTTTGCCTAACTACTAACGCAGGACGGTCTAAACAAGCACGCCAAGGCTGCTCCCACCCTCTTGCTATTCAGGGCACGTTACGAAGTTAGCACATAGTAGTAACAAGCACAGCCTGTGGTCAGCAAGGCTACAGCCAGCTTCAAACATGACAATGTCTTTAGCTAAGACAAGAATACACACAACCTCAACAGCAAGCCACAGAAAAACCCTCTCCTGACCATAACAGTATGTCCTCACTCTTCCTCAACAGCGTGCATTTCCTTAGACAAGTGTCATTTTCGCACACACACCCGCACCTTGCTCCGTGGCGTAATGCAATTTAACCTACAAAGCAGTACCTAGAAACTGGAAGCAGGAAATTCATGACAGAAAGCTAGAAAGGGAAATTATTTGCGCTGCAGAACCTGACAAAGCAAAGCACCAGTCTTGAAAGAGGAGTAAAAGGTGAACTGGAAGAAGTTCAAGTCATTTCAAGCATTTGGATTGCACCTATGGTACTATAACCATAGAGGAAAAAATAAAGAAAATCCTCTTGGTTTTTAGGCTACTTCTTAGAGTAACAATAATAAATCATCACATACCGCACTGCCACTCTGGCGTCAAAATACCAAGGGTCATATTACCGTTACTACAGTTTTCTTGTGACTTTAGAGTGACTGCTTACTCTTACCGAAGAAGAACACAATCCGGAGTCCTCTCCCTCCATCAAAATTATGTTTTAGATAACCACAAAAATTATCTGCAACATGCCTTTCACAGCAGGGACAGGACAGAGAAAACGGCTGAAATGCCTGAACCAGCAGCCACTTGTTTCAGAAGAAAAGGGCTGATAAGGAGGCACTCCCAGCAAAAGACCCCAAAACCGATAACCTATTTCTGCCTGTCAAAACCAGTTTGTTGACCACTCGGTACTTACACAACTCTCCAGGCAGACTTTTTCCAGAAGAAATGCTAGCTTTTAAATGGCCTTTTTTTTTTTCTAAGGAAAAAAAAAAAAAAAAGAAACGAAGGGAGTATTTTGGTCTTTTTACACAGACCAAATGACTCTGGATGTCAGCACTTGCATATGTATACACTTACTGTTTTGATTAACAAGTCCTATTCATAAAATAAAGCATGCAAAAACCTACAGCCATGAAAACTCTTGGGAAGCTTTTCAAATATAAGTAGTTAATTCTACGCATAACATCAACATATGTCATTTACACAAGAAAAAGTAACCACCCAAGTCAATACACATGAAAATAACATTCAAACCACATTAAGCATCTTAAAAAAAAAAAAAAAAAATCTACCCAGTAGGTAATTGTATCCCTCTGAATTTCACATGTGAACGTGACATTTCTGGGAACAAGGAGTTATTGTCCATTATCCACTCCACAAAGACAGCTCCAGAGACACAAATTCTGATATAAATGTCCACAAAATTTGAAAGATCCTTGACCAGTCTGTGCAGTCAGTCTCTCAGTCGGACTAAAAAAGAACTACTGTTGAAAGAAACTGAGTACCTGCTTCCCAGTTGCTGGATATTACACGCAGCATCTGCACATGGATGTTTACTATTCATAAGGTAGAATTGAGAGTTTCTTGATTTTGTTTTATCCAGTTTTTCTGGGCAACCCCATCACAGAGGTATGCAAACCAGGATAATTTCCCTTATTTCAAAAAAATAACGATAACATCCAAGCAAATGATCATCTTCCTTTGACTGAGAAGGGAAAGAGTTGTTTTTCCAGACCTTGAGAGACCATCCATGGAAAGATTAGGTCCTTTGGCAGCAGTCCCAGCTGGGTACACCCCCCAGCTGCTCGTACCTGCCTCCACGCTTCGGCGGCTTGCCTGAAGGGTGCGGAGATGAACCAAGTCAGGGAACCGATCATGAGGTTAAAAAACAAACAAAGGGGAGGGGGACACCACACAAGCGAGGAGAGAAAGGTAGGAAAAACAGCTACAGCCTCTGGCCAGGCGATGAGTGGATCTGAGATGAAAGGGCTTTCAGAGAAGCGTTATGCAGAGGAGAGGCAGCGGGCACCGCTGCCGGGTCCTTCTCAACAAACCCGGGGTGGAGCGCACTGCCTCCGTATTCATCGCTTTCCCCGAGCGGAGCAGAACAAAACTGACTCAATTCTTCAGTTTCACAACAGCTTACAGAGCTTCCAGTAAATTAAGTGAACATTTAACATTTTTCATTCTTTTGTAGTTTGGGAAAGCACAAGAGACCATGGAACTGCTTGTAAAAATGTTTATGGAAGCTGCCTTTATGAAAAGGCTAGAAAACACTTTTTAAGATGAAAGCTAGGTTTTGCAGAGGTTTATACTCTTGCTCTTGGAGAAAACTAGCTACAAGCACAGCAGAGAGGAACAGGAGAAGCACAAGCAAGAGAACTATTTCTAAACTGGCCTATATCTTACTGGAGATGTGGTAATGTGTTAGCAACAGACAGGGAGAACTCTATTCGGTTTCAACCGCAACCCTTCTACGTAGCTGAAGGGAACAGCGTCAAGCCGAGCCCTCAGAACAGAGGTTCTGAGGCTATATTCCATGAAAAGGACGATGATCGTACGATGCTGGGCTCCCTTTACATCCCAACAGTAAAGTACTCCAAGTGGTTTTAGCTATTTTTATACTGAAGCAAACGCACAAAGGATGGCCCAGGAACGCTGTGTGGTCATCAAGGCAGTCTACAGTTAAAATTTGAGAGCTGCTGTATTACATCATAGCTTGGTTTAAAACCAACCCAGGAGAAGCAAGAAGAAAAGGTTAGTTTGAATTCAAATTACTTTCCCCAACCGAAGTTGTTGTGGGGCTACGTAAACGTAGCTTTTGGTGGCCGTATTGGCTTGGCGTGCTCACAGAGCTGCAGAGCCAGGGCGCTTACCAGACGCTGTGCGAAAGTTCTATTTTCTCATCTCAATTTAGACTTCATTCACAATTAAGAAAAGACGACCAATCCTGGATCCTATTCTTTCCGAAGCATTTCCTCCAAAAAGTCTTTAAAAATACCAGTTGTTAATGAGCAGCTTGTCCTTTCACCAGATACAATGCAGGCATGCTTAAACCTGTAGCTACACCACTGCGGGACTTAAAGCCAAAGGGTTCCCTTTTTATTTCTGTTAAAATGTAACACAGAGATGCTGCCACTGAGCAGGCTCCCATCTGCTTCGTAATAGTAAGACATTAGTGAAATTTTCTGGAACATTTCCTCATTGAAGCAGCTGGTCTACACAAAAAATACTTGTGTTATTTAAAAATAACACCATAATAGCAATATTGAGAGGCACTGACATCACAAGCAATAAAACGCATGATTTCAGAGGTAACGCAAGATCTGGGATCTCTGGATCTGCACACTCTCCTTCCCCACTTCGGCAGAAGCAGCAAATATCAAGGCAGTTTACCCTATTTGAAAAGATGGAAATAGCAGAGTCCCGGCGTTCAGTTGCCGAAAGGTCCTTTGAAGTCTGCTCACACTCTCTTTGAATTAATCCTGTTGATTCCCCCGTTCTCCCTCCTGCCCAAAGAGACATCGCTCTGCGGTGGCTCACTGTTTATGAAACAACGCAGATAGAGATTTTTTCCACACAGCCCAATTAAGAAATGGTTTTTTTGCTCCATTTGAGATTCATGTTTAAATGAATTCTCCCTGTGCTGCTTTTTAAAGGAATATGTAACAAAGACATCTTTTCAGCCATCATTTGGTCTTCCAATAACATTCCAGAGCTTCTTTCATGTCCAAAAGTAGTAGCTTCCAAATGCGATACAGAGAAAATGTGCAACCTCGAGCAGCATAAGGAAAAAAAATAAGTCACTTTAAAAAAAGAAACAAAAATGTTATTGTGTTAAGACTCTTTATTTGCAAATTTAATGCCTAACCAAAGACATGCTGTTTCAGCAATCTCCATTGATTACTAAGATTTTAAAGAAAATCAAATCAATGAACTGAAGAGTTAGGGGGTAAACACCTAAAAAGAAAAAAAGTAGCTTCCTCTGCAAGTGTGAACAGAATTTTTCTTGTTTCTTCTTGTTCACTGACAAAATTGTTTAATGCAGGAACTAATTAGGGGTTCAAAAAGGAGAAAACTTGGGTTTTTTTAATTCATAGCAGGAAATGAAGAAGAAACATGAGAGCTAAGATCTACTATTTCTTAAGCGTTTAAAAGAAACAGTAACCAGAAACAGCCAGTCCTAGAAAAAAATAATACTACTTTAATACAGCAAGTTTAAATCATTTATTGAAACATGCCTTTTTTTTTTTCCTTTTCTTTTTAAACAGTAAGCTTTTAATATATCTTTAACATACTTTGGTTCTGTTTTTTCCCCCCTCCCTGGAAAGGCCTTTTAAAATAGATCTCAATTTCCATTTAAATAGAAGTAATCAATAATAAAATATGTCAGCAGCACACAAAAACCCCCCATATTATTCTCCAAGAGAAAACTAAAATCAAGAAATCTTTCACAGACATGTTAAACTATGTAATTAAATGTGTACAGATCACACCTTTGTTATTGAAAAAGTGCAAGTAGCAGTAAGATTAGACAAGTAGACTTATCTCAAAGTTTAAATAAATGCCAACAAATGAGAATTAACATAAGAAAAAATTAGAAAGAGAAATTAATAAAAATCAAAGTTTCCTGCTTGCTGATTTCAGTAAGCGATACAAGCATAATTTAAATGGCTTCTAGGCCTTTTGACTAAGATCAAGGAGCCCATTCGGGCGTGTGTGTGCTTAGTATGGCGCGACTTGATAATAACTCTCCTAAATGCATTTCTTGAAAAAGTCCACCTCATGACCAGCTACTGCAGCAGGTAAGTAATAGATGAGAACACAGGGTGCAGTTTCAGCTCTGTGTTAAATACATAGATACCATAAATAAATATGGTGGTTGAAAGGCTGCGTGATGTCCTCAGGAGGCCAATTCAAAAGAAAACAACACTGTAATTCATTGCTTCACCATTTCTGTGGCTCACTTACAAAAAAGCACACACATGCACATACTTGAGGAAATCAATCTACATCACATGCTGCATCATTTACAAAGCAATTAGTGCTCCTTAACGTGTCACAGCACAGTACAACACACCACCTGATTTTACTGGGGAGATCAGAGACAAGGCCAGACACTAACAGTGACCACGGCTCAAGTGAGAAAACGATGCTCACATGAGAACCTCTATTGCCCTGATACACACAAAGTTTTCCAGAGCTTTACTTGCAGCCTCTGTAACAGACCCCTGGAAATGACAAGGCACAATTAGCACAGGGAGACAGCTACCCCAACTCCTGCCTTTGAAACTGGAAACAGATTATTCTACTCTAGGTCTTACCTAGAAACTAAAGCCTGAAATTGTCCCAGTTTAAATTAAATGAGATTTTCAATCCACTGAAAGTTGTTGCAAACCACAACACAGACACAACTTTGACATAAAAACGGCTTTAAAGCTCAACCTTAAACAAACCTAACCAGCTCAACCTACACCGAAATAAATTTGTCACAAGTTAGCATGCCTCTACAACAAATTTACTTTTCTTTCTTCTACCATCTCGGGTCAGTATTGTGAAACTGCCACGTTAACGAACCTTTGTGTCACCAACATGGTAAGAGCTCTGGACACCAGTTCCCGCTGGCCAGAGATGCAAGAGACCACCGCCGCAGGGAAAGCTGGAGCCCGTATGACGCTGCAAATTGAGGCGTGGGAAAATAAAGACTACCAACCAGTCAAAAGCTGATTGCATCAGGTAGCTGTTAAAATTACACGTCTATCTTCAACCGTACTGTAATCGAACACAGTCAAGCACCTAACTCTTGAGAAGAATTGCTGCGCTTGCCTCACAAATTGTGTAAAATCACATCAGGAAGCTCAGATGCCTTCAACCACCCATGCCGATTAGCCCCAGTAGCCCCAACATCATTACACAATACGATCACGTTCTTCTTCATAGTTAGTTCAAAGTGTCATAAATTTCCTGAAAGTCAGTGGGAAGGACCAGCTACGACGAACGCTGCACCAAAACATATTGTTTTCATTTCAGACCATTTGTGCTTGAAATGTTGACGCTCTTCACCATGACAGCACAGCTACAAAGGGTTTGTCAAGCCTCCTTCACCACGTTAAATAATAACTGAATGGTATGCTAATTTACTTTCCTCCAGTGAACTGTCTGCATTCCCTTCTGATTTCCTGTAGCTACAAATATGATAATCAGGAGAACAAAGACTGTAGCACAGCCGCTCAGGAACCACTAAATGAAACGAAGTATGCCTGACTCCAGAAGGAGCAAAAAAAAGACCTGCAGCCCAGCCTGAGTACCTGAGTACCCCAAGGCCACGGTAAGATGATATTGAAAGAGAATAGCGAAAAATTGCACATCCGAGTAAAGTTTCTCTTTTTAACTCCACGGACAATACAACCACTTAGCAACACGGCCGTTCTTAGACTAACCAATCTACCTTCAATTCCCACTTCCTCCCAAGCCTCTCTGGACAGCAGCTTCTGGCACTCCATCAGGCCCCTTTTATCCCAGTTTCTTTTTATAAATCCAAGGTCAGGTTTCCTCTCCCATCTCATGTGATGTGCTGGACTGAAGTTCTGCCAGCGTGGTCGGTCCGCTCAGCTGCCAAACCCCATCCCGTGCCACAACACTCCTTACCAGGCTGCTCCACCACCCCACGAGCATTTCACTCTGGGCATTTTTCTCACGTTTAGCGGAGAGAAATAAAGACGGGGGAGAAACACCAACTTTCCCAGCGACGCTTAATTGCACCTAGAGGAAAAAAAAAATCCCCCTGCAACCAAGTCACGGGCGGCTCCGGGGGCGCAGGCCGCTGCGCGGGGGGCCCCGGCTTCGCCCCCACCCCTGCCCCGGGTCGGGGGTCCCGGTCCCCGGCCGCGGCCCCCGGCCCTCACCTCCTCCTCGCTCTCGCTGCGGAAGCAGAGGCAGGCCGCCCGCTTCTTGTAGCCGTCCCCGTCGTAGGTTCGCGTCTGGTTGGACTTGAGCTTCATCATCCTCCGCGGCGAGGGGGCGGCCGGGGGACGGCGAGGCCCGCGGCCTAGAGGGCGGGGGCGGGCAGGGTGGCGGCGCCGGGAAGGACCCGCCGGGGCTGCCGCGAGGGGCGGGCGGGGAAGGGCGGGGGGGACGCAGGGGGCCGCCCGCCCGCGACAGTCTCTTTCTCGGTCTCGCTCTGTCTCCCGCAGGCCGGGAGCCGCCCGCTACGCGCTGCCGCCTTTCGCCCGCCTCATCCCGCCCTTCACTTCCAGCCGCTCCGCCGCCGCTGCCAGCGCTCCGGCCACCGCCGCCGACGACGACCGCGACGCCATCTTGGGGCACGCTACGCAAACGGCGCAGAGCCGCCGGGCGGGGGAGGCGGCGCCCGCCACGCAGACGGCGCAGCCCGGCTTCCAGAATCGCTCCCCCCCCGCGCAAGACGGCGCCACCACGCCTCCGCGCCAGCGGCGCAGGCCGCCTTCGAGAATACGGCGGGCGCCCGCGAGCCGCCGGGCGCTGCGCGCTGGGGCGCCCGGGCCGTTACGCAAAAGGCGCCGGGGCCGGGCTTTGACAGCGGCCGAGCGCGCAGGCGCCGCGGAGGGAAGCGCGCTCGCGCCGGGCGGGGGGGGGGGGGGTTACGCCAGTGGCGCAGCGCGGCCGCGGGGGGAGCGGAACAAAGCGGGGGGGCTGCGGGGCCGCTTCAGCCCGGGGCCGCCTGCACCGCGCCGCCTGGGGGGCGCTTGCAGCCCCCGCCCCCCCCATCGCACAGACTCCGCGCTCCCCACGGCCCTTCCGCCCAAGGGCGCGATGTCACCCGCGGCCTGGAGCCCCAAAATCGCGCCCGGGAGCGGCCAGCGCCGGCATCGCCCCCCCGCGCCGAGGGCCCGCGGCCCGGCCCCGGTGTGTGCCCCCCCCCCGGGAGGAAAGCGCTTCTCTGCGCTGCCTGGGCTCCAGCAGCCAGACCTGCGCAACGGGAGACAGTCGAAAAGGGAGGATAAACCAAAAAACCTTCAACATCCGACTCCGCAGGTCGGTGGTGTAAAAGGCCGCGTTGCCGGGCGCGGACCCACGGGAGGCACCGCCCAGGGGGAGCGCGGGAAGGGCCACGGCGCTCGGGCCCGTCCGTCTGTCGGCGCGGGCGGCCAAACGCCGAGGCCGGGACCCGCTGGCGGGTGGAACCGGAGCGAGAAGGTGGGGGTAAAGGGCCTGCTCAGCCCCGCGCTCCCCACCCCAAAACAAAAGCAGTTTTTACTTGCTCGTTCGGATCTTCCCTGCACCGAGTCGAATGTTCTTTCGGAAGAAAACATGCAGCACTTCGTACCAATTGCCACACGCTGAAGTACTGCGAGTGATTTTAAATAGTTGCTTAATTCCACATAAGCCAAGTGTTTTGCTGGACACAATGCTGCCTCCCAAACAGGATCACAACTACAAATGCATAGCAGCAAGCGTAAACGTTACCGCTACACTGTAGGGCAAAACAAGCAGAAACTTGAACAAAAAGCCCCCACTGATGCAGATAACCCAGAAACTCAAGAATATCACTCACAAAGCTGAAAAAAGAGCAGCTTTTTTAACCCATGAGAACAAGGATGTAAACCGCATCTTCGCTAAATCCAGTCACCTGGGATTCAGCAGGTCAGTCTGGATTAGGTTTAGCTACATCGCAACCTACAGACTTCAACAGAGGCAGATGGGTCAGTTAAAACACCGATTTGAAACACCTAGTCTATCCCTACAGTCCCGACTCCCTCAGAAATAAAATAAATTAAAAAAAAAATAAAATCTCATACCCCCCATTTCCTTCACCTCCAGCTAGGACTGGGATGAACTCCGTTCCCCCAGGTTAGTGTCTGCGCTCCTGTGACGCTAAGGCTGCCCGGAACAGGACACCATTCACCAGGCAACAGGAACCCACTCCCAGCGAGCGCCGCCCCGTTCCCAGCTGGCGGGTGACATCTGCTGGCAGGCTGCGCGCTGCAGGGGACCCCGCGACGCTGCAGGGGACCCCGCGCCCCAGCTCGGCCCCAGGTGCTGTTACAACCACCCTGTCTTTCTTAAGCCACGGTTAATTAACCCAGTGATTTCAGAACTGGGATAAAGGAAACGCTCACCTGCCTGCACTGGTTGGGTCCAATTCACAGAGGGCCTCAGGCCAACAGAGCCAAACTTACTGAATTTTCTGTCTGCAGAACAGACCTGTCTCCCAGCCCAGATTACAGCATTACCGGGAATTACTGGAAATGAGCGTCTTCCTGGGCAGAGCAGAAAAACTGCCTGCAGCGCTTCTGCGCTGCCATGAACTAATGCTCCTCATTCCTCCCTAAGCATCACCTCTACACGCTAGCAAAACCCTACATCAGTAACCACCGAACCTACAAAGTTCCTTCCCATAACCTGCTTTCTAATCACAAGTTATTCCACTACTGTTGTTGCACATGCCAAAGATGTGAGTCGCTTCTCTGCTATGTGAGCTCTAGATTTATGCACTTAAATAAGACACAGCGATGCAACCCAGGTGGCATTTTCACCTGTTTTATTATACACAAAACATGAGCAGGAAGTCCTACTGAGGCGGCTGACCACGTCCACGACCAAATCCACCTCTCTGCAACAGAAAAGGAAGAGCATTAGAAGTCACCGTATTCAGCAAGTGACAGTGGCAATTACAGAGCAGCAAGAACCAACATCATGAAAGAGCTAGCTGTCTTCCCTCAACTTTGCGTTACTTTGATAAGCATCCCCTGCTCCACGCGCAGCCTAACTCTGGTCCGTTTGAGACTGACACAGGTTAGCCAGGTGAGTGAGTCTAAGAACAAAACCAACCCATCCTAGCCAGCTCTGTGGATCGTGTCGGAAACTCTTCTACTTCTGAAGTATAAAATCATGCGTTTCCTCCAGAGAGCTTGGCTTGCTTCTCTCATGTGTCACTGGCTTCCCGTCAGAGCAGCGAGGCCATCACGTAGTTTCCCCAACAGGAATGCAGCAAGCGAGCTGGGCACAGAGGGCAACAGCTGCCAGCCTCTCTCGCACAATCAGAGCCAAATACCCAACCCCAGCTGGCATACCTGAGAGGCACCACACTGAAGAGCATGCAGATATCACCTATCCAGTTTCTCCTAATCAAAGGCTCAATAAAGGAAGCAAATCTCGAACGCAAATACTCACAAACTGGAATTCAGTGGCTGCTCCAGCACCAGCCTCAGCCTTCTTGTCAGCACCAGCTGAAGAGAGAGATGAATGAGTTACTAACCAAAGAACACGCTCCCCAAGTACAACGCTCCTGCTTGGAATCAAAGGTTTACAATCAAAGACAACTAAAACTTGAGGCAAAATATAGCAAAGTAAAATAGCTATTATTGAGACAGAGAGTTACTGAACCCACCCCAGAGAAAATCCCATAGTCCAGCTTGACAAAATTCAAGAAAAGAATCATATCCATAAGCAGATACAGATGAACTCTATTGCATAAATGCCTAAGCTACGTCAAGAGCCTAATTTTCCCCTTTCCTTCTTGAAAGGAGGCCAATACTGAAGACAGTTCTCCCAAAGAGACAACCTGCACAAAGAGCAAGGTCGGCCTGATATTCACGCAGCAACACGACGGACACTCACGTGGAACAGCACTGCGTCTGTACGTATCCCTGTCGGCTTCTCCCCGGGTAAGACGCGCAGGGCGTTCACCTTCCAGACCTGAAAGAGAAAACAGCAACACCAAACACACTGCTTACCCAGGACACAAACAACTCATTCCATAGGTGACCCTGCATCTCAAGAAGGAAAAAAAGCCCTCCAGTTAAGCACTAGATCTGCCAGCAGAGCTGCACCTTCGACATCTTAGTGTATATAAACCTAAACAAAAAAGTGATATAATAAGGAAAACTTCACTTTAAAGGTGAAATCTGCTCAAGTGCACCAGAGCTTGTGCTTGGGTTGAAGTTAAATAATGTGAAAAATGGATTTACAGCATCATCTCAACAGTCTTCTGGCCTTCATGCAAGAGCCAAAAATTAATGATAATAAAAAAAAGGTCAGAAATACAGGGAATCTGTCACGTCCAACAAGCTTGTTCATAGTTAAGTCACAAATTGCACGACATTCTGATCCCAACCTAAAATACAGCTACACTATCAGTATCACAAATCCTCCACAATGGAATAGATTAATAAAACTAAGAGCAGATTATCTATGTAACATCAGATTAATATCAGACAGAACACTTGCAGGGAAGGAACAGATGTGGTGGAACTGCCAGCCTCTGCGCCACTCTTGTGGGGTTCACCCTGAGCATCAAAGACAAAATACGCCCCCACAGCGCCAGGCCAAGGTCTTCACGCTCAGCCAGTAAGACACATGTAAGGGCAGTTGCTGCCTGGCGCACCACAGTGTACTCACAGTCTCAAGCATTCTGCAAGAAACAGGAATCGCGCGCTTCTACAGGCTTGGTTTATACTATAGGCACTAGTTTTCCCATACAAAACCCAGTCCTTACAACAGATGCTTTTATTACAAAGAGAAACACTACCCACTGATGTGCAAGTGTTAGCTTATCCTACAAGCGCTTCTACGTCCTTCCTTTCTGTCAGGTTAAACCATCATGGCACATCCCCTAGCCAACGGATTTTTTTTTTTTTTAAACTTCAGATCTGTCCATCCTCAATTTCTAATAGTTCAATTACATCTGTAACAGAGACACAAACGGCAAATATCAAATACACAGTAGTCCAAAACCTGCTTTAGACTAACTGTTCCAGCTTTTGTACCAAGCCTTACTCGAGAAAGTTGGTAGCGCTGCATGGAAGTGCCAGAAAAGGCCCCCAAACCCCAAGAGGTCAAGCGAGACCCGTAAGCTTGGATTCTGCACCACCATTCACACGCACCTCTGCAACTCCTCGTCTGCTGCAGCCTAAGGCAGGTAATCCACAGAGAAACAGCACAGAAACAGACAATTTGTGCAGCCCTACCAGCTAACCCTGCCAAGGTGTGGACTGAACGAGGTCACTGGCACTGCACTGAAAAGGACTGTGATGCTGCAAAGTGAAGCTTCCTCGTCACAGAAACCCTGAGCAAATTTTAGCCAGGAACCGTAAGGCCCAACCTCCCATTAGAGATGCAGTTTCTTTAGCTCACTGGATAAACACAGCATCTGAAGAATAAATTCGATAACATCTAAAGCTACTCAGAGATCAAAGAAACCATCATCTTCCTAGTTTCAATGCAATTCTTTCCTTTGAAGCAGATGATGCTACAGTTTTGTTAGGCTAAAACACAAGTTGCGGGAGATGGAGGTGAACTCCTCAGCACCCCATGCCCACAGCCTCCGTCCCCAGTGCAGCGTCCA
Organism: Nipponia nippon; assembly: GCF_047370975.1. Taxonomy (NCBI): domain Eukaryota; kingdom Metazoa; phylum Chordata; class Aves; order Pelecaniformes; family Threskiornithidae; genus Nipponia; species Nipponia nippon. The sequence continues at coordinate 7,153,015 of NW_028262342.1, forward strand.
GTACTTGCTGTTGGGATATGATGTAGCTCAGAAGCAGGAAAAGCAGACTCCTGCCATCTACCAGAAAGAGCTCTGTCGTGCAGGACTCCCCTTTCACAGAGCGCGTCCGTCTTTAAGGGCAGGATGACATCCTACAACATTGTTCTTGGTAAACCCAAGAGGCAACTCCACACAAGGCGGACAGACCCACCACCTCCCGCCTTGAGGGAAAAGAAACATTTCTTGCCCCTAGAGACCTGGCAATGCTGTTCTGCCAGCCACGGCTGCAGTAATTTTCTCTCTCCTTTCTCTAAGTTTCCAGAAGTTTTTGTCTCCCCAGAGATCTTCTGGGCAATTTTACAATCTATGTTCCGCACTGTGGTGTTTCTTCTCTACTACTGGACAAGAAACGGGGAAAATCAAGCAGAAGGGATTTTGCAGAGCATTTCGAAATGCACACAAGCAACGTAACCATCGTTCCTATTCCTAATTATTAGCTTGGAACACAGTCATCTTTTCAGAACGGAACTGAGGGACATGGTGGCTTCAGCGCATTCACCTCAAGTTTATTTATACTGCACTCCTGTATGACATTGCTCACCACAAATGGTATCAAAATGGTTCACAAGCCCTTCATAGGCCAATGCCAAGCATCCACAAGGAAAAAGCGTAGCTTCTGCCTTGCGTGGACTAAACAGGCAGGTTTCCAACCCAAACTTTATTATTTAATATTGCTATTTGCAACCAGAGAAGACCACCACCTGGAAATACGTTTCAGCCATTCGCAGGTAGGTCTACAACACATTTTGTAGGGAGGCACCTGTAAAGAGGCAGCTGCGGGCAACCCGAGAGGTCAGCATCAGCAATACATCTGTTTGCTTGACCAGCACACCTCCTTCACTTTGGGGTATGAAAAACCCACCAAGAAAAAAATCAGAACTACAAGCCCAATATACCACAGGTATTTGGTGTACATCTTTTAAAAAGTGAAGGCAGCTTTAATAATCTGACCTGCCTAAGAGCTCGTTAAGTGCACGTGATAAAGCCAGAACTGCGGGTATCCGACTTGACGGCAGGTACCACAGCTGAACCCCCACGTGAAGCACATCCAGCACCCAGGCTTCACTTCTGCTTTCAGTCATCGAATCCCACACCTGCGTGCTACACCCAAATTCAAGTTTGTTCCCTGTCTTGGCAATCCTAGCCTAGGCCGCGCAACTTTCATCCAACAGCCTCCCAGGCAGTTCTTCTCAGGATAACGCAGCCAGAGACAAGGTTCTCTGTACCTGCTGGAGGAGACAGGCAGCACACGTAGTGTTCTCCTGAGGGAGAACTGCAGTGATTGCTGCAGGCTCTTCCCAGAAGACAAGCACAGCTTTTGAATAGCCCTGGCAGCTAGAGGCATCCCCTGCCTCGGACCTCAGCCATGTCTGGGCACCAACGGGTACCTCAATCCGCAGCCTGCGGTTTCAGCGTGCCTGCTCTCGGTAATTCCAGTCACTTGTGTTACCAGAGAAGGCCAAGTCCCACACTCAAAGCATTTCTCCCAGTCAGTCTCACAGCTTTCCTTAGCCCTCTGCAACTTTTCAGTAGGACAGTGGCCATCGGACTAGTGCCAGAGACAAAAGCAATAAAACTTATACGTGCCTCCTTGATCTATTAATGTTCATGCACCCAAAAATCACAGCAACTCACAGCAGTCTACTCTGGAAGCTGATGTGCAGCTGACTACACCGGCGCTGTCCAACACGCTTAACCTCTTCCCTGCTCCTTCCAGCTGACTCAGTCACCTCAACCCCTGCTTACCTTTGGGCCGTGGTCTGCCAGTCTCTGGGCGGCTCCGGCGCAGGGTTGCGGGGACGATCTCAGGGGGGAGGTGAAGGTAATCGCGCAGGTACTGGATGCCCTCGTTGGTCAGATACCAGTAGAAATGCCTCCACGCAAACTGCTCTTTCACATAACCACGGGATTTCAGAGACTAGAGAGAGAATTCTCAATTACCTCATGTATGATCCCTATCATCATTCAACATCTCCCATCAACACCCTTACCAGATGTTTTTAGGAACACAAGAGCTTATCGGGGCTATCTGGGGAATAAAAATTTAGGAAAAGATGAAAGTTCACATGCACGGGACAAAATTACAGCATCATTCCCATCCTGTGAGAAAATACAAGGCTACCACACACAGAAGTATCATAGCTTCAAAAACAGAGCCAGAGATGTGGATCCACAAAAGAATAACCTTCTACGGTCTGTGGGGAACAATAAGTCAAAGAGGAAATAGCAAAATTCAGGAAAATGGGAAAATAACTGTAATAGCAAAGAAACAGCAAATACAAGGCAACATGTGAAAATGTTTTTTTTTGCTAACAGCTGACGCTGTTTATTCACAACAATCTCACATGCCTGGATCCCGGCTGGCTGGCAGCCCGGCCCTCGCAGCCCGCCCTCGCCTCCGTACCTGCATGGCTTTCATGACATGGAGGTTGGGCACGTTCTTGTCGACAAGCTCGGGGTGCTTCGGCATGTGGACATCTTTCTTGGCCACCATCACTCCCTCCTTAAAAAGGAGTTCGTAGATGGCAATTCGGTTCTTCTTGGGCATCAACATCTAAACACGAGATAAGCAGTAGACAGTAAATACTGCTGAGTTAAAATAAAGGCATTCGGGACTCTACCACAAATAGCGAAATAACAACAGTGCTAGTTTGTATGAAAAGCCTAACGCTTGAATAACACCCCCCAGATTGCTGTCTCCTGTAAGAACTTTCTGAACTACTTTTCAACACCTGAGCCGCTGGGCATCCCTTCCCATTGTTTTCCTGTGAGGGAAAACTGAGCCGTCCAAACTTCTGACCCTTACCATTAAATCTCATCACCATATTAAAGACGGTAAACTACCTGATGTCAGCCAAAACAAGGGACAAGGGCTGGCACAGGTGGGGCAGAGAGGCGGCCCAGGGTAAGGCCTGAGGACACTGGTGCTGCTGGTGGCACTTCACACTTAACCCGGGAGCTCGGGAGCAGGGAAGCCTCCCGCACCCCCGCTCAGGGCCGGGAGCGGAGCGGGGCAGCACCCCTCGCTCCCACAGGGGCACACCCGAGCCCGTAACCGCGCTGCCCCCCAGGGAGGGGACACCCTGCTCCGGGCGATGCTTCCCGACACGCCGGGCCCGGGCCGCTCCCGCCCAAGCAGCGGGGAACAGCTGAGCTCCCGGTGCTCAGGGCACGGCGGCGCGCAGGGAGCTGCCGAGCGGCAGGGACCTCCGCCACGGGAGCCTCGGGGGTGGAAGGCGCCGGTGCCACCGCTGGGAACCCAACGGGGCTCCCGCCGCGGGTCCTCTCTGCAGCGTGGCGGGGGGAGCCTGGGGCAGCCCCCCCCAGCCCGGGGCCTGGCCCCCGGTAACGGCACCCCCCCGCGGCCTACCGCCCCCCGCTCCCTCCCGCCCCGCCAACTCGGGCCTAGACCCCCCCTCGTCCCGGCAATTCCGCCGCGGGGGGCCGGAGCAGGGCTCCCCCCCGCTGCCAAGCAGCGGCCCCACGCCGCCGCCCCGCGATGGCGCCGATGCGAGGCCGATGGCGCCCCGAGCGCGGCCTCACCGTGGCGACGGCGGCGGGCCCGAGAGCGGAAAGGAGGGCGCATGCGCCGCGCGGCCGCTTCCGGCCTCCCGAAGGCCCCCTGGCGGCGCGGGTGGCCGTGGCGCTGCCTGAGCGGGGCGCGCAGGCCCCCTGCGGCCCGGGCGTGGGGGTGCCCGCGGCACTGCCTGATGCGAACGGTCACCGCCGCCTTGCAGCGGCCCCGGCCCCGCCAGTGCCGCCCCTCCAGTCCCCGCACACCTCCTTCCGCGTCCCCACTTGTGTCACCTCCTCCATGTCCCCGCCACAGACATCCCCCTCCAAGTCCCCACTCGTGACAGCCCTTCCACATCCCCACTCGCGTTGCCCCCTCCACGTCCTCACTTGTGTCAGCTCCTCCGTGTCCCCACTGGTGTCGCCCCCTCCACATCCCCACTCGTGTCGCCCCCTCCACGTCCCCACTTGTGTCACCCCCATCCTGCCCCCGCGTGGCCCCGGGGAGCGATGCCAGCCCCGCTGCCGCAGTCACCCCCGTTTCGGCGGGGAAGGGGCTCTGCGGGCGGGCGGCCGGCCTGGGCCTGCGTCCTCTCTGGGGCACGAGTGCCGTCCCCACGCGGCCCGAGCGATGGCCGGGCTGTCCCCAGCCACGGGGCGCTGCCTGATCCCACCCCGGGGGGCACCGGGGCGAAGACCCCCAGCTCCCCCAGGCACGGCCTCCTTCCCCACCCCGTGCAGCTGCTCCGTGCCGGGCACCGGTGGCCATTTCGAGGGGGGGGGGGGGTCTCGCTCCCCTGCTTGGAGCACAGGAGCGTGGCGGGAGCCCGGTCGCCGGTGCCATCCCGGCTGTCACCACAGCCCGTCCCGCCGGCAGCGCCCTTTGGAGCCGGGCTGTAAAGTCTTGGCTGGGGTCCCAGGGGACACCCCGGGCTGCTCCCCGCCAGGCTCACACGCCCAAGCAAAGGGCTCAGGGCTCGCTGGAGGCACGCAAAGTCCCCTTTGCGCCCCAAAATGCCTGGCCAGGGGATGGAGGCCACCCGCAGCTCCCCCAGCCAGGCTCGTGGTCCGGGGGGGACGTGGTGACCCTGGGCAGGGGGCAACTGGGGGACTGGAGCCCTTAGGGCCACCCTGTGCAATGTCCCCGCATAGACCAGGGCTGCTCCCGCCCTGGTTGGAGGTTTGAACACCCCAGGGCATCCCACGGCTGGCGGAGGGGAGACGTCCCTGCTGCCCCCTGCAAACACCCCGGCCCCAGGGGGCTTTGTCACATGGCACCCCCAGACCCCGCTCTGGATGGGGAGAGGAGAGGGGAAGGGAGGGTGCGAGCAAACGCTTGCAGGGGGAGGGAAGAGAAGAGCGGGAGGGGACAAAAGCGCACGGAGGAGCACGGGGAGGCTGGGGACCCCCTGCCACCGCCACCGGCCGGGCCACGCGGGGCTCCTGGCTTATTCCCATCCATCTCCGCAGTTGTGTTTTCACCTTGTGCGGCCAAGGATTCGTTACACCGGGATGGCGATTGGTTGGCTAAAAATGCCTCCCTAATCTCCGTGCTGATCTTTACCCCCCTCCTCCCCATCTGCCGTGACCTTCCTGCCAATGTGCAGAGCCAGCGCCGGCGAGAGGCAGCCAGCCCCGCTCCGCCAGCATCCCCACATCCCAAAGGTACCGCCACGCGGCTCCCGGCAGATTTGGGGCTGACCCGGCTCCCGGCGAGGCGGGAGGTTGGCGTCGGTGGGTTGGCCGGGGCTTGCTGCGGCGAGGGGTGCTGGCATATGGCAGGTGACGGTGACGGTGTCCCCAGGTGGCAGATGGGATGCCGGGGCTCGGTGTGCTGTGACACTGCGGTCACCCCGAGTCCCCGCCGGTGGTCCCCAGCTGGTGGTGGGTTTGAAATGGGTCCCCGCCCCGTGCTGGTGGTTGCTTGCTGGGAAATGAAACCTGCTTCAGCAGAGCAGCTCCCTGACCCATTTTAAGCGATTTCCAACTTCTGCCAGATTGTGCCGAGTAGGGCTCACCATCTGCCTTGGGTTCCCCCCCAGATTTCAGGTTCACCCATTTTTTCCTGGCCTCGCAGCGTCTCTGGCAGGGTGGGAAGGCAGTGTGGGTCCCGCACGTTGCTGCCCAGCTGCCTGCATCTCCTGGGGGAGCTGGAGTCTGGTGTGAAGTGGCAGCAAGTGGCAGGGCTCAGGCAGGGGTCTGGGTGGGGGTCTCGCAGGCGGCAGAGCTTCTGTGGGCTCATGAGACGTGGCACTGTGGGGCTGGTGGGACGCAGCACGTGCCAGCCTTCGCACAGCCCCGCTCTGCACGCTGTGCCCATTGCCCCCATAGCCCACCCTGGTACCCGCTGCACCCAGGGCTCCCAGGGGGCTTCTGGGGGGAGGGCTGCTGGCCCCACACACTGGCCACGGGGCCAGGGATGCCCCAGGGCCACGCTTGCCCTGCCAGGCTGGTGGATCAGCTGCTCTCAGCTCCAGGCACGGCGTCCCTCCAGCCCCCCTTGGATGCATAAGGGAGGGCTGGGACCCCAGCCGCCACAGCCTGCGGTCGGGGGGGGCGGCAGCAACCGTGCTCGTCCTCCCCCCCGCCTCCCTGGGATGCGTTTGGCGTCGTCTTACCCAGTGAGAAACACAGGCTCCTGCTCCAAGCGCTGCGGTCGAAGGGATTCCGCCTGTGCCGGCAGCCCCTGCCCAGCTCCTGGGCACTCTGGGGCCGAGCTCGGGGCAGAGCCCCCCCGGAGCTCCCTAATCCCGGCAGCCGTACGGGCACGGCCGGGCACCGCGGCGCCTGAGCAGCTGGCAGGGAGCTGAGGCTCTGCAAGGCGGCTTAGGCTGAGCCTGGGCGCTGCCAGGGGGCTCTGCCTTCCCAGCTGCAGGCAGGGGCCAGTGCTCCCCCCCCAGCCCACATTTGCCCCCCGGGTGTGAGCTCTGGCGGCACACGAGGCAAGAGAGCTGTGATTTTTGGGGCTGCGCTAGGGTGAGCAGGGCAGTTGGAGGGACCACTGCCTGCCCCGGGAAGGCAGAGGGAGCAGCAGGGTCCCTGCGGGGTGCACGGGGCTGGGGGAGGCTTGCACCCACCCGGGGGTTGTGCCTACGCATTTCAGGCTGCCCGGGCAGAGCCGGAGGCTGGTGCAGCCCCGGAGCAGGAGGGGCTGAGGGATGCAGCACGTCCCAAGGCGCCTGGAGCTGCCTGGTGCCATCCTGGGGCTTTGCTAACACTTTATTGCCTCGTTTCTTCTTCCCTGGGAGAGCAGAGATGGAGCTGGGCGGAGGAAATCCCCTGCTGCAGGGCAGCCCCCGGGATGCTGCAACAATTGCAGCAACCCCCGGGAGAAACGCATCCCCCAGCTCATCCCACGGAGCAGGAGAGCTGCCCTTGCCTGCTTTGTCCTGCTGCACTGCCTGCATCGCCTCTTTGCCGCTCTTGCGCCTGCCTTGGAAATGGCAAAGCAAACGCTTTGCTAAATGGATTAGAGCTTCCCTGGCAGCCTCTCAGGCTGCTGCCGCTTCCCTCAACCCCTGCGCCACCTTCCCTGGGCAAACCCCATCCCTAAGCCAAATATTCAGGGCAAGTCCTTTGCCACAGCACAGCTGGCCCGACCGGGAGACCGCACCGCTGGCCCCAAACAAGGACTCGGTGCCACACTGCGGCTTCCATCACGCCTGACCCCAAAACCCTGGCTGAAGCCCTGAGGGTCCTTCCTACCTCCTGGGATTTTGTGTTCCCTTTGCAGGAGCCCAGAGAAAACTGGGGAATTCATCAGCCACCGGCTTGACCGCTGCTGATGGTGCTGACCCTGCCCCAGGGTCTGCACCAATCCATGACCCCCCCAGCCGGCACTGGTCCCCTCCTCTCCCACCTCTCCCCAGGGTGCATGGCCACCGGAGGGGCTGCAGCAGGACGGGAGCTGGATTTAACTGTAAAAGGATTGAGGAAGGCAAGCCCGGGCGGCTGGCAGGCATCGATTAGTGACGTGCACAGGGGCAGGGCGGGAAAGGGAAGGGAACATCAGTGCCGGCAAAGTGAGTCTGCACCGGAGCCATGTCCTGCAGCGAGCCAAAGCCTGGGTTTGGCTGTGTGTGAGATCCCCGTTGCTGGAAATCCTGTGTCCCCAACCCCGCTGGTCCCCCTGGCCGTGCTGGGAGGTGATGCTGCCGGGGCCGGGATGGAGCTGGGCTGGAGCTGGGCTGCTCTGGCACAGCTTGGCAGGAGGAGGAGAACTCGGCAAGCGGCTCTGCCCAGGGACAGACTTTGTCCCCGCAGGGCGGCCAGCCCGGCTGGTGTTTGTGCAACACCTTGAAGGCAAACACAGGATCCTGCCGTGCTTCTGCAGATGAGTCAGATGGGAGAAGGAGAGGCCGCATCCAGCCGGCAGCTTCCCAGAGGGGCCGAGCCGGCATCCGGCTGCCCTCAGCGTGGCACAGCACGGGGGGAAGGAGTCAGCGAGGCCTCAGCATCGCCGTCACTGTGGCCATGGGCAATACAAACGGGCTCCTCCCAGGCAGCTGCCTGCACCGAGCGCCACGCAGTTTCCCAGGAAAAATGGAGCCTTTATGTCCCATCCCTGGCCCCTTCCCCGGAAGGGCTCGGAGGATGCCCCCAGGGCCAGTCACGAGCAGACAAGAAGGGGATTGTTTTTGTGGGAGCTGGGTTTCTGGCAGCACCTGCCCTGCACCGAGGCCATCCACAATGGCTGCCTTTCTGCGTAATTGCTGCAGAGCAGCCAGTTATCCTCCGCTGCTAATTAGAGATGCAAAATAGCCCTGTGCTTGCATTCTCCCAGCAAGCCCGAGAGGGCTCCTGGGACCGGCGGCACATCCGCGGCGGGGGCGCAGCCTGGGCATGGGGCGAGCGCGGGGGCACTGGCCCCATCCGGCCCCACGAGCCCCAGCTCCTGCTCCTCTCTGCCCCTGGCATCGAGCGGGAAAGGGCAGCGGGAGGCCAGGGACGGGCTCGGGATGACCGGGATGCCGGGACCCCTCTCTGCCCCCATCCCCAAGCTGCCTTCCCTGGAGCACCCATGGGCCGGGGGCTCTTCCATTGCTCCCAGCGCCAGCTGGTTCAGCAGAGAGCACCATAACTGCGGCTCTGCCATGATTTAGGAAATGCGTTTTCCTTTCCTTGCTAGGGAGGCAGACGGGAGCAGGCCACGCTTGGAAATCGCCCCTTATTCATGCCAAGGCTGGCACGCGTGGTCGGGTGATGGGCAGAGCGGCCGATAGCTGGTGGCATTTCCCTCCTCTCCTGCCCGCAGCAGCTCCTTGCACAGGCAGGCTGCTGGCAGCCACGAGAGCACGGTGTGGGCTAATTTGCTCTGCTTCTCAGTTTGCTGTGGCGCTCGAAGAGCCGTAATTTCAGAGCGGCAAGTGGCCCGATAAATCAGGGCTTATTTCCTGCCAATACTGGCCGTTGGTTCCCACAAGGAAACTCATTTTACAGGAGGGGAAATGACTTACCATGGGAAATAGTAAGCGATGGGATGGCGAGAGCCAGGGAAAAGTTTGTCGTGGCCGAACCGGACGACAGACATTGCGGGAGCCTTGTGCTGTGGAGGCAGGGCTCCTGCCTGCTACCAGCACCGAGCAGCCCGAGCTGCCGGGGAAGGAGACATGGGTCGGTCCTACCTGCACGGACCACATCTGCCACAAAGCTGGTGGCAATGGGCTGTTAGCACTGGGAAACTCCCCCAAGTCATTGAGGTCCCCCCGCATTGTCACCCAGTGCTTAATGCCAAGAACATTTGCTCCTCTGCAGCATGGATGCTGCCAGGGCAGAAGGCAGCTGGGACAGCCCGGCAGCGTCTCCAGCAACCCTGTGCTGAGAACTGCCAACTCATTGCACGCAAGGATGATGCCCAGTTAATCAGCACCCTCCAGTTCCTTACCCTGAAACACTAACGGGCAAAGATCCCCCGGCACCTGCAGGAATCACAGCCCATCCCTGGTCCCCTGTCGGGATCAGGGAGCATGAGATCTCCTGGGTCTCGCAAGCTGCTGCCAGCTGCAGCCGGGCATGAAATATTTCAGGGCCGTGAGGTGGGAAGACACGCTTGGATGGCACGAAGCTGGAAGGAGCCGGAAGGCGAGCGGGATGGAGAGCCCCACTGAGCTTCATTAAGCAGTTGAAGGCGCTTGTTAGGGGAAAGCTGAGCCTGCGTCGGAGGCCGACAGAGCCTCCCGGGACCGGGTCGCATTCTCTGGGCAACCCGATCCTGGCGGCAGCGGCCTGGCAGCCTCATTACTGCAGCTTCTGCGGGCGGCTTCAGTTACTGGGCTGGAAGCGCTCATCTCCTGCTGGCTTTTAATTTCCCTGACATCACCCATGAGCAGGGGAAAGGCAGGCGCGGTGCATTCAGGCAGTAGAGGGGGGGGAGCCTGTCGCCACCCCTACCCGCATCCTCTGGGCTCCCTGACAGCCCCAGCCGTGGGGCCGGAGGGCTCCAGCCTCCTGCTCCCCCCTGGCTCCTGCCCCTCTCATAAGCCCCGGTGACCCGAGGCACAAGCCCTGGGGCTTGGGAAGAGGCAGGTGGCAGTGGGGAGGGAGCTGCCCGGCTCCCGGCCTCAAAGAAGCCTTAGGGGGGTGCAGCCCCTGTCACCCCCTTCCCCAGCCCCGCTTTCCCCAGCCCAGCCCTGCCGGGTGGGAAGAACCATTTCGGCTTCTCCTGCCAGCCTGTTACCCAGCTGGCACATTTGGCAAGGAGGCGGCACCGGCTGCCTCTCCAAAGGTGTTTTTGGGGTGTTTATTTCTGCAAAAGCTGCAGCTCAGCCCTAAAACCCTCCCTGCAGCCCCTTCCCGGGACCCGTGGAGGTGGCAGAGCGCCCGGGTAGGAGAGGAGGGAGCGCATTGCTCTGTCCCATCCTGTGCAGGAGGGACAAGGACCCAAGGAGCAGCAGGACGAGGACTCCCGGTGTATCCTCACTCAGTTCGCCAAAGAGCCTCCCAGCAGCACAGCCTAAGGGGGAAGGAGCCCGTTTGTGGCCCTGAGCCCCGCAGCAACAGGCAGGGTCACTGGGGCCGGACGCCCACATGCACCTGGCTGCAGGCTCCCGGCACCCCACCATCTCCCCCGTCCCCATGCCCCGGGCCGCGGCACCCCGTGCAGTGGGGCAGCCCTGTCCGATGGGTGCTGAGCACCCACCTGGCACCGGGGGCAGGTGCCTGGGGACCGTGCCCTGGGCGAGGGTCTCGGCACGGCCCCGGTGGGGGCGGCAGCGGGGGGCTGGAAGGGGTGGCAGCACCCCGGGGTGGGTGCGGACCCAGGGGAAGCAGGCCAAGGCGGGGTGGGGTGGTGTCCACCCCCCCCCGGATGATTTTTGCAACCTTTGCAGGCAGCGGCTCCATCCCCCGGTTGCCATGGCAACGGGCGGCTGCAGGCAGGGCGCGTGCCCGCGGCCGTGCGCGCCGCCGCCGCCGCTGCACGGCTGGTGCGGAGCGGAGCGCAGCGCATCCCGCCCGTCCCGCCGCGCCCGGCGGAGCCCCCGGGCCCCCGCCGCCCGGCCCAGGTAAGCTCCAGCCCCTGCGGGGCTTTGCCGGGAGCAGCCTGGGAAGGGGCAGTTGCTGCCCGGGTGCCCTGCGGGGATGAGGCTGCGCGGGGCCTTTGCGCGGGTGGGGATGGGGGTGCGGGATGCCGGGGTCCCTTGTGGGACTGGGGGCAGGACGCGGGGGATGCTGTGCAAGGAGCAGACAGTATGGCGTGGGTTTGCACCCCCCCCCCCCCCCCCCCCCGGCAGGACACGGTGTCCCTGATCCCTTCTGCAAGCCGGGGGGACATGACCTTCACCCCCCCCGTGTGCCCAATGGGGTGCCAGGGCAAGTGACACCCCCTCTGCGACACTGCCACACTCCTGGGTTTGTGCCTCAGTTTCCCCAGCTGCCAATGATGAGGGGGGACTTGTGCTGTCCATGTCATCGCTGTCCCCCTGCCCAAATGAGTGCCTCACCCCGTCACTGAACCCCCTCCTTTTGCCGTTGTCTCCCCAGCTTTTCCCCCTTGCTCTCCCCCCGCCATCCCCCTGCTTTCCTACCCCCTCTCTGAGCCCCCTCTGGCTCCGAGTCTCCTTCCTCAGGCACAGACAGCTAAAATCCCGCTGTCCCTCCACATCGCCCTGCTCCCAGCAGCCCCATTTGCCTCCCGTCACCACCAGCCCCAGGTCCGTCCCACCAAGGTGCAGGGGACGGGACCCCCGTGCCAGCGCGTGATGCTCTGGCTTCCCCCCTCCCTGGTGCAGAAGCGAGGGGACGGCACCGCCGTAACCTCCACCACCGTTGTTTGCTACTTGGTGGTTTAATTGCAAACCTCATATTTGGATTTCTGCCTAAACCCCGCTCCTGGGGCCACAAAAATCCCCGCTCAAGAGTCGGAGCATCTTTGTTTACAGCAGCGAGCTAAGGCGGCAGGCTGAGAAAAGCTGCAGAGCTGTAAGGCAAGTCGAAACCCCACAAGCTGAGGCTGAGCCCCGTCTCCCTTCCCCAGCCCTGAGCACATGCATGGGGTTGACAATCCTGCTTCTGCACCCTGCCGTGGTGCCTATCCACATTCCTGGCACATCCGCTGTACCTGAGCGGGGCTGCAAGCTTCCCTGGAGAGAAACATTTGCATTATCTGCAAATGCCATGCATATTTCCAGAAATCTTTGCACAAGGCTCGTAAAATCCCTAGAAGACTTTGATGGATGTCCTGTGCTCTGAGCAGGGTAACTTTGGGGAGCACAGGAGGAAGGTGAAGGTTTCTGCAGAGCTCACACAAAATGCAAAGCCGTTTGCTGCCAGGGCTTGGAGCAAACGCGTCTCCCACGGCTACTGCAACCTGGCAGCACCTACGGCGGGTGGCCTGCACCCCAGCCAGCGAGGTGGGCGTCCTCCCATCTGCACATGGGACACAGGGCTCCCAGTAACGTTCCTGGATCATTGAACCTCCTTTGCAAATGCTCCGGTTTTGGCGAGCCTACAAGCCCTGACCTGGCAGGGTCCAGCGAGTCCCTGTTGCAGCCGCCCCCCCTTCAATCCTCAGACCCTCCCCGGTTGATGCAGATGACTTTAATTGAAGCAAGGCGGCTGCTGCAGGCGCATCCTGCACAGGATTCATTGGAAAAGTGGCTCCCAGAAGTTTCCCACGGTTACCTATGTGCCACCTCCGGGGACCTGCTGTCCTCGCAGCCACCTCGTGCACTGCTCGAGCAACCACATGCACCCGCTTCAAGCCAGCCCCACGGTGCTGCCCTGGCCCAAATCCCACGGAGAAGCACCCGGTGTATGGGGAACACCCGTCCCCTCCCATCTGGCCCCAGTTTGGCTGTTTGCCCCAGGGCTCCAACTCTAGTCCTGCTGCAGCCGGAGGGGTTTTGCCAGGGGATGCAGGATGGGGCCCTGACACGAGCTGCTTGCAGCCTGCTCGCACGGAGCTGGCAGCTTGGAAAGGGCCCAGGCTCACCTCCCGCCTGGCCCTGGGCTCTGTTTGATAACGAGGGGGGAGGATGCGCGTTCAGGCTGCTCACGCCTCTCCAGGCTGCTCAGCCCAGAGCCCCAGCTCAGCTCCTGCCTCCTCGCCCAGTGCCTGGTGCAGAGCCGTCTGCCAGCGTGAATCAGCAGCACCCGCTTAACCATTTCCTCGCAGGGTCCACATCGGCTCCAAAGAGGGGGGACGGTTCAGCCATGCCACAGCCAAACCCGTCTGCACCCGCCTTGCTCCCTGGGCCGCGACCCTCGCCAGCCCCACGGGACCGTTTCCCTGCCCCAGCCCTATGGATTGCATGGATTGGCCCTGCGCTGGTGGGAAACCCAGAGCCACCCGGTCGGGTCAAAGCTGAGCAGCAAACCAGCCTCTTGCAAAGCACACCGGCGTCACTGGCTTTGCCCGAGGACCTGCCATTGTGCCGGGGGCATCTCACCCCCCCCGTACTTTGCCATAGCAGGAACAGCACGTGGGCATCGGTGCCCGTGCTGGATGCGGCGCTGAGGTCAGGTACTGCTGGCAGCCGATGCAGCAGCACGGCAGCCTTGGAGCTGTCGCGGCACAGTGGGAGACGCTGCTGCCAGGCTCCCCAGAGGGTTTGTGGGCTGTTGGGCTCCGCTCACGATGCTGTTCTGGGCTTCCTCGGCCGCTTCTAGTCCATTTGTCTTTGCTGCGAATGGTTTTCATGTGGCGATGGCAGTGGTGCGTCACGGTGGCATTTGGTGCTGCACTCCCCAACAGAGCCTCGACCAGCCTCATGCCAAGATAAGGGAGAGCAAATGACCTTCCCCGCGGCCAAAAACCCGAACCCCAGCTTGACTCCCTCCCCCTAAGCCCCTGCACTCATCCTCAGCCTTGTGTGCTTACAAAAGGAGGCAAAACATAGCAACTATTTCATATTGCAGCTCCATGGACTGTTTGATTTGACAGGCCAGGTCAGTCCCGGCATTTAATTGCAATAAAACTGGCTCAGACCATTGGGTCCTTTCCAATTGCTGAGCTTCGGCTTTACTGCCAGGAGCCCCCGGGTAACTACAAGGCAACAGCGTGCAGCAAATTACCATCCTGTCCCCAGCTCCCGTGCTCTGGCAAACAAGGGTCCCCGCTGACCTCGGCTCAGGCTGGGCTGTGGCTCCGTGTCGGGATGCTGCAGTTGCAGAAGGGGTTTGCACCAGGGAAACGTTGTGCGTTGCATTGGTTTGTGCTCAGGGTTGGTGACAGGGAGATCCCTGCTTGCTCTGATTCCCACAGATCGAGTGCAGCTGCCAGCATGGCTTCCCCCATCCCTGGATGCTTTCACCAATAATTAGTCGCCAACTCCCCTCCCAGCCCCATTAGTGCTCCCACTCCAGCAGCAGGGCTCGCACCTGGCCCTCTCCCGTTTACCATGAGTGTGAACCCCCTGCCCCGGGACAGGATGGGGACAGGGATGGGGACAGGGACACAGGCTCGCTCTGTGCTCCGCTCCCCTCCTTGCAGTGCATCCACCACCATCCTGCCTTGGCAAAGGGCTCTTTGCAGCAAGACGACCCACACCTGGAGGCTCTGCAGCCCCTCCAGGCCCTTGGTCCCCACTGGGCTCAGCCGATGTGCAAGCAGGCAGGATGGGGACACAGGCAGGCAGCTGCCTGTTCCCTGTATCACGACCCATCACCTGCTTTTTGGCTGCAGCAGAGGTGCTGGGGTCAGGGCAGCCAAAAATCCTGGAGGCAGAGCGACCTGCCACCTCTCCCCAGGGCTGGGGCTGGTGCCTGGCACTTCACTGGGGACCCCAGAGCCCAGGATGGGGCACCCCCATCCAATAGCGCACCCTGAGGCTGCTGCACCGGGGGTTGCACATTTAATGGTGATGTTCCAGCAAAGGCAAAGCTCTGGCAAAGGCCAAGAGAGTGGGGAGAGTCAGGGGCTCAGCTGGCCCCCCGGGGGACCCAGCTTGTCGCTTTCGCCCTTTCCGGGTCCTGGGGAGCCCCAGGAGGCAGGCAAGCAGCCAGCGCGGATGCTGGAGCAGCGCTGGCCCAAAGCTATGCAGCCCCTCCGGGCACCTGGGCTCTTCTGCCACGGGCAGAGGACAGCAAAATCAGACTGTCTCTGCCTGCGTGGGGCCAGGGCGCTGCCAGCCAGGGCTGCCGGCTGTGGGAGTACAGGCAGCTGCCCGTGCCCGCAGTGTCGGAAGCACCAGCCCTCTGCATTGCAGCAGCCTCCTGCCTGCGCAGGGTCGGTGGCCACGTCCCCGGCCCCCAGGGAGGGCAGAGACCCCCCTGCAATGCCGGCAGTGGCAGGAGCTGCCTGGTGGGTGAGATGAGCTGCAGCCGTGCTCAGCACCAAGCAGGTTGATGAGGCGAGAGATGCAGGGGGGCGGCTGCTGCGGGAGCAACCCAAGGGCATGCGGGGGCAGGAGCTGGGACAAACTTCACCGTCGCTCGATGCCAAAGGCTCTGTGGCTTCTCCCTGGCAGCTTCGTGGAAGCGTGGGGCTGGGGGGGGTGAAGCGGAGCCCCCCTCGGCCAAGGGTGCCCAAGTAGCAGCACGTGGCTGAGGCTGGCACCTCGCCATGCCGCGGCTCGGCTCAGCCGCCGGCACCGCAGGCGCTGGGCATCACCACCCGCCGCCTTGATGCGAAGCGATGGGCTGCGCTGGCGGGGCCAGGGTGGCGAGCGTGGGACTGGCGTGTGCTGCGCAGGCAGCCGGGGCGGCCCAGCGTGGCAGGGGGCACACACGCATGTGTGGGCGTGCAAGGATGGTCGTGCATGCAGGTGCGTGGCAGGAGAGCGGCAACAAGGCGGCAGCTTTAGCTGGGAAGTGATGCAGAGCCAAAAATAACCCCCAGGCTGCGGCTCAGACCAGGTAACAGCGAGGAGCGGGAGCTGCGGCAGCCATGTCCCGCAGTGCCCCACGGCCTTGGCTGCTGGCAGCTTGGTGGGGGCAGCTGGGGCTGGCTCATGTGCCCGCGGGTCCCAGGGTACCCCCAGCCATGGGTGTGCTCCCTCCCTGGGGTCGCTGCCCTGGCCTTGAGCAGGGCCGGGGCTGTCACCACAAGGATGCCCTTGCTGTGCCAGTGCAGCCTCTGCAACAAAACGAAGAGCCAGAGACCAGAGGCACAAGCAAAGCTCCTGGTGCTGAGTGCTGCACTGTGCCTGGGGATTGCAGGAGAGACAGCCACACATGGCACCCTGCGGGGTCCCCTGGGGGTTGTGCCACTGGCTGCTCTGCCAGCACTGTGGGTGCACTGGGGCAGCCCATGGGTGTTCAGGTTGGGCACTTTCACGGGTGGGGAGGGCTGTGGTCATGCTGTGGGTGCCAGGCAGGTGTGGGCGCCGCATGCTGCCGGCTGCGGGGGGACGGTGCTGGCTGCGCTGCGCACTGCCGCGGTTCCCCATCCATCTGCGTCTCCGCGGCTGAGCAAGGGACAGTCACGCGTTTATTTTTAACTGGCTGGGGAGGGCGGCGGGGATTGGTGCCTCCCTGGTTATATCACTAAATCCCTGCCAGGCCCTGTTAGTTCCAGCACAGTGAGCCCTGTGCCACGCTCCAGTAACCGTTTCGGCCCCCCATCCTCCCGGGGCCGTGCCCTGCTGCCTCTCTGCCCCGGCTTAAGGGCTCCTCGGGGCCAGCTGTGCGCACAGCTGGAGCGCGCCTGCACCCACCAACTGTTCCCCACGGGTGGGCACTGGAGCACCAGGACCCTGAGCCCCCCAGCCCTGCCCTCCCACCCCATCGCCCTCTCCCAGGTGTGGGGTGGGATGCAGGCAGCCAGGTCTGTTGCCTGCTCCACCTCCCCGGAGAAGTGGTGGTGCACGGGGATCACTGCCACATCCCACTCCCACAGCCCTTTTGGGGATGGGGCAGGAGGAAACTGGGGCAGTTCATGGCCACTTTGTCCCCATCCCAGTGGCAGATGCCATGCGGGACAGGCCCAGCACTTTCCCATGGCAGTGCTGACCGGAGCTGGGGCAGGACAGGGATGACGAGGATGCTCCTGGCCACCACGGTCCCCTTTCCATCCCCATGTGGTGCCGCCCACCAGCCCCCAGTCCCGACCCAGCTGCGGCTCTCAGCAAAGCGGCAAAGGGTTAAGCCGTGCAGTGGGGCCACGTGATGCTCCGGGGATGCCGTTTTTCTGAAGAGCAGGACAGATTAGGGTGGAATATCAGGACGAGAATTTCTTCAGGCAGCTCATTCTCCCCAGCCCTGCCACAGCCTCTCACCCCACGCCGTGGCTCCCCAGGGACGCACGGTGCCAAGCCAAGCCCCCAGCCGGTGAGCTCCCCGCCATGCTGCTCGCCACGGTCCTCCCTCCCAGCTCAGCTGGCTTTGGGGGGGTTTGGATGGCACCTTGGGGTGGTGCGTGGGGGCACTGGAGGGCTCTGGGGGTCCAGAGCTGGAATGGGCACCATCCCCATCCCCTGCAGCTGCATGCTTGTCCTGCGGTGCTGCGGGCAGGAGGGATGGGCGTCCCCTACTCGCTCCCCCCCCATGATTCCCTCCACTTCTCCCCTCAGTGCATGAGGCTGGTGCTTGCCCGAGAGCCACCCAGCGCCCGCACTGACGCTTGAGGCAGCGCCGGGAGCCATGTCGGGTTCCTACGACGAGTCGGCGGCAGCCGCAGAGGAAACAACGGACAGCTTCTGGGAGGTGAGTCCTGGCCGCCCTCTCCTTCCCTGGGGCCCCCGCCACCGTCACTGCATCCCAGGGTGTCCCCCAGGCCGGGGGGGATGGTGCTGCCCTCCCCTCCCACAGCAAGCCCTGCCTGCGGGCATCCCTGCCACGGTGGCTCGGGCGTCCCAGCTGGCTCTGCTGGAGGTCTCAACCTTGGCTGTCCCCAAGGGGCGCAGAGCGATGGAGGGGACCCAAAGGAGCTGGGATTGAGCAGCCCCAAAGCAAAAGCTGCATCCCTGCAACCCCAAAGTGCCTGGTGCTCCCCCCATCCCCACCTGGGCCAACTGGGCCTGAGCCACACAGCCTGGCCACAGCTCCCACGCCTGCCTGTCCCCATCCCCATCCCCGTCCCCCTCCCAGGTGGGGAACTACAAGCGCACAGTGAAGCGGATCGATGACGGGCACCGGCTCTGCAATGACCTTATGAACTGCATGCACGAGCGGGCCAAGATCGAGAAGTCCTACGCCCAGCAGCTCACCGACTGGTCCAAGCGGTGGAGGCAGCTCATCGAGAAAGGTACCATGGCTTCTCCAGTGGGAGGCTCCCGCCAGGACATCTGGGTCCCATGGGTCCCTGAGCACCATCACAGCTTCATCTAGTACAGGTGGAGGGGGTAGGGGCTGTGGTCTGACACCCAGCTGTCCCCTCTGCCCGCCAGGTCCCCAGTACGGCAGCCTGGAGAAGGCGTGGGGTGCCATCATGACGGAGGCGGACAAGGTGAGTGAGCTGCACCAGGAGGTGAAGAACAGCCTGCTGAATGATGACTTCGAGAAGGTCAAGAACTGGCAGAAGGACGCCTACCACAAGCAGATCATGGGAGGCTTCAAGGAGGCCAAGGAGGCTGAGGACGGCTTCCGGAAAGCCCAGAAGCCCTGGGCCAAGAAGCTCAAGGAGGTGAGAGGAGAAGTGCAGCATGTCTTGGGGAACCCATGCCATCTCCCAGCTCCAGCTCTGGGTGCCCGGTCCAGGCTGGGAGAGCTGGGTGGCAGCTCCCTGCAGGCAGAGGGATGGGCAGGGCGCTGTGGCTGCCACTCTGATGTCCCTTCTCTCTCCTCTCCACAGCTGGAGACAGCCAAGAAAGCCTACCACCTGGCATGCAAGGAGGAGAAGCTGGCGATGACCCGGGAAGCCAACAGCAAGGCAGAGCAGTCCAACACCCCCGAGCAGCAGAAGAAGCTCCAGGACAAAGTGGAAAAGTGCAAGCAAGATGTGCAAAAGGTGCGAGCTGCTGCCCTGCTCTGGGCTCACGAGGCATCGGGCAGGGAAAACCAGTGGAAATGGCCATCCCGCCCCGTTTCCCCCCATTAATTCCCATTTTCCCATCCCTACGCTCCTCTAGAAAAGTTGAGGACTTGCAGGCAGTGCTCAGGGGAGTGTGAGCAGGGCAGAGATTTACCCCTCTTACTGGGGCAAAATCTCTCCAGCAACGAGACTGATTTCACCCACAGAGGCTCTTGGCTCAATCTGGGCTCCCCAGCGTGGTGGCCCACAAACCAGACCCTCTCAGCACCCAGAAAGGGCCTCTGAGGTGCTCGAGGTATAACCAAGGTACCCTCCTGCACCTTTGCAGACTCAGGAGAAGTACGAGAAGGTGCTGGACGAGCTGAACAAGTGCACCCCGCAGTACATCGAGAGCATGGAGCAGGTCTTTGAGCAGTGCCAGCAGTTTGAGGAGAAGAGGCTCAACTTCCTCAAGGAAGTGCTCCTGGACATCAAGAGGCACCTGAACCTGGCCGAGAGCAACAGGTAGGTGCCTCCTGCACTGGCTGGGCAGAAAGTGCCCACATAAGGTCTCCTCGTGCTGCCTGGAAAGCAAACCAAGCCCTGGAGGGACCGAGTGCTTCCAGGACTACCCATCCCCTGCAATACCAGGGGGAGGGGTTTCTGGCCAACACGGTGGTCACTAAGAGATACCAGAATGGCAGGAGGGCTGTGCGGGAGCCTGGCACCCTCCCGTGCCTCGTAGGAGGTGACACAACCCGGGCATGTCCCTGTCCCACCCCAGCCCCGGGGCACCCCGCGGGGACCCGCCCCCACCCGCAGCACCCCAATCCGTGCCTCTCCTCGCAGCTACGCCAACGTCTACCGGGAGCTGGAGCAGACCATCCGCCTCTCGGACGCACAGGAGGATCTGCGGTGGTTCCGCAGCACCAGTGGCCCTGGGATGCCCATGAACTGGCCCCAGTTCGAGGTGAGGCTGGGCACGCCAGCTGGGTGCTGGCAGCCCCATGGGGCAGCTGGGTGCTCAGGGGCCAGTTGCTCTGTGCTTGCAGGAGTGGAACCCGGACCTGACGCACACGATAACACGGAAGGAGAAGCAGAAGAAGGGCGAGGGGGTGACCCTGACCAACGCCAGCAGCGCGGGCGAGACAGGGGCACCAGCGGGCGAGCGTGGGAGGTGAGGGCCAGTGGGGAGGGGAGATGCCACGGGAAAGACACAGCATTTGTCTGTGCAAACATTCCCAGTGCTGTGGGGACTCCCAAGGGGGTGCGGGATGTCCTCGGTGACAGCCACCACTCTTCTCTGTCCTCCCTCTATGTCTTGCTGGACACGTCATTAGCTGGGGGTCCTGCTCGCTGCAGTCCCCGCTCCCCTGTAACCTTGGGAAAGCCACAGCATCCTCCCAGATGTCCGTGGCACATAGTGCCTGCCCACCCCGCCGCACCCTCGCCCGCTCTGATGGCCCCTCTCCCTCCTTCCCCCCCACCCCAGTGTGAGCAGCCACGACCGCGGGCAGACCTACAGCGCCGAGTGGTCCGACGACGAAGGCAGCAACTCCTTCAACACCAGCGAGGCCAATGGCGGCACCAACCCCTTCGACGAGGAGTCAGTGGGGAAGGGCGTGCGGGTGCGGGCTCTGTACGACTACGATGGGCAGGAGCAGGATGAGCTCAGCTTCAAAGCAGGTACGGTCCGTCACTGGTGCCGGGTCAGCCGGGGCTCTTCTGCTGGAGTTGTGGGTCCCACGCTGCTCTGCTTTTTGGTGTAAAATCCCTCAAATAATTTCTGGGTTATTCCAGCCCTTCAAAATGTTGAACTGGCAGAAAGAGGAGGGCACAAGCTGAGCTCAAACCCAGGTGGGACCGGAGAGATGTTGGGATGGGGTGCATGAGGCCTCATGGGTCGCCCCTTGCCTTTCTACCCTATAAACCTGAGTGCTCAGGATCAGCCCTAGAAAACCCCAGCAGCTCCATCCAGGGGAGAAATGAGGGGACAGAAGAGACTCTAACACCTGCAACGAGCTCTCCCCTTCCCACCTTCCCCTCCAGGTGATGAACTAACCAAACTCGGTGAAGAAGACGAGCAAGGATGGTGCAAAGGGCGCTTGGACAACGGGCAGCTAGGTCTCTACCCCGCCAACTACGTGGAGGCAATCTAAGTCTTGTGGTGTGCTCCTCATCGCCGTCAGCAGATAAATCCACCCTCCGTTGTCTCCATCTCTCCACCAGCCAACCAGCCATTTTGCTGTCTGGTCACTCCTCACAGTTAGAGATTCAGACATATTTTCCAACCAAGCTTTTATTTTTTTAAGAGTTGTCTCCGAAGAGTATTTTGCATAGTTGCTTTCTTCTTCTAAGCTAACGTGAAGCGAAAGATGACGTTGTCTGTTCGTCTACGTTAGTTGATTTTTTTCCGAGCGAAAAGCCGATACCTCAAGATCTTAAAGCCCAACCAGTGAGAGCTCCTGATTGGTTGGTTTTTAAAGATACTGAAATCATGAGCCGCCTTCCGATTGGCTGGAACTGTTCTGAAATGCACAGCGCTGAAGCTCCTGGGACCAATCAAATTCACCCCAAAAAAATGAGAGGGATTGGAGTCTGAACTCCTTTTTTTTGGTGTTTCCATGTTCTTCTCCCCAGTTCATCCTCCCTCCCCAAAGCAAGGGGATGAACGTGCCCCCCTGCCCCGCAGGTGGCCGGCCCCATCCGAGGGCAGGTCCCTGCTCACAGGCAGGGCTGGTGGCAGATTGAGGGGCCCAGGTGAGGTGGGACCAGCCCTGCCATGGAGCTTGGTGGCATCTCCTCAGCTTCCTCCTCCTCCTCAGGGCTGGGCTGCCCAGGTGTCTGGAGTGGGTGGAGGCTCCTGAGCCGATGCCCCGTGTGTGCTGCAGGGAGCAGCATCGCCCTTTGCGAGGGCAGTCATCCAGCGCACACCAGATCCAGGGTGAGATGGCCCTAAAATCCACTGCTGCTCAGAGAGGGACCCACTGCAGCCCAATGCTGCTGGAAGCACCTTTGCACCCAGCCTGGGACGGCGGGGACCAGCTTGGATCCTGCTGGTGATGGTTCCCATCCACCCCTTCCTGGGGAGAGGCAGAAGCAGACGAGGGATGGGGAATGAGCAACATCCAGCCTTGCATGGTGCTGGCAGGAGCTGTGGCCAGCCGGAGGACGAGGAGGGCTTGGTGCAAGCAGCAGACCCCAGCCCAGGCAGCAAAGAAGCTGCCTGGCGAAGACGGCCGAAAACAAGACATGCCAAAGCAGGGAAATGGCCACAGGCTTTGCCCTTTGCTTTTCCCCAAGGGGCTCTACCCCTCCTGCACTTGGGCTCTGCAACTGGCCACAGTGTGGATGGGACCCCCTCAGCACCCACGGGCGCTGCCACCCAGCATGGTCACCCCAATCCCTCTGCCCCGGGCACATTTGCCATCCCGAGCTCTTCCCTACACATCATAGAATTATTTTTTTCCATACCATCACCCTCAGCAGCATCGATGCCATCATCTTCCCACGTGCTCCTCCCGCTCCTCTCCTGCCCCCTCAGCTGGTTCATGAATTTTTTGGCCCCAGGAATCAAGTGTTCTTGCGGAGGCAAGGGATGCACCATGTGCCGGGCACGGTGGGCGAGAGCCGCCTGGCCCCGCATCCCCTGCCAGGTATGCAAACAGGGAAAAAAAACACAAAAAAAGTCAGAAAAAACCCAACCAACCACCTGTCTCAGCAATGCACCCCGGTTTTTTGTACATTGATTGTGTAATTTAAGAAGTATATATATAATATATATATATATTGTGATTGTATTACCGTGGATACAACAACAAAAAGCAGCAAGAGAAAATAACTGAGCTCTGTAAGCGTCCTCCGGGTCTGGGTCCTCGTTTGCCTCCGTGCGCCGGTCTTGCCCCCTGTGGAGGCGGCTGTTGGGGTTACGGACCCCCTGCGCATGGCGGGAGCTCGAGCCCCCCATGCCCTGGGGAACCACAGTCACAGCCGCTGCACCCCAGGTAGGGACCTCAGGGCCCCAACCCTGAGGCTTTGGGGTGCAGCGGGATGGGGGGCTCGGATGCATTGCTGGGGTCCTGGGGGATAAGGGGGCTGCAGGAGGTGGGGAGCAGCCTTTGGGGACCCCCATGCCAACCTGCCAGGAAAAGCCTTGTGAAGCCCATGGGGGGATTCAAGATAAAGCCGTTTTGGGGGCCATTCCCAGTGCCAACAAAAGCAGCGGCCCCCGGCCCAGTGCTCCCCCCTGCCCTGGGCAGGGTGAGATGGCAAAGCCCTGGCGCAGCGAGTTGATGCTGGCAGAGGGGATAGAGCCTCCCGGGCTCCCTACGAGCCTTGAAACCTTGGGAAAAAAGATTTACAGGTCACCCACCCCTCTCCCCTCCCTGGAGAGCTAGGGCAGCCCCAGGATAGGGGTGGAGGGAGCGGGACTTGCCGGGGTGTGGGGGGCACTCCCTGGGCTCCTGACAGGGAGATGGCAGAGCAAAGGGATTTATCTTCCCTTATTTAAGGGCTGGAGCTGCAAGAGGTTTGGGGTAAACCCTGGCTGCAAGCCCTGCAGCGCTGGCTGCCCATCCCGCTGCAGTGGGCATCTGCTGGGTCAGGTCCCCGCGTCCCTGGGGACACCGTGTCCCCGGGTGCACCCTCCCCAGCTGGCAGCAGCTTTCCTCGCCGTTTAACCCCCTTCCGTCCCACCTTCCCCGCAGGGACACGCAAAGCCCCCCACCTGTGCCCACCCTGCCAGAGGACCTTGCAAGAGGGACATGGGATTTGGGGCACCGGCACCCCCAGCCTGTCCTCCCGGGGCTCCCCATGCCGGCTGTGAGAGCATCAGTCACACCCAGGACATCACAACACATTTTGCTTCCCCCCCCCCCATTTCTCCCCCCCCTTTTCCAGAGGCCAAGGCAGTTTTCCTCCTTTCCCTGCTCCTCTTCTCCCCCAGCCACCCTCCATCCCTCCAGCCGGGATGCTTGCAAGGCTGGCCGAAGCACGTCCGCTCCTCTGCCGTGTAAACAGTACAAAGCAGGCAGAACAAAAAGAAAAAGGCAGGAGCTGTTACAGGCAGCTATTTTAAGTTAAAAACAAAAGACCAACAACCAGGTGTTTTTTTCCTTTCCTCCCACAAAGCATCTCATGGATACCTGAGCTGCCCGTCTACCCTCATCATTTGAACCTAAACCACAACTTGCTGCCAGCCAAAACCAAAAAGGAAATAAACAAATTAAAAAATTATAATATAAAAGATCAACATCACCGGGCAACTTAGACTCTTGTGAAATGTGCAGTTTAAGCAATTCCCAGTTTTCCGTCCCAGTCTGGGCTCGGCTGGTTGCGTTTCAGATTTACTGTCCAGAGGGAAATGGCAAAGCTGCCATCTCCCTTTTCCCAAACTCAGGAATCAGGCAGTCCAAATAAAATCCAAATCAAGGGAAGAGCCCTGCACCAGGGCCAAGGACCTGGGGGCTTTGGGGAGCTCTGGGTGTCCCCGTGCCCGAGGATGGGGGACCCGGCTCGGGGGACACCTCACGCCTGCAGGAATGCCCCAGCACGCATGGCCATGCCCCAGTGCATGGCTCCGTGCCTGCGTTTTACAGCTGTCCTCTTTGCAAAACACCCATTTTCAGTCCCAAATCCCTGCGGAGGGGAGAAGCTGAACGTGTCCCAGAGCGGGAAGCAAAGGGGGGACGTGCCCATCCTGAGGGGATGCTCATGGTCCCCAGGGCACAGTTACCCTGCACGCAGCTCCCATGGCAGGCAGCATCCCCGGGTGCTGCTGGTGCCAGGCTGCTCCCGGTCGGGTCAGCACGGGCCCAGCCAAGGGCAGCTGCGGGTGCCATTGTCCCCAGGGTGCCATTGTCCTGGCTCATGCCTGGGCTTTGTCCTCCCCAAACAATGGCCAGGGCGAAGCCACCCGCAACCAGCACCTGGGAGGGAGGGAAGGAGGGAGGGGCGAGCCTAGGCGCAGTCCCCCCAAAATTCAGGCAGTCCCTTTCTTTGCAGGTGAGGGTTGCGGTGCAGCAAAGGGCAGAGCCCCCCGCCACGCTGCCCCCCACCCCGCGCAGGGCTGAGGGCCAGGAGCTGCTTTGTTGGGGTAAGTCCGGAGCAGCCCCGCTGCAGCGCACAGGATTACTCCTGATGGGCACTGAGGGCAGCCGGTGCCACAGCCAGGCCGGTGATGGCATGGGGACAGGATCTGGCTGGAGGGGAGTGTGGCCCCGATGGTGTTGTGTCCCCCCCAAAGCAGCCCTGGGGCATGATGCCACGGGGATATTGAGGTCTCCTGCTGGGTCATGCCCTTGGCCCCTCCGTCCTGGCAATGCCCAGAGTCTGTAGGGTGAGAGGACAATGTGCCAGGGGGCAAGAGACCTGGGGGCAGGACTCCTGCGTCCCCCAGATCCTCTCCTGGGTGACCCCAGCCACTCTCCCACCTTCAATCCCTGACAAAGGGCACCAAGGTTGTGGGGAGCCCTGCGACAGCCACAGATTCATCTGCCTTTATCTCACCCCAATCAACCCCACGTCTCCCCCACCAGCCCCAAATTCCATGCCCACTCTCCCCTGGGAGTGCTCGCAGGAGACAAGGGCTCTGCACGGTCCTTGCCCTGCACCCGGGCACGTTGGTGTGGTCCCTTAGCTGGGGGCTCATCCCTCCCCTCCAAGGCTGGGGGCCAGACGGGTCCCATGGTCCATCGCTGGTGACTCTGGGGGGGTTGAGCCTCTTGGCACCCCAGCCACGGTCCTTAGCGCTGGAAGATGATTTCTGTGGCTGGGAGGCAGATGGAGGCAGCAAAGGTCCCCTGTCCCTCCCAGAGCTCAGCCTGTCCCGCTGCCGCCGCTCAGACCGGGTGGACAAACTGGTAGACGAGGCGCTGGGAGATGTCGGGTTTCCGGATGATGCCTTTCTTGTAATACTGCCGGATGGAGCGGCTCAGCTTGTCGTAGTTCATGGCCGGGCGGTTCTTCCGGATGCCCCACAGACGGGCCACTTGTGCCGAGTCCTCGATCTTGAAGATGCCTGGGAGGGGAGCGGGGCATGGGGGGTTACAGCCTCGCCTGCTCCCCCAGCACCCGCCCCGGGGCCGCTGGAGCACCCACCCACCTTTCTCCTTGTTGAGCCAGCGGATGAAGCGGCCGTAGTTGTGGGGTTTCAGCAGCAGCTCTTTGAGGAACTGCCAGAGGTGGATGGGTTGGCCGGCGCAGGATGAGTCCACCTCGCTGTCTGTCCAGCTGGCATCACCTCCTGCCGCGGGAAGGGATGGGTGAGATGGGGGTGGGGAGAGACCTCTCTGCTTTGCACTGCCCCGGGGACCCGCATGAGTCCTTGTCCGGGAAAACCCGCCTCGACGCCTGTGGGTCTCTAGAGACTCAGTCCAGGCACTGGGTCTGGAAGCATCGCTTTCTCCTCCCCATCTTGGAGCAGGGAAAACAGCTCGGTCCTGCCCTTGCGCAGCCCCGGCAAGGGTCTTGCGGCCATTTCCCCTTTGCTGCACCTTCCAGGCAGCCCAGGGGCTGCTCTGGGGCAGAGGGAGCGCAACCACATGGGTGCTGCTGCAGCAGCTGCTCCAATGCACCAGATAATTGCAATTAAGCAGGGAGAGACCTCTCAAATACCCTAGACCTGTCTGAAGCAGAAGCGAGGCCAGCGGAGTTGAGCCCGCGCAGAACTCACCACAGTATCTCACATCTCCCGGGGTGGCTTTTTCCTTCATCCAGGCAGCTGGAAGGGAGGAGCGGGTGGTCAGAGGGGCATCTCCTGCTGCACAGCATTGCCCACCCTCCCCAGCTTCCTGCCGGTCCCTGGCACCTACCAGACTTCCAGATGTCGAGGTGGGCATGCAGGATGTCACCGCAGGCGGGCGAGCGCTGGCAGAACTGCTCCTCAGACATGGCGCACAGGTCCTTTCCTGACAGCTCCTGGAAGGACTTCCCGATCTGCGGCAGCCGGTACTGGTGCTCCGTCCACAGGATCCACTTCTGCACATTGCCGGGGCTCCAGTCCACGGGGTCTGGAGGCAGAGGATGAGCATGGCCAGCAACAGCCCCGGCAAAGCCTGGGAAAACTCAGCGCATCCCACAGCGGCTCCGGGAACCCAGCCCCTTCTGCCCCACTGCAGCATCACCTACAGGGTGGGAGCACCACGCTCCCAGCCTGCCCTGGTCCCCTGGGACAAGACTTTCCCCTTGCCACCTCCTTCACTTTGGGAAGCCTCATCCAGCCTTTTGGAGTTCCACTTGCTTCCTGCACCATCCCGGGTGACACCAAATGCTTCAAGGGTGTGGGTGGCAGAGCCTGCATAGACCTAAGCACATCCCAAGACTGCTTGTGTCACGGCAGCGATGCCCCGAGGAGAATACCCCAGCGATGCCCCATGGCAGCTGGGGGAAATCCGTCCTGGGCTGTCCTGCTCCCCTTGCACCCAACTCCATGCCCAGCTCAGGTAACATCAGCTGGCTCCAGGCTCTCCCCAGCCCCACACACTCATCCGCCTGTTCCTAATGTCCCAGGGAAAACGGGATAGAGAAAAGGATAATAAAAGTCGTGCTGTTTGCTCCTTGCTACTGCACACCCTCCCCAAGGTGCGTGCAAGGCTGAAAGGCACCTCAGTAACGATGCCCTGGGAGGGGAATGGACCCCCAGCTCTGGGGAAGGGACGGGCTCAGCATCGAGTTGCTGTGTCCCTGCACCACTCTGGCTCTGCGGCACCGGCTGGGTCACACTGGCACCCCACACCCAGCGCAGGGCTCTGCGTAAAGCTCTGCTAACCCTTGCCTCAGCTTAACTCCAAGCCAGCGATGCCAGAGGGGTATTTTGCTGGCATCCCTGGGCGTTAGCAAACAGCCCTGCCCTGGAGCGATGCCTGGGGGAGCCAGGCAGCAGCCGCGCTCCCCCAAACCCCAGCACCTGGTTGCAAACCCCCGAGCTGCAACATGGCTTTAGTTCCCACACTGGCATATCCCTCCTTCGCTGCACCCCACGGCGGGGCCGACCCTGCCTGCAGCACCCTGGGGAGGGCTGCGGGGGCACCCACCTGCCGTGATGTTGAGGAGCTTGCACGCCGTCTCGATGTCCTTCAGCACTTCACCCACCACCATGCTCTGCACCTGCTCCAGCGAGTGCTCCTCCAGGTGCAGGCTGGCCTGCAGGTCCCCCTCGGTCCCCAGCCCCAAGCCCTGGCTGTCGATGATGGGACATTGCTCCGGCTCCTTCCGTGCCTCCCCTCGCCCTCCCTGGGCATCACTTTGGGACGGTTCCCCCATGCCCTTGGCGGTCCAGGCGATGTCCTCCGAGTAGAACATGTCGAAGTAGTGCAGGCAGAAAGCAGGCAGGGGCTGCTCAGGGGTGGCGGGGGGGCTGGGGCTATCCGGGCAGCCCCAGCTCCGGGTGTCAGGGTCCCGCGGCGGGGGCAGCAAGGCAGCGTCCGGCCGGGCGAGGCGGCTGGGGGGCAGAGCGGTCAGCCCGGGGCTGGCACTGCCCATCCCTCCGCTCAGCGCCAGCTCCAAACCTGCCGGGAGAGGAGGAGAGGAGAGGCTCACCCCGACACCGACTCCTGCCTTCCCGCCCAGCGGCCAGGCACAAAGGGAGGAACTAAGCCTGTTAGAGGGGAAAAAACCTCCAAAGAGACCCACAGCGTCCTGTGAGCCCCCGGATGAACGCAGGCTTGGGGTCAGCCATAGGGCTGGGGGGCTGTCCTGGTTTCAGGAGGACCAGCTGCAGCAGCCAGAAGGGAGAAGGAGCCCAGGGAGCGGGCGGGTCCCGACCACCACGGGCTTGTAGGGTCTTCCCCTGAATTGCACACCGGGTTCGCAGCAGTTCAGTCCAGGCTGGGGCTGAACACCTTTGCAGGAGGCAGCAGGGCATGCTGGAGTGGCTCCAAGGCACCTATGCAGGGCGGCCCGTGGGCATCAAGGGCTGCAGGATGCCTAAACCACACAAGCACGTTTCTGTGCTGGAAAACATCACCTGCTGCTTTCACCCAAGGATGCCCCAGCAGCGATGGCACCCAAATCTGGCTCTCCTGGGCCAGGGACTGAGCCCAGCACCACAGCACCCAGCTCTTGGCTGCTGCTGCCAACCCCTGGATGAGAGTTTTCCTTTTACTCTCTTGCAAGAAAAACTACCCAAAATCAGCCTGTCCCCATCTGTCTCTGGTACACGGGGAGTCCTGGAAGGCACCGAGAAGAGGATGAGCCTGCTGAATTTCCATGGCAACACCAGGGAACAGCTCCATCTGTGGAGAAACCTCCCCAAGAGCCATCCTGAGGCTTTGGGAAGAGAAAGCCCCTGGTGACGGGCACAGCCAGGGCACCGCCAAGCTCCTTGCCTGCCTCCGGCATTTCTTTTTACAAGAAGAAAAAAAACCCACCCCAAATAGGTTATTCAAAAGCAGAAAGAGAAGCAGCTTTTGCAACAGAGCCTGCAATAAAAAAGCGTGCAGAGCCCAAACCAACCCCAAAGCCACCCAAAAGGAACAAGGCAGCCCCCAAAGGGGAATGGGACACAGTGGCCAGGGAAAGGGGGTTCCTGTTTGCTCTAAATCCCAGCTGGGGGCGGGGGGCAAAAAGGATTTAAAAGACTAAAGGGGAAAATATACCATCGGGTTCCTCCGGGCAGAGCTTGTCCCTCAAGAGCAGGGAGCTGAGCAGCCAGCTGCTTGGCATAGGAGGGATGCCATCAACCGAGCACCCAGGATGGCGTGCTACCGTCCCTGCAGCTCTGCCGTGCCAAACGCAGCTCGGCTCCACACTGCTGGGCCCAGCTCTGCTCCTGAGGCATTAATTAAACATCATTAATAGCCACACGCTACGGCCCCATTAACTGCAGACTACCGGTACTGGTGGGGATGAGTCTAACGCACTCACTGGGGATTTTGACACCCCCAGAGGTATGGGTTTTGAGGCTCTGCATCACCTGCAACACGAGGAAGCTCTGCCCGTCATTTCACCCTTGGCAAAGCCTAAAAAAGCGTGGAAAAACGCATGGAGGAACCTTGGCCACCCAAACAGCACCTGCTCCAGCCTGACCCTGTGGGGACCCGGGGAGGGGGCGCAGGTTTGGATGCTGTAGCCCATGTCCCCGAGGGGTTTCAGTAGCTCTGCAGTGAGGAGGAGGAGGGAGAAGCACCACTGAGCTGCCCCCACCACCCAAACAGTTTCCCTGAGAGACGGCGCCGGCTTCCAAACCTCTCCTTCATTTGCTCTGGATTAAAAGAAGAGCTTTAGCAGATCAGCTTTAAATCCAGCCTCACGCTGCTCCCAGCACAAAAGGAAAGCGGTAACAGCTTGCATGGCTCCAGCCTGCTGCACAGCATCGGTTGCAGGGGCTTTTTGGGGAGGGGATGGGGGTCTCATCTCCAAGGCCTCTGGGATGCTCTGGGGTCGTGGTGCATGCTCTGCCCATCCTGCCTCTGCCAGGCTTTGGTCCCGCAGCTGCCAGCCAGACACATGGAGGAGCAGGGCTGTGGAGCCGTCCCTGGGCACGCGGCGGGATGGATGGCACCATCCTCATCCCCATCCCATCCCCCTCCTCCTGGTCAGGACCAGAAGGACTTGATCCCTTGGGCAAGTGGCCCCAAAAACCTGAGCAATCGCCCGCCAAACTGTGCTGTACTCTCAGGGCGGGGGCCTTTGTTTGACTTTCTCCCGCTCTGGCACGCAGGCGGCCGGGCTGGGTGGGGACCTGTTTGCTCTAAGAAGCTGCTTTGGGCAGCTGTTTCCCTCTCCTCTCCCTTTTTCACTTTTCCCTGGAAAAGGAGAGCGGAGAAGCAGCCCAGGGTGCACCAAGAGGTCACAGGGAGCACTGACCTGCATGACACCCCAAAAACCTTCACATTCCCTGCCCCCAGCTAACCAGGGCTGCGCTGGTAATTGCATCAGCCCTGGCAAACACTCCTCAGCTTGTGCACGCTGCCGGTGGTGAGCGTGGCCCCGGTCCCATGGGCTTCTCACCGGAGCTCTCCTGCAGCAAAGCCACACCAATGCAACATTGTGCTCATCCCGCCACTCCAGGCAAGAGGGGAAGAAATCAGGGAATTAGCTCTTACAGCACTTTAAACAGGAGCCACCAAGATATAAAAGCCTGCCAGGCCCCCGAGGTTTTGCCTCCGTGGGCACACAGGGGCCAAGGTGCCGTGCCAGGGGCTCATCAGCCTGTGGGGAAGCTCTGAGTGAGAGCGGTGCCATCCCCGGGGTGCCAGGCAGAGCGGGGTGCTGTCTGCGGGACACCCGCCCCTGCCCCAGCACCCTCGCCCAGCCCTCACCACGCATCGGTGCTGCCTGCAACCCTGTCACGGGCAGGCAAGGCTCTGGCGCAGAGCGGCGGCGGAGCAGATTCCAAACCTGGATGCAGCCATCAAGTCCCCAGAGTGTTTCTCCATGCCCACAACAAAGCTCCACCACTGGGACGCAGCCAGGAGATACCTGCCATCCCCGAGCCCCAAAATGATGAGTGACCCTGCATCGCTCCCTGGTGCTGCCCAAGGGTATGGAGAGGACACCCCGACCAGCTGGGACGGGGGCGAGGTGCCCCTGCTCCCCTCTCTCACCTGCACCATGGGGATGCTGCGGCAAAGGGCTGAGCTGCTGGCATGAGGGCTCGTTCCCCGCGGCACCACGGGGCAGGGTGAGGAGGCACCGTGACAGCCCGGCCCCAGACAGCTCCAACAGCAGCTGAGAAAACAAACCTAGACATTCCCTTTGAGCAGAAAGCCCGGGGCGGCAGGGCCAGCAGCAAGCCTAGGGTTTTGGGTGCTCAGCTCCACAGGGTTGCAGGGACTCAGCCCCATCCAGAGCCCAGGGAATCAGCGGATGCCGCAGCCGAGGGGGACAAGGATGAGGACAAGGACCTTCTGTATCAACCCTGAGCTCTCCTGACAAACACAACCCACCATCGTTCAGGTTAGCGACACGGGCACCAGTGGCGGGGGAGAGCTGGGATCAGCCCTTGGCAGCAAGAAAAAAAAAAAAAAAAAAAAGAAATCCACCCAACCACCACCCTCAGACAATGGGTCCGTTAATTAAAATTAAATCTGTGGTTAAACAGGTTGTGCTGGAGGAGCACGGCTCCGGAAGCCCTGTGGGACCGGCGGAGGTTGGCCCGCTGCGGGAGGAGGTGCTGCCCGCGGCACCTGGGATGTCTCCCAAATCCCCAGGCACTTCGGAAAGCCCTTCCCGGGCAGCCAGGCTCGGGAGCAGCCAGGGCGGTGGGCTCAGCTCCAGGGTCACCTCCAGCCCCCAGGCAGCGGGATGGGGATGGGGACAGGGATATGTTGTGCCATCTGGGGAAGGAACCCAAGACATGCAGGATACAGAGCTGTCCCAGACTGTCCAGAACAGCCCCCCGGGCAGTGGGATTTATCCTTAATGGATCCTTTCAGCTTCGCCTGCCCCGCATGCCTCAGCACAGCAAGCTGGGACCCTGGGGTGGGAGAGGACGGGGACCCACAGACCAGCAATCCTCTCTGTGCCCAAAAGCCCAGCTGGGGCTGCGATCTGAGTTGTTTTTCCCTGTTTTCTGGTCTGACTCATCACCTCTTGCCCTGGCCACCTCCCTGGGCTCAGCTCCCCCCATTCATCTCCCCTGGTCCCCACAGAGGCGCCAGCCCACGCCACGATGCACACCCCAAGGAAAACCGCGCTGGGGCATGGAGGGGCGATGGAGCCTGTTGGCTCTGCCAGATGGCTGCCGGCCAGGAGAAGGCACGAGCTGTTTTACGGGGCCCAGATTAAGCAGGCAAAGGGACCTGGGGTCCCTGCACGAGCCGGGGCTCCAGCAGACACCTGGGTACTCAGCGTCTGCTGACAATCTGGGGTCCTGCCAGCACGTCCCACCCACCCTGCCAGCCTCGCCATGCAGGCTGTGCCACGTCCCTCCCGGCTGCCAAACCCTGCCTAGCTGTGCCACACACCCCTTTTATCTTTGGGTGGAGGGAGGAGGGATTGGCCAAAATCACCCCACAGCCAGGGCAGGGGCTTGGGACAGCGCTCGGGGGGCTGAGGATGTGACAGCCTGGGGGTCTCGCTCTGGTACCCAGCTTAGTGATGGGGTTGGGGCCAGGGCAAGCCCAGGACTCACGTTGGATATATGCACAAGAGGGATGCAGCCCATCCTGGGGGTCCTGGACCCCCAGCTCCTCTCCAGCCTTCTCCAACACCACCAAGGCCCCCCAGACTCCTCCTCCCGTTACCTGCATGGGTGCTGGCATGGGGACCGGACGTCCCCACGGGTCCCCACGCCCCGGGTCAGGCTGCCCTCTCCATCGGCGCAGGGAGGCAAACAGCAGCAGGGGGGGAACAGGCACAACCCGCTGGTGGCCTGAGCAAAGCCGCGGTGCTCAGTGTCCCCCAGGTGAGCAGCAGAGCTTGGTGTTCCCCATGCAGGGCCAGGGAGCCCTATTTATAGCAGCACCTTCCTCCCCCGCGAGCTCCCTGCCCATGAGAAAGCCCGTATTGTGGGGGATTTGGCAGCCAAGTGGCGTTTGTGTTTCACTAACCAAGCAGAACCATAAAAATCAAACCTAGAGCCAATGCGCCTTTAGCACAGACAAAAAAAAAAATACCCAGCAGAAAGGCAGAGCAGCGCTGAGAGGGTGCAGGTCTGGTAAAGGGGCTCAGAGTGCTTTATAGGCACCCCTGAGCTGACAGCTCTTTGACAGCCTCCCAGGACCTGGGATGCTCTATAAAGGGCCCTGGCTGCTTATTGGTGACACAGTGCCCCAAAGCACATTGTCCCCTGCCTCCCGCTAGGCACGTAGGTTTGCGGGACCCTCGGTGTCCCTGTTGGTACCAGGTGGGCTCGGGAAGAGCCAGCCCCAGGAGCCCTGGCTCCCATCCCACCTTCCTTGCCTGAGCAGGAGGGGGCTGTGAAGACACAAAGTTGGCAAAACCCATTTTATTTTGGGTGACGCCATCCCGAGAAGTGCCGGGAACCTCGTGCCAGAGGACAACCTGTCCCTGTTTAGCCCTAACGGCACCTGGAGGTGCAAGGAGCCGTGGGATGCGATACTCACATGGGATGGCACGCTTACATGGGACGGGACCCTGTCCACCCTGAATCAGTGCCGAAAGGGCTGTAGAAGCCCAGAAGGGAGGGAAGGTGGGTGCTGGTGGGTGCTGGTGGAATATCAGGCAGCTGGGGAGGGTCATGGCAGCAGCGTGGGGCTTACCTTGAGGGTGCGCAGGCAGCTCAGAAACCGCATGGGTCCCAGAATAGGGTGGGAAGAGCTGTCCCCGTGGCACTCGGCATAGCAGCCAGGGCAGGCATGGCCCAAAGCGGGGTGACCCGGCACTGGCAGGGAGGGTGGCCAGCAGCACCCTGCCCGGCTCAACGCTGGCCCCACGGCGGCAGGGCGGCTGGGCTGAGCTGCATCAGCTCTCAGCAGGCATCAGCAGGACAGGGATGAGGATGGGGCACACCGAGTGGCTCCAAGGGCAGCGGAGGGATGAAGCCAGCCAGCAGCCGTGCCGAGGTATGCAAAGGGGAAGCCGGCAGCAGAGCGTAAGGCGCTCAGCAAATGCCTCCTTTGCCCATTATATCTAATTCCTTCCTTATTTACCTGAACAAACAAGCTGGGTGCTTACCTCAGCTGGAGGTGTTTGAATAGCCCAGGCCGGGGTTAACCCCTGAGGGGTGCCTCCAGGCACTGCAAGGGCCCTGGGAGGAGAGTGGGACAAATCCAGGCACCATTAACCCCTCCCCACCCTCACCTGGGACACCCACCCAAGAGATGGGGATGCCACAGGAGTGAGACCAAAGGGTACTCTGGCCTCTGCAGCACAGAGACCTGTTGGATACGTGAGTCCCTGGCTGGACCCTGCAGCACGACATCGCTCCCCCAGCACATGCTGGGCTGTTTTGGGGCCAGGACCATCCCCGACCGATACCCCAGGAGCATCACCTATGCAAGTGCTGTGGCTGCGTGGGGCTTGCGATGGAGACTGTGAGCAAGGATGCTCAGAGGCCGTCGGGGACAAAAGGAGCCCCTCACAGCAACCAAACCACCCCTCATACCAGGGATACGGCACTGTCTCCTCCCTGGGGTCTGCGCTGCTGCTGCCTGCAGGCAGGACGGGGCGCTGGGGGCACGGCAGGAACATGCAGCGCTCCAGGCCTGGGTTGTCCCCACCGGCATAAGCAGGAAAAAGCTGTTTTGACCAAGACAGACACAAAGATGGTATTTATTGTCTTTTTTTAACACATGAAGAACGCAGGGCAGTTCAGGCAGTTCTCCCATGCACGTAGCACTGCTGAAACCAACCCCCCCTGCCCTAAAAACGCACGTCAGACAAAACCCCGGCCGCAAACACCCATGGTGCAACCCAGGTCAGACCCACGTCACCACGTCCTGGCAGCCAAGCAGCCATCACATATCATGGGCTTTGCATCCCCAGCCCATGGAAAATGCTGCGGCGGAGCCAGCATCCCTCAGCCACCCTGACCCCAGGGCCAGTGCATGGCTGCAGCACGGCACAGCCGATAAGCCATCCATCGGAGCTGTTTGCTGGGAGAAAAATAAAACCCCATAGGATGGTGACCCCTGCGTTATGGCTTCCCCGGCCCGCCCGGCGCGTTGGCAAAGGGCTTCGCCGCGCTATCGCCAGCACCAGGAGTTCCTGCCTCCCTTTTCAAATGCCTCAATGTTATCTTATCGGTGGGGAAAATGTTCCCCCCGGATTAGGGCTCCTGCTGTCTGAGGGGAGCTTTTCTCCCCTGTTTTGGTAAACACAACTGGGTCCGTAAGACATGGCAGTGAGTCGGGGGAGACAAGGGCTGGGGAGGACATGAGGGGCAAGTGGCTGTGGTGGGGAAGCCTCCAGCCCCCAGCCAGGCTTTGCCATGGGGCATAGGATGGGGATGGGGCACAGTCAGGAGGGGGGTCCCGGCCACCCAGTGCCGCCCCCAGTGCTACCGGCTCACAGCAGCCACGGCACAGCCCCCCGCACCGCTCGGAGCATCTCCTCTCTGCTTCAGGCAAGGCACCACGTGCACAACCCAGCACTGCTCTCCTGCAGCCGCAGGCCTGATCCTGCATCCCTCGAAGCCTGCTGCAAAGCTCCAGCCAGCTGCAGCAGGTGGAGCTGCCAGAGTTTGGCTCCCTCTGCCTCGCTCTTGCCCGTTTTTGACCTGCGATGCTGGGTCCTGGCCACAGCCACCGTGGGAAGCCAGGAGCAGTGGGCACTGCACTGGGGGCTCTGCCCGGCTGAGGAGCTGGTGCACAGCACCCAAACCTGCTCCTGTGTCCCACCCCAGCATCCCCATGTGGGAACCAGGGGCAGGAGCATCCCAGCACAGCCCCGGAGCTGAGGCGATAGCCCTCCATGCACGGATAGCTTATCATAGCATGGAAATGCAGGTGTCTTAACTGTGGAAACTTAAGATATGGAGTAAAACCGTGTGTAAACTCTACACCCATGCACACGCGAGCTGCTCTGGGAATCGCTGTGGCCATCCCGTACCTTCCTGCAGTGGCTACATGCTCCTGCCCCGTGGCCAGGCTGCCAGCTTGGGGAAAGTTTGTCGAGCAGGTTACGGTTTGCACGGGTTGTGCGAGCTGGATTTGTACCTCCTCGCTGTGACATCACCGGCAGGTCTACCTCATTTATTAGGTTTAATTACTACTTGTTACCAGAGCAAACATCGAAACAGTGCACCTGAAGGAGCCAGGAGCAAAACAGAGGAGAGAGCAATTGGGGACACCGGGTGAGAGCAGGATGGCACCAGGCAGAGGGGATGTGCTGGCAGTGCCCGGTGCCTGGTCCCTGCTTCAGAGCATCCTGGACCCGGCTTATCCCAGTCTGTCTGGGGACCCGTCGCCCAACTCACATCTGGGTCTGAAAAAGCTTTCCCTGCTCCTCTTATCAGTAGCACAGGAGATTTTGATAAGCGAAAGAGATTAAAGGGAAAAACATTTGCTTTGCTGTGCTCAGGGAGAGCTGGCCAGCTGGGCAGCACGACACGGAGCTGCGAAAACAGGCAAAAGGCCCCAAAATGAGATCTCTGCTTTCCTCCCCAAAGCAGGTTTGTTGCGGCATCACCGGCCGTGCCGTGCTCTCGCCGCTGCCTTTCGCAATCAGTGGTTCGGCACAGCTCTGCTTGCATATGCAAACCAGGAAAAGAAGAGGTTGCAACACCCGAGGAACAACAAAAGAAGGGAAATAAAGTCTGGCTTTTCTGCCCCGTGTGCGCAGTTTTCAATGCTTTTTCCTTGTCCTCCCTGTCAACCCATCAGCTCTGATTCCAGTGCCTTTTGCCACAGCTGAAACTTCAACACTTGGGAACGCGGCCGGAGGGGAGGGCTGGAGAAACGACTCATGAGTCAGCCTGGAAGAATCTCTCTGCCCACCTGCCTGCAGCTAATCTCTGGCTCCATCACAAGAATAATAGATAAGCAGCCATGTAATATATAATAAAACGATTGAAGGCGCTTGATGTCACTGCAAAAACCACAGAGGCCATTGAGCCTGATTTGTCCCGGAGCTGAGCGGTGTTTCCTGGTCTCCCGCAGCAGCGGGCTTTCCTCTGCTTTGGCTCCTGCACAGCATTTGGAGACAGCAGTGGTCCCCGTGCAAAGCAAACCCACAAGCTTGGGTCCCTCTGAGAGGCCTCATCCTGCATCCCGTGCCTGTGCCTCTGGGCTGTACAAAGGTGATGCTCAGAGAGGAGATGAATTCCCACTCCCAGGCTGCAGGATGGGCACTCTCAGGCTTTTCTGCAACCTGAGGAGACTGGAAACAGTTGAAATACCTTTAACACCTGTCCCAGCTCAGTCCTGCTCCGCAGGGGCAAACCCATGGGAGCCACGTCTGCAGGACTCAGCACCTCAGCCCATGCCAGCCCCAGATCTGGTGGGTATTTTTGTCCTGAGACACACGCCATGGCTCCGGGCTGGCAGCGTGAGGAGGAGGGATGCTCCCAGGCTGCCACTGAACTGAGCATCCTTTGGGCTTCCACCAGTACCCGCAGGGGCTCCGGGCACAGGGGGATGCTCCCAATGCTGGGCTGAGACCAAGGCAAAAACCATCTTTGCAAATTAACCAGTAACCACCGGCAAAGCACCAGGATACAGGGAATCCCTGCTGAGGGCGAGGGACAGCCCAGGATCCCGGGGCTGAAGCCACTGCAGGAGGAAGGTCCCAGTGGGAAGCGGTGACTGCTCACTCCCCTCCTGCCGTCCATAATCTTAATTGCTCTTCACTGGCTGTTTGCTAACAGCAATTCATTTCCTCCCGGCCTGCACCTAGAGGGTTTATCACCCTCACTCGTGTTATTTCAAGCTAACGCGTGTATGGAAGGTCAGAGCCTGGAGTGCTCCCTACGATCCTAGAAAGAGTCTCGATGGCAAAAGCAGAGCAGGGAGGAGCAGGCAGAGGGTCCAGGAGCCAGCGTCTCCCATCTCGTCTACTGCCCGCAAGTTCCTCTTCCCCCAAAAAGGGCAGCGGGCTTGGCAGAAGGTGGGAATACCGGCCACATTTTCCATCCCAGGTCCCATCTGCTTTGTAGTCCCAACTCAGTGCCCACCCTTGGAGAGGTCCCCTTGTTTCTGCACAGCTCACCGGTCAAACTGCGTGTCCCGCTCTCCAGGCAGATGCTCCAGGCAGGCTGGATTTTGCAGACAAGCTTTGGAGATGCTCTGGTGAGCGGTGCCAGTGCAGAGCAGCATCCGCCAGTCACGGTCCCACAGTCAGCGTGCTTGCAGTGTCCCCATGCCACCAAATGGGAGCAAACAGCAGGAAGCACAACGTTGTCATCCAGCTGAGCTGCTGCTTGCGCTCTCCTGGGGTGCCCCCAAAACCCCCCTGCAAGGGGTATGAACAGCAACCACCGCAGGGAAAGGGAGTGAGGTGCCAGCTCAGGCACCCGCCGGGACTGGGTGCTCCTGGTGCCCCGCTGCAATGCAGGGCTGAGCACACCCTCCCCAGCCGGGGATCGGCCAAGGTTTCCGCTACCTTTGAAGGGGATCTGGGAGGGGAAAAGGGCTTTCTGGCAGAGCTGCAACCCAAAAGTTAACCAAAGGGCCAGAGAGCGCAAGAGAAATAACGCACAGGCGTGCACGGAGAAGCCAGCATCCTTTTTATTTGCATGTCCAGAGCAGGGCAGCGAGGCTGGGGCAGGGGCTGGAGCACAAGGCTGGGGAGGAGCGGCTGGGGGAGCTGGGGGTGCTCAGCCTGGAGAAGAGGAGGCTGAGGGGAGCCCTCATCGCTCTCTGAAAGGAGGCTGGAGCCGGGGGGGTCGGTCTCTTCTCCCCAGGAACAAGTGATGGGACGAGAGGGAACGGCCTCAAGCTGCACCAGGGCAGGTTTAGACTGGATATTAGGAAAAATTTCTTCACTGAAAGGGCTGTCAGGCCCTGGCCCAGGCTGCCCGGGGCAGGGGCTGAGTCCCCATCCCCGGAGGGATTTAAAAGCTGGAGAGATGTGGTGCTTGGGGACATGGGTTAGGGGTGGGCTTGGCAGTGCTGGGTTAACGGTTGGACTTGATGATCTTAAAGGTCTTTTCCAACCTAAATGAATCTATGATTCTATTCTATGATTCTGTTCATGCAATGACCCCGTGCAGATCTTCCAAGGAGCATCTTCAGAGCTCTCGAACCACTAAGATTGCTCCAGAGCAGAGACCACCTGAATCCCCTTAAATTCCTCCTCACCCCAGTCAAATATACCCATTTCCTGAGCAGTCCTGGGGCCAAGTGGGGCCACTCCTCTTTATTACCTCCCCGGGCCGCCTTTGCTGGGCTTCCCCATCTCCCAGATGCTGCCATAAACCCTATTTACAGGGGAGGCGTGTGTGCTCGAGGCAAACAGCTGTGATTATTGCTGCTAGCACCCACCCTGATAAAAGAGCCGGGGCTCCTGGCTGCGGCCGCTGCTCCAGCACTCAGTCCTTGCTGCACGAGGCGGCTTCTGGCATTCTTGTGCTGCGGCGGGGAGACCTGAGCAAGAAAAAAAAAAAAAAAAGGAGCAGCAGCAGGAGAGTTAATGGCACCATGACCCAAATGGTGTCACCTGCATTTCAGGGACAGCCCTTGAGGGTGCAAATGGGGGGTGTTAGAGAACCCAGCTCCATCCAGGGGCACAGGGGTGGGTGTCTGCTCTGCACTGGTGGTATGGGAGGTCCCAGAGCCATCCCTTGGCTGAGCATGGAGGTGCTAGTGCTCGCCTGGCCCTGTGCAAAGGCTCCTTCGCACCCTGCGGCAGCAGGAGGTGCTGAGGTTTGGCCCCGCTTCTTCAGTCCATCCGTGCCTGGGAGGGTGGTTGGGGAAGGACAAGCCGGTGGGGGATGAAAACACCAGGGTGATGCCAGCACGACCCTGGCCTCCCACCCTAAGCCCAGCCCCTGGACCACCAGCTCCCCACCCAAACACACCGCCCTGCCTCCTCTGCCTGCCCCCAGCACCCTTCCCACCCCGCTGCCTTCCCCCTGCCCACATCACCGGTTCCCCGCTCCCCCCGGGCACCCCATGGGGATGGTTCTCCCACCCCAGGCTGAGCACTGCCAGCGCAAACCCCAGGTGACGCAGGTGGGGAGGTCGCAGGGTGCCCAGCCGGGCTGGGAGCAGCGGGATCCACCGGTGTGTTTGCTGTTCCCTGCTCAAAGTCCTGCTCTTTTCTTCCTCCGGTCGCTTTAAACTCCTGCTTTTGTCTCTCGGGATTAAAAGCCTGGAAATGGCTGCAGGTCACCTGCGGTGCCAGGAAGAGAGGGATCAGGGTGGCATGGGTGCGCCCAGCTTGGTGGCAGGGTGAACCTTGGCAGAGGGAGGATGAGGAAAGGTCACGGCCCCCCCTGCACCATCACCGGCAATTTGGGGTGCAGAAAGGGGGAAACCCATATGCAGGCATGGCTCCTGGTCTGGGCTCTCCATGCACCCACCCTGCAGTTCCTGCATTGGCGTGCAACCCCAAATCCCATCCAGCAGGAAAGAAACCTCCCAAAATAACCCACACAAGCACCGTACCCCTGTTTCCTCACCATCGCCCCATCATTCCACCGGCGCAGCTGGGCAATGGGGCGGCGGAGTCTGCACCCCCTCCCTGTGCCACAGGTTCGGGGCCGTTTGGTGGTGGCGGTTCCCAGGCACACACAGGCATCCAGGTGAGACGGGCAGGGCCCCGTGCCAGCAGACGGGATGTTGTCTTTTCACACAGCACCGGTGCGGGGCCGAGTGGCAGCGAAACCCTCAAGGCTTTGTTTCCCACACTGGTTGCCACTAAGAAATGCAAATTCATTCTTCTTCTTCTGCTCTTTCTCCCTGCATGCAAAACGATCCTTGGGCATAACGGCCCCACGGAGCAGCAGCCCCAGAGAGCGTGGGAGCCACTGGGGCAGGGAAACACCTCCCGGGTGGGAGCAGGCGGCAGGAGCAGCTCCAGTGGCCTCAAAGCCAAGGAGGGCCAGGACAGCATGCAATGCCCTGGAGAGCAGGAGAGGCTCTTGG
Organism: Nipponia nippon; assembly: GCF_047370975.1. Lineage (NCBI taxonomy): Eukaryota > Metazoa > Chordata > Aves > Pelecaniformes > Threskiornithidae > Nipponia > Nipponia nippon. The sequence continues at coordinate 7,194,325 of NW_028262342.1, forward strand.
CTGCGGTTTCCCCTTCAGTCCTGCACTATCCATCCCAGGAGAGCCTGCAGAAGGTTTTGCCCCAGGGGGAAAATCCCTAAAAATAACCCTAAAACCCCCACTCAGCCTCATCTCAGCTCAAAGAGCTGGTGGGGCTGGCTGAAGAGGGGAAGGCGGAGGGTCAGCAGGGACCAGAGCCACCCCCTTCTCGTCACTCTTGGGATCAGAAAGCCCCAGCCCCGCTGAGCCGGGTTTGCAGCTCCCCAGGGAGCAGAGAGGGGGACTCCTCCGTGCCCCCCACACGCAGAGGGCAGGGACCCCACGAGGGATGGGGCTGCTCCACGTCCCACAGCGTCACATGGAGCTGTGGGTCTGGGGTGAAGGCACTGTGCTCCTTGTCCCCCGGCAGCGACAGGGAAAAGCCTGTGGGGCTGGAGGAAGGCTGGGGACGAAGACCACGCTGAGCTGCAGCAGAGCGAGCCGTGACTCAGCAGTGAGTCACCCAGCTCTGAAGGAAACGTGTCCCGGTGAGCATCGCCCAGGTCAGGTACCCTTGTCCTGGGGGCTCAGCAAGGAGACAGGACCTGGGGACTCGGGTGGGCAAAAAGGGGTGCAGGAGAGGGGCAGGACCCCAAACAAGGTCCTGTGCTTGGGGACAGGGAGTCACAGCAACATGTCTTGTCTTCACCCCCTCCCCAGGCGCTGGGCTGGTCACAAAGCTTGGAGGAATTTGCTTTTCCCCAGCAAACACAAGCTCCTGGGCGCAGTTCATGGCATCCTCGCCCTCGTCAGCCTCCCTGACGCCATGAGGAGCCTCGGTTCCCGGAGCCCAGCTTGGGGAGAACACAACTGTGACCGATACTGGGAGATGGGCAGGGGAGACGCAGAACTTTTGGCAGACCTGGGCCACCGGCACGCGCCAAAGCCCTATCAGAGACGGACAGCATTCCTCGTTGGCATCCCTGGTTTCACAGGACAGGATATTAAAGCAGAAAGCAATTAATGCTCTGCAAGGGAGCAGAGAGCCAGAGCCAGGCTCCAGCCCCGGTGCGGGACATGACCCAAAATGGTTCCACTTTCCCTTTGAAGGGCCGCCCCAGCCCCAAGCCCAGCTCTCCCCATCCCGGCGCTAGCTCGGGGCACTGGCAGAGCGAGGACATCGCTTCTCTCCTCAGTGGATTTTGAGGGCAGCAAAATGTTTGTTCTGTCAACACGTGCCTAATCCCCAACCAAAAGCTGATGAAAAAAGCCATGGCAGGGGAAGGATGGGAATAAGCTGCCCTTTGAAACAAAGCCCTGACAGTGACAGCTGCAGCCCCGAAGCGAGGGACGGCATCTCTGGGGTGTGCAGCGCTGGTGCAGCTGGGGAGACGAGGGGAATGGGTTCCCCCCACTGGCACCCTGGTCCCTGTGGGCACCCTGCAGCCCCAGCACCCTGCAATGGGGCTGGGAAGGGGGAACGGTTCTCCAGCTCCAGCCTGGCTCTGCCACAAATCAGTGCACCGTCTTAAACCCAAGCAGGACCCCGAGCACCACATAGGAGGTGCAAGAAACACATCCTTGCTCCGAGGCGATTGTCTGGTGTCAGCAGCAAGTCAAGACTTTAAGCAAACCAAAGCCAGTGAATGTAGACAACGCACTGCAGCATCCACGCAGCAAACCTCCCCTCCGCACAGCCTGGGACATCCCTGTCCCATGTCCCCGCTGACCTGGCACTCGGCTGCGACACCATGAGCCCATCATGAATGGGCTCACCTGAGGACCGGCATTTTCAGGTAACCCGTAAAACCTTTTTCCTGGTGGGATGAAACAAAACTTTGCCATGGCGAGGCTCGTTTCCAGGTTGGCTGGGACTGCAGGCTGAGCAAGCGGCGCTTCCCTCGCTGCCCACCCCAGGGTGGCTCCTCCAGCCCAGCCCAGCCACTGACCCCAGCCAGCACCGGCCACAAGATCCAGCCCCAGCAGGGATCCACTCCCAGCACCTGACGACATCAGCCCTGCACCCTTCACCCGCAAAAAAAAAAAAAACCAACAAAACAAACAAAAAAAAAGGTACATTTAGCAGTTTCCATTTGTTTGCTCTTTAAATAATTGTTTCCTTATCACTGTTTATTTAGATCCCTTTAAAATTCTGAGAAACCTGCTTCTCAGGCACCGTCACCTGCTTCCTCCCACCCTGCTCCCTGTGGGCAAGGCACAGCAGCCAAGCTGCACGGCTGCAGCACGGCTGGTCCCAGGAGGAGGGTCCCCTGCGTGGGGAGGTAGGCGTGGAGCATCGAGCCCCCGCTTACCCCCTCCTTTCCGAGATGGACAAACCAGGATGCTCCAAAGCCATGGTTTTGGAGCTCACCCTCTCCCCATCCCACCACAGACCACGGCAGCAGACGCGGATGCTTTGGGGCTGCTGCTAAGTCCTGCCAAGCTCCGGGGGCTCAGGGAGTGGGTGGGGGGATGCTAGCAAGGGGGTCAGGAAAGATGACATTACACATTCACTGCCCACCACGGGGAGGTCTCAGAGCCGCTGCACGAGGCCTTCGCCGGGGACTGGAGGGAGCGAGGACGAGCCCAGTGCCAATCAAGCTGCCCTCCTCCGCTGCACTGTTTGCTGCCTGCGGTGCCCTGGGGTGGGTGAAGCAATGGGCGCTCGCCCAGGTAGCCGGAAAGGCAGTGGCAGTAGCTGGCCACGATTGCCCAACACTCCTCTGTGCAAAGTCCAGCCAAGCACCACTCTCGTTATTAACAGCACCAATTAGAGCAGCACCCAGAGCCACTGCGAGCAAAGGCAGGACAGGCTCAAGTGTCCCACAAGCACGGACAGGGGACATCCTGTGGCCTCGCTGGGGACAGAGACCCTCTCTGCTGTCAAACTCGGGAGTGTCGGTCCACAGCCATCTCTCACTGTCACCTACCAGAGAGGTTCAACGTCCCGCCAGGCTCGGCGGGGGTAGCAGGGGCTCGTCCCTGGGGTCCCATCCAACGCCACCCTGGGGTTTTGGGCTTTGCTACCGCAGGTTGACGTCACAGCCCAGCCTGCAGCTGTCAGAATTAATTGAGGAAACCCAGCCATGGTAAACAACGAGGAGGGAAAAGGGGGCAGATTAGATAACAAGGAATGTGAGGTTCTTGCTGTATGCTCCCCCTGGATGGCAAAGCCTCGCCTGCTCGCTCGGGCACAGACCCTGCCGAGCCTGGGCTGCTCCTCACCGGCAGCACAGGGAGCTTGGCCCCAGGAAAGGCTGAAATCCCCCTTCTGCAGGACGGCTTTCCTAAAAAAGGGTCTGGCTTACCTCAGACCCGAGGTTTGGGTGTCCCCTCCCTCCCGCAGAGCCATGCGTCGCCCTGGCGCAGGCAGCGAGAGCAGAGCAGGGTCCCCCACTGGTCCTCCACCATCACCACTGGAGGAGACATGGGGGTAGGCGTGAGAGACCACTACAAGGGGGCACGAGGGGGACAGGACCTGCTGCTTCATCCTGGTGGAGAGAGGCAGGGCAGGGTCCTGGCCAGCAGAATTACTGTCCCCACTGCACTGTAACAGGCACAGGGTCCCAACAAAGGGAAAACTCTCACCCTTTCCCGGCTGGCCACATCCCAGCCTCCCCATCAGAGCAAAGTTTGGTTCCAGGTTGTGTTACCCAGACCCCCTTCTACTCCCCAGCAGCACATCACCCTCCAAACAGACATAACATGGACCCACTGGCATTCAGACACCTTCCTCATCCCCGCTGACAGAACATCTCTGCCTTTAGGGCATCTCAGCCCACGCTATCCCTGCCCAGCACACGCTCCTGCCCGGCTCGGCAGCATCACCCCAGCCCCACAGTGGTGGGGACAGGCCAGGTGACACAGTGCCACCCCACTGCCTAGTGGGATCAGTGTGGACCACACACACCCCATGCACCCAGAAACCTGCAACCGCTTCCCCAGCCCAGCACCGTGCTCGGTGCAGAATGGCAGCCACTGCAGATGTGCATGGGGACATTGCTCACACCTGGCGGGCCACCGTCACCAGCAGGTCCCAAAGCCTGGAAAAGCCACATCCAGCAGCTCTGGAGGGTTTTGCAGATGAGGAACAACCTCAGCTCCCTCTGCTGGCACCTGCTTCAGGCCAGGCCCTTCCCCAGCAAACCTGGTTATAAAAATAACATCTCCAAGCACCTTCACGCAGCTCTCCCTGCACGCAGAGGACAGTGCCACCCACTCAGCCCAACGCCAGGGAGATGCTCTCCAGCCCCTGTCACATGCTGCAACCAAGCACAAGCAGCCTGTTGAGCAGAAGAACACACAGCCCATCTGCCCAGCCTGCTCAGGGTATTTATTCCCATCTTAGAGATGACGAAACTGCTTGGCAAAGGTCAGCTGGGGCAGCAGCAGGGATGAGCTGCAGCCCTGCCGCATGCCTGTGTGGAGCTGGGGAGCAAAGACAAGACACCCACGAGCTCTCTTTCTGGTATTAAATGAGTCCTGCGGGACAGCGGATGGTCTCACTGATGGAGAGCTGGATGGGGACTCAGGACCTCCTGCCTCAGCCTCTCTCACCTATAAAACACAGCAAGCACTGACCTCGCTGGGAACCTACCTGGGTACGAAGCAGCCCAACCTCCCGGCCAGGTGTCTTGCACCGGCTGTGGGGTAAAGCATCCCTGGCCGTCACCACCCCACCAGCAATGCACATCACTGCCTGCGCTTTAGCGGGGCGGAGGGGAAAGCATGCGGGCACGATGATCAGCCCCGACCCACCCTGCTTGACCCACAGCGGCCGCGCTCCAGAGCAGCAGCTGCGAAGCAGGAGCCTTGTTTTTAAGTCAATAAAGGGAGATTGCTATGGAGACACTGCAGCCACCAGCACAAGTAACTCCACAAGACATCCTATATGGCCTTCCCCACCCACGCACCTGCTCTCCTCTCGGCCATCCAAATTCAGGGTTTGCTTGGAGTTTATGGACACTTTAACAGTGTTTTCAACAGCTGCCTGCAAGAGATCGGTGGCTCTGGAAAGTTTTACAGCGCCTTAGGAGGTGCATCAGCGTCGCTCAGCGCACTCCTGCAGGCACACAGCTCTCCCAGGACAGTATGCACGCCTTAACCAGCACTTGGAGTCAGCCAAGCAAGCTAGGCACAGGGCTGAGCCCCGCCAGCAAGTGGGAAAGCTCTTGAGAAGGTTTTTATCCTTGTTTGTAGAGATCCTTACTGAATTCCCATGAACAGCCAATCTAGCACAGCCCCAGAGATGAAGAGTTGGCACTTGACTGCGGGAAAAAACACACCACTTGGTGAAGGAAAATAATTACGTCCTATCTCCAGCCTCAGGCTTGTTCAAACACCCTCAGCTTGAATGGCAACACACCTCAGCTGGGAGAAGAGCCCAAGCAGCCCACTAGAGCCTCTGGGAAGCTGGTTATACAACTGGTTTTATGCAGAAGGTGTTCAAATGTACAGCCCTGACGGACAGGAGCCAGGACTGCTGCCTCTGGGAAACTCATGAAGGGTAAAAGCCAAGCAGCGAGCTTTTCCTCTGCCTGGAGGATACCCCGTCCAGGTCAACCCCCCCACCCCAGTCCCAGCATCGCCCTTTTCCCAACACTGTCACCATGGCAGAAGATGGAGCCATGATTTCTATGGTGTCACCGACTCGCAGCACAACTGAGTTGCCTCACAGGATGCCGCACTGGTTACTCCATTCGCAAATAGGTGAAAAACATACCTTCTTTTTCACCACTTAAGCTCTTTAAGTTATTGTGAAGGTATCACTTCTGCAGGGGAGACATAATCAAAACAAGGAAATACTACAAGTGAGACAGCTCTTAAGCCAGCCCTGCTCCACGCTGCTCTGCAGAGCTGAGCCCACAGCATGCGGTGGGGCAAACAAGGCTGGTCCTTACCCGCGCGTGCCATCTGCTTCCTCGCTCGGTATCCGCTGCTTGCTTTTACTACTCAGCTGTTTTATGAATGGGGTACAAAACATTTGAGATTAGATTTCCTTAAATAATTTCTGTTTAACTTGGTATTTTCCAACTAACACACAGGCAGAGCACATGAACAACAGATTACAGGTTATAGGAGGCTTCCAGAGAAAGCCTACGCTAAAAGTTATTCCTGACCCCGCGTACGTATGCGCAGTGGTTTCCCACTTGGCCTGTTAATATTTCACTGCGCATCCCCAAAGGATTTGCAGAGAAGCGAGAGCTGAGGGAAGAAGAGGTGAAGTGAGCACAAATCCCTGCCTTAGCCTCTTGCTGTGCACTGCAGGCTGCGTGCTGCATGATTTAGTGGACATAACAGGTAGGAGGTGGGGGGGGGAAATCACAAAAATCTGCTCTTTTCTTCTCTGCTGCAGTCACAGCTGCGCTCCTGGAAGGCAGGGTGCTTGCTGGAGCCCTCCAGCCCCTGCCTGCAGGTACGAGGACAGGCAGCGATGCCCTGGAGGTTCTGGAGCACATCCCGCACTTTGCTCCGCGATCAGCCAGGCAAGCGGGGCACCCTCCAGCCAGAGGCATCGGCAAAGAGGAGCATGGGCACGCAGCGAGGCCGGGGGGACAGTGCTGTTCAGTCCTGGGCACTAGCCAGCACGCTAAGCCTGCCTGTAATTCATCACACACAATGCATGCAGCAGAGAACATCCTCCTGCCTACCGCAACATTGCTTCAGGGACCAAAAAAAGCTGCTTAAAAACAGAATTATTTTTATAACTTTTAATGGACAATGATCTAGTTCCCCTAAAAAAATAAGCAAGCAGAAAAAGCAAACTCAAGCAGTTCATAGGTGACTGCGGCAGCCGTTTGACTTGGCCTCGTGCCTTGCCACCCTGCACCACACCCAGCCTCCATGCCGCGATCACAGTGGTAGGATGACCTCCATTATAGCAATCCCTCAAGTTATTTGCCTGCTCAGGAGATAGTATTAGAAGGTGTGATGGTATTGTCCTGTACTGGCAAACTTTGACAGGTTGCAACCCTAAAGACAAACAGATTCTTTCAAGCAAAAATCTAGTAAATGAAAAGTTGGACAGAGAGAAGGGAGGCAATCCTAACCTACCCAAACAGATCAGTCTTAAAGACACCCGTGAGCACCAAGAGCTCAAGGGGTGCATTCTTTTCAAGGCACAAAATAAATACCCGTAGGCACAGGCAGCAGGATGTCTGTTCCCAGTGAGGCTTTCTGTCAAACTTCAACAGCACATGAAAGCTCCAGGCATTTATTCAAATGTTAAAAAGCAAACCCAGCACACACGTATCAAGGCTTCTTGCAAGGATTAGGAACAAAGTCACATGTAAGCAAAAGAATAGCTTCAGCTAAGCTACTCCACAATACAGTTTATATAGGCAAATGTTTGGGCTGGGTGCCCCGAGTGGTAAGGGCTCGCTTGGGAAACAGGATCAGCCCCAGATGACCATGCAAGTGCCCACCAAAGCAGAGACCTTCGAGTGGCGCCGTCCTGATATACAGGAACATCAGATATTCCCTTGGTGACAGTAAGAAAAGGAAATTAAAACCCCAACTTCCTTCATTCAAAATTCCTCTCCTGCCTCACGAAGCAGCAGGTCTGACCCGTTGCTGTTTGAAGCCTGAAGCATCACCACACACTGCACCAAGGCTCTGCATAGTGCCGGGATGCGAACAAGCCACGCAAGCAGCATTCAGGCACCTGGCTGTGGCTGCAGCATTGCTCTGTGCTGGTGACCCCCGTATGAAGAAGGCTAAAACCAGATTTCCACTCCTCCTCACATCTGCACCCTGACCTCTCAGTGCCGCCTCCCCTCCTGCTTCAGCCCCGATTACAGCTGGAAGGCAGCGGCACGCAGCCGAGCGGTGCCTGCCTCCACCCCCTCCACCACCCAGCCGGGGCACCGGCACGGTGCTGAACCCCAGCCAGCGCCGCCACAGCCAGCATCATTGCGGAGAAGTTACCTGACCTTATAACGAGGGACATCCACTGCCGACACTGGTGAATGGGTGCAGCCACACGCCGTAGCAGTCTGTACAGGCACTGTGCACCCGGTGCAGCCCTGGTGGGAATCCTCCTCCAGAAAGGGGTGCTGCGGTGAGCCCCCTCCCTTCCGCACAGGCTCTCCTGCCCCATCGCCTTTCGCACAAAAAAATCTGCATCGGCCTCTCGGCCGTCCTTCTGCCCATCCGCCTGGACTGGAAAGGTTGTTTGGTAAACTCAATATGCACTGAATTTGGGTTTTTTGTGGCTGTGGGGTTTTCTTTGGGGCGGGGGGGGGGGGGGGGAGGTTTTTTTTTGTTTTTGGTTGGGTTTTTTTAAGTGATTTGGGGTAAAGACAGGGCTAGAACTGGGTTTAAGGACACTGTGCCTTAGTGTCTGGAGACACCCTGGAGATAGAAGCAAGCTGGGTACATTTAACTACAAGATGACAGATTCGGAAGTTTTTGCAGCTTCAATAAAACTCTCAACAGCTATAGAACATTTTTTTTCTGTGTTAATTTAATCATACAAATATTCATTTATACATCAAGGAAAAAGCTTCCTTTATTTTGACCCCAAATGTGCTATCATAGGACTTCTCCCAGACTCAATGAGGCAACACACCATCCTGTTCTACACATGCACTCCCCCCAGAGAGAATAGACAGGCTGCAGAACCACCCACGCACTCACACACAAAAAAAAATTAAACACACAACAGAAACCCAGACGTGGGACAGCGTGCATTTCCTAACCCTGCGGGCTCCAGCTGCTCTCATGCCCACGCGCTCTCCCACCGCATGGCTTTGCCCCTCGGTGGCGGAGCCGCCTCTTCCAAACCTCGGAGGGGTCTGAATCCAACGCTCCTGAGATGTGGGCAGCAGATTCCAGCTCCCCCCAGCCCCTCATGTGGCGTTGCCAGTTTTGGGCTGGTCCTAGGGATATCGTGCTCCAGTTTGCCTAGGCTGCCGTTGCTGAAGTCGCGTTAGCGATACGGTTCCACATCCGTAGTGGCTCATGCTTGACACAGGGATCCATTTTAAAGACCATCAGAGATGTTCTGCGTTATCTTTTTTCTTTTGGAGGGGTGGGGGGTAAGGAAGATCTCTCTTTCCCTCCTCAGGACTTCAAGACAGATGGGTGTTAACCAGACCGGAGGCCATTGCAGCCTCTCTGTCGCTGCACCCTCCCATACTAGTGGGTACCAGCCCCATCCCTGCCCCAGTCAGGAACACCAGCCTCACTGGGGGTAACAGTCTCTTCACTGGTTCACCAGTCTCAACCCGGTAAGGATTTCCTCCCATTTCTAACAGGCCTGAGTTCTGTCTGCCTAACTCACCTGGATCGGGTTATCCGAGCCACCGCACGCACTTCAGGCTCACCAAAATATTTGGCATTCAGCACTTCTGAAAAATCAGGCCATTTGTTTCACGTATCTGATGTTAAGACTCCGCGAGTTTGAATGCATCAGCCCTACGGAAACCAATACAATCACAGTGCCCTGAAGTCACCTGGAAAGAGCTTTGCTGAATACATCTCAAATCCCCCTGTTTAAAAGCTGGAAACCTGACAGCAAGAGCAATTTGAGGGCTGGCTGCACCGCTAAGCTCCAAGGAACCAGAGGAGATAAAACCACCTTTGGCCTCAGTGAAACAGTTTTTACTCGAGGAAAAACCCAGAGGTAGAGCAACCACTAATTTAAACGTTCTTCCACTGTCACAGCCGGGGTTACAACCCCAACCCTCAAAGCATCCAGAGCTCTGTGCCCTTGTTTGCAGAGAGATCATTCCCGCAAAGAGCGCTCGCACTCAGCTACCTGGGGAAGAGCGGTGATGTGAGCAGCAAGAGGCTGCAGATTGCAGCAGCAACTCGGATCTGGCCCTGCCTTTCTTCACACCCTGGAGTAACTGACCCTTGTCACAAGGACACCACGGACTGAGAACACTCAGGAGAGAGAATTCAAGTCTGTGCAGAACAAGTGTGCCTTCTGAGCGGGAAAGCACACGGCTACTTGGGGTGCATACAAGATTTTTTTTTCAAATAAAAGGAAAAATTCAGTCTTAGGAAGAGCACAGGAACACGAATGTGGCAGCCATTATATATGGGAGTGGCATATGTGGCTGGGAGCAGAAGAAAGCCAGCGTGGGGGTATCCGAGTTGAAGGGTCTCCCAGATGCCACAGCTGACACAAGGCAAGGTTGCAGCACCAGCTATAACGTACAGACTCAGATCTTAATTCCCGCCCCCCCTTCCACTAAACAGCTGATAAAAGGAGCTAATAAAGATAAGGAATCACCTTGTCACTTGGACAAACAGCAGTCTCCAGCGGTTTAGACACCTTCAGAAGGGAAGCGGCAGCGTTGTAAGAGGTGTGATGGTCAGGTACGCGGTCATGCCTTCAGAGCTTGTCACAAAAGCCACCTGCTCAGAAAGGAGGGAGCGAAGAAAGAATCCACTTGCCCACACTACACTACAGCAATGCAAATCATTCCCTAGACTGAATGCTAAAGGAGATAACTAATCCAAGGCAAAATGTTGTTACAGGACAAGAACCAAACACTGCAGCTGCACTGAGCAGCGCAGCACCACCTTCCACAGGGTCACTCTGGAGCTTAACACTCACCCAGCTCTAGCAAGCTGCCAAGAAAGACCCAGGTGCTCACCAAACTGCAAGTGCAAATGGCTAGCAGTCCAAATCCTGCAGTGCCGCTTCTGTGCAGATAATTTCTACATTATACTTGTTTCTCCCAGCAAACAGATTTTTGAAGGCAGACTTCAGGTAACAGTGACCTTTAACAACTGAACCTCTGAAATCCAAACAAAAGTTATCGCTCAATTCTTCCTCTGTTGGATACAAGGAACTCCCACTGGATCCATCTGTATGCACTAAGATAAGAGAGTCCTTGGTGGCTGCAATGAAAATGAATCCCCCATTCAAAACCAATCATGAAAATACAAGTCAAGAGCAATCAGCGTAAAGCCACGCACCATGCAGCAAGCCTGTGCTCTGCTCCAACAAGCAGAACAAGAGTCTCCACTGGAAACATCTGGAAGAAGGTAGTAGGAGCTTTGCATATTACCGTATCTTTGGCAGATGGCTGTTCCAGCCTTGTTCGCGTTTCTGAAGGAGACTGTGTCCTCTCACCTCACTCCCCTTCAGCAGGATTTGTGGCAACACAGCACCTCAGAAATCCACCACAGCACTCGAGGCCACTCTCCCTCCCCTCACACTGGACTTCCCAATCCATAACTGGAGGAAAATACATTGGAGGAACAGCAGAGGAACCTCCGAATCCTTAGAGGAGTGATTCCTCCTCTAATACCAAGTCCTGGAGAGCCCATTTAGAAGGTAAGAGTCTCAACAAAGCTACAAGCCAGGACGATAAGGGCGAGTGAATACAAGGCGACAGAGTGGAATCCAGCTGACGATGCTAACTCTTGCTCTGCATTCAAAAATGCAAACAATTATCCTCTAAGCTAATACTTCATCACAGGAGAAATGAATTCAAACTTATGTTCTATAAGAGAGAGATGGGAGATGCAAAATTAAAAGGACATGACTTTTTTAAAGCTTTGCAACTACTACCAAGTGAATTACAGCTACAGAAAAAGAGTTTCCTCTTGGCACAAGACTGATACGCTTGCTTGGTTGCTCTAGGCACAGCTAGTGTACATCAAGAGTTAACAAAAAGGTATTTTAAAACGCTAACCACATAGGACAGCTCTGGAACTTCAACAACTCTGTTTCTTATTAATATGGGTGTGTATTTGTGTGTAATTCATGTACAAGGGGAAAGGAAATAAGCCCTCCATGTTATCCTATAAGTCCCAGAGTTTTTCTCTCCAACTTTGATACCGAGACCTGGTCTTCAGCCTGGTTTCCAATGACATGCAGGACAACTAACAGCAACACCCAAACCAAAAGGGGGGGGGGGGGAGGGGGGAAGGAATATGAGAAGATTAAAAAGTTGGTAACTAAAAACCAGCAGATGATATTAAAAATGCAGAGCTGGGTGCAGACCCAACCTGTCATTAAAAAATGTCCAACAAAAAGAAGTCACTGCACAAACCCCAGAGGATGCTAAGCAGATTCCCATTCGGTAGCAAGCAAAACATGACAGTTCCATAAAAATGCACGCTGTCCCTTATTTAAAAAAATATGAACAAGAAACAAACAGAAATTAAACATTTGCTCAAACTACAACCGGTCTGTAGGCAAAATATTTTTTTTAAAGATGGCTTTTTCATTTTCATTTTTTAAACTTCTTTTTAAGCTACCTAATTATGTGTGAGCATGATTTCTAAAAGAACCCCATGGTGTTGGTATATTTTCTTTCTCATAGCATTAAACAACACTCCTGAAATCCAGCATTCACACATGCATACTTAGATTTCGTATTTTCCTCTGGAAACAGCTAGTCTTAAGTTACTGGGCTTTTGTTTTTTCTTCTTTATCCAGAACACGGAGGCAGAGAAGGGGGGTCCATGTTGTGTCTGTCTGCCACATGAATCCCCCTCCCTTCCCCCAAAAGTCAGTTCTTTGTTAAATTCTCCTCTTGTCGATACCCGTTTTGTGTTTTAAGACTGTCCGAAGGGATAAGGACCGTGGAAACCCTGAAAGAAAGTTGGAGACATAATCAATTTCAATAGGCAAGAAATAAAATTGATCAGCGTATGCCTTCAAATACTGACCATCCCATCCCAGTACTTCTAAACCAAATGCAACCCTTTACCCACCAACATGACCTTTGCTGTCCAGCCTCATGAAACACTCTTAAAACATAGGTTTTGGTGTTTGTAGCTGGTTTCCCCAAAGATGTCAGATGTTATCTACTTACCTCTTTCAGGTTCTAATTAGGCCAGGTAATAGCCAGGTGTTACTGGGCCACAAACTAACTTGTGGTGGTTTTCTACACCAGAGCAAAAATCCCCTATAGATCTACAACACCTGCAAGGCCAAGCAACTGCAGTTTCACAAGTCTATTCTAAAGATTACAGCAAACAGTTAAGAGGCTGTAATTGGGAAAAGAGTCTGTTTAGGAACAAAAAAAAACCAACAGGATTTGGCAATCCATGCTCCCACAACTGCCGCTTTTGCTCTCTCAAGTTAACAATATACACTTTCCTCAAGTGAAAATCAACCACAACATTTAACCAAAGAAATCAAAATGCTTACTACAGAATCCATTTTCCCTCCTTTACATCCTGAAGTGCGTCACCTAAATGACAGATCTAGTACCAGGTCTCAAATTAACAGGAACTCCTTTCTGTAATTTCTGTTGTTCAAATCAACCATCCAGGGTTTCATCAGGAAGCAAAAGAAAGCGACCAACAGGCAGGGAAGAGATCTCTCAAGTCACAGGGATACAAAGTTTGTCATAATGATGAAGATACAAACCACACACAAAATCCTCCTGTAAGATCCAGACCCATACTCGGGTTAGAAGCAAGACAAGGGAGAAAAGCTCATTATATTTTATTGTCAAAGCTGGAAGACCATTATGCAAATGTTTTTTTTTTTAACACAGTCCAGCTTCTTTCCAGCATGCTGATGAGTAAGACAGCAGAGAGCCCAATTAGCACAAAGCCATTCTCGGTCTTTAAGCAAAGCTCTGACTTCAGTTTTCACCATTTTGCCTTTAACAGGGCAAGTCTCAAAGGAAACGCCGTTTCCTGCATGTTCTCCTACACCTCTGACAACCTCGCTGCGTGAGCCAGAGCCACGAAGCAATGGGTCTCTAACATGACTTGTATAACGAAAGTACCAGCTTCATCAGCTTAAGCCCAGTTGCAAAAACACAAGTTCAAGAGCTCTGTTGTATATCTATGTTCTAAAGGAAGTGCTATAAGAAGCCTATAACCTTGCTACAGCTGGTGACAAAAAGTTAATTCTTTAGAATATATCAGGTGGCAAAATACAAGACAAGGTAAAATGAAGCATCTATCAGCAGCTCTCAAAATTCAACCAAGAGAGTATTAAAGGCAATTAAACAGGAATCTCGGGAACCAAGTGGGAAGTACAGAAGACTGGAAATTGCTGTTTGCAGCCAGAAATACATGCAAGTGGTGGAAAAACAAACACGCTTCTACCCTAGGAATATGCTGCACTCCCAGTTTATAAAGCAAGCTTTTCAAGAGATAACACCCAGCAGAGTCCAGCACAATAGTTCACCTCAGAAAGGAGAAACTCCCACCAAAATCAAGAGACTGAGATATTCAACATTTCTGAAAAATTCAGTCACTGAAACAGGGAGAAGAGGAAGAGCAGAAGAGAATCATTAAAATAATGCGAATGGGTCACAAAAACCCCCAAAGGACACAGAAAGAAAACAATGTTATCACCAAGATCCTAAGCAGTCTCACCTGAAAGGGGTTAAGCTATTGCACTTATTGCTCTACAGAAGAAAAACGGGATTTGTTGCCGATTACCTGTACAGACCCATTTGCCAGAATTTGCTTCATCTTTTAGTTACCTGCCCATAAGGCTTTGTTTGCAGATGCCGACTGGCAAGCACTCGCAAGCCTGACAAGAGTGGTTTAAACATCAGCTGCTCCCAGCTGCCCGCTGCCTCTGCTGGGGGCTACCGACCGCACGGCGGAGCCAGCCGCATACCGTTCCTGTACTTCACAGCTTACGTCGCAGGCAAAACCTTGTTGATTTAATTTGTGCACGCCGTAAGCCAAGACATCTGCATCACCCCATCACATAAAAGAATTAACACAGTTAATCAGTACACAGTCCAGGTCCTCAGCTTAAGTCAGACATGAGAACAGTTCATTAGTCTTTTTGTATGCAGAGAGAGACCCTGTGAAGTGGCTATTAACCTTGTTTTCCAGGAAACCCTCTGGATCTTCAGATACTGTTTTCTGTAGCATCTAATTTAAAGCTACACAATTATGCTAATCGTGTTAATTAAAACCAGAATTTAGCTCACCTTCAGAGTGTCAGATTACTAAGTGTATCAGTAAGTATATCAGTAAAGTACCAGCTTTGTACCACTTGCTACACTGACACAGGCTGACATCTCTAGATGAGCTTCACTCATGAGCCATTCCAAGAACAGCCCCAGAATCTGTGACCAAGGTGAGCTTCTCCTGCTGCAATGAATTTCACCAAGAAGAAAAAGCCCAAAATGTTTGCTTTTGGGACTGCCGCTCTTCACTGCATTTCACTTACCCGTGAGATTTATTAGTGTACACGAGAGAACTTATGAAATTAAAAAACACTTGTTTCTTTTCTTTAAGATCGAGTGTAGACTTGGTTTAACATCCGACCCTGAGCAAGAAACTGTTCCTCCCCTTTGTGAAAAGAGGATACTTTCTTTCTTCTTCCTCAGTAAGATGCAAGCTCTCTGCAGAGCAATTGTTTCTCATTACATTTATTCAACACGCACACTGTAACAGTCTTGATACCTGAAAACTTCAGTTACTGCTGCAACGCAAATACCAAAATCCATTATATGACATTTTCAAGAATAATTATCCCTTGTATGCAATGTTTTACATCATAAACATGCAAAAATAATTCTGCATACAATTGCAGTTTTTCTAAGTTATTTCAGCTGAAGAATTATTCACACTATTTTTGGTGAATTCCCTTCTATTCTCAAAATGAGATCACTGTCTTTATGAAAAGCTCAGCTGCAGCTTTGCAAATTTACTTTCAGTTCTTCCAATATCTTCCACAGAAGTAATTGCTAACTTGCTAGTGAAAGCATACTTGCCATTCATACAGATAAATATGTGAGAACAGAGGACCATGTTTTTTCAAGAAAAGGCTCTACATGAAAATTATTGGTGTAAATTATCATTTGACTTCTGTATCTAGAAGGGAATTGAGATGTTTGGGAAAGTTAAAAGGCCTCTGTAAATACTGAGCTCTTTAAATGAAGGCACCTGTGCTAGAAATAAAATGAAGATTAAGTTAATCTTTCATAAACCATCACAACACAGGCTTTCAAATAGCTATCTTTATTTCACCTTTGTGACTCAGTCAAGATCAATAAAAGGTACACTTCAAGAGAGACAGGAGTTTCTGATGCACAGCTGCAAAGCAATACAGGCGTCTCCCAGTGTACACTGACAGTAGCATCAGACAACGCTACAAGTCCCCGGTTCCTCGTCACCTCCTGGGCTGCTCCTAGTCAGCGCTGCTCCAAACTACGCAGCGTTCTCTTGACTAACTTACGTAAACTGAACACAAACAGAAGAACAAAGTATTGAGCACTTTTTTTTTTTTTAATTCCATGCATGCTGTGCAAACATGGCGTGGCAGTTAAGACCACCAGGAAGTTAAGAACCTTCTCACAGTGCAGCCGCTCGCAGGGCTGGTTTAGGTGCACACAGCTGATGAAGTACATGAGGGCTCAGGTTAAGTTACCATGCAACAACTTAGCTCTTGTAACTTAATCAATGGCGTGCTTTTAGTCTGCAGAGATAAAAGGACAGGGAAACTCTGTTGGCCTGCAATGGAGCAAAGTTAAGCTAAAATCAGATTATCTCACATTTCCCACAGTCCAAAAGCACACGGACTGTCGGTTTTCATGGATGAGCTAACATGCAGCATCCAAACACATTAGTCTTTCACCAGATAAGCAAACCAGCTCATGCAACATCAGTTTAGCCTGCAGATGCTATGCAGCAGTGTGGCTGTCAAAGAGCAGCTACGGTAGTTTTGAGTCCAACGTTCTCCCACTTTGTTCTAAATGAATTTAACCACATGGTAACTAGCCCAGTTTGAAGTCCAGATACCAGAATGGAAGGAGCTTCCCTTCTACATGGATGCAAACATTTCTGGGGCATCTTCCTTACCCACAAATATAGTTTGGTACCCAAATAGTTTCCAGTGAAAACATTTCTGTCTAAAGTTTACAGAGTTACTCCAAAAATATGCAAATTGGAGTGCCCTGGTTTGGAAGAAGCACGCATCTAGAAGGAGCAGCAACTTTAAACTCAGAGAGGGGAAGCCACTTAAAGGCTCTAAGAATAGAGAGAGGTTTGGTTTCCCCTTACGTATAGAAAGCTGTCAAGTAGCATGGATCACAGTTCAGCTCCACACCGAATGAAGTAAGATGGGGAGCATAAATACAGCAGGAAAAAAGGTGTTAAGATTTTAATTTTGTGAACTCCAAATATGTTTATATTTCATTGGTCTTTTAAGAGTAGCATGAGTAACGAACAGAACAGATTAATACCAGACAAGCTGTAGAACACCCTTTGCTATGGCAGTGACTATGCAAATTGTTCTGTATGGGCAAATCCTTGCAGGACCAGAACTTCTACATGCAGTTTTCTGCATTACACAGAAAGCAATAATTCCTCAGTTCATATGGGCAACAGATTTAGAGATATATACATTTTATATATAGGTGGCAAGTACAATCTGAATGTCAGTATATGGCTATCCACTTCAGGTCTTTTTAGACATTTAAACCTGTACGTTTCTTTCCTTAGTTAAGAAATTTAACTCTAACTCCACAGGCACCATAAGACTGCATCTTGCGCTTTTAATGTAAAAGACTGTCACAAGAGAGCAGCAATGACCTCGACAGTGTTGCTATGAGACAGGAGCGAGTAAATAGAAGGAAGCTATATTAGCCTCATCTCTCTCGAGAATACAGAGAGAAAGCGATTGCCAAAGAGGAGAATAAAATACCCAAGCATGGGTATATCTGGACTCTAATACAGCTCATCCCTACCCTGAGATAAGCATCCTATCCTGCACTTAAGCACATCTTTAATTCTAAGAACATGCAAAAACTCCACTGGGAATAGATATAACAACAACATGCTTAAAGCAATGTCCTGACCAGAGACCCTGATCTACAACCTTCCAGCAGTTTATTTGGCAAGGTGAGCAGGGTGGACCCAGGGAAGGCATACACTACAGCAGGAATAAAGATCACAATCAGTTTGTTTCGACCATATCACAGGTTTCATCTTATCTGCTCATAGGGAATTCAGCATCTTGTTTTGTTTGTTTTGTTTTTTCCTAGGGAAGTTTGTTTCACTGAGCAGAGCATCCAAAGCATGTACTCGTTGCTGCTGTATAAAAGCATTTTGAATGTTTCCACGTGTGAAACACTGATATACTTGTCTTATCCAGCAGCAGATGGCACGTCAGTATCACCGAGATCCTGACTCCAATGGGCAATTTCAGAGGACAAGTCACACCTGCTCCGTTGCACCAGAGGGAGAACTAACACAGACAAGGTCTGGCAACTGCTAGAATGTTTTACAGCTGCAGATGCCAGAAACTGCTAGTTTTAGCTCAAAGATTTCATGGTCTCATGCAACTGCATGACTGGGGTTCTCCACATTCTCTTGGCAGAGAGGAAGCCTCCACAGTGATCCAAGAAATACTTAAGGGCTTATATTACTTCTAAATACAGGACATAGGCCCTTTTGAACACCTTAACTAGACCTTACCCATCCCCTTTGCTATATCTCACCAAATGGTGTGTCAAACGTGACTAGGGATTCACTCCATTCTCCGGGCACATGAAAGCAGACAAAACTATTAGAGGTCCTGCCCAAGACAAATAAAATCCAGGAATCCTGATGTGCAAGTACATAACCAACCCACAGGAGTCTTTTGTCCGCTCCTAGAACTTGAAATAAAGCCTTTCACATCAATATTCAATCACAAGACAACAGCTCCAAATGTAGTAGTTTTCTTTCCCCCTCTCAAGCAGCAGAGTACAGGTCAAGTCCCTGGGGAAGATGGGACAGATATAGCTTTTCCTAACAGGTACTGGAACACCATCTGCTGGTCAGGTGGTTTAATACTTTTGACATCATCTCCAATAAGCCCTTTTCCTCTTAAGTGGCACCCCCAGCTGGGGATACTGCTTACACATTACCCCTTTTAAGAAAAAAACCAGATATCTTCTTTTCCAGATTGCAGGAAAAAGGCATGCAGTAGTGCTAGACCTAAACCAGAGAAGGTGAGCATGTTCACCTGGCGATTTTAAACGAGACCACGTATCTAGGATGTCAAACCTACTCAAGCTTGTTCACTACAGAAACAATATTATACCAATATGAATAATAAGTCTGTGGCAGAATGCCTCCTGCCCTAGACAGGAAGGGCAAGGCTGGAACAGGACTCTGATCTTCAGACCTACCTTAACAATGGCCTCCAAAGGAAAAACTGTTTTATTATGTCATAAACAGAAACACTGTAGTAGATACAAAAAACCTCAAAAATCAATGAACTTTCACATACCCCACCCCATCTCCAAAAAGGACCATAAAGTTACCCCTTCTGAAGCAAGCAAGAATCAAAATTTCTGCTTTTATCTCAAATAATCCACCTCAAATCCACCCAAGAATATTCTGCAAATACAAAGAGACAAAAAAAACCAAAACAAAAACAACAACAAAAAAAAAAGGGAGAAAGGCCACCTACCCTACATCTGAGGTCAGATTATAATGGCTCACATCTCGTAAGAGTACTAATCATGAACTTTGGGTTACTAGCTAAACCAGCTTACTTAAATTTAGTGAAATCCTCTCTGGTAGTGCTTTCCTCTCCTTTTTGGCTTTTCTTTTCAGTATAGCTGATCTTTGCTATGTCCTCTGCACCTCCAATAGGTATCGGTTTCTTACGCCTACGTTCTTAGAAAAGACAAAGCATCTACTCAGCCAAGAGAGCCTGTTGGTACACCTTACCTCCTGGTGCCCACACCACTCCCCTCTCACTAGGAAGGGTAAGAATATATACCACAGGGAGAGACCTAGTGAAAACTGAAGGCCACGTTACTGTCAAAACCTCACACCCAGAATTTCTACACAGGAACTTTCTCAGAAGTGCATATATTAGCAGTTCCACATTTATCCACCTGCAAGTGCAAATCAACTACGAAGCAATTGCCAAGCTCTGCACTCAGAAAACAGGCAAGTGAAAAAAAAGCCACCTCCAGCCTAAAGCTGACCACCAAAAGTGGAATTGAGTTTTCCCACCTAAATGAAACCTAGTATTTTAGCTATGAAAGGCTTAGGTTAAGTCCACTATCTCACCAAAGCTGTACTTAGTAACTGATTTGTATTTTTCATCAACTGAGACACAGTTGTTACCAATCTTTGCTGGGATACGTACAACAGCGAGCGGCAGAGCAGTACTCCCCACCTGAAGCACCTGAGATAAAGTTTATGCAGAGAAGCTCTATCGGTAGACGGACAGTCTCTGCAGTCAGACAACAGCCTGTCTCTTCAGGGAACACTGCTACCCACCAAGCAACCACTAAAAGGCAGTGACTTTCAGTCACTGCTTATTCAGGTTGTATTTGAACTGACAGGTGAAAGGCTTTATTTTTTAATCATTTTCTAAGCCATCCATTTCACTTTTAGTGAGCGAGAATCTTGAAGCAGGAGCCGATACAGCTTATAACAATTTACCTTTGGGGTGCAAAACACAAAAAGGGTGATGGGTAGTCTGTCAAACAGTTAATCCCGCGCATGCCATCAGTAAAAAAATGCATAGCCCTGGTGCAAAGTAGGTCACTAAAATATGATCCACTGGTAGCGGACAGGCAGTTCATCCAGTTAGGAACTAAAGTGCTGTAGGTGAACTAACATTAGGGCTTTATTAAGTCATTCAGCAACCAAGTGTTATTGTCCTACACAGCCTGCTTAAAGTACAGTAAAGCATTTTTAAAGGATTTTAAAAATCAAACTAGTTTGACATACGACAGTACACACCTACACATACTGGCTGCATTAACAGGTGGATTCTGAATTGTAAATAATCCTGCAATTCATTTTTCACACACAAGCAAATAAAAACAGTCAAAATATCACTCAGACTCATATAGCATCCACCAAGCAAGCTTTTGAGAGAGATTTAAAGTAAAGATAATTTAAAAGTCACCTACAATTATAAACAAGACAAGGACACAGACAGGAATAGTCCTTGGATTGACTGTTCCTGACAGGTAGCTTCTGGCATCAAAATGTTGAGCTCTGTAGTCTCCCCGCACCAGCTAAAAAGAAGTTATCTGGTTAATCTTAGGTTTTGGGGATGTGGTTATTTTTTTTCTTTTCAAAATTAAGTAAAACTCAGGAGCACATCTAGAGAGATATTTTGACTTATTTGCACACGCAACCGGAGCAGGCTCCAGCCACTAATAGTTACAGCACCCAGACAAGATTATATGAATTTTAAGAAGGACTTGAAGCAAAAACAAAAAGGTGGATCTGGTAGAGTCTATCAGAGGCAAAAATATTTTAATATAACATGAGGAGTTGGCAGAGTCAGACAGTCAAATTCAAAACCTTCCTTAGCAGGTCTGGCAGAAGCAGAAGGGAAGGGCTTTGCAGTTTGTAACGAAGAACTATTACATACATCACAGTCTCATCACCTACCCATTCTCCTGTTCTCCCAGGGCACCTACCTTACTGTATGTCACTACCGACAAGTTGTTCGAGTGACTGCTGGGGGAGAGGTTTACAGAGTTTTGTGACAGTCCATTCTGATCTTGTTCAATTTGGTCAGGAGCAGGCCCCCATGTGTTTTTGCTGATTGTGCCTAGCTCGGAACCCCCAGGGTCTTTTAAGTTGTTTTCATCTGGTTGCCTGTTCTTCTGCGGAGAGGCGAACGGGTTAAAGTTTCCTTCTACCTTGCGATGCGGTTGCGTGTTGAACTCCGTTTCAAAGGATGACAGCTGCTGTGTTACACCTAGAAGTCCTCCAACTTCCACGCTGAGGATCACCCAGATGACATCTGTGGAAAAAGACAGACACTCGGGTTGTCACCAGATGGAATTTATGAAGAAGGGGCAGAAGGAGAAAAACAGAACATGAATTCCACCCTTTACAATAGCTAGAAAAAAAGACTGATTGTTTAAAATACATTTTTATGAAGCATCAGAAGTACTGGCTAAACACTAATTTAGTGTCCAATCTTTCAAGAAAACCAGGGAAGTTTTACTCCTACTGAACTTACATGAACCAGCTAAGAACATGTAAAAAACAAACTGACATGACAACTTGAAGCTCCACACTTCAGATTACCAATAGGATGCACTGAAAAAAGAAAACCTGAAGTGACTTTATCCAAAGCTACACAGCAAGACTGAAATGAGAGCCAGGAGATATCACTGCCAGTCTTCTACTCTGATGGTAAAGAAAAGGCAATGTTTTTTGTTTAGCTTTGAAAGGCTTGACTACTAAAATAAAACAACAAAAGGGTGACTTAGAAGGTAATTATGTTTATGAAAATTCACTGCAAAATATCTCCGTTCCAGTTCCAAAACACTCACAGCAGCTGGATAAGATACCCAGGCTTGGTAGACTATTACACGAATTCACAAACTACTGGTTAGAATAAGAAACATATTTACAGTTCTTACCTAATGCGTGCCTGTCTCTTGTACATAGATAAGATTGTTATTTTACTTACCATTTCATTTACACTTCATGCAAACATTATGGCCTATTTATATAAATACATTTCTTGGTACGTGTCCAAATTCAGGTGGGTTTTTTGGTGGTGGTTGTTGGTTTTTTTGTTTGTTTGCTTGGTTTTTTTTCCTCTCCACCTCTCCATTAAATGTGCCCCAGTTTTGTTTTGCAGCATGGAGAGCGAGAATTAAAAAGAACAGCAGCAATACCTTATCTCAGCAGACCTAGTAACAGCACCTCGTCTCACATGTCATTGCTGCCAGGTTTTCTGCAGTCAAGTTGTAACCTACAAGGGGCTCTTTTGTGCTGCCGCTGCTGGCCTGGGGGAGAAGCCAGCAGGTACTTTTGCTGTCCACTTTTACCACCATCACTTCTCAGGCAGCATTAACGCACTCAAGCTCTCCTTCCAGTCCCTCCCCAGGTTTAACAGGGCCGGGCTCATCAGTTTGCATTTTACGACCCCGTTAAAGACAGTGGGATCCTACCTCACAAAAATACGACTTGCTTACGGACCCTCAGCACCCTGGCAGGGCCGTAACCCCCCCGACAAATACCACCGGGGCTGCACAACAGCCCCGGCCCCCGCGCCCGCCCGGTGCCCGCTGAGCCCTCCCGCGGCCGCGCCGCCCGCAGCGCAGCGGCACCGTGGCGCCCCCTGCTGCCCGCCCGCGGCGCCGCGCACGCCCGGCCCGGCCCGGCCCCTCGCCCCCGGCCCCTCGCCCCCGGCGGTACCCGAGCCGTGCCGGGGTGAAAAACCACCGGGCGACAGCCCCGGCCGCTTGCCAGGCCCTCACACAACTGTTGGGCCTAACCTCTGGGGGATAACTAGCATAAAACCCATTAATTGTATGGCAGGGGAAGGGCATCTGTGACTCAAAGCTCAGTAGCCAAAGGGATTTTAATTTGTAGATCGTTTTCTTTCAAAGTGTGCAACTTCAGGTGAAGTTCAGTAAGATCTTAAACTGTCAGCAGCTGGGAAAGCCTCGGCTTTATAAACACACAGGCCTGTGGCAGGCAATGCAAGCCGAACAGGCCTTTCAACCTGCGCGGAGGAATTCATGCCCTTTCTTCAAGGACAAGTTACATCCACTTTTGACGCCGAAGAGCCGTACATTTACTGACAATTCTGCCAAAAAGCCTGTAATTCTGAGCAAAGAGTTATTTTTGACTCCAAGTGCTAACATCTCTCACTCAAACCCGTGTAACTTGGGATACTCCCAACTGCCAAAACAGACACAAAGATGTTCTCAGTATAAACTAAAGCTGGCTAAAAATGACTGAAAGACTCCAAATGAATGAAGATGTTGGTGGCTCAGGCTCAGGCACCAGGCAAAATATCAAAAAGTGGTTTTTAAACACAGAAAAATGGTTCACAGTGGATGCACCAAGTTACACTATTAAAACCTGGGTCTTAACTGAACTTCTCAGATGAGGTTTTCACCACTTTTATGGCCATATGTAGTTCATGATGTTCAGCGCCGGAAAATTGGGAAAGAATCCCAACAAGGACCGACTGGGAAAGAGTCTCCAGGAGAACTGTGCAAGTCCCTTTGTTTTTCAGAGCTTTCTGTAATCTGCAATTTGTTCCAGTGTTTAGAAAACAGTTCTGTGCTGACCAAGACAACAAAGCAGCTCACTTGATGTTTTCTCCATTCTATTTTCTATATTTAGTCTCAGAGCTGGCAGACCTCTACCTTCACCGTTTGGTTATCAGGAGAGCGTCTGCAAGGGGCCAGGAGCGCCCATTTTGTCTGCAGTGGGAATATCACGCAGAGGAGCCTGAAGTGCCAGAAGAGGCATCACTCACCTCCGTAATAGAGTCCCGTGGCAGTGCACATTCGCCACTGTCCCTGATACATTCCTGCTGTGCTGGGGCTGCACATCTGAACACTGACGTCTGCGATCTCCTGGGGCTCCAGGGACCTGACCATCACCATGTTTACGTGGCCAAACTGGTCTCCCCCGACATACTTCAGACAAACCCCCGGGGGCCACGCCTCTGTCCCTGGGATTAAACAGAAGAAAGAATTACTGACAGTGCACCAGGAAAAGCTTTGTGTCTGTTTGTGTAAGACTGGATGAAACATGCTTATTAAAACAGCTGTGCAATTGTTGAACAGTCAAAGGAATACCAAGATACACATAATGCAGCCAGCAATGGATGCTGAAGAACACCACAGTTTTCAGACAAGGCTTAACTGGTCCATTTAGAGACCAGCAGGACAATTTATATTTCTATTTGAATAATCTCTAGGTCTTCTTTACGCAGAAAGACTCTCAAAGTCACAGTGTAACAGCTGCAAAAAAAATCAACGTAACCAACACGCACATATATTTTACCAATGCTAGAGACCAAAGATGAGCTCAGAACTAGGTGCGTTCCCCCCCATTTCTTTCTGCCTCCCTACATGTAGCTCCTGAGCCTTGCGACATCAAAATACATGTTATTAACACAAAGTGCTGGAAACATTTTCTTTCAGGGATTCATTCTTTTTTAAGCCTGTTAGCAGTCTGAGGAGGAACTAATAGTTTGAACTATAATTGAAGAGCTAGTACTATTTTCCAAACGGATTTATTTCCCTTCCTGCACCAACCCTTCTCTCAGCCTTGTGCAAAGGTGGAAAGGATTGTGAACATATGATTTATTTGTGGAGATCAATGTTTAGACTGCAGATACTGGGACTGACAGCGTGACCTGGCAATCTGTAGAGATACAGAAAACAGTTACTGCATGCAAGCACAGCCATCTCTGCCAAAGATAACAAGTACTGGGGCAGACAAAAAGAAAAGTGCTTCTGAGACTCGTGAAAAATCAGTTTAGCAGAATTTTCTTTTACTTCTGCCCCAGTAATGTGACATAACTAAGCCAATGACTTCAAGAATACCTTCTGCTTGGTTGAGGTCGACGGAAACGGCTAAGGAAAGCCCGAACCACCAAGAAGCCTGGAACCGCTCTGTGTCTAGACTGAGACAAGAACAGTGGATGCTGATCTGACCTTAGGTTACCCCAAAGAGCATCCCTTGCAACAGCTTGCCTGCTAATTTAATCCCTGTGGATACTTCAGTGAAGACATGGCAGGGACTGGTTTTCTAGTCAAGTCCTTATTTGTGGAGTTCACAATCTAGCAGGGAAAGCATGATGTGAACAAGCAACGTGAGATATTCGGAGTGGGGGATCTATCACTGCAGTTGGAAACAGTGCTGAGATACGGAGGTCTTTGAAAGAGGAGCCGAGTGCCTAGCTGACCTCAGACTATGGTGTGTGGGAGTTGAGTATGAAGTCTCATCTGAAAAGGTTGGCAGCCCAGCAACACAGTTCAGTTTAAATAATTTATGTGATTTTTATCGGTTTTAATGGCTTTAGGCTTGCAAGGTGCCTAGAATGCTGCAACTGATAAGCCCCATAAAATGAAATGATTATGTCATTCTATTTCAGTACACTCATCTCTCAGGAGATGATAAATTGTAGTAACTGTCCTGCAGAGCCAGCAGCAGCTGGGGGTAGAGTGGGAAGAGGAAATAAGCCTGTTAAATCCTGCTGCTCTTTCAGCAATGGTTCTACTATACAAACTGGTCTTTTGGCCAAGCACCATCCTGGAAGGTATCAGAGCAGGGTACGGGTTTTTAATAACAGATACGAAAACCTGACTGAACCTAGCTTACTGCTTGCACGCTTAAAACTGACAATCTCTCAGAGCTCTGCTTGTCATACTCGTCAAGACACTAAACGCTTCGGTGACACATGCCTCGGGTATTTTGTGTTCTAGAACTGAAGTCATTTAATCAAGGATTCCTGTAGAGCTGTTAAAATCCTTGGCTTTGCTTCAGTTATCTACCTAACAAGCAGATATTATCTGGAAACACTATAGTCCTTTGATATTATACCTTAATTAAACCCTAAATTGGTTTTAAAATGCTACGGTCCTCCTTAAACTGCACAGCCATAACACAGTATGTGAAGTTGCATTTAACTAAAACATGCCTCAACAGCATGGTTTTAACAAGATCTGGCCTCCAGCACCACTGTAGAGTACAGATGTACTTTTTAAGAAGTCAGGCTTTAACGCACACAGAAGCCAAAACAAATGTTGGCCTTGCCAGGAACTTGTTAGTCAAGATTAACTCCCCCCTTCCTCATTTTAGAAGACCCATGGATTTCAGAAGGTCAAACATTCCAAGAACAATGAAATGTTTGAATTAGTATGTTAAATTAAGGCTGAATTTGCATGCAAGAAAGTACATCAGAGGAACAAGAGAGGAAGGAGTCTGAAAGGAGCAAGATAGGGATGTAGTCATGACACGCAAATTAAGTTACTAATAGTGGAGAAAAGATCTGTCAAACTTACCACATTTGTAAGCCTTGTATTTGAGACACAGTTATAAAAAAATTGCCAGTCAATTTTTCACATTACTGAAGTTTAAGCAAGCTATACGTGTCACCTTTCCATTGTACTAAGTCAAGCAAATAGAGGCAGAAAAAGTAAACTGAAATAATTAAGCCCTTTCTCTAGAATACAGTCTTTATAAATTGGTGTTCTTAAACACCTCCCCCCCTTCTCAGCTCGCATTTCCTGATGCAATACTCCTAGACTTTTAGTATGGTTTTAGTCTCTGTTATACTTTGATATTCAGCACAAATCTGTACAGCACTCGAGTACTGCAGTTATTTACAACGAGAAATACACAGCTGAACTTTACTCATGATGATTCACGATGATATAGCTTGTTGTGCTATCATTCTTCACAGAAGTGCAAGCAGGTCAATTAAGTTCAGACACACAGTTTAAACATTCATGCAACATCCCGTCATTGCAACACTTGGAAGAGAAGGTATTCTGCTTTGCATCCATGGATCTAATTTTTCTGACTGCATCCCAACAGATCAAGCACTGAGAATGTGTTTTGCCCAGTCTCACTTCCTGAATTCCAGTCACTGTTTTGACTTATTTCAAACTGGAATGTGGTCTCTCCAGCCTTGCATCCTCTCAGAGCATGAAAAAGCAATTCTGCCAAAAGTGTATTAAAAAGTAAAGGGTTCCTGCCACATTACTCTTGCACAGCTACCTCTTCTCTGAGTTAGGTCATTGCATCACTGCCTCCACAGAGAACGCAGTTCTATAGAGCGCCAAATGACCAAATGACAAGGACATTCAGAGAAATGGTATGACGAAGGGTAGTGGTAATATACAAGCTGGTCATGAGCTAAAGGGCTTCGAGATTAAAAGGGATCTCTTTGTTGACTTAAAAATGTATTCCACTTGTTTGCATCAAGCGATCAGAAACATGCCTAGCTAAGGATTTTTAATCTATTTTCAGATCTAACTACTTCTATTAAAAACAAACAAAAAAACCCAAAACCTTGCCCTTCAATTTCTTGTACCTGCCTCTTCCTACAGAAGTTTCCTAGAGCTTTTGTTTGTGTGGTGGTACAAGGAACAAGACTGGGGAACTGACCGAGCTGCACATCTCGCCACAAAATGTTTGTGCCGACATAAGAAAGGGAATACGCACAGGTTGGCAGGCTACCTCCTTCAGTAATAGGGTGGCTCTACTCCCAGTTAGGTGCACACAAACCTACTGCCTTAAGCCAGCATCTCTTCCATTAGATCTGCTATCCTGTCACATAATACACACTACGTAGGTTTTGCTACAGTCTAAAAGCCTTACCTGTGTTTTGTATCCTCCATGTTTTTGTAAACTGGGTATCAGGAGGGATGGACTCTCCTTCACCTATGGTGACATCTTCAACAAAGGACATGGAGGGTACATTGATATTTGGACTCTCGAAATCATAGTAGGCTCCAATGGCGGCTTGTAGATTCCTAGAAAGCAAAAAAGCAGATTACAACCTAAAGTACGGGTGGCTCAGGTCCTTTTCACAGGTTTACCTATATCATCCTAAACAGTTAAGCAAAAATATTATCCAGACTATATTAGCTCTGCTGCTCACATTTTTTTTTAAAGCTTTTATCTCTATCACACATGGATTCTCCAAGATAACAGAGCTCAAAATACAGCATTTTACTTGCCAGGGACACTATTTTAGACCACTTTTCTACTCTGCTTCTTATTTTCACTGGAAATCTTAGAGACCTCTATCCCACTAGCTCCTTATGAAATTTGCCAAAAAGTTCAAGAGATACTGAGGGAAGTGCTACACAGCAGCATGTAAACAACAGGGCGGTTTCTTTATGCCAGTCTTGTTTCCCAAGCTTCAAAAGGACTGAACCTCTCCGTTTTATTTTGGCACAAAAGGTCCAAAGGAGCACAAGATGAACAAAACACAAAGAACGCTCTTATGATAACTCTCAGGGCCAAAGGGCATCAGAAGCTACGGGTAACTCCTCAAGCCCTGCTGCTTTTGAAACATACGGTCATGTATGAGCCACGAGTACTCAAAGACTATTTATTAAAGTGCCTGCTCAGCTCTGGATAGTCACAGATCAAGGGAACTTATAAACCATCAAAAGTTCTTACTGAATAAAGACAAATGACAGTGGAAGTCTGTGATATATTAAGGACACTCAGAAAGCCACAAATGCTATTGATTCCCGAGTCATGGTGTAGCTGAAACTCATATGATAATTAATTTGAAAAGAGAAGCAGTCAAACAGGAAGAGGATTAATGAGTCTTAGCTGCCGTTCCACGATATACTATTAAGTTATTATGTAAGTGTTTGGCAAGTCATGTAATTCCTCTGTTTACGTGTGTCTGTGAGGTTGTGGCCTTGATTTACATGTTGTGAGTAGGTGCTGTGAGAACGGAGATGAGTAACATCTTGCCAGAAACAATGGGCATAATAACTGCTTTTTACTCATGATTACAAAAATCTCTGTTGCTTTTCTGAGCAGGATAGAAAAAAAAAAAAAACAAACCTTCAAGAACTGGGAACCACCACCTAAAACAAAGCCGTGCAGAAGGCTAGTCAGAAGCTGCACTATGCGGGTACAGTGATATATTTATTAAGGGTTTGTATTGTGTAGTAGAGTGTCATGTGCCTAAACCAAAGCCAGAAAGCCAAGGTGAAAGCAAGAGAAACATTTGCAGCATGACCCTGAGAAAGAGCAAACATAGGGCTTTTTGGACTGCTTGCCAGCTGGAAAGAGGCTCGGAACGGTGAGCAAAGAAACTGCCTCCTGTTCAATTCCTACAGTGTTCAAGGGAGAAAAAAAATCAGACATTCTGGATAAAATCAGAACTGCATGGGACAACTATCACTGCTTTCTCCTCACAGAAAACATAGGGGACCCAAAGCATAGCAGCTAATAGCACTGGAGCTTGGGTCAAAGGGGGTAATAGTAGCATTGGGCAGATCTGCGAGCCACCCGCGATGGGTCGAGCAGGAGAGGACCTAAACAACAGATGTATCAGTTTGGTAATCCATCACGAACGGCCGAAGACAATCACCGCAGGAGTTACTGACATCTTGCTGAGTCTCCCAGAGCACAGCCAGGGCGTTAGGAGGCACTGGAGGAATGTTCTGCACAACATGGCCGCGGCGATCGATTGGCAAATTCAGCAAACCGGGGCTTACAGCGAGACCTTTCGCTATCACCACGGAACGGACTTTGACACGAAGGGGAGACAAAAGAGCCACCGCATAAGACTTCCATGATCCGAACAATGAATTTCAGACCAGAAGCCATTATGCAGCTTGAGGCATTTTCTACTTAGGAGTGTCAGGGCTATATTTAATACAGCCAGCTCAGTCAAATGCTACAGGAAGGGTGCATGTCACATTAGCCAATAAATAGAGACAAATGCTCAGTTTTACGTCACCAACCGCCTGTTGCTTATACACTGCACAAGATTTACATAACTCGCAACCGGGCTGTGCCAAGAGACTCCTGTTCGCTCAACCAGCTAACACCATGCTCTAGAGTTTTTACTACGATTTCTTCCTGTATTACAGCAATCCAAGGCAAAAGGTATTCTAAGAGCTACAAAAGACAGCAACAGAGCTCCTTCTCTTCCTAATCCACTACTACATAAAAACATTTTCAGACATACCACAACATCTTGTGAGTTATGACTCTGGAATCAGTAGTAATGACGTTTTATTGACATTGAGAGGAAAAAATAAAAGTTCCAAGGGAAAGATTTCTACTGTAATTCTTTGTAAGGCAGCCTGCACTGTTTTTTGTTTGCTTGGCTGCAAATACGCTTCAAAAGGTAGTGGGCTATTTGTGCACATAGGCCCCCTGCCAACTCTCTTCCCCTCCCTGTGTCATATTTCATTGCTTGCCCTGCCATTGGGAAACAACTCCAGTCCTCTGCAGCATTTAGTTAAAAACTAACTAAAGAAGAACACATGCTGAAAAACAGATTTGCCACCCTTTTGTGATGAGATACGCACAAACCCACCTTCCTGCTCCCACTGTTTTGATCAGCGTGCAGCGGGTTTTGTTTGGGGTGAGCCCTTTCACACATTCAGATGCACCTTGGCCTTCCCACTAGAGAATTAAAAAGAAGCTTCCAGAAACTAAAGAGAAATTGAAAGTGGCAAGAGCCAAAGTCAGGATGACAAAGCAAATCTGACTTAAGTTCAAGTTCTTTGACACAGACAACCCTTAAGAGATAGCCGCTGAGAGGCCGCACGGCACCGCTCTGCTGCGAGAGATACCCACGGCACACACATTTCAGTTGCGTTCTCTGCTTACACAGCCAGCGAAGCCAGCAACGTAGCACTGCTAGCTTTGTCTCCACTCCTTCCAAGAGACCGTGCTCCCCTCCCTCCCTACCCCCCAAAACCCCAAGTATCAGTTTGAATGCAGTACTTTGCTCAGGGAAAATGATTGCCGTTTGGGGAGGCAAACTATTTGCAACCTGATTATTTGCAAGTTCTTGAGACTAAGTAGCACACCCTACCGCTCTGGCTTTCCACTATAGGCACAACATTAGCGGACTTTACAAGCAAATGCAAGCATTAAACGAGAGAAACAGCTTCAAGGTCAAACACACTCAAGGCCCTGAAATTTGTGTGTATATATATATTGTGTGTATATATACATTTGTATGTATATATATATATATATTTTTATATATATACACACACAATTTTTTTTTTTTTAGGTCTTTACCCTCGTGCCCCAGCTGTAATTGCATAGCACCAACTGCAGATAGTTCAGGCACAGGAACGACGAGTTAGACCTCTGAGAGGATGGGGTTATAACCTAAAGGCTTCTGCTTATACATCCATGCCTGCTTTATTTTACTCCTCCTAGGTGTGAACTGCACCACGCTACCCCTTTGCTCTCTGCCATATGAGATAAATTATTATTATAAACCAAACAACTTTGAAATGAAGATGAGCATGCCAAATCTAGCCAGGGTGATTTACATGACTGGTCTCTGCTAATTACAGGGATGGCCATACATGTCTGTCTGAACATATCCCTTCAGGTGTCAGGGCCTCCTCACCTTTCCTAAATTAAGCAATTTTTCCATTTTTAGAGCAGTCCCGGACTGCAGCAGTTTGTAGCTCTGCCACGCTTACAGAGCAGGTCTGACAGGATTTAGGCTCAATCTCCTGCAATCAGAAGTCACCCCAGCGATCAGGTGAGCCTTCTTAAAATCAACACAGTGCTCAATTTTAGTCCTAAGAGCAAGATTATGGAAGAGAGAGGGGAGAAGGCAGCAACTACAGGTTATAGCTCCATATTATCAACCGAGTCCATTCTGACTCTGGGTACCCCACTCCTTCCTCTCCAAGAGCATCCCGTGGCTCTTTGTGTCAAGCCTTTTTCCCACAAAATACCACCCGCAGAACCAGAGAAAGTGTTCGTTTTCACATCAATTCTTTTGCTCTGCTGCTTTGTTTCAAGCCTCGGGAGCTAAATTACAATAGTGAAGTTAAAACCTTCTCTGCTAATAGCTCTGGAGATGTCCCTTAACAACTCTTAAGCGTTTGCAAAGAGATGGTTTATCTTGAGCCATTCCTTCCCTTCCCCGTTTTTTTCCAGACAGCCTTTTGTTATGTTAAACCAATATATTTAGACAATAATTACTCCCAATTAACTAGGTCACCACGCAGTATTCAAAAATAAAAGAAACTATTCCAAATCAATTCACAAACTAGAGGCCTCCTTATACAACCTAACAGTTTTGCAAACAAAAAGCAATATACGGGTAATTGGAATTTTTTTTTTTTTTATTAATTGAATCAGACTCTTTTTTAGGAGAATGAAGAAACCTAAGCACAGAGGCTTACTCACTGCGGCCTTATGCAAAGCAGGGCATATGCACAATACCTAATCCTTCTGTTACTAATAAAACACATGATTCTTTCAACATATACGAGTTGAGCATCTTGGAAGGGAAGCAAGACAAACAGGGCATCCTAACACACGAGGCAAGGGACATCAGAGTCCCGGCAAACAGATACTCTCAGAACAGGTAGAGGGAAAGTGAATTGCAGGCACCGTCTGCCACCCGGCAGCTGCAGCCTCCCCCACAGCTCTCCCACCAACACCGGGAAGGGTATTTCGGTTCGGTTCTCAATCCAGCAGCTTAAAGATCCGAACTCGGAAAAAAAAAAAAAATCCCTCACGATGTGCAGGTTGTCTAATGTATGTGGTGACACATCAGAATTCCACTCCAAAATAACATTTACAGTAGAAAGCAACAACTTTAAAATTTTAACTATAAATGTTATAGGAATCCATAAGTTTCCATTTATTGTCAAATTCTTTGATGAAAGATCCAAAGAAAAAGATTTAAAAAAAAAAAAAAAAAGATAGATTTTGGGGGGTAAAAATCCAAATCAAATCAAAGCTTAAGCTCAAAATCCAGCATGCAAATTTTGCTCTTCCTAGCTCCTGCCGGCTCCTACAGCCACACCACCGATCACCAGCCAACGGGTCAAAGTTTCCAGTGCTCCCATTCTCCGGAGCTGTCGGAAGAAGCAAAGGCTGGACTTCTCAGTGCAACACCGAGTTAGCCTTCAATGCGGGATTCCACACAGGAGGTAGCCCTTAGATCATACACAGACAGTAGGTAGAGGACATTTATTAAGTCAAGGAGAAAGCACTTTGACAAATGGACTCAGTCACTTTGTTGCGCAGAGCAAGTGTAATAAAGTCAATGCCAAGTTCCATTTCTCCCCCTCTGTGGAGGAAGAGAAAAGCCAGGCAAGTGTCCAATCCGTAATGTATGTTCATCGTATGTCCTCAGCGCTCACATATGGCGCAACATTTTGTCATGAGAAAGGCAACTCAGGTGTTATTCTCCTGGAAACACGCAATGCCAAAACCAAGCGGCGATACAGAAGTACAATAAAATCTCAAGAACATATGTTACATAGAACACCTTGTACTCTTTCCGTAACCGAATTCTCAACCTTTACAGACCTTTCTCTCATTCTCCATATGCAATATGTAACCAGGCACCATAATACCTCATAAGGTGTCTATTGTTAAAAACAGAAAGAAATGTGCAAGAGAAATAGTGCAGCAGATGGATAATTTCTCACTCCTAAATAATGGAACATCTCTACATGATACAGGTGGGAGAGACTAAAAATGTACATGGAGGACATCCAAATGAGGCAATCCTAAGTCCACGCTTTTTGTCTCTCAGTCTCCAGGATCTTCTCTGGATTTTAGTTGCCCAGCTATTGGGGAACCAGATTGATAACACTACGGGCTAGGACATCTCAAACAGCCATCCTACTGCTCCTGAAGTAGGAGACACCTCGCTCAAAGCCTTAGAGGAAGCTGAAGGGGCTGAAGGGAAGAGATGCACTCATTTTGCCACAGGGAAACACTTTTACCTGGAGTTTTTAATTCAGACATTTTCAATAGAGATGACACATGGCAATTAAGTGGAAAGTCTCAAGATGTTTTGAAGGACTGGAATTTTAATGAGCGAACAGCTTTCAAAAGACATAATTTCAGAAAGCAAAATTTGTGTATCAGTTATCTTCATTCTTGACCTCTCTTACGCTAAACCACGAGGTTGGGACACTACCTTGGAAGACGTGAGATGATCCAGGGAAGTCAAAAGCTATAAGCTGAACTTACACAGCTGAAGGAAGGGAGGAGGGGAAAGAGCTGGCTCATTCGAAGCTTATGTCTTTTCTCACACGAAGCCACAGAAAAACATTTCGTTGTCTTAGCTGAAAGCAGCCCGTTCCAAATACAAGCGGGATGTTCCAGGAAGAAGACAGAAACCTGCAGTGACTAGAAGCAATACTGTGCTCTCCGCAGGGGCAGCACAAGGAAAGAAACTGAGAGGCCACAGAAGAGGCACACCACTTTCAGTGCACCCCAAACCACCAAAGGAAATCACTTTCCTTTAGCGGGCTTTTATATACGTACAGACACACACATTGGCAGTTTCACCATTATAGTGGTGCCTGCGCTTGGCTGAGCACTGTACCTTGCCAAAGAACAGTAAGCGGCCTCAATGACAGAATCAATACTAGGATGCTGCTATAAGTGCGAGTCCACGCAGCCATCCCCAGCAGCTGAACCCTCCTAAAGCAGGTGGTCAGGAGCTTTAAGTGTGGGGTAAAATATTTTGAGAATGTCACAGCAGGAGCTGCTCTCTACTTGCTGCCATTGAAAACAGGCAACAGCTCTTCCCCATGGAAAGTAATCAAGAGCTGCCAGGACGCAAAAGATTCTGTAACTACTAATTCCTCAGTATAAACTATGTCACCAATCTATAATTGTCTGCATTAAAGGGGGATTAAGCTACAGAAACTGTCTGAGAACAAGTTCAGGCATGTAAGGCAGTCCAGCTGGACTAAAATTATATTGTACCCAATTCCTTCTGCTACAGTTGTCTGCTTACATTTCCATTTCACATGCACCCAATTTTTAAATGTTTTGTAACCTGGAGCACAGCACAATTATAGTGTGTTCTATAGTTAAAAATACAATATATTTAAAGCCTAGCTTTCATTCAAAATAACCAGGTCAAATATTTGAGTTATTCTGGAGAAGAGATGTGATTGCCTTTTTTTTTTTTTTTAATGCACTAAATAAAAGCTGTCCAAGAAAATATTTTTCAATTGTTTAAGTCTATAATTTTGTTATTTTTAGTAGCATCAGGGGATAGTAATGGACACCAGAGATGCAACAGTCTACAATAGTTCACATGTACTAAAAAGACATCCACTATGCTTTGACTTAGCCACAATGGATTAAGCAGTATAAAAATTTTCTGCTCCCCAGCCACAGGGTACAAATGACCCTGTGTACACACTGCTTAGCAGCAGCCGTAGCTCAGAGATCGCCAGTCTGTTCTGGCATTTTGGCAACAGTACCTCAAGAGCTACTAGACCCATTTCTACGGTGTCTTTTCTGCCTGTAAGGACAGCAGTTCATCAAATGCTTTAGAGTAAGAATGCCATCAAGTTTAAATCCTCGTCTTCTCTCTTCCCTACTACTAAACTTTATCAAAACCCAAATGATCTTCTAAACCAACTGCTTCACCCTTCTCACCACATTCAGTTCAACTGGTCACCA
The DNA here is from genome assembly GCF_047370975.1 of Nipponia nippon. Classification (NCBI taxonomy): domain Eukaryota; kingdom Metazoa; phylum Chordata; class Aves; order Pelecaniformes; family Threskiornithidae; genus Nipponia; species Nipponia nippon. The sequence continues at coordinate 7,230,103 of NW_028262342.1, forward strand.
CCTACAAATATTAATAACTAGAGTGACATTAAGACCTAGATCACTTAAAACAATTCCTATGTACTGAGACACATAAGAATACAAGATTGTTTTGGTTTTATCACCCAACCTAGGAGAAGAGAAGCAAAGTAATACGACTTCCCACCCGCCACTATTGCTTCCTTAGTAGATGCCTGGATGAGTATTGAACTGACCCAAAGACGTTTCCAGGGAAGGAGGAGGATTGCCTTGAAAGATCAGGTCGCAGGTCTCCTGCCTCCTCCGTGACGTGAGGATTCCCTGCCCTGCCCTCTCAAAAGGAAAGGAGTATCAAGACTAAGCTTGAGATTTATCAGCACATTGGGGAAGTTTTCCTCAGATTTATCTGAATGTGGATTAGCAAAAGGGAAGTCAGGAGCCCCACAGACCGAGACGAGGAGCAACCAAAACATGGACAGCAGGGACCCCTGAGCTCTTCTAAGGAAAAGCACACACACCACAACTCCCCACTCGCAATGGCATAACCACCCTTGTGGCAATCCAACAATGCCAAGATGAACACCAAAGAAGGGTTTATATTCGTTAGTTCAGGGAAAGAGAAAATCCTACTGTTTGTTGTTTTATCCTACCTTTTTTTGACTTCTCACATGTGGAGAAAAAGAGGAAAACTCAGTAAATGTAGCAAGACAGAACATCTATTGAAAATCAGATGGAGTTCTCTGATAGCAGTTGATTAGTTTACTGGACATCGACAAAAACATTGCCTTCAGACAGCTGAGGAAACCAAATTAATTTGTTCACACTTCAGTCAGGATTTCCAAATAAAAGCTAGAGAAGAGATCTTGATATAAGACCAAACAAGAACAGACACTTTTTCTCCACAACAAACAAAAATCTAACAACATATTAGATCTATAATCAGCAGTATTTGATCAGTAATAAGGGATGTGTATTTGCATCTAAAGAATAATATAAACACTGTGCTTTGATTTAAGAGATCAACTAAATTCTTGGGGGGTTGCTGGTGTTTAAGCACGGGCTGCAATAAAAATGCAGGTATTTTAATGGCAGCAGTTAGTTGTAGTGAACCCCTCTACCAGAGCAATCATGTAGAGCCATACTGTAATAAAGAAAAATGGCTTTTGCTTTAACCACACAAGCAAAAGTTTCATGGTGCAGGAGCAGCTAAGGCCACGCATTCCACCTCAATACTCATATCCTGATAGGTAATGCCTAAAAGAGGATATCTGTGTGCCTTTTTTTTTTTTTTTTAACAGCAGTTCTGCAAACACCTGCAAGGTTAAAAATCAAGACCAGGGGCACTAGTGTTACCCATCACGGGGAATGCATCATGTGTGAGTGAATCCTGTTGATTTGAGTCTGTTCTGTTAAATTCTGTATGTCCTGAGGTCTTACCTAAACATACTCTGAGTATTTCTCTGAATAGTACTTACAGTTGAGCACTAATATCAAGTGTTAACAGATATGCTTTCATCCACAGATCCGAGTTTTACTTCAAGTAGCATCCTATCACCTTTGCTAGAAAGTAAAAATTAAACACTTACACAAAGTCAGAGTAAAAGTAATTAAAAAACCCCTATTAGCTAAAACATGTCTTTAGACTCCCAATCAAGTACATCCACTTCTGGGCAGTATAGGTGGTTCACTTGATATAAAGAATTTAAACAGCCCACCCACAGGGATAAAAATGTGCATTTAAAAGGCAATTTTAATTTTGTTAAAAGCCAATATTCTGTCTGTTCTCCAAGACCAATAAAACACTTGCACAGAAATGTTAGATACATTTTCCTTGCTGTGCTCGAAAATTTCAGATCTGATGTAAAAATCGATATCACCACTAGATAATTCCTACCTCACCTTGGCTCCCCTCACTCATACATACAGAAATGCTCTACATCTCACACAATATAGAAAGAGGTCTTACAGCAGATTTCTGTAGTATTTTCAGAGATAAACTTATAAATTTTTCATGCAAAACATCATCTTTAGAGTACTAGTTAAACCATGATACAGCTACAAATTCTTCTACGCATATGAAAAAAACTGAGGACCTCCGAAGTGATCTGACTACCTTACGAAAAATGACCTTAAAATGACCTTTTTCACCAGAACGCTACATCAAAAAACTCTAGGGTTGGCAACAATAAAACTTTTTTCCCCACACACAATGGAAACCATCATTATCTGACACATTTCAATTAAATATCACACCTACCAGGCTAATAAAAATTCAGCTTTCTAAACAAAAGCTAAAAAAGGAATGTAAAGAAATATTACATGTAAATTAGTGAAATATACATACATTAAGTCTTCCAAATTAGGAATCCCTTCACAGCCAACTGTGTTGAAATATGGATTTTAAACCCAGCACCACTAGCTACTTCAAATCAAATTAATTCACTTTCTCACAGAATTAAAGAAGCTCCAAGCCCTACGCTGCAGCCTCTCATCCTCAAAGTTGGTATACATTCCAAGCAAAAAAAAAAAAAAAAAAAGAAGAAAAAAATCCTCTTCCTTGTCACAATACAATTTCCATATCAGCTTTAGAGGAATCTAATGACTTTTATGAAACAGGCCTTAACTGAGTGTCAACAAAAATAAAATGCACGCTCTGTGCAAAGTTTCCTCTGCTCTTACATTTACACTAATCCATATTGCTGAAAACCAGTCAAAGCTAGGTTGACACTTAAGAACTTTTGTTTTTCAAGTGTTTTCAGAGAGCCCAATCTGCCCTGGTACCATCTACCCAGAGACCTACAACCGTCCTTGTGTCAGGGAGACCGTGAGTAGGTATTTCGGCACAGGCTCATTCAGCATCAACTGTCTGACCTAAACAATCCCTATTTTTAAAACATTAGCACAAAGGGTTTTCAGAAGGAGTTTCTTATGTAGGTAGACTGAGTCTAGACAAGTTCAGACACGTTCCTGGCCATACCATCACATAACACTGAGGAGCTGCAGACACCTGGAACTCAACCTTACCACAAAAATCACTCCTAACATCCCACTGAGCCCCCTCCCTCAAACCTGCGGCGCTGGATGCGCTTCAGCGTGCAGGCAGCCGGGCTCCGCATTGCATAACATCTGGAGGGGGAAGGGAGCAGGGAGAGCTAAGCATGCCATTTAATGGAGGGTGGATTTTTATCCTAGATGCGATGGCAGCAAAATGCCCTCCCAACTACACTACCTGGGTTTTCCTCCCGAGGAAGAAACATTTTGGTGCCAAAACATCTTTTGGAGAAGTTCACTTTTGGTTTTAGGCCAAAGGCGAAAGCTCAACCTCTCACTCTAAAGCCTCACAACTTCTAATGAAAAAAAAAAACCAACCCCCCAAAAAAATAACTAAAGAGGCACAATGTGTGCTGCCGTTAAAGAATGTCCAGCCAGGACTCTCAGAAAGGGCAAAGTCGGATTTATGTAGCAGAAAGCTAAGAAGTTAGAACAACCCACAAACAGAACTCAATGCATAATTAAAGAGAGGCAGAACTCTAGGAAAGCGTTTAATAAATAACAGGGAAAAAGACAACTCACCAAAGTGTTTAACCTGTATTTCTTGAAGATCAAGGAACAGTCTCAGAAACTTAGGATGCATATGTTCTACCTGAAGCATTTTTGCAATATTGTTAATCAAACCAGCTGACCGTTTCTTGGTACTGTCCCAAGTCTGCCAGAACTTCGAAATCACATTGAGCAATTCCAGGTACACTGGAGAAGTGGACAGACTTTTAAAGGCTATCTGCAAGTATCTATACTGCTCCACAATCAACCACTAATTTTTTTCCCCAAATTGGCTGAACAAGCTGTTTTAAAATAATTCCTCTATTTCAGCAGAACTGCAAATTCACTTTAAATATGTTAAATACAATTACTAATTATACTATTGGAAATATTCTTTCAAAACACATTACATCTCAGATTATTTACTACACTATGCGAAAGGCATACAACAGGGAATTAACTTCAGGTCTGGAGACTACATAATTATTGCCACAGAGCAGCTCGCCACACTTGTGCAAAAAGTTCTAGTGAAAATTATTTATGTCTTTGTTAGTTAACCCATGCATGGACACTGCTAAAACCAACCCAGTCTACCAAGTACGAGCACTTCTCTCCCCCCTGCTGTGAACTGCCTCACCGTTTCCTGCAGATGAACATTAATCCTGATGCAGAAAGAGAGCAAAGGGATCATCACCGCAGAGAAGTGCCATACCTTTAACAAGACGAAAAGAGACGTGGCAGTCTTATCGAGACAAATTATTTGCAGGACAGACTGGTGATAGAAGATTCTGACCCTAATTCTAGGCCACAAAAAAACAAACCTAGCAGGCCACTGCCTAACATCACCTGGGGCAGTGCCGATTGCACAGTTAACTTGCACAGGGCCCCTCACCGTGACAAAGGAAAGGTGTTTCCAGAAAAGGAAAATGTGTCGATTGCAGCTTTTTATAATGACTGAGAGCGTGGTTGGTACATTCAGGCCGATAACCCAAGGGCCATACCAAGAAGAGGTGGGAGAACGGGACAGAAACACAGCGGCAGAACTGCGAACTGCACAAAACCAGGCACAACAAATGATACCGCAGGTCAGGAAAGCAGCGCCCTGGCAAGAACAGAGGAGAAACATGAGCAGCACCTGTCAGCATACCTAACCCAGCTCCCCGCTGTTGAAAGGTTAAACTCTCACAGGCTTTAAGCCCACTCCAGGAGTAATCACACTACAGCCTGCGCTAATTTTCATATACTCTTGTATACATTACACCAACTTAACAGATTTCCTTTTTACACTCCCCCATCCATCTACAAGGCTTATCAACTAATACTTAAAAAATCAAAACAAAACAAAAAAACCCCAGAAAACTTATGTTTTCAGAACCAAACTAGCCACTGAAGTTGTGAAATTAAAGCTATTTTCATCACTTAGGACTTTCTTCAACTGTAATTAAGACTTTTTTTAAAAAAGCCATTAGTTATAAGACTGTATTTGAGATACTGTTACTTCAAAAAGAAATTACATACCCCTGAAAAAGAAAGAGCTCCTCCAACACAAACCAGGAATACTGTGGTTATACATAGTATCTTCACGAGTAACTTTCAGGTTCAGTTCTGCTAAGCTTTCTGCTCTCCCGAGGAACATCACAGGAAAAAACAACAGCGTTACACTGCAGCGTCGGTAGTTTTATTCATATTATCAACACACGAATAAAGTGGGAAAGCATCTTCTGCTGTGAACCACTTCTCCAAAGCAAACTCCTGAACTCCTCGAGAGAGACCTCCTTTCGCATTGGATCAGCTTACAAAACACATGGTATTATTTGCTATTCCCTTACTCCCTCTGCAGATGCCGATTTGCAAATATAATTCAGTATAGAGCTGCAGAAGGAGGGCAAGATGAAAGGAAAAAGGTGACAAAGTTGTCTTATTACTGTTTATTAGTTCAACAATTCCAGCCAAGTTTCTTCCCCAACTGTTGATATCAAGACCTACGCTTGGATTTCAAGTTTCAAACCTGAGCTTTCTGGATTTGATGTTATACCACTAAGAAAAAATAGTAACTACAGCTTAGCTAAGCAATCTCCGTTAACAATATCTGAAACAGAAGACACTCTGCTCTCCCGCATCTGTCGCGGCGAAGAGATGCAAACCCAGCAAGAGGGTCCCGTTGTGGTTAGGGCCCGACGCACCGGCACGGCTGTTAGAGATGGTTTAAAAGATGCAGGCAGAAACGACGAGTCAAACGCCACAATTCAAACAGCAGCAATTTCACAACATTCTTTCGCAGTCGCCGGGCTCGCTGCACCACTAACACTCCTGGGTTCTGTTTTTCACCATTATATTGCATATTTCCCACGTTTTTCTGGAGCTGCAATAACCCGCACCTGCTGGTTTCCGAGGACAGTGACAGAGAGCCTTTACGAAGCCAAAACGGACACCGAAAGCCAGAGTATTCAGAGAGAGAGCCCTAGTTTGCAAGCAGACGCCAAGTTTTCACCGAACACCCAGTAACTTCCACGCGGGGACCGCGGTAGCTTTAAGCCTCCCAGGCAGCCTCCCCGCTGCCGCTTCCCTCCTCCTGGACCGGCCTTGGGGCCCGGGGCACCGCAGCCCCCCCCCGGATCCAGCTCGTCCTCCCGCTCCGCGGGGGTCACAGGCCGCTCCGCCGACCCGCCAGCCCCCCTGCGCCAGCCCCGCAGCCCTCTGCCCGACGGGCTCCGCGACCGGCACCACCGCAGCGCCGAGCGGGCGGCGGGAGGCCGGGCCCGGCGCCTCTCGCCCCGTCCCGCTGCCATGATAGCTCCGCTCCCTGCCCGCCACACGCCCCCCGCTCCGCCGCCAGCCCACCCTCAGCCCGCCCCGCCATCGCCGGCCCCGGGACGGGCCTGCCGCCCCCCGAGGCGGCCCGGGGCCGGGGGCAGGGCGGGCGGCCCGCCTCGGAGCGCGGCCCCTCCGCGCCGGCGGCCTCCCGAGGCCCCCTCCGGCTCTCAGCCCCCGCGGGCGGCCTCCCGCCCTCCCCCTCAGCCCCGGCCGCTGCCCCCGCGGCCCCCGGCCCCGCACCAGTTGGTCATGTCGAGGAAGAAGGCGCAGCCGGCGGGGCTGAGCTGGAAGCCGAGGAGCCGCTGGAACTCGCCGATCAGCACGTCCTTGTCGGTGGTGCCCAGGCAGCTGAACTTCTGCATCAGCTCCGCGTCCAGGTCCACGTCCATCCCCTCCATGGCGCTCGGCGGGGCCGCGCCGCCCCGGGGCCGCCCCGCTGCCGCCGCCGCCTCAGCGCCGCACGGGGCGAGGGGGGAGCGCGGGCACGGCGGGGGGGGGGGGGGAGCGGCGCGGGCGACGCCAGCCGCTGCCGCCGCTGCGCAAGCGCCGCTCCGCCTCGCACGAGGAGCACGCGGCCTATGACGCCGCCGCGCTCGCGGCGGCGCGATAGCGTCACCCCGCGCGCGGCGTGACGGGGGGCGGGGCGCGGGCGGCGCGGCCCGCCCGCGGCGGAAGGAGACCCGCAAGGGCGGGGGCGGGGGCGCACGCAAACGGGCGAGGGGCAGGCGTGGGCAGGCGCGCGCGTGACGCGGGGGCTCCGCGCGCGCCAAGGGGGCGGGGGATGGTTGCGTCACAGGGAGGGGTAGGTTTGTGTAGCCCCCCGCCGCGCGCTTCCATATATGGAGTCGGCGCGGGCGGCGAGCGCGCGTTTATGTATGCCAATGAGCCGCGGGCGGTGACGTCACGTGGCGCTATGCAAAGGAGGCGGCGCAAGGCCCAGCGGGGCGGGGGCCTCCCCCGCGGCGGCGCCCCGGGCCCGGTAACACCGAGGGCCGCCCCGCCCCGCCCCGCCCCGCCCGCCGCGCGTGCCGGCCCGCGCCGCGCGTTCGTGCTTTAACGCAAGCAAACGGTGGCTGCTGTTAGCGCACAGCTGCCGCGTGACGTGCGGGGCTCCCCGCCCCCAGCGCGGCCCCGGCCGGCCCAGGGCGGTGACGGCGGCGCCCAGCTCTGACGTATTTGTGGGCGGAGAACGGTGATGTCACTGGGGAAGGGGCGGAGGGGAGCGGCGGAGGCCCCGCCTGCGAGGCGGGAAAAGCGAAGCGCGCCCGCAGCCTCTGTTGTCCCTCGCCGGCCGCCGCCGAGGCGCCGCGCCCGCCCTGTGCCGTAGCCGGTCCGCGGGAGCGGCGGAAGCTGTCGCTGCGCGAGTGCGTCACTTCCTGGCGGCGCCGGCGGCGGGCGCGGGGAGCACCATGCCCAAGTGAGCGCCGCTCTCGGCGGGCTCCGGCGCCGGGGGGGGCGGCGGGAGGCGGGGCCCGGGGCGGGGGCAGCCGGGGCGAGCGGCCGCTTGGGCCCGGCCGGTCCCCGGGCGGGATTTGGCGCCGGCGGCGGGCGGTTCGTGCTCGTTGGAGCCTCGGGAGGCGCGGAAGCACGAGCGGGAGGGCGCGGGCCGCGCTGGGCGCGGGTAGGCCGAGCGCCGGGGCCGGTTTCGCCCGGCGCCTCGTCCCGCGGGGCCGTGCCTCAGCGCGCGGCGCGGAGCGGCTCCTCAGTGACCGGGGTTTTCCCTCTTCAGGTTTTATTGCGATTACTGTGACACGTACCTCACCCACGACTCCGTAAGTACTGGATCTCCTGCAGCGACTCCTCGTCTCTATCCAGCGTGTTAAAATAAAACTTACGCAGGCTAAAGCCAGGTTACTTGAAATATTGCGGTGTCCCACTTGTTTGGCTTCTTTCCTCTCCTACTTCTTTGCAAAAGAGAAACAAGAACGGGAGGGTTTTGAGTGCCGCTAGCGCTCAGCAGCCAAGGGCGGCCGACGCTCGTGGCTGCCCGCGAGTGTTGTGGTGAGTTAGGAGACGGCTGGCTGGGCATTAGGGCAACCTCTTCCACTTCAAGTGGAGTTTCAACGCTTACGGTTTATACGTAAAGCACACCACCTGTCCTCTGAGTGGGCATGGAAACCGACCTGTTTTACACTGCTAAATTGCATCTCTTTAAAATTATACAACAGTTCCTAGTAAAATTTGGGTTTATGTGATATTGAGTAAGCTTTGGGTTTACGTGCTCTTTCTCAGCCCTCCGTGAGAAAAACCCACTGCAGTGGCCGAAAACACAAAGAGAATGTGAAAGACTACTATCAAAAATGGATGGAGGAACAAGCTCAGAGCCTGATTGACAAAACAAGTAAGGCTAATCCTTCTGTGACCCTGGATTGCTCTCCCGTTACTTCCCCTGTCTTTCCTCTAGCTGCTTTTCCTCTGTTCTTCCACGTTGATTCTTCCTCGCTTCCCTGATGAGTCTTTGCGCTGTGAATCATGAGCGAAAGCTTCCCTTAGAATCTGAATCTTGGAACTCGTCAGAGCGTGGGCTTCCACGTACGGGACCGAGGGCTCTGCCCCAGGGGCCGGTGCAAGCTGGCATTTACTGCTTTACTGTGGCTGAGAAGGTTGTAGATACCACCACCGTTAGCACTGCTAGTAACATCATACAAGGTCACGTAACATACCTTTGCTTTTTGGCTGTAGCACATTTATGTAAAGAGCATGAATAAGAAATCCAAAAGATGGGGAAATGGACGTGAAAGTATGGATTATTACTTCTTTTTTTAAATGCTGTAGTTGCTTCCCCTGAGTTCTCTAGGGATATTGATGGGTTTTTTTTTTCCCCTCTCATGCTGTTAAAGCTTAAATAAAGTGTGAAGTGTTTCCTCTGTCAGTTTATAGGGTGCTTGTCCTCTGAATAATGGTTCTTTTCTCTGAGGAAAGAAATACAAATGCCAGATTAACTTTATGGCAACTTGCTTTAGATCATAGAATATCTCAAGTTGGAAGGGATCCATAAGGATCATCGAGTCCAACTCCCTGCTCCTTGCAGGACTACCTAAAACTAAACCATGTGCCCAAGAGTGTCGTCCAGATGCTCCTTGAACTCTGACAGGCTTGGTGCCATGACCACTTCCCTGGGGAGCCTGTTCCAGGGACCGAGCACCCTCTCATTCAGCCTTTTCCTAATGTGCAGTCTGGACTTCCCCTGACACAGCTTTGTTCCATTCTCTTGTGTCCCTTTTCCTCGTGATGCTTCCAATTTTCACATCTTTTGCCTGCCTTCTGGTCAATTCCAGTCTTTTGAATTTCTTCTCTTCCCTTTCACATGTTTTTCATGCTTTTTGTCACCTACCTAAGTCATTGCCTTATTACCATTTTCAAGATAGCATGTCTTTACCTAATGATCCCAGGTGAAAGTTGCAGCTGCAAATCATGTGATGTATTTTCTCTACCATCCGCCTTCTTGTTAGGTGTGTGAAATTCATCAAGGAGCTCTCTAGTCTCAGCTGGAGTAATTACTGTAATAATTGTCTTCAAGAATAGCAGGTGCTTCCGCCATGACAAGCAGCATAAACCAGGGATTTGTTCCAGAGTTAGAACAACTGAGTGCGCAGCATGACGTGAAGTACGCTCTGACCGCGTGGCATGAGAAGGAAGATTGACGCAGGAGCTTCCTCAGCCTAGTAACTGGTTTTTCTCCTGGGATTCTTTCTTTCCTTTTTTTTTTTTCTTTTCCCCCCCAATGTAGCGGCTGCATTTCAGCAAGGGAAAATCCCACCTACACCGTTCTCGGCACCACCTCCCGCAGGAGCCATGATACCACCTCCTCCCAGCATCCGTAAGTCTGACCTGGACAGTTTGTGACTGGGACAGCAGCCTTCTTTAGCTATGTTGCGTGTTTCGGGGACTTGTGAAGAAAAGTCCTTTTAGCTTGAAATCAAGCTAAGACATTTTGAGCTCGTGAATACCAAAATGCCAGAGAATGCTTTGTAAGAGTGTTTTAGCAACCATTTTAACTTTTAGTTTGCCTTATTTTAGTAATATTGAGTACGTTGATAGAAATGTGTGCCTCCTCATTACTTGCTAGCTGACATGTGGATAGCTTCATTAAAAATTGCAGCATGGGGTGTTTTTTTTTTGTTGTTGTTGTTGTTTTTAAAAATAGAATAGGGTTGATAACCACCTTTTGCGCTTTAGCTGGCAAACAGCTGAGATCCCTTTCTGCTTAGAGTCCCACTGTTGGAAGTGGGACATCTGCATTAGGTATGCAAAGTTGGAAATGAGAGCTAGCATATTCTTTTTGCACCCGAAGTCAGAGTTGAAACTGCAGATGAAGGCAGGTGGTTGTAAAGCAATCTAAGACACCTTAATTACTAAAATGTCCTGTAAAGTTTAATAACCACTTCGCAGTGCATGTTGTTGCTGAATGTGAAAGCAGCCAGATGCGTAACCAGTCTGTCTGTGTCCAGCTGGCCCCCCGCGGCCTGGCATGATGCCGGCCCCTCATATGGGTGGACCGCCAATGATGCCAATGATGGGCCCACCCCCACCAGGAATGATGCCGGTTGGACCCGGTAAGTCTGGAGACGGGTAAATCTCTGTAACGGAGCTACCGCGTGGTCTGGTTTGCAGGGTGTTTGGGTTACATCTTCTGTCTCACTGGGCAGTAGAGAGCTGTGAAAGGAACTCGGCGGAAAATGTGAAGCAGCTGCAGTGCTTGGGTGCTGGCTGTAGCAATGCACTCCAGTTTATAGCTTGCGTCACTTCAGGCATCGTGTTAGACGCAGCGTGGATGGACAGCCCCAAGTGTCAAGCTGTGGAAGCATTTCAGTTTGCATATTCTGTGTACGCACGTTTGCTGATCCGTTATCTCTGTGTGGTGAGACATAAACCAGTCTTAAAACTGCTGAGTTCCTTTACTACTTGTTGAGAGTACTTACTCGTACAACTGAAATTATCGCTCTGGTAAATTGTAGCTTTTCTACCTCTAGTCTTGGCAATGCAGTCTTTAATTGTTTAGGAATTCTATGTTTGTAGTGCTTCCATTTTTGCAGAAGGGGTACATTTCAGCACTAAATGAATTTTATTGTTTAAAATGTCTCAAGATAATGTGTTCCAGAGAAATGACATGCTTTAAAATGTTTTTTAGAGAACTGTAAAGGCAAACTAAAATGTCTTGATCCATTCCGCTTTTGAGCTTACTGGCATTTGAAGAATTCTCAGGGGACGTCTTATTGAAGCAGCTACTGGAACAAATCTAAAGGAATACACACGTGCATGCTAAAAGTAGTGAAGTCTCTTTGCAATTATTGTCTTGCTGGTAGAAGCTGTTCTTTAAGTGTTTTTTAAAGGCACAAAATACGTGCATAATCTGCGATATTAGGCAGCACAGTGGCTGCTTGAAAATAAATGGAGAAATTGGATGGAAACCATTATTTCAGTGCTTTTTAGTAGAGCACCTGCTTTTCTTTGGTAATGCTGTTACCCAGCTGTAAGAAGTACACCAGTCTTTTTTCAAACATGCTTAACTGGAGGATTTCACACTTTTTTCCAAATGAACTTTCCAATTCAGTAATTAAGCTAGCGTCTGAGTGTTTGAAAATAATTTATCAGTGAATATTGTCAAAAGTGGGCATATAACCCAGGAACTTGATTCTTCCTCTTCTGATTGCTGATATCCTTCAGGGAAATGCAATCCATCTCAGCCAGCTTCCAGATCAAAGCTTACAGACTTGTAAAATGAAAGTTCCCTGGAGGGCGGGGGAGAGAACCTGCTCGCTGTATTGATGTGACTCGGCAGTTGCTACTGCCGAGAGCTCTTCTCCAACGTCCTCTCTTTCCCCTCGTAGCTCCAGGGATGAGGCCACCGATGGGAGGACACATGCCGATGATGCCGGGGCCCCCGATGATGAGACCGCCCTCCAGACCCATGATGGTGCCAACCAGGCCGGGAATGACCCGTCCCGACAGATAAAGGTGGAAATGGAGCTACCTTTTCTTTTTCATATTACGATCTTCCACATGATAAAATACCATAGACCTATGTCCCTAGGATTTTGTATTAAACCAGTGTGTAGAGGAAATCTGCTGTTACTTCAGATTGCAGACGGTTTGATCTAGGTGCACACTGGTGTGATGCTTTCATACCTGGTCTGGGTTTTTTGGTGTTTTGTTTGTTTGTTTTTCCCCCCTATTGAATCGTAAAACAACAATAAAACTTAGATGCTGGTTTACGTACGGAGAACCTGAGCCTTACTCTGTGTGTGGTTTTTCTGCCTGGCAGAAAGAGATGTCAGTTTTCTTTGCTCCCTCTGTACCTGTCTTGCACAGAATCTGTCAGTTTTGTTGGGTTTTGTTTTTTTTTTTTTTTTTCTTCTCTCCTTAGTCCTTAGGTAGTCTCTCTTTTTCATGTCATACCCCTCAAGAGATGTATTATTATCTGCATCTTGAATTCTTGTTTCAAAACAAGTATGTGTGTGTTTAATAAAAAAACCAAAAAAGGTGGTATCAGAAAAGACTGCAGTGATATCTCTAACTGGGGAGACTGCAACATTAAGTGACTTTACTAGGACAAAATAGGTTGAATTTAATAAAATGTTGATCCTCCACTGAGGGAAACAGATGCTGTTAAAAGGCTACTTCTTACAGTAATTATTTTAATGCTGCCGAACATATTTCTGCTTTTCTATTGCTACTGGGGCATTTGTGTGGACACAATTACTTACGTTATTGGAGTTGTTGCATCAGTAGTTAGTAATGCTCAGTTCCCTTCTTAGCATAAAGGGATGTGGTGTTGAAGACATATCCCAGGCCCTTTAGTTTATTAAAAGGATTTTGCTTTTGATGACCCGTGCGTAATGCAGGTGCACAATTCCAGTTGTATTAAAAGAATTTGTTCTGTCTGCATAACCATTGTCATCCATTTCAGTCTGCAGAACTGTCCAACTCATTCTTGGCATATTTGCATGTAATATGAAAGCGTGGGAGTGATTTGCATCTTTGAAGAAAATGTTTGGTTAGCAAAACTGCGAGGGCTCTTTTTCCGAGTTGCTCTCTGCTATGGGACAGGACAGTCCAAGCATTTAGAGAAGATTATATTTTTAGGAGCTTGTGTGCTTTCAGCAATCTCCTGTAAAGAATGTGGTGTAGCTGAGACATCAAATATTTAATAGCTCAATATTTAATAGCTGTTTTCAGCAAACACTGAGATGAGGCAAAAGTTAGAGGATGTTTTTACAATCAACCGTGCTGGGAGCAGACTTGTGCAGCACAGAGCGCTCGGGCTGGGCAGGCACGGAGGGGCTGCGGCACCCGCGCTGGGGATCCTGCTGCTCTTGGCTGTCCTGTGTCTGACACCTCCCGCGTCTGACACCGAGCGGATTGCAAGGAGCTGAAATGATTGTACCAGTGCGTATCTCGAAAGCTGAATGTGCCAACTGGGGATGTGTCTCCCTGATCAATAATGTGAGTGTTTTTCAGCTTTACGTTGAAGCTGGGTTGCTTTTACATCAAACATAGAACACACACCATCAATGCATGTTAATGACTTTCTCCTGGGGAAAAAATAGGCAGGAATTAGTGATGATCAGCACTGGGCTTTGATAAAAGTTCAAGGCTTGTATGCCACTCGAATTCCCCCCGCCTACTAGCAGATTAAAACAGAACGTACTCAGTAAAGTACAAGGTATGTGGTTTTCTTGTCTTGGAGCTGTCGAAGGCGTGACTGATCGGCGTACGGCTCCAGCGGGGTGCTGCGCTTGCAGAGCAGCGTGACCCGTTCCGTGGGGTTCCCGTGCGGAGCACAGCCTCGAGCGACGTGCTCCAGCCTGGGCCGAGACCTCACGGCGTGTGAAATGGTCTAAAGCATCGCCATCCAGTTACAATGCGAACTTAAACTAAGTAGCACAGAAACTCCTTGAAACGAAGATTTTTTTTCTTCGTTCAGCAGCCTCACTGGGTACATTGTTTTATATTTAACGTTTTATTTTTCTAGCGCGAGCGCCTCTCTTAAAAAAACTTATTTTTGGCTGGCTGGGATGGTCTTTGGAAGGGATCCGTACAACGAGGAGGTGTGACACTAAGCTGGTTTGCGTGGCGTGGATTTTTCACCTGCAGCCCCACGGCTGTGACCAATTAACGTTATTTAACAGGGGCAAAGCCACGTCATTAAGCGCTGCCGGCCTTCCCCTGGCGTTGCCGTTAGCCCCGGTGCACGGCGGGGGCGGGACGGTTCGGGCCGCAGCCCTGCCCGTGCCGGGGCTGTGTCCGTGTCCGTCCGTCCGTCTGTCTGCCTGTCCGTCCGTGTCCGTCCGTGTCCGCCCGTCCCGTGCCGCCCCCCGCCCCCGGAACGCGCGTGGCGTGCGGCTACGGCGCTGGCGGGGGCCGCCAGGGGGCGCAGCGGGGCGGCGCCGGCGCGGGGCGGGGCGGGGCGGGAGGCGGTGGCGCCGCCGCGATGGGGTCCCGGCGCCCGCGGCCCTGAGCCCGCCGCCCCGCGGCATGGCCGGCATCATCAAGAAGCAGATCCTGAAGCACCTCTCCCGGTGAGGCGCCCGCGCCCCGTCCTCCTCCGCCTCCCGGGGGGGCTGCGGCGGGGCGGTGGGTGAGGGCCCGTGCCTGAGGGGCCGCTGTGGGGCTCGGGAACCGCAGGGCCCGGCTGGCAGCCCCGCTGTGGAGCTGCCGGGCCCGGGGCGGGGGGGGCTGAGGGCCCGGGGCTGTGGGTCCCGGCGGGGCGGTCTGAGGGGCGGGGGCTGTGGGCCCGGGGAGCTGAGGGCCCGCAGGGAGCGGGCCCTGCCGCCCTCCCCTCAGGGCCGCGTCCTGCCGGGGTCCGGCCCCTCAGGCCCCCGGGCCGGCGCCCCGGCTGCGCGGGAGCAGCGGCGGAGGTTTGCAGCCCGGCCTGGCTCCCGCCGCTGCCGGCCGTGCCCCGGTGCCGGCGGCGCAGGGAGGCGGGGGGCGGGCGGGCGTTCCCGCGGGGCTGCGTTTGCCGAGCCCTCGGGGCGGCGGTGGGCCCGGGCTGCTTCCAGCAGCAGCTCCCGCTCGGCTGGGAGCGGGCGAGCGAGGGTAAAGTTAAAGAGAGGAGAGGAGCACGTAAACAGCGCAAGGTACGCAGGGCGAGAAGGAATGCCGTCATGCCCATGCGCCTAGCGCGCGCCTGGGTGCCTGGCTGTCGATTTCGTTGGTGTTTTGTCATTTTCAGTGAAGTTCCTTAAAGGCACCAAAAGGTGCGCTGAGGAAGGCCATCGTCTGCTCCCTGTGTAAGACTGCAGGTCAGTAAATACAGCTTTGGCTGGGGCTCTGCCACTGGCTGGGGCTTTGACCTTGGGCAAATCGTGGTGCCTCAGTTTCCCCCTCTTTTGAAAGAAAAGAGCCACATGAGAGCTAGCGGTTGTCGTGTTATCTCAGGGCCCCGGGTGCATCCTCCTTCTGCATTGCTGAAAGATCAGAGTAATATGATGAAATGTAAAGGTGGCATATCTCGGAGGGTACTGATGAAGGCACAGCATCGCACAGTGCTTTTCCTCTCTGTGCTTTATGAGCTGCAGATGACCAAGTCCTTTCCATTTTTATTGGTGGAGAAGCTCAGATACAAAACCAGGGGCTTGAAGTGGCTTGTGCGGTGTTACATGGCATCAGTGCTGAGCAAAAAATGAAGACCTGGGAATCCTGGTGCTCTGAGGCTGAATTGTCTCAGCTGCTCCGAGGCTGGTAGTAAATCCTGAGAGTTTCTAGAACCTCAGAAGAATTCCCACAAACTTTAAGCGAGCAGTCCCCTCAATAAAGTGTCTGTCTGCGGCGGTTCTGAGTCACTAGTTGCTCAGTACTCCAGCTTTCCAGGCAGTGTACCAAAAAGGAGCGTAAGAGAGGCTGCTGCTTGATCCGAACAGTGCGCTAATTTAAATGAATTTCTGCTAGACCTGACATCACAAATCTGTCTCATTCCACCTCAAATCGACATGCCATGCTCGTTATGGATTCAGTGTTCTTATCAGGAGGCACTGAAATATTTATAACAAGAAGAGGTGGATGAGAGCAGTTATTAATGGAGGCTGAAATAGAGCTGGGCTTTATTCCTAGGTACCGCTCCTCCTAGGGGGAAAGAGTGTGTGTGTTGTTCTTATGGAGAATTCTCTTTCTTTAGATAAGTACACTTTTCTTGCTGTGGCTTTTACTTAATTTTGCTTTTCAGTCTCCCTTACCTTGCACTGTTACAACATGTTCCTGCTCAAAGTGCCCCCTTTTTTCCCTCCAAGTGGGCCGGTTGGTAGTGTTCCCCTGTCGCTCTTTGTGCAGTTCCAGGGAGAACAGGGAGTCATGAAAAATTCTGGAGCTTTACCTGTTTCCCTGATAGCTGGACTTACCCTGTTATTTGGGGTGGTTGGTCTGATCCTGCCTCTTGCATACATGTTGTGGATGTTTTTCAGAAATGCATTTTGAACACAGTTTAATGCTGTATAAAAAAGATCATGTTTTTCCATTTGGGTTTTGTTTCCTCTAAATACCTCAGCCTCACACTCCCTCTGGGTCTTTCAGCTATGCTTGTTTGCCCAGGAGAATTTCACTACTGAATCATTAATCTGCCTTTATCTTCTGCTTTGCATTTGCGTGTGAAATAATTCCTTGTTCCTCTTGTTATGTCTTCATTTGAAGACGTTTCTGCATGGGGTGTGTTTTTGTTCCTTTTCTATCTGGAAATTTGCAAGGGTCACGAGAGACAGCAAGATCAGGGAAATATGAAAGAGTAATTTCACACCAACTGTTCAGATTAAGTAAATCACATGTCAAATCGGATGACAGTGGTCACTTGCAGTGATCTGTAAAGCTGGGCTTTGCTGTCGGTGACAGAGCTGAGTTACGAATGTATTTAGAAGGCTTAGCCTGTGTTGTGCTTTAGCAGCTTAAATTCCTAGAGCAGAAGAATCTAAAAACTTGCAGTGCTTTCACCATCTGTGCTTTTCACTCTTTTGTTCTATATTTAGCTTGGAAAAGAAAACAAATTAGGTGGTTTCACTTTTTGGTTCTTCTACAGTGGCACATGGCTGCAGTACTGGGGCGGCAGATTCTGCAGGAGAACGTTTATAGCCAAACATCAAACCCTTGTAGCTGGGACAAGGGCTCTCTCCCTGCGAGCTGTCTGAAGCACCAGCTGCTTGCTGTGGGTTTGAACTTGAGTCTGGTTTGAACTCCTCTGAGGCTGCTCAGCAAGAGCAGTGCTTTGGTTGTGTTTACCAGTCTGTAATTATTCATGGAAGCGCATCTATTGCTTTAAAATAAAAACAGTGATTTGCCTTTACTTCTTTCTCGTTTTGTTTGAAAGTATGCCCTTTTAATTGTCATTTGTTTGGTTTTGGTTTTGTTTTTTTTTAAATAGTGCCCAGTACAGCTGTAGTAGGTGCTTGATCTCAGAGTATTGTAAAGGTGGTATTTATCCCCATTTGGTAAACAGGGAAACTGTGGCAAGCCAAACTGCCCAAACTTACTTACTATAATGCATAAGGGTTTGAGTTCTCAGCACTGCAGTGGAAATCCTTATCCAAATTATTTAATTTCATTAGGAAGCTTTTATCCATTGCTGCATCTGACAACTGCTTTGTGACATTTGCTTTTATTACATGTGTTAAAACGTGAGCTTGTGGAGTAATAGGCCCTAATAGGCCATCTAATTGCGCATGTTAGATGGTTTCCAGAGAGAATGCAACATGTAATCCTTCTGTTTGCAAGAAAAGAATAAAAGTTAGGTGTAGAAAATAATCAGATAATAGCTTCGCTTGCTGCAGTTCCAAAGGGCCAATGTGAAAGAGCCACTGAGTCAGAAGCCTCTGAAAGAAATAAAAGCTGGTGTCAGCAGGGGAGCTGGGGTGGGGTGTTGGGAGCAGGTTTGAATGCAGGGGAAGGAAACCACAAGTGTATCTAGCTTTGACAGGGGCCCTGGAGAACTGCAGCTGAGGAGGAATGTCAGGAATCTCTGAAAGTAGAGTGAGAAGGAAGCAGAGGAGAAATGAGAGAGAGAGAAAAATTGGCTGAGGTAACACCAGCACTATCACTAAGAAAATACAGAGGAAAACCAGTCCGGGAAATGAAACCTGTTTGCAGAGGGAAGAGTGTGGTGCTTGAGCCACCAGTCCAGGCAGCTGGCCCAGTTGATAAGAGACGTGCACAACAGAAATGTAGGTGATACTGGGCTGGTGGCCTTGTCTTTGCTAGAGCCATGCTTGTAGAAAGGGCCTGAGGCTCACAGAGACCCTTTCCTGAGTTTATGAAGTACTTGAGTGCCACTGGGTTTTTGCTCTGTTTTATTCCCCATCTGTTACACTGGATTACTAGGCACGTAGGATCTCAGCTGCTGTTTCATGTGTTGGTCAGGACAGTATCTGCAAGGTGCTGTGTTGCTGTAGAGGAAGACTGGGAACTGTGGAAGGGATTAAGATGGTGTTTGTAGCAAGGTTTTCTGTGTCATTTCTGTCACTTTCCTTTGCTTCTGTTGGTTGGTTTCCTCCTATCCTGGGTTTTGGAGATTGCTGAATGACAGGTAACGCTTTTGGACTTTTGTCACTTCTCTGTCCCGATGAGGAAGATGAGGCATGGCAGAAGTTGGCAGAACTGTCTTTCGCAGCATAGTATTGGAGCCACCTTTTTGGATAAATAAGATGGGCTTTAGAAACAGTATATTAAATAATCGTAGAAACAAAACAATTGAGTAGCACGTGCAGGGTGTAATACTTTGATGCTTGTAGATGTAGGTCAAGTACGCAGCCAGAAGAAACAGCATCATGTAACTCCTCATAAATTGTACTGCATCTTAGTAGAGCCTTTCTTCTCAGTGCCCAGTGGTTTAGGCCATATATCCCTTTTTCCAGACAAGATTGCCTTTACTCCTCCCCTCTTTTATTTGCAATTGCACCTAGTCCTTGCAACAGATAAAACCATTGCTAGTAGATAAGCGAAAATATCAGAAAAGCCTATAGTGTATCTTTAGTTTCTTCTAGATCTATTTAGTAGTTAGGAACATGTGGGTGTTGCGGAGTGTGCTGAGCTAGGAACGCGTAGGCTTCTGTGGGCTGTTGTTTCATTACTTGGATGTCAGAATCTCAGGATCCCTTCCTGGCCCTAAAAATTCATTTGGTATTACCCCTTCCACGCGGTTGTGCCACTTTCCTGCCACATGCAAAGAATTCAGAGCTGGCTCCGAGGCCCAGAACTGCTCCCTGCCTGTTCTGTAGCGTTACTGTGTTAGCTCTTCAGTTAGTCTTGGAGCTGTTTGTGCCTCTGTGCTCAAAAGTGTGTGATCGCCTTGCCTGTCCTCTACCCACCCCCACCATCAAAGACATGCTCGCAGGCTAAGACAGGACAAAGAAAGGATAAATGTTCCAATGTGGAAATCACTATAAGAAAATACAGTCTGAGTTCTCTGGTCTGTTTACTTCTCACTTGTCCTGAAGTGTTTTGCAGCATCGCTGCATGCTCGAACGCTGAGATGCAGCTGTGCCCTTGCAGTGACAGTCAAAGTGATGGCACATTCAGTTAGTAAAATTTGTTGGAAGACCTCTGATTTAGAAACACGTGCCTTCAGTATAAGGTGTGTGCTTACTGCTTAACCCTTCAGGTTTCTCTGAGTTTCCTGACCTTAATTCTAAATTAACTGTAAGAAATCTAAAGAGCATGGTGGGTAGGGAGGAAAGCAAGGAAATTGCATCTGGGAATGGCCTGATGAAGCTACAGAATCATGGAGTGATTTAGGCAGAAGAGACGTCTGGAGAGCCTTTGCCTGGGACAGAGTCTCTTTGCTAGAATTGAGACCCAACATTGCAATTTTGGCTTCAGCTGCTTTAATATCCTCCTTCAGTGATCAGGGAAGTTTCTACCGCTGAAGACGATAATTTGCCTAAAATAGCTGTTGCAGCTATGGGAAATACGTGAAACCACGAAGCTGCTAGCAGTTAAAAATTGATGATTAAAAAATCCATTACTTTTCCATCTGCGAAGCATTCTGTTCCTGCTTTTCAGTGCATTCTGTTCAGCCAGGTAATAAATTCTTTGGTGCCCAAGTGCCACAAAGCATACAAGTTGGAATCCAAAGCATGAAGGCTTGAAAAACAAATCCTGTAGCTAAAGCCCAAAATAACCCCCTCCTGCAGCCAGCACTCGGACAAACAACAGCAGAGGATAGCAGAGGAGGGATGTGGTGGTGTTCTCACACCTGCAGGGGCTTGCACGCATTTTGGCATGGCTGAAGAGGACTTGAGCAACACAAGTATGTTGCAGAGAGCAGGTAACCCAGGTGTCGATAACCTCTCTGAATTTCTAAGTTCTACATCTTGATCTTCATGTGGCTGAGAGCAGCAGGATACACGTCTCAAAAGGTGGGAGGGTTTGGGGGCAGATGGGAGATGCCCGCAGCTCACCTGCCGCAGGGCTGCCTTGGGTAGGGCATGCGGTTTGGTCTGGAGGGCAGTCAGCAGTCTGGTGCGTCGTGTGGCTATAGGGAAGTCACTTAATCATTTGGTGTCATAATTTCCCCAGCAGTTAAGTAGAGATAATACTAACGAGCCAGTTCGTACATTGCTCTGAAAGTAGCCCTGGGAACACTGGCAAATAGAAGCAGTTTTGAGAATGGGGAGGAAACAGTTTGTAGCACAAAACTCTGAGCCAATTTATAAGAAAAGTTTTGTCAAGTCTCCTGCCCAGCAGTGGCTGCTGTTTTGCAGGGCATCAGGCAGAGCTCCTGAGGTATCCAGCATTGAACCACCGGTAATAAGTTTGTCTCTGAAGTTCTTACATGCTGTGTCTAGCAAAGCATTTAAGGCTGGATGCAAACCTTTTAGCATTGTAATTTGGAAATTTCTTATTTTCCTAGTACATTTTGATGGCTTTTTTACTTTTAAAAATTTTAATATTGAGGAATTGTTGATGGAAAGACGGAACCCCAGGCTATTATGGAATAAAGTAATAAACAGCTACCACTCTTCGTTCAAGACAGGAGCGGGAAAACAGAGTGCGCACATAACAGGACGTGGCATTTTCCTTTCACAGAGCGTAATCTCTAAAATCAGCGTTGCTATGCTGCAGTTTACCAGAAGAACTAAATTGTCAGTTTTAACGAAGTGTGTGTCAGCTGCTGGACGCAAGGTGTTTCCAGCCACTTCCACTCAGCTCGAGAGGGAAGCGTGTGCCGTTTCTGGAATGCTAAATAGACTCTTGTTGCAGCAAAAATAAATTGCCCTTCAATAGCTCAGGAGGAAAATGTGGCTGGATATATCCTCGCATCAGCTGCTGGGTTTTGCAGAGCCTTTCGCTGGCTGCGTGGAACCTCTCCACATTGCTGCTACTCTTCAGACTGAGTGATGGGTCAGGAAGAGGGGCTGTTGGACATGACTCTTCTCCCCTTGTCTTATTTCTCCTAGGCTCCTTGAGCTCTTACCTCCTCTGCAGCTGCTCAGTTGAGTCTGAATTATGTAATAATCTGTTGTTTTCTGCAGGCTGGAAACAAAAATGCAGATTGAGTTGCAGGGTGAATAATTTGTTAAAATCTGAGAAGTGGGGCTTCTGACTAGTGCATTTATTTATATGTTTCTTCCTAGTTTTCTTTTGTGTGTTATTATTTGCTTGAGGTTTGGTCTTGGGAAATTCCCTGGCAGCTGACGAGGGTTTGCATTCCAGGTTTCAGAGCATGGGGCAGCTGGCATTTAAACTTTACTGAGCTTCCAGCTGATGAGCTAGAAATAGTAAAACAGTTCTCAGCGAGGTGGAGTTCAACCCCTGCCAAAACCCCAGCCTCTCTTCCTTTCAGATTAGTTTATGGTTTGCTTTACAGATCTCCTAGTACCAAATTAGTTGACAGTAGGTGTGGCGCAAGAGGCGGACCTAGTCTGGAGCCTTTGCAGTTTTCCAGTATTCAGAATGCTTAAGAGTTATTTCTGTTTGGGACAAGAAAGTGTCCTCAGGGGCCTAAGTAAGTGAGGATGCAGACTTCAGGAAGGAGTGAGCTGACATTCATGCTTTGTGTAATAGTTCGGTCTCGTCCTGATCTGTTTGGAAATGTTATTTTTTTTTTCTCTGCAAGTTTGACTTTGAATTGAATTTCTAAGTCTTTTTACCGTAGCCATGTTGTATTGCAATAGATAACTTGAAGCGAAAACAACTGATTACTCATAAAGATGTTTTGTGGCCCCTGTGAAACTGCATTTGGCTTTGGATGGTTGAGTGGTCCAGCCTCTTATTCAATGTAGTTGAAGCATGGAAAAACAGAAAGCTGATAATTTGAAGCCACCAGTGGCATGTGTATACAGGCACATCAATGTGCTTAAATCCACCCTGACAAGGAGCCTACCAGTATAGTGCTAAAGGCTGTTTCCAGGTTACACGGTAACTTGTACAGGGTTTGTTGTGTAACTTAAGTAGGGCCAAGTCATCAGGCTTATTGCACTGGGTCCTCTTTGTCCACAAAGGAAAATATTATTGCCTCCCAGTATATCTAGGGCACACCACTACTGTTCGCAGTGTAGAGCTGGAGTTAGGGAGATTTATTTTCAATAATAAGACATGGTACTTTCTGTCTTCTAAACAATTTGTTAGCTTGGTATGGATCAGATTCTGTTAAATTCTAAATGGCTTTATACTAAGTTGGTATGATACTAACTAGATTAGTACTAGATACCATCTAATACTATGCATAAATTAGTCTTGTCTTCTGCTAATTCAGTCTGTTTCTCTTCCTTGTCTGCAACTCTGAATCTCTCGATCTTGAGTAGTACTGTGCATGCTCACCAGACAGATTGCTCCACGGTTATACCAAAACCTTGAGTAAGTAAAATGGCTTTTCTTCCTGAAAGGGCTTTTACTACTTCTTCCTATGTGTCTTTGAGGCAACTGTTTTTTCCCTTTTTACAGAAGTTTTGATCACTTGCCTAGTTTTATTTCCTCAAAAAATATTTTTCAGTTCATTCTCAGACACATATCTTGCAGTTAAAGCTTCTGCTTCTGTCTTCCTTGGAAGTTTTCCTGTATTTGGAGGTCACCGACCTTTTCTTTTACTAGTCATGAACCTTTTTTTCCAAGTAAACATGCTCTTTGGCTTCTGAGATAAGAAGGTTTAATATGGGGGGAAATGTCCTATCATAGAGATTGCTGGACTGCAGAAGATCTTCCCAAGGAAGATGGAAATCCCATTAAATGGCCTGTCCAAAACCTAACCAGAGAATGCTCTGGGAAAGATCTTGGGTAAGGAGCAAATCTGCACTGGCCAGAATATAGTTTTTTCCATGTCTAATTTCTGTCCTTCTGCCATAGTTGCCTAGATTACGTATTTGTGTTACAAATTAAAGCAGAAAATCTTCATCTCATCCCTTGCTGTTACTCTTATGAAGGCACAAGCCTTGTCTGCAGCAGTTTCCCTGGGGCCCTTAATATTGCTTGCCTGTTTCCAGATTGCAGCTGACAAGTTACTCCCTTTCTGGCTTACTTGCGTTTTGAGTATTTTTCCATCTGCAGCTGTGGCAAGTATTGCGAGCCATACAGTTACTTGCTTCTGCCAATAGATGATGCTTGTCATTAAGTAAAATCAAGGTCACTGGTGTATTGCTAATTAGTTCTCACATATAATAACCATAGTAACAAAGATATTAATAGAAATAGATGTGTTTAGCTGTAGGTAGCGGTTGCATACAATAGACAATGATTACTGAATAACTGCAGAAGAAGCTGAGGCAGAAAATCAGAAGCTACTGACGAGAGGGTTCCCGTACCACGTGGCAGCAAGGAAATGAGATGGCTATGAAAAGAAGTTTTATGATTTCAGACGTCTTCTCCTGACATTATCTGTCTATGTATTTGCTCAGTTGGAGACAGTGTGGCCAGACAGCTACAAATGTGAACATGAATTTATTATTTATGATTATAGCCTGGCTTCAGGCCAGCAATCAGATTTGGCCAAGCTCCCTCTTGCAATCAGTGAGTTTGTGGCCTCTGGATATGCAAGCTGATGAATCGGGCAGTTATTCTTTTAGTAGTGACATCATTTTTTTATATATATTCAAGCTGATGATTGACCAAATAGACTGACACTCCTGTGCCTTCCCCATTTAAAACACGAAATGAGGCTTCAGAGCAAATCAAATCATGATGTCGGAAACTTCCCAAGAAAGCTGAGGGTTTCTGTAAAGAACGTCATTCTTCTAGGCCAAGTCCCAAGAAGGCGTTGAGGTTTAAATGAGCTAGGTGGTGTTAGCTTCTTAGGAAGGACTGAGACCTTCAGTCTGCTATGAAATTAGGATAGCATTGTTAATGGCTGTATCTGTCTGCTTCTTATGAACATTGATTGAGAACATGTTATCTAAAGTGGAAAGAAACAGTGGGAAACAGGCGGTAGGGAAAACTTCTCCGCCAACCACTGAGCTATGTAAGAGGCTTGACCTAGCGGGACTTCCCTAGCTATAGCTGTGGCAAGCTTCTGGCTTGTATTTTCCATTGCGGTGATTATGAATGCAAGACATTTTTATGCACTTGAAGGCTTTCTATGGATGCTGGTGGCTGTGGCGGCCCATTTGGCTCTTGCGCAGCAGACCAGCTTCTGGCTGGCAGACACTTTCCGAGACAAAATGTTTCTCACGGTATTGTTGGTGTGGACATATGTGTGCTCATGTAAGTGTACACAGATGCAAAATGCCCTTGTGACTCTGCACTGACAATTCCATAGAAGACAGAAAAAGGTTTTCTGGTTTGACTTTGGTCATGGTAATCCTGGCAAGCTCAAAAGGAGTGCTGTCCTTTGAGTTTACTGGCTTAGTGCTACATGACTTCTGTTAGAGTTGCAAAAAAAAAAAAAAAAGTACAAATATCTCACACTGTCAGTTTTCCTAATAGCTACCATTTTCATTCACTTTTCTCTAAGCCAGCAATCTATGCTGCCAAAAATGTTACTGTTGATGAGTATGAATGGAGCAAGTCTGCCAACAAACATCTAAAATTGTCTGCTCTCACTGCGTTTTCCTTCCCCGACAGTGACCAAAGCAGTTTCTTTCAAAAAGTAATGAAGATTTGGCATCTATGAACTACAGAGTTCATAGGCACATCTGTTTTCCTCTTGTAAGCCCCATCTATCATGCATTATATGTATCAAAATGTCTTAAATGTGAAGATTATTCCATTTTAAGACCTCAGATTCCTTTACAGGGGGAGAAACTGAGAGCAGAGGACTTGGCAATAGGCATACCTTCAGGAATTTTGACTGTGTGGTTTAAAAGAGATAATTTGTTTCAGTTCTAGATTTTTGTTTACAAAACTTGCAGCTTCTGTTGTCCCACCATCGGTGGGGTCTGTAACCTCTCCTTCGCGGGTGGAATGGCCCATCGTGGTGCGTCTGGAACGCCTCGTGAACAGGATTCTTCTGTAGAGTCTGGTAGTACTCTTGGTACTTTTCTTACCTGTTCAGCAGGATTTCTGCAGCCTTTCCCCATAGGTGATTATAAATAGTTGTTTGTTTTTAGCTAGATCATGTTTCATACCGCTCTCCACCAGTGTCCTGTTTCACAGCTTTAGTATCCTTTCACTCTGTTACTGTTTTTTTTTGATACACATGCACGCTAAATAAAAGTGATTCCCTGGTTCAGAGATGTCCTTATATTTTGCTCCTGCGTTACCAGCTGAAAGCAGCTTCCCCACCTAAGCATGCTTAGCCCAGGATGAGGACTTGAGACACCAGGGTTTTGATCCTTGCTTTACAAGTGTGAGAAAGCTGCTCTGCGCCTCAGCCTCTCCCCACCTGTAAGCTGATCGCTACCCACAGCAGCCTGTGAGCTTAACAGTGACAAGTGCTTTGTATTACCTACCTGTTCAGGTTGTATTTGTTTTATTCTTAGCATCCAGTCCCAGTGGATATGATTACAACAGCTTTCAACAGAGCTGGTTCACTAACGCAAGACAAGGATGCTCATGTGTTGCCTCTGGGGATATTTGGTCTAATTTTCAACAGTGTCTTGAGATTATGGGTGCTCACAACGGGACTCCAAGCACAGACCTTACAGGCACTCAGCCTGTCCCTGCATCTCCTCTCCAGTGGTGCAGCTGCTGTAGCACGCTCTGGAATATGTTGTTTCTTTGTACAGATGCTGAGAAGCAGTGTTGAACTTGGCTGCCTTCCTGGGTGTGTTTAAACAAGAGGGCCTCCGGTTAAAGGGAGTAATGAGTTTAAAGTGAATGTGTCAGCCTGAGATGCTGGCAGGTGTGTTATAAACTCGGTCTTTAATCAGCTGTCAGTGTGTACCTTCGGCTCGGGGAGGGAGGTGACAGCATGACACAGTAAATGTCGGGCTTCTGTGGCAGCAGGAGACTCTACAGGAGCAGGGATCAAAGTAAAAAGCAGTGGTAGGCAAACTCACAGCTGTTTGTGCCACCCTCCTCTTCTAGGAGCTGCTGCATCGGTAGCGTAGGGTTGACATCAGTGGCTCTTCACTGTCCGTCAGACTTTCTCCTAACAAAACGCTCGCTTTGGAAAGGCACTTTTCCTCCAGGAAGCCCTGGACCAGCAGCTGCTCTGGCGTCTCAGCCAGTTTTGTACTATACCTCGTGCTCCTATGGTGGCCACATCAGCTGCCAGCCCAGCAGTGTTGCTCTGGTTGCTGCTCCCCTCCCCTCTTTGAGCAATGACTTTGTTCAAGATGCCCTTTGTGCCTTTCACAGAGAAGCAGCCCATGCTGCTGGTGCAGGGAAAGGAGAGAGAATGGCAGCGTGTGACTAACTGTGAACCTAATCCTGCTTACGCTGACAATAGGGTCTTTCTTTCTCTTCTGCTTTCTGGACCGTGGTACAGAATTAGAATTAGCATTAGCATGGAGGAATGTGTGGCTTCAGTAGTGGGTAAGTTGTTCGGCAGAAGTCTTCAAGTTTGAATCCTGTGACTGCAGAGTGTCCTGACACAAGCTGCCTCGTTCCCTTGGTGGTGGCCCCTTCTGCACAGAAGGGTTGTTCGATGAAGACAGCCGTCCCAGTGAGCTGTTGCTGACACGCATACAGCCTCTGTGGTATAGTGCCCTCTAAACTGGCTCTTCTGGTTCCTTAGGGGCCACGGTGGTTTTAATGAAGTCAGATGTTTTCAAATTTGCCCCAGAATACGCTGTTCATGAGCAGTCCTGCTGAAATTGTTTCATCCATTGCATTTAAATCTCAGATGCATGAGGGATCTGAAGATACAAGGCTGCGTACAAGGGAGGTGGAAACAACAGAAGCCCTTGGGAGGAGGAATTGCAACCAGAGAGAGCAGCAGCTGCTGGTTGCCAAAAGGAGGACGACGGGAGCTTGGGCTGGTCACTGGGGAGGGGAGTTAGGTTGCATGCTTAGACCTGCTGATCAAAGAGCAGGCTGGATTGCAAGAGTGGTGTTTAAAGAGACAGCTGTAATTTATTAGTGATCTTTTACTTCCCTGTGTCAAAAACTTCAAAAAGAGTCTAGATAATTAAGCTTTCCACCACTGATATGGCACTTGTGGGGGGAGTAAAATTGCTGCAGTTTGGCTTTGGTTTTCATTGGTTTTGTCCCAGGGCAATTTTGTTGGTTTCTAGGTGCCCAATGCTTTAGAAAGAATTTTCAGTTTCTCAAACTTGAATTTGATTTAAAACAAAAACCAACCAAACAAAAAAAGCCCTTCAAATGTCAAAGCATAAAGACATTTTTTTCTGGAGCAACCAACATGCCCTGGGTTTAAAAATGTCAGAAAGGGTTTAACAAAACAGCAAGCATATTCTTATCCTTAAAATAGCTCTCCTAAAGGCTCCTCTAGTCTCAGCAGCTTTGCTGGGGGTTGTTTTTAGTCTTTTCTTTCTTCTCTTGTAGATTTACCAAGAATCTCTCTCCAGACAAAATCAACCTGAGCACGCTGAAAGGGCAGGGGCAGCTGACCAACCTGGAGCTGGATGAAGAGGTGCTGCAGAATGTGCTGGAGTTGCCCACCTGGCTTGCCATCACTCGGGTCTACTGTAACAAGGCATCTATCAGGGTGAGCAGAGGAGGCTGCGCTCGCGTCCCCAGATGCAGCTTCTGTTTGTAACTTGGGAATTTCTGATGAAGAATCATGATGTGATTCAATCCACACATCTCAAACCCTGTGCTTTAGATGTGAGATTTGCTAATTGAAAGCTATGAGGTAGCCATAGCAGGTTTCACCGAAGGCCGCCTTTGGCAAGTGCTCTGCCCTTGGTGGTGGCCGGCAGCAGACGGTAGAGGATGCTGAGAGAAACACAGGCAGAGTGTGCTGTGGTCCTTCCTCACCTTCAGGTGCCCTGTTAAGCCAGCAGTGAGGTCTTTGTGGTTAATAGCTGCTGATGAATTTCCAGGAATTTGCCCAGATGCTCTCTGGACTCACTTACTTATTTGACATACAGAGTGTGCTATGGCAAAGAATCTTGGAGCTTAACTGCATCTGCTTTTGCTTGTATCAAGGCTATATATACTAGTTTTAGTTGTTAACCTCCTGGCACGATTATTGGAAGAAATAGTGAACAATCATACCCTGTTCATCACCTCCATGTTACTTAGGATTTTACAGACAGATGTTTGGTCATTCCCTCCCATTTCCCTGCTATTTTGATAGCGGAGGAGTTTTCTGTGTCTTTCCTCATCCCTGCTGATTTTTTTTTTTTTAATGCTAAAGAAGTAACACAGACCTCCAACAGGAATAGGAAGCAGAGGGAAATGGAGTGCAGTTCTCTGAAAGCCTAATTACACTGTGAGGTATTGTAAAAATAAATTGAACTTAAGACTTAATTGTTGAAAATGCAATTCCTAAGAAATGCGTGAATAGTGCATGTGAAAAGCTGCAGTCTCTGCACTCAGTCAGCCTTTGTGCCCACAGTTATCCATTTACGTGCATAATTGCTGAAATTGCACACGTGCTTGCACTTGCACTTTTGCACATTGAACTCCTCTTACAAATTTTTCCTTTTTGTGCTTTTTAGAGCTAAAAATTGGGTTTTTTTCAGTTGATATGAAATGCCAGATTGTTTAATCTCAGTTGGTACTAACCATAGTTGCATTACATGTATGCAAAAGTTTTTAGTATATCAAAGAGACTTGCCATAAAAGAAATATGTTTCTACTCTTCCAAGTGACAATAAAAATGAGCCTGTCTTGCTCATCTGATCCGCTCTGTTTTTAGAGCCAGATCTGCTTAATTTAGTAACAAATGTTTGTTCTCCCTCCTACGAGAACTGCAGAATAAGTGTTGCTGTAAGAAAATAAAATGGATCCTTTTGGTTTGTGCAGTCTTCAAAAGAGTTACCTGACTTCTGGTAACAGCAGCAATTAATTGTAAACCCTTTAAGGACAAGAACATTCTTCATAAAGGAATATGAAAAATCAGAATTTGACCTGCAGGGTATCTGTTACTCGTGATGATATGTGAGATCCAAAAGCTAAGCTGGATTTATAGGTCTAGCAGCTGGAATGTTTTTGCACTTGTCTGTGTGAGCCTGTTTGACCTGGATTCGGCAAGACATGATGGATTGTCACCGCGGTCTTTTCTCGGAGAAGAGCTTTGGGCTCAAATGCTTCCTTGGAATTTCTCAAACTTTCCAATGCGAAGATAACTCTTGTAACCTCAACTTTATTGTTTCAGATCCAGTGGACAAAGCTGAAAACACACCCAATCTGCCTGGTAATGTTTCCTCTCTTGTTCATTCCTTTTCTTCCTCACTCTTTTTAATCTCTCCTACTTGAGAAAAGTTCTGTGGAGGGAAACTGTGAAGTGCATGCTCAAATTTTCATTTGACCTAAATCCTCTAGGCCGTTAGCACATAGGGGAAGGGGGGTTCTGAGAATAGTCCTATTTGACGATGAGTGACCTCCCACGAGACCCACATTTTGCTGCAGGATGGAGCTAGGCTGAGCTCTCAGTGAAGTCCAGGGTAACCTTGTGCCTGGTTTTTGTTGTTTGTTTTCCCCCCACTTCTGGGGATTCAGATTACCCAACGATCCTGGCACTGATGCTGTGAGAGCTTTAGCACATGAGACTCTTGGAAAGGCAAGAGACTCCAGGGCTTGTTTATCCCTGCCCTAGAGTCTCAGACCTAAGGCTGGTAGGCTGAGCTTGAGTCTTGGTCTTGTATTTATCGCTCCCATGTTCTGTCTTTACAGTACCTGGATAAAGTGGAGGTAGAGATGCGAACATGCGAAGAGCCTCGGCCACCCAACGGACAGTCTCCCATTGCTCTTGCTGCAGGTCAAAGGTCAGCCCCTGAGCCCCATGGTTCCTTTCCATCATGCTACCGGGGTACGGGTAGCCATTGTTCTCAATGGTTAACCACTGGCCTCTCTGCCCTCAGGTTTAAGTGGTTCTAATATTGCTTCTAAACCTTGGAGTCTCTCTGTATGTGGTCTACACCTACCGGGCTTTGTAGGTGATGACTTTGCGGGATCTTCTCTTTGCAGTGAATATGGCTTTGCTGAAAAGGTCGTGGAGGGGATGTTTATTGTTGTCAATTCCATCACCATCAAGATTCACTCCAAGGCCTTTCATGCTTCTTTTGAGCTATGGCAGCTCCAAGGGTACAGTGTCAACCCAAACTGGCAACAGAGTGACTTGCGACTCACCCGCATTACTGATCCACAGAGAGGAGAGGTAAAGCGTCGTCTTATGTTGCCTGTCATAGCGTGCACAGAAGAGTGGCACTTGTGCTACCCAAGTCCTCTGGGGTAATCAGGCTGTTGTCTGAATTCTCATACAGTGATGGCAGGGAGCCCTCGTGAGCATGCCTGCCATTTGCTGGAACAGGGTGGCTGAGAGCTGACTTGTGTTCAGGGCTTTCTCTGAGCTCTTCTGATCTGAGAGAGTGAAAATGGAGAAGCTCTGAATGCCTTTGTGCTTTGTCTGGTTTTAAACGCCGTGTGAAAGAGTGGGTTAGATGTTACCTGGGGCATGATTTCGTTTTTGTACTGGGATCACAGAAGAAGAATGATTTTCTGTGGCCTTGTTTCATTCCACATCTTCTAAGCATTTAGTTTAATCCTTGAAGTAGTTGAAAATCTCAGCATTTTCCTATTTTTCCTCCTTCTGGGTAGGTTTTGACGTTCAAAGAGCTCACCTGGCAGACACTTCGGATAGAAGCAGATGCCACTGACAATGGCGATCAGGATGCTGTTACTACTCCTCTGAGACTCATTACCAACCAGGGGAGGATCCAGATCTCTCTCAAGAGAAGGGTGAGAGTTTACTTCATACTTTGCAGGATATAGCCTCACTGCCTGGTGCAGTGATGATGCATATTTCCTCCCACGTTCCTCAGCAACCGTTCTTTTCCTTCACAAATGTTGAGCGCAAGCTGCTATATCGCTCTGTGTTTTCTGCTGGAAACAACTGTGTTCTTGCCAAGTGTCAGAGCAGTTTATTTCCCAGGAGAGGATAACATGTATGGAGCAAGCTTTTAAATCTGTTCAAACATCCCAAGGAGAGCTGTCATCTCTTTACTGGGAGATTAAAGCCTGGTAGCCTTATTTTTAGCTGTCAATGGAAATGTGATGAAGAGTAGATAAAAAAAAAAAATCTTTTTTTGTTGTGCTTTTTTTGTGTGTGGTGTTTTCTGGTTTGTTTTTTGTTTTTGTTTGTTTGTTTGTTTTTAAAAAAAAAAACAGTGAGCAATTTGCCTCCTACAGAGGAGGTAGCTTTGACTACTTCTCAGAGGAGGTGCTGTGGACATCCACCAGATGAGTTAACTTCTCTCTCAGATGAGTTTCAGAGCAGCATCTCTTGTTTCTGCTACAGCTTCCGTGTATTATGAAGAATGTATATATATGGTTGCAATTCTTAGTCTCTGACTCCTCCTTGCTGTTTCAGACCAAAGACTGCAATGTGATGGCATCTAAGCTGATGTTTCTCCTTGATGACCTGCTCTGGGTGCTGACAGACTCTCAGCTGAAAGCAATGATGAAATATGCGGAGTCTCTGAGTGAAGCTATGGAGAAGTCTGCACAGCAGAGGAAAAGCTTGGCACCAGAGTCTGTACAGGTGAGTGAGTCATGATTTGAATGTTGATCTGCCAGGAAAAAGGAAAAGACAAAGTGAAAGAGACTGTTTCTGTTTGTGTGGCATCTCGCCCTTGCTCGCAGAGCATCTCCCTGATGGGAACTGGTAGGCTCACCTGGGGTCAGGTCAGCATCGCGTGGACTGTGGGCTGTTGTTGCCTAATGAAGTGACCAAAGGAGTTGGATTCATTGCCAATAAGCATTAGAGAATGTTCATATGTAGTCACAGGCTAGATTCTGTCTAATAGCAGGGGAAAAGTGGTGGTAAGTTGCATGGCTTTCCAGATCTGGCTGGCACATGGAAAGTTGCAGAGGGTCCCACGAGGATTTGATTTGGTAATAAGCCATAAACATATTCTAGAAATAATCTTTTCTGCCTCTGAGTGACAATCTGCCTAGGCCTGGGAGAAGGGACTCTGGTATAATATGACATAAAACCATAGTGAGCTGTGATGCTCAAGGGAAAACATTGGCATCCAGTTTCACTGTTGTTCAGATTTCTTTTTTTCTTCCTAATGTTCTGGAGAGAGCTCTTGATTTTTGCAATTGTTCTTCAGTTCACATATAGCTTAGCAGTGTATGAGAACCTTAGAACAGCTGCTTCTGCCAGTAACCTTGAACTTCCTTTGTTTCAAAATGCTGTGCTGAGTAGTTGTTTGACAAATGTCACGGAATAAATACATAGGGCAGAGGACAAAAGATGTTTTCAGAGACAAGGATGAGGGAAGAGGAATATCGCTGCTGCGGAAGGAGGGCCATGCACATAGTGCAGTGAGATTACATAGAAGGGGGATCAGGAACTCTTAGTCCTTTTTATCCAGGAGCCTTAAAGCATATTCCAAGATGTAGTGGAGGCAGAACAACAGACAAAGAATTTTGCTGATGAGAACGTAGGAAAGGGTCCAGATTTCTGGACTCCCAATTCAATTTCTATAAATTGATGCCTTACAGTCTGGAAGATTGCAGGAGTTGTTTTTAATGGCATTATAACCTTTTTTCTTTTTTTCTTTTTTTCTTTCTATTAGTTCTTACCAACTTGTTTCTCTTTCATAGATCACACCACCTCCTCCGAGTACCCAGCAGTCCTGGTCTCAGCCGTTTGGAGTCAGCCCAAATGCAAGTAGCATTGGTCAATACTTTGATAAGCATGACATGAAAGAGTCATCATACCACCTCCTCATCTCACGCTTGGATCTGCATATCTGCGATGACAGCCACACTCGAGAGTCAGGTAACCGAGAGCAGCATCAGGAGGACACTGCAGGAGGAAAACATTAATCTGGTCATCAATTTTCTCTCTCGAAGGAGGATTTTCCTCTTGAAAACAGGCATCTTTCATGTTACTGTTTCCCAGCGAGGCAGCAGGCAGTTGTTCAGGCTGAGGGAGAGATCAGTTCTATATGTCTGAACTAGGTATTGGAAAATCTTTCTTGGCTCTGTGGGACAAACATGGGGAAGCCCATCAGTGGACGTGGTTGCCAGTGACCTAGTTGAAGTGATAGAGGATATGCTCTAGGAACAATCTGGTATTGAGCAATGGGAATAAAGCATGATCATTCCACTTGGTGAGAAAATGTTTGTTTTGACAGTGTTCAGGACATTCACAGCAGCATAGCTACAAGGATTCTTTGCTGCCTTTGACAGGCCATTCCCCTGTCTACCATATTCTTTTCAAGCAATGCTTTGCTAATTAGTATGTGGTTTACTCCTGGGTTCCCCCTACTGAGATATACTTTTAAGTATTTTTTTCTCTTTTGAGGCAAATTGTACTCCCCTCCCCCCTTTTGCACAGCCGTCTCTGATCCAAGTTGTACTGTTTGTTTCTACACATCTTCCCTTTAAAAAAGGGAGAAAAAAAAATTCTGCTACCCACATCCATTGCTATTCTAGATTTTTTTGAACCAATCTGTGTATCACTGTCACCTGAACTGCTGTTATCAATGTTTTAGCACAGTTTTGTTGTCTTTATTTTGCTGGCCCTACCAGCAAGTGTTCAAAACAGAAGTGCTGGTTATCGTAGTGGGAAGTGTAATTGATAGGGGCCTGGGAAGCAATGGGGTCTTGCATTTTGGTATTTGAGACTCTAGGTCTGGCTCTTATGGTATGAATTGTTGGCCTGTTACATTCAGTTGTCCTTTCCCTTGCCTAAGATAAGATTTTGATACAGCTTTCTAAAAGATGATACCCTAATACTGTCCACAGTGATAATCAGTCAGTGGTGGCAATCAAAGCGATGTTGTTCTGAATTCTCCTGAATCAGGACTTGGATTGCAGAGCTGATCATGTTTTTCTTTGTTCTTTGTTCTGTTTTCCGCAGGCACTTTGAAACATGGGATGCTGGGAGGTGCCATGCAGCTGACCTTCAGGAGGATGGCTTTTGACTATTACCCTTTCCACAGGGCAGGTAGGAGACCATGTGGCCTCCTAACTTGAGAAGGGGGATAAAAAAGAATTTGAAGAAGTGATGCTGTATGGCTTCAGACAGGACTGGAAGAAAGGCTACACAAAGGACTTGGGACTTAAATCCTCATGGGCAGGGTTAATCTAATTTACCTGTCAGTGGATGACTGACAAGTGCTGGCAGAACAGAGAACAAAGAGAGGAATAAGTTGCTGTCTGTTGTGAAGACACAAAGTTGAAACTTTGGATTCCTTTTCAGTTGCTTAAGCTCTGGATCTGGTTCTTATATATGCCTAATCAATTTGGAAGGGTTATAGGATGTATCCCAGGAGAAAATCTGTTTCTGGTTAACTGAAGAATCAAGGAAAAGTGACCTTGGCATTCTTCCCAACACTTGAATTTGGAACACTTGCTGGTAGGACCAGCTCTGTTGTGTGAGAGCCCGCACTTGTTTCACAAGCACTTAGTATGCTGCATATTGCACATTCCAGATGTGATATCAATAAAGAGGAAAGCTGTACAGATTTGCATAGGTTCGGGGGGCATAGGAGGGTTATGTGTGTCCAGGAACCTCATTTTTAAAGCTAGGATGTTTGCTTTTATGCAGGAGATGCCTGCAAGCATTGGGTGAGGTACAGTGAAGCAATGGAAACACGAGGACAGTGGGCAAAGAAGTTGGTCAGTGAATTTCAAAGCAAGATTGAGAAGCTTTATGAAGAAATGGACCCTGCATTTGCCAGGACTCCACTTTCCCCCTTCAAAAGGAAACCAGGTAACGGTGTTTGATAAAACTCCTAGTAAAGCAGGACATGGGAACAATTTTGCTCCATCCAGCAATATCTCTAGTTACCTCTCCCCGATTTAGCAGGCTGATTTGTTGGTGCAGAAGTCCGTAGCATCATACTGGAATAATACTGCAGCAAGAATGGATAGACTGCAGTAGTCACTTTCCTAGCTTATTTATTGAGTTTCTCTATAAGTGAGTATATAAGGAGTAAATTAAATACTTAAAGCCTGGCTGAAGAATGTGTTCTCTTGCTACAGAGCATATTCATCTTTCATAGTGTTCTTCCTTCAAAAGTCCTAAGTTTTTTTTGCTGCCTAGCTGTGCCCATCTGTTTCTAATTTTGGGGCTGACAGTTCTGCTCCGTAAGCACATACGTGTTGGTATTGATGGTGAAGTTTGCTGCAAAGGAGATGAGTAAAACCCTGCTGGTTCTGCTTTTCCATCCCCACAGATACTTCGTTGAGTCCTCATAAAAGTCCCTTAGAGAAAGGCCGTGTACCTCCCACAAGTTTGCCACGACTCCGTCACCCTCCCTGGAACCGGCTTCGATCCAGCTGTGTGGTGGTTCGAGTGGATGACTTGGATGTTCACCAGGTAGGGATCTGAGCAGTGTCTGGAGATGTTCATGTCGTTTTTAAAAAAAGAAATTTAATCTGGTATGATTCAAATAAATCATGCAAATTTCATGTCATCCAAGACAATCAAAAACTCTGCCCAGAGAACCCAAATGCCGTTATGTTGCACATAAAACTTTTAAACCAAGTATGAACTGCTAATAATTTCCATGTTCAGAGGAAATTGCATGCATAATCACAGAGTTTCTGCACTCTGTTCACATCTAAACTTACATAAAGCATTAGGCAGGCCCAGGGTAAAAGATATCATGCATTTGAGAAGTTAGTGAGGATGTGGATTTTTGACAGAGGAGGAATAAGTCTTCCTTTGTGCTTTCTGACCCAGGACAGAAAGCGTCACTAGATGGGATCAGGCCCTGCATCCATATACCCTGTAACCATTGCAAGAGCATAATCAGTACCAGATACTATAATGGACTTATCAACATGCTGTTAATCTTGAAGAAAGCTATAAGAGATTTCAGTTCTGTTTATTCACATCACCTAATTCTAATTGTCATGGCTCTTACTAGCAGTGACAGGAGACATAAAGAACTAAATTCCCTCAAAGGAGAGGAGGTGACAATATTAGCAGGTAGAAAAAAGTTTTATTTTTACTTGAAAGCAGAGTATGTTTGATGTGTAAATGAGACTGATTGAATACAGGAGACTGCAGGGTTACTGGGACACTTTATTTTGCCAAATCTGAATTCTGCACAAATGCTTACCGTTGTGTTTTCAGGTTTCTACGGCTGGTCAACAAAGTAAGAAACCCTCCACCTTGCTTTCATGCAGTAGAAAATTCTTCAAACTTCCTGATCAAGTCTCTGCAATCCATATTGAATTCACAGAGTATTACTTCCCAGACAATCAGGACTTTCCAGGTAATACACCAAGGTTAGCACCTTCTTTCATAAGTTTCTTAAAGCATCAGTCAGCTTAATTCTTTAGGCGTGTTAACCCTGTTACATATTCTCTGGCTGTCCATTTTTGTTTAGTTTTCTGATGTTTGCCTTTCTAGTATTTTTTTTTGCCTGTGGGAAAGTGGGATAGAGTTTGCCTGGTGCAAAATGTGGAGGCAAAGTTGTGCTTGCAAAATAATGTATCCAGGAACGTATTGAAGGAGCTGCTGTATCTGCCCAACTCGTGGGGTTCTGCGTTATTGATTAGCACTGGAGTAGGACTGTAGGGTGCTCTGGGTGCTCTGCAGCTGACTTGATGTGAGACCTGGAACAGCTCGTTTCTCTGGTGCACCACAGCTTCTACCTTTCATCAAGAGATCTGTCTTCCAGTGGGTGTTGAAGCCCTCTGCATTGGTTTTGTCAGTGCAGGTTATGCACTGAGCTGCAGACCACTTGAAGTGCCTTTTCTGCTATTATTGATCTGTCTTGATTCTGTTTCTTTCTAGTTCCATGCCCAAACCTGTACGTACAGCTGAATGGCCTGATGCTTACCCTCGATACAGCAAGTGTGCTCTGGATAAACTTCTTCTGTCTGGATCTTTATCGCAGCTTGGAGCAGTTCAAAGCCATCTACAAGCTGGAGGACTCGGGCAAGCATGATGAGCACGTTGATGTTCGACTGGATGGCTTCCGGCTGAAGGTACCATTCATTTCCTTCCTTCCCCAGTCTTCAGTGTTCACTCCCTCCCTGTCGTGGAAGGAACATGAGACCAGGACATAGCTGGAGTCCAGACTGACAAAACAAAACCTCCACCTTTCTCTACCTTTCTTCTGTCTGACACTTTTGTGTTAGTTTTGTTTTGATCTGTGGGCAGTAAAACAGGTGCTTGAGTTCTAACCCAGAATAGGCAGGCAAGTCAGTATTTAGGAAAACAGTTTCAAGGAGAAATTGATGGTTTAAGTAGTCAGAAGTTGTTTTCTGGCCCTTGGAAACCACTTTGACTCTCATACTGTTCCCAACGGGCCCACGTCTGCTGCACTGACATCCTATGGTGTTTGTCATTGACTACCCTTGTTAGCAGTTTTGTGAGGAGGCCTAGAGGCCTGAAAGTATAGTAAGTCCTTGCAGAGAAGGATCAAAGTGAACCTTGTAAGTTGAGCTGCTATATAAGCTATGGATGGTAAAAGAACCTGAAATAAAACTCAGCTTAAATTCCCTCGTGTCTGATTCCTCTTCCCTGATTTGTAAATTTTATTTAATTTTTCAGATAGAGACAAATCAAGAGTGTAGTCCAGCTCTTGGGATTGTTGTAGAGACCAAGACTTCTCAATTCTTTATATATTCCACAGCTGACCGTTCTGTGTAAATGGCCAGGATAAGCCTCTGTTAATTGCCCTTTTCACCACTTTACTTATGATGTCTTTCTTCTCCGTGTAGCTTAACATTCCCGTGGAGAAGAAAGTCACTGACCATCAAGATCGTCCACAGACACTCTGCATTTGCACGTCAGAGATGACTGCCACCAACACCCGCCACGCTCCCTTCTGCAGCTGTCAGGACCTCCAGAGCCTCTTCCGTAAATTTGCCAGTTCAGAATTCTTCCACTCCAGCTACACTAAGTTCCCAAGGTCTCAGGACAATTTCAGCCTCCTCCACACCCTTTTCTTGCGCCATGCATATGAGGTGGATGATAGGCCTCAGAAGCATCAAGGCTTTCCCCAGCTACTACACAAAACCTCTGCCTCTGAAGATCTGTGGTCTATGAATTTCACTGAGCTTTCCCTGGACTTTGAGGGGGCTGAAAGCTCAAAGGGCAGAGCCCTTAGCTTTATTGACCCTTTTCCCCTTTCCATTTGGGCCTGCCTTCCCAGGAGATGGGGGCAAGCTCAGATATCTAAACGACAGGAATTGGCTGCCTCTGAGTTGAAAATCAAGTCTTCTGCCAGCTTTAGCAATCACTCCAAGAATGAGAACCTTTCTGGAGAACATGGGGTTTGTCAAAGATCAAAGACTGACCAGGATCTGAAGAATATCTACAAGGTCCCAGAGACAATGGATGTCTTGAGAGAATCTGACTGTGAAACTGATGATGTAGTAGACGATAAAGAGCTGGAAGCCTCTGCTGATATCCATGTGCTTGTGTCTTCATCTGTTCATGTCAAAGTTCGGCTCAACCACTACCAATACTTAGTGCTGCTCAGGATGAAAGAAGTTCTGCAAACACTACAGGAGCAGTTGGCCCAAGATACCCAGGAAGTGACTGGGTCCCCTTTAGATTCCATGTCTGCTTGTGTAGGAGTTATGTTCCACAGTGCCGAAGTGGCCCTGCTCATGAACCCCGCACCAGGCTCTGTCTTGGAACCCAGATCCCTTGACTCGGACACAACAAGCCTGATTGAGTCTGAGCTCTCGCCTTCAGACAGCAAGGAGGGGCTGGTGGCAGAAGAGAAGGAGCCGAAATCGGAGACCAGTTCGGAGAAGGGAGTATGCAGTACCTCTGAGGTCCCAGAGGACAGTGGGATTGAAAATACAGGTATCAGTGTAACCAGTGTACTGCTGGAGAGACTCCCAAGATCTGCAAGTGATGGAGCTCTGAGTACAGCTCCACATAGTAAGAGCATAGAGGAGAAAGGTTTGATAGAGGAAGCGCATGAAGCTGTGGAAGCCCTGGTTGCAGAAAGACCAGCTGAGACCAGCAGCCATCCTCAGAGCCCTCCTGCTCTCCCTTCTAGTCCAACCTCAGACACCCAGCCCTTGGGGAGAGGAAACATCACTCTCAATGGCCAGGCAGAACTCATCCCTTTGAAGAACATAGAGGTGGAGTTGTCTAGTGCGCTGCATATCACAAAAGATGCTACAAAGGACGCTCTGCATGTGACTATGGACCTCACCAAAGAAGCCATGTCTATAACAAAAGATGCTCTGAGCCTGAGCCGGGAGAAGATGACCTCCACCATGCAGAAAATGCTCTCTCTCCCCCCAGCCAAGTGAGTGGACTATCCTCCTGTGCTTCACAATAGCAGCAGCAAGGCTGCAGGGAAGGGGGGAAACGTAGGCTAACTGCTCCCTTTCTTTCCGTATCATTTGGATTAGAGATAGGTTAGATCTTCATCTCTTGGGGCTGGTCTAAGTACACTAATGTCTGACTTGCAAGTGTTCAGCATCCAGCCCAATATATGTATAATCTGGAAGCTAAGTTGTCTGCCTTTATCACTTTTTTTCTGGTAGGGATTCTGTGCCCAAAGCAGAAGAGGGAGCAGTGACTCCAGGTGGGAGTGGCAGCAGCCGAATGCGTTTCTTCTCCATGAAGAGAACAGCATCCCAGCATTCCTTTGACACCACTTCTGTGGATGGGAGCGGCCCTGAGGATGGGCTGTCTGTGGACAGTGATGGCAGTGACGGCTTTGTGATGCTCACGGACTCTGGTAACAAGCGCTTGGCTCTATCCTCTCCCCCACTCTTATTTCACACCGGTGAACGGTTTTCTGCCATGGGCAACTTAGTCATGCTGTGTTCGTATGGAATTAATTTGTGCCATCCCTTCTTCTTGAAGGTCATGAGTAGTTCACCCACGATGGCTCTTTCTGCTTTTGTAGGTGCCTTTTCTTTGAGATGAGGAGTATAAATGAGTGGGGAGGGTGACCCATGTACATAACAATGTTGTTCTAAGGCATTTGGCCACACTAGAGCAAGGACTGTAAATGTGTGCAGGTGGGTGGATGGTACACAGCGTTTAGGAAGGGTTTAGTAAGGGCTGGTTGGAAATAGGGTACACCAAGCATTTCAGTGGATGTCTTTCACTTCAGCTCTGTATTGCTTAAATTCATCTGAGGTGCTGGAGAGTGTTCCCTAGAGGATGGTATAGGCTGACAGGCCATGAGATTCAGACAGATACTGAGATCAGGACTTCTTAAAACCAGAAAAAGAAACAAATCGAGTTGTTCTTACTTCCATTTCAGAACCCAGCCTGGACCCTCTTCCCTCAGGGCATCTTCCTCAGGTCCACAATGACACAGGCAGTAGAGCAAGCCTGATGGCAGAGGACGAGGGTGGAGTGTCTCCTGACATAAACAGCTCGACTTCACAGAGTGAAGACCCCAGCCTTCAGCTGGTCAGAGTTCCGTTCCTTTTCACTGTAATATTGCCTCTAAGTGAATCTGGAAGTGAACCGTGTGGTGTTTGTTTTAATAAGTGAGCTTGTCGGTTGCTGTTTCAGGTGTCTGTCCTCGTGCTGAAGATGAATGAGGTGAACTGTGGCATAGAAGCACGGGGTGATGATTTGTCTGTTGCTTTACAAGTAACGAACGTGGTTCCAGAGCAACTGAACAACATTGGAATGTGGCAGTATCTGCGTGGCTATCTGGGTAAGACGCTGGCTCTTGGAGTCTGCTGCTTTTACAGCTGCGCTTTTATAACTGGCTTTTATACCAGCCACCCTCAGGGAATACTCCATTTCAACCGGTATTTCAGTGTTAATGTTTAGTGTATTTAGGATTGAATATGACTTCTGTGTGAGGGAATGTGAATGCCAGGAATCTTTCTGTCAGTGGTTCAAATCTGGTATTTGAAAGACGTTTCCAAAGTGCCTACGCAGTCAAGCTCTATGGTGGCTAGGAATCATTGACTGGGATTTTTTTAATTGCTGCTAGGATGCATGAAATTAATGAGAAGAGTGAATAAAGCTATCTAGGGAAATCTTGAAGTTATTCCTGCCCAGAGAGTAATGCTTCTGGGCTAGGGTATTTCCCCAGGGCTAAATTCACGTTAAAAAAAAAAAAAGGCACAAAACCAACCAACCAAAAAAAAAAAAACCAACTCAACTACAAAAACACGAAACCAAAAGCAACTACAACCCAAAACTTCAAGTGAAAGCATGAGCAGTTCTTGGAGCGTTGATGCTTTCCGTAACAGTACTGCCTGTGGCCAGGAGGGGACAGAGTGGATACGCGATCGGGGAGCGCTGGGATGGGGGAAAGGCTGATGCGCTCTGGAGAGCGGGGTGGTGAGTGAGCTTGGTCAGCTCATGTGTATGCCAAACGCAGGCTGGTTTTAATGTCTGCTGAGATGGTGAGAGAGAGGGGTGCGCCTGTGGGCTTAAGTGGTCCTGTTCTGGTGTTAGTTCCTGTGATCTGGACTGTTAGTCATTTCAAATTTGGACTCATTTCATGTGAAGGATGGTTTCAGACTGCTGTCATTGTGAACTTGACTCCATTCTGCAGCCAGACAGTAAAGGGCTTTTCAAGATACCTATTTTGAGTTTGTATCTTATTACTGATGCCATCTCCTGCAGTGAGATCTTTCTGCTGTAGCTCTAGGAGATCCAGGTATGGAGAAGCCTTCAGTCCCTGAAGCTAGTAAGACCCAGCCAGAAGTGTGCTTACGTCTTGAAGTGGGACCTAATGCTGCTGTGCATTCGCCACTTGCTGTGCAGAATGGCTTCCTTCATATGCTGGTCCACAGTTACACAGCAGAGCTCTTCATGTCCTTCCTTACCAACCTCGGCCCCTTTCTTGAGGATGAAATAATTCCAGAGGTGATCCCCATGGAGATAGAAGTTGTGGATGCCAAAATCACATTGAAGGTGAGTGTATGGGGAACCAGAGATTTCCCCCAGGATGGTAGCCTGGGCAGAGCTCACTTGCAAGATTCTGCTTGGGAAAGGATGCTGTGGGATTATTGTGGGCCTCAGCAGAGGTTCTGTTTTCCTGATACTGTTTTATTTTGCTTCTAAAAACTGCCTCAGGGATGAATGAATAACACAATGGAATTGTTGAGTGAGCAGATTGTAGAGAAATGGGAGCCTGACATTCAGATTCTCTCCCCAGCTTTGTTGATGACCTGCTTTGCAGACTCAAGGGAAAGAATTAAATACCTCTTCCTCCAAGTGCTTGTGTGAAATGGGAAATATTTGACCTTTTCTGTGAACATTTAGAGAATTACAGATGAAAAACATTATGTAAGAGCTGGGTGATATTTAGGAGGGGGGCACTGACAGAAGTTCTTGATTAAACCTTTTTGAAAGCAATGCTTTGGCTCCACTGACAAGCAGGAACCAGTGTTGCTGCACAGCAGCATGAAAATCTCCAGACTAGGGGATATTGGCTTTTTTTGGCTAAGGAATATTGGCTACGGGTTTGAATCGGGAATTTGTAGGATGACAACTGTGAGAGCAGCCTTCAGGGTGATGGTTGTAGGCCTCTCCTCAACCTTTATTATGGATATGACAGAACTTGGTTCTGATCTGTAGGAGTACTTTCTACAGAGATTAAGACTTACATGCAGCCTTGTATATAAAGCCAGGCTTTTCTATATAGTGGGTGACCTTGGTGAGCTCTGGTGGTGCTGCCAATTGGTAACACTACTCCTGTGAAGGCTGGAGGCAAGGGGAATCATTTGCAGAGTTGCCAGAGCTGTCACAGCAGTTAATCTCTTCTCTGCTTTGTTTTATTCCAGGATGACAGCCCCCGGGTATACCCTACCTCCCCTGGCCCTGTTCCTATCACCTTGGCAGTAGATCACATCATCGTGAAGCGCAGAGATGATGGGGTGTTCTATTTAACAGGTCAGCAACATCAGGGAAACTTATTTTACCCCTGGCATCCCCTAGGCTGTGCTGGAGGAGACTGGAACTGAAAAGTGATGGTGGCTGCTGGGAATGATGGGCTCTGGTGTGCGAGCAGTCCCTGCTTCGGTTCTCTGCAGTCATTTCTACCAGAATG
Source organism: Nipponia nippon (assembly GCF_047370975.1). Lineage (NCBI taxonomy): Eukaryota > Metazoa > Chordata > Aves > Pelecaniformes > Threskiornithidae > Nipponia > Nipponia nippon. Next base: position 7,273,818 of record NW_028262342.1, read on the forward strand.
GGCAAACAATCTTCTGTCTTCAGTGCAAGCACCCAGGTCCTTTGGCTGCTCTGCTGTGTTAATCTCTGGATGCATGCATTCCTGCCTCTAGTTCTTGCCGCTTTTGTTGTTTTGTTTGGACAGCAAATTTGATGCCTGAGGCAGAACAGCTTAATACCTAAAGCAATGAACTGGCAGCCTGAATTTACACCTGATGTTTCCTTGAGCTCACACAGTCAGGACAGATTACTACTTCTTCCCTTACTTTAGTTTCTCCATTTTAAAAAGGGAATGAGATTTTTTTTTTTCCCCCTGTTTAAAAGGAGAAAAAAAAAAGAAGAAAGTTATTCTTTTTGTTCTGAGAATCCTCTTGTATAAATGCCCACACCTGAATGTTTTCTATGCTTCTTTCCAGCTCCGCAAGGGGACGGCTCATTGAAACAGGAAAAACCTGTGTCGGTTCTTCGGGAACAGAAGGCCCCAGCAGAGTACATCTTGGCAGCCCCAGCAGCAGGAACACGTGGACTGCAGGTGAACCACTGCTGCCTGTTGCTGTCTGGATGGCTAGATAGCTGGCAGTAGGCTGGAAAATTAAGTCTTTTGTCTTCATGTGTTTGCAGTTACTGGTAGGTGTGGTGTGTTGCAGATAGGGAGTGCACACCAAAGCAGCCTGTACCTCCTTTTACAGGCTTTCTCAGAAGTAAGGATACCTTGCCCAGCATAAACGCTTGTTCCCTTTCAGAAATCTGTGTTGTTTTTTTTTTTTTTTTCCTGATTGGCTCCATCTTCCCAGAGTGTCCAGTTCCTTGTTAGAAAAACGAATCGGGAGGTTCCCACAAAGAAAGAGGTGTTTTGTCAGAGTAGAGTAAGTCTTACAGCCAGGGAGTTTCAGGTTGCTTAAAGTTTCTGCTATTCAGTTTGAACTTTCTTTCCATTTTGATCCATATATCTAGAATTCAAATGACTGGTTTATTTTTAAATATGTAGTGTTCTCTAATTATACCTCCTGTTTGATGCCAGGTCTACTTGGTAAATTGATCACCTGCTATGGAAAAAATACATATTAAGGGAGCAATGTGGCTGACTAGGTGCAGAACTGGACTGGGACTTTGGATGCTGTTTATTAGTTGGTGACACATGACTTCATTTCTTGTCTTTCTCTTTTCCATGTAATGCAGAGACTTTCTCTTCATCCCGTTCATGGCATCTGGTGAAACAGGGCCCTGACCAGAACTGGAATGCATAGGCATCACAATAGCTGAGCTTCAGTTTATTTTCTGATGTTATTGAATGTAATAGGAACAAATGCAAAGGCTAAATTCTTGAGTAAAAATGAGAGCCCAGGGAAAAAAACTGTCCTGTGCCATGAAACTGTAGTGGGATCCCAATGGCAGTGTTTGAGGACAGAATTAACTTTGTTTGTGGAGACAAGAAATAGGAATGCCAGGCATCTGCTTGCTCCAGCTATCATCTTAATTTTAATAAATCTTTTGAGGTGTATCAGGACCACTTACAAAAGAAGAATGCAAATCAGAGCCCAATTTTTTTTTTCTTGCTTTCTTTGTATAGTAATCTTCAGCCAGAATCAGCTATCTGATTTGCAGGAAAAAACCTTGCCCACTGCAAGTCTTGTTCCTGTGCCTAGAAATGAAAAGGGAAGTCTTGGGGAGAAAATAGTCATTAGGCAGCCCTCACTGGCAGCCTGAGCTGTCTTTAATGACAGGTATGGAAGTCAGCAGGCACCAGTTGGCAAGTACGTACTCCTGCAAATCAAACTGGGTCATGTTGTCAGTGAGCTTTGTGTGGTTGTGTCACGCTGTGTAATTCATCTCAAAAGCTCCTGCTTTGGTTTTCCTTTTTGAGCAGATGAGTGTAGTCAGATCTGGCCTGCTGCTTACCTTTAGAAACTCCTGGTTTGTTTTTTTTTTCCCCTGTCTCTTGCAGTTAAAGGAAGTGCCAGAGTTGCAAAGGGAGCTTCAGACCATGAAAATAGCCCTTGCAGAAGCCAACATGGACAAGGCTCGCCTTCTGCAGGAAATTAGGAAATACAATCCCCTCTTCCAGCTCTGACAGTGAAGGCGCAAGCTGCAGCTGCTCAGGAGGAGTGGAGACCACCACCAGCACTAAGGCGGCTAGTTTGATTATATTGCTGCTAAACGGGTCAACCTCCTGGAGACTGATCACCTCAAAGAATGGAAACCAACTGTGACTGCAAAATGAACTTGAAAGAGGGAGAAAGGAAGGAAGGCCTGGCTGAGCAACAGGGAAGGACAAGGAGGAGTTCTCTGTTTGCAGCCACTTTCCTCTGTCCTGGCAGTATGGTGCTGTCTCTGTCACTGAACCAGGGCAGTGGTCAGCCAACAAACAAAAGGTCAGAAGTTGGGGGGGACACCCCATGTCTCTTCATCCGTGGGTGGTAGTGACAGTGCGCTTTCAGCCTTCACCTTTCATGGTAACATCTAGAGATGGTTCATGTTGGGGTTTCTGCTTCTTTCAGCCTTCCTCGTTGTGTTCTTGCCCAATCATGCATGCCAAAGAACACAGAAAAAGGAGTGTAGTTACTTCACCACATCAGAAGTGACAGAGAATAGGTGTGGCAGAAAACGTTGCTCAGAGCGCTGATGTGAAAGCACGTGTACGATCACATGGAAAACAGAAACATAGGAGGTCAGTGGGTGTGGGAGATGCAGAAGGGATTTCCCCCCTGTGGAGTAAGGGGGCTACAGCTCACTATTCCCTCAAGAACAGGGTCAGGATAGTAAAGAAATTCCTTCAGACTTCTTTTTCCACCAGTAATTTTTTGTGTCAGGACAGAACGGGTAGTATATTAGACTTAGTCTAGTTCATTCTCACTTAATCCTGCCATGTTTGGCTTTATTGATGCAGAAACACACAGGAATTAATTTATTTCATTATAAAGCACTGTTTAAACTTTCTTTAATTTTACTGTCAAAGAACAGAGGTGAAGGAGGTTGGTTAAGTCACAGAATGAGATGAGCTATGCGTTTTCTTCGGGATACATGCTGTCCTCAAACGATTGCATGCCAGAGTTTCACCAATGCAGAGAGGGAGAGCAGTACTGGCCGCACAAGCAAATAGCTGTCTGCGTTCCTACGCGGTCATGTATTTTTATTAGCACTGAGCTCTTGCCTGGTCTTAAATGTCTTTTAACAGGGATGTTGGTATGTGGGTCAGGAGAAGGGTGCTGACCAGGCTCCCTTGGGTGGAGGCTGACACTATGAACCGCGCACTGTGGGTGGAGATGAAACAGTAGCTGTTGGGTTGAGCGTGGTTTGTATTCTCACCTCCTCTGGGGCTGCTTTGCTGAAGAGGAAGAAGTCTCTGTGGTCAGTGACTGACTTAAAGAAATAGCCTCTACCAGCGTGAAGGGAAAAAAAAACCCTAGTAAAACATGAAGTCAACACTAAGTCAACTACTTAAAAAGTAAAAAAGGAAATGTCATTTACGAACTGCGAGAATCAAATTCACTCCTGAAGGCAAACTGGGATGCGGTTTCTTTGCTCTGCTAGTTGGGGCACTACACAGTCGATGTGCTGAAGAAGGCAGCAGCCGTGCGGGGCAGTTGTGAAGGGAGAAGCTGTTCCAGAGGCAAATTTGCTCTGTGTTCTGATATGGAAGGGTGTGACTTCCAGCCCCTCTGTGTTATGGATGAATGCCTGTTCCCTCCCCTGTTACACACAGCATCTCTACTGTGTGCAAAGTTTGTTGGATTTTATCTTATTTCAAACTTTGATTTGGATTTTTCCAGATGCATTGTGTGTTTGTGTAAATGTACCATTTCTGATGCGCAGGCTTTTTAGTGCATGTAAAACAGGTAGCGATTGCCACACACTGAGTGCTAGGAAAAGTGACGGATTATGTGCGATTCTCCTTTATTAATCAGATGAAAACTTCACTTGTCTATAAAGGTTAGGTAACCCTTATTGTGTTTTTTAGCTGAACACACTTCCCAAAACTGTAATCTAATGGATTTTTCTATTTTTTTTCTATGGAAGTATTACTCCACTGGAATTAGTTTAGCTAAAGTAATACAAGATTTTAATCCTGCTCACTATGCAAGGAGCACGCTCTGATTTACAAGCCATGATGAGTTGAGGCCTGGAAACTACACAAAAGCAAGCAAATAACTTGGGAGTTAAGTTTGTTTTTCCTACTGTGCTCTTATATACCTGTTCCTATGGCCAGCTCTGGAGCTGTTGAATGCTTCCCCTTAACAGGCACTCCTGAGATCATTTTAATTCTTCTTTAGCTCTAGGGGAAACGGGAAAGGATTTACAGCGCTAGGCTCGATGTGAGGCACTGCTGTCTGTGGTTTGCAGAGCACCAAGAGTGAATTCCTTGTGGTTGTTAGCTTTCTTTCACTTTGGAAAAAGAGGGTAAGAGAGAAACGGTGATTAAAACAACTGTCACTCTTAAGATCATCATCTTAATTCCGTGTTTGACTCCATGAGGCCGAAGGTAGCTTTGAATAACATTTGTTGGAATTAGTCCTCGTCTGCTAGGTCTGAACAGCCGGCCCTGGGGCAGGCTGTACTGCTGCAGCCCTATATTTCTGCTGAGATCTGACTGACCAGTGCCTATAACCAGATACAACAGCGGCAGCGAGAGCCTGACCTTCCTTCTAGAACCTCTGGAAGCAGGCAGCCACAAATGAATTACCAGGAGGAGTACTTGCCTTTGGCAGAAGCGTGGTTTCTGGGCGGCGGGAGGCTTCACGCTCGCCACCCACTTAGCCTGGGCTAGCGTCGATGGTTGGATGCTGTGACTTCTGCCAGTTGCTCTCCCTCCTCCAGGGGAGAGGATCACTCCTCCTCGCTCCTGCTAGGCAGCCTGGCTGTTTTCTCTGGAGCACGTTCTGTGACCCGTGCCCTGCTCAACACAGCCCTTGACAGGACAGATTTGTGGTGCTGCCTGTGATGGAAAATGTACGAGAGCAGCCTGTCAGGCCTGTTCTCAAGAGGAAAATGCACTTTAACTTTTAAATGTCAGCGGGCATTTCCTTCACCAATACTGCCTCATGCATAGGAGAATTCGGAAGTAAAAACTGGGGTTCTGAAATGCAAGTTATCTTCCCTAGTGAATAAGCTCTTGCTGTGAGCAGCTGTCATAGCAAGAGAGAAAGGTAACAAAGCATCTGCTTATCTGGAGTTGCTGTGAAACAAACCTATCTGCGAACAGCTCACTGTAAGTACCATTACGAACTGCACAAAGCCCACATAAGCAGAAGTTGAACTTTGTTTAGTCAAACCTACGTGCTTCTGTGCTTGCTCCCTCTTCCTGTGTGAATCAAGAAATATAAGAATGCTTGCCTTGGTGGAATGCAGTGGTATTCTTACTTTTTATTCACTAATTGCTTGAAAATTGGAGGTTTCTTTCCTCGCTTTCAGATTTTCATGACTTTTTGTTTGAGTAGGTGTCCAGCTTCACCTCTGCTGTCCAGCCAGCTTGGGAAGCAAGTAGGATGCAAAGTGTTTTCCCAGACGTGGTGCCTGCTTGCAGTGTCACACAATTCTGTACCGCTCCCTCCCACACGTGCAGGCTGAACAGAGCTGGGGCCAAGTAGTTTACAGCAAACTTCTTGCTCCAGCAACTCAAGTCAACTGGTTTTGTTTAAGAATTAGAGCAATTCCATTGTTTTAAGTATCAGTAAAAAGTACTGTAAACCCAAATCCACTTCCTTTGTACAAGGCATACGTGTAGGAGGACAAAAATTCCCGTATCTCCACTGATGATGATTAGCAAAGTTTACTTTGTTGAGCCTTTTATTTAAGGACTCTTCCTATGTTATGATGAGAGCCAACTTAATCCTTTGCGTAACTATGACACAGTTACCCTAGGAAGAGCACATGGCCTCAGCATCTTTTACATTTAGTTAGAAGCAGCGTGTTCACAGGGGACTACTGTATGTACAGGTGGGTAACGTGCAAGTCTGAACTTGAATTCAAGTTCTAGGCAGTATTGGAACTTTGTTGCAGTATATTTCCACTCATGCATTTATTGGTTCTATGAACCATGAAAAGAAATTAAACTTGTTAACCTCCTCACAGGCTTGTGCTTTTTTTTTTTTTTTTTCCCCCCCTTTCCCTCCCGCCTCACCTTGTACTGTTTTCTAGACAGTTCTGTAAGAGGGGCTTTGGGAAGAACAGCCCAGCAATGACTTCAGAAGCATCAGCTTTCAGCACGGTTCCCTTGCAGTGTATGCTAATGGAACAATACATGCCTGAGGCAGGTGCAGCTTCAGGAACATGTCCGGGCTGGTTGAGACAGATCATCAAGTTGCACTCCCCAGACTCTGAATCACACAAACACCATTACACAATTAATATTTCCCAGCAAGACTAAGAATACAATAACAATTTTAATGTACAAAAAAAAGACACTTCTGTACATAGACACCACTACATCTGTGCCAGCAGAAACTATGATCCTGGTGCGTGAATACGCTGAAGACCTTGAACGTTCCTATCCCTGCTCTGTTGAAGCAGAGGAGCCCAAGGCTCCAGGTCAGGGATCTGGCTCCTGCTGGCATCTGCGTAGTGCTCAGATGAGGAGCCAGAGGGCAGGAAGCCTCCCTGCAGTCGCTTAAGTCTCTACACAATGCTCCTGAAGGAGCTTCAGTCTTGTAGCTCTGCTGTAACTGCTGCGAGGTTCACAACAGAAAGCTTGTTTTAACTTCTGTCTTCTCTTGGGACACTTCAGTGGAAAATGATCTTTTTGTATTTGGAATTGGGGATCTGTCCTCGTGACTTGAGCCTCCTGACCGCCTCTCGCATGTGCTTGGGCTGCAGCGGTGGCAGCTCCCCCCACTTCTCACACACATCCAGTGCTAAACAGCAAAAAACAAGGAGTTCACACGAGCAGGACAGATAAACTTAGCTGGTCTCTTGCTGTTCAAGCTTTCATTTTAAAGGCAACAGGTAACATTTTCATCCAGGGTTTACAGCTCACATTTTGTTAATACACAAGAATGAAACTGCTTTGTGTGCTTTTCTTTGAAAGAAAAGTCACTCCTAGGGGCATCACTACCAGAGCAGAATAAACTGCTTTTTAAGCCACTCCAGCTCCTATGGAATATGCTGGTTTGAGTCATACAAGAACTTAGGATCTTAAACATTCTGCTCGAAAGCCAGCGCTCAGTTGGGTGGCGTGTTTTGGGGTGGTTGTGTGACAGGAAGGTACAAGCTACAGTGGACTTACAGGCCAGTTTCTTTTCTGTCATTTACAGTAAGTATCATTCATGCCTCCTGCTAAGGACGTGAAGCAATTAATGACATGAAGCAATTAATGACAGCAGTGAAGCTGCTTATCCAAACCGCCTCAGGCAAAACACAGCACTGCAGACAGCAGCAGCAAAGCTGCACCACCCCGGTAATGGCGATGCCGGCACGCATAGGCTGCGTTTTGTGCGACAAGTCTATATGAACTGGTTGGCATTAAAACCAGCATCACCGCCTCCTGCAGCCCAAGCAGAGCAGGGATGCAGCTGGGTCAGCCTCCCAGCCGGTGTCCCAAAAAGATCTCGGCTCATCCCATAAGGGAAGAATCTTATGGGTTAAGAGGCTTAAATATATCATTTCCCTCTGGGCTGAATTTGTCTGCTGTGGTATTAACAAAAGATCCTTACTGCCTCAGTGCAGCCTGCTCACAGGCCAACTTACAGGGCACGAACTTCTAAGTTATCCTCCTCAGAGACGATAAAACAGGAGGCCAGCGGCCACCAACCTCTGCTGACCCATGGGCAGCGACAGTGATCGGATTAGAGGGGACTACGGGCAACCCCACGCTTCGCCCCTCTCTTGGCTTAGCTCTTAGCTGCGGCCTGGTGCTGCTGGAAGGTCAGAGGGCCCCGCGGGACAGCAAGACTAGGAACCACAAAGTGTCTGGTCTTGTGCACACCCTTCTGCTCTGCTTTAAGCAATGAATTTACCCCGTATTCTTAACTTCTAACTCAATATTTGCCACTCACCTTCCTCCACCACCTCCCCAACGAAGACCTTGGAAATGCCAGACATGGCGATAACCACGTTCTGAGAGACAGAGGTGCCGGTGATGGACTGGATCAGCTGCACGAGAGACAGACAGTCAGCTGAGCGAGGCACACAGCAATGGTGAAAGATTTTAACTCATATTTAGCAGTCTGAGCCTGTCAAATGTCAACCAACAGCTAATGAAATGCACAGAACAGCAGTAACTGATCTTTAGAATTAGGTCCTACAGCTTTGGGCACATGCTGGCTGTCAAGGTTTTAGCTTATCCTCCTTCAGCTGCAGACCCTGTGCTGGCAATTCCTTTTTCCCCTTGCCTCACAGCCCCCCAGACCACCGTTATTTAAGACGAGCTATTTAAACTGCGTAACCTGTGCGAGGACACTGAGCGAGAACATAATGGGCTAAGCCGATCTGAGGACAGCGGTCCTGAGACGCAGCTGGAGGAGGGTGCACCACAGAGCAAGGCCTAGACGTGACGGCAGCCAGGCTTAGTAAGGCTCAGCCTGCTTGTTCTGCTCAGACTCTTTCTGTGGCAAAGCAATTTTGAAGTCGTACCCGTTTAATAGCAGCTTTGGGGAAAGCAGACCGGCGATACATCTCGTAACGATTCAACTGTTCTTCAGAAAAGGAAGAGACCAGTATTCTGGAGTGGAGAGAATTGATCGTTTACAGCTAAAACGAAAATAAAAGTCTGAAGCTCTTCAGGCCGCTGCAGCAGCCCTGCAAAGCCCTTTTACCACCCCAAGCCTCCCGCGGTACGGAACAGAGCCGGGAAGGGAAAGGTGGTGCTAAGGTTTACAATGCGGAACGGCTGGGCCCGGCCAGGAGGGATCTGGGACGGCGCCGGGACATCGTTAACCACGGGCTCGAACCGAGGGGACCATCCCTGCGGTTTCCAGCAGCAAACCCCGCGCTCTGTGCGCTGCCCGCCCCAGCCTCCCCCCGGCGCTCACTGCATCTTCTGGATCTCGTCCTCGTCCACTTTGTGCTTCTTCTCCTTCCGCTCCTTCAGCTCCAGCTTCACCTTCTTGGCCGCCGACGGCTGCAGGCCGGGGTCCTCCCCGTCCGCCGCCTCCCCCTCCGCGCTTCTCACCTGGGCGAGAGCGCAGCGCTCGGATCGGCGGCCCCGCGGCCCGCCCGGGCCCCGGGCCCCGCTCCCCCCTCACAGCCGGCGCGGCGCAGGGCGGCGCGGCCTCACCGGCCCGGCCTCACCTCCCCGTCCGGCGCCTCCGCCCTAGGCTCGCCGCCCCCGCCAGCCTCTCCCGCCTCGCCCTCGCCTGCCACCTCCGCGGCCGCCGGCTCCTCCGCGGCCGCCGCCCGGTCCCCCGAGGGGGACGCGGCCGCGGGCGGCGGCTCATGGTCGCTGGCGGCGGCCCCGAGCTCCTCCCGGCCCTCGCCGGCATCCGCCATCGCCCCCCGCGGCGGCGGCGCTTCCTGATGACGCGACGCTACGGCTGCCGCGAAGGGCCGCGCCTTGCGGGCGGCGGGGCGGGGCCTGTCGCCAGGGCAACGGGCCTGCGGCGGCGGGTGAGGCGCGGGGCCGGCGGGGGAACTGGAAGCACTGGGGGAACTGGGGGCACTGGGGTGGAAAGGGCGGGGGAAACTGCGGGCACTGGAGTGGGGGGCTCTGGGGGAGCTGGGCTGGGGGCACGGGGGGAACTGAGGCCGGTCCCCTCCAGCTGTGGGAGTCTCTTGTGTAGAAACAGAGGAAATCTGGGTGTGACAAAGGAGCCGCCTGACGGCGGGGCAGGCCGGGGTGCGCAGCTCAGCCCCTGGGCCCGGGTCGAAGTCGCCCGCAGGCCAGGCCTGCTCGAGGCACGGCCGCGGGTGTTGCGTCTCGGCAGCAGGGGCGGGTGCGGACAGGCCGACGCCGTCCATCCTCGCCGAGGCGAGGTTCCCCGCTAGCGGGTGCCTCCCTGGCAGCGGCAGCGAGGGCCGGGCTGGGGCAGGGTGCGGGGAGGCCCCGGCGCCCACCTCCCCGTCTGCCCCAGCCCCACCTCGGCCTCTGGACCCTCACCCCACTGCTTTGTTTCTTTGATCTTTATGCTGTAAAGCGGGACAGCGTTCACCCGCTTCACAGGGCGGCGGGGTTCGTTCTGGCACGGAAGGTCCTGGAACGCCTTTGGCAAAAGATGCTAAATACGTGAAATTTCCATCAGCACCTTCACACATCCTCCTCCTCCTCGGTGAGGTTTGGTGGTCCCAAGCCCCCCCGGCACGAAGGTAAACGCTGCCTGCGGAGTCCCAAACGAACGGGCTCCCCCAGGCAGGGGGGTCGAAAACTGCCCCAGTCAACCTGTGCAAATCCCCTTGGAGGGAGAGAGCGGCCCCAGCTCTCCTTTAGGGCCAATACCGTTAATATTACGTTCACGTGAACCACCTGGCCGCATTCAGTTTATTTTTTATGCTAGCTTAAAGCATTGTACAGCGGGTAACTGCTGCTCACCATTTCGCTTCCTGGCACAGACTGATCCTCAGCGCGCGATGCAAAACACCGTGCCTCCCCAAAGACTCCCCTGTGGGAAAACAGCTGTGAAATTACCCGTGAATATTCATCCCCCCGATAAACACGCGGAGGGAAAACCCTGGCACAGATATTCCTCCTTAGCATGCGTCCTCCTTTATATAAATAAATACTAACGCTCGTGTGTGTTTGACACCCGGCTCCTCCACTGCGTCAGAAACCTGGGAGATGGGATTTCACCAAAAACCGTCCCCTTTCACCCTGCAGCACGTGCTGGAATCCCACTTTTATATTATTCACGCGTTCAACGAATAAAATTAACTAAAACCAGCCAAAAAATGAGGTGGAGTAAAGGGTGCATTGAGAAAATAACCCAGCGGGGGGCGGGGCCTGTGGGGAGGTGGGCGGGGTCTGGTGCACCGCCCACGTCCCACAGGCTCCGCCCCCGAGGACTCCGTCCCCGCAGGCCCCGCCCCGGAAGGGCACTCGGGGGGCGTGGCTTGGCGGGAGGCGGCGGCGGCGGGCGGCGGCGGCCGGGCCGGGCCATGGGGAAGGAGCAGGAGCTGCTGGAGGCCGCCCGTACCGGGAACCTGCCCGCCGTGGAGAAGCTGTTATCGGGGAAACGGCTGAGCTCCGGCTTCGGTGGCTCCGGGGGGGGAGGAGGAGGCGGAGGAGGCGGCTCTGCGGGGGGAGGCGGCGGCGGAGGAGGCGGCGGGAGCGGCGGTGTGGGGCACCCGCTGTCCAGTCTCCTCAGGTGAGCGCGGCCTGCGGGGCTGGGGGGCTGCGTGTGGGGCGGGAGCGGGGCTGAGGGCCGGGGAGGCGGAGGCCGGGGGCATGGGGAGTGCTGTGGGCCTGTGTGGGGAGGCTGCCTGGGGTTGGGGGGCAGGAGGGGCGCACGTAGGGCAGGGGGACCGAGAGGCTGCGGGGCCATGGGGAGGGGGTGGGGGGAGCGTGGCTGGGGCCATGGGGAGTGGGGTCTGTGGGGACTGAGGGCGGTGGGGGAGGGGGGGACGGGGTGCTGCAGGGCCATGGAGCTGGAAGAGGGGTGTGTGGGCTAGGGAGAGGCAGGGCGACAGGGAGTGGGGAGTGCTGTGGGGGACTGTGAGGCTTGGGGGGGCTGGGGGTGGGGTAGGAGGGATGGGCTTTTGGGGTGCCGTAGGGCCGTGGGGCAGGTAGGGAGCGTGGAGCCGTGGGGTCATGTCGATAGGGGCTGGGGGTGGCGGAGGCAGGCGGTGTGGGGAGGGGAGTCTGTAGGGGCGTGGGGCTGGAAGGCGTGAGCTGGGGGTTGTGGTCTCCTAACCAGGGATGTGGGGAGTGGGGGAGTGGGGGGCTGGAGGGCAGGGAGGTAGCCGTAGGGGTTTGGATGGGCTCTTGGGGTGGAGCGTGTGGGTGAGCGCTGCGGGACGAGGGGATGTTGGAGGTCCCTGGGGCTCATGGATGTGGGCTGCAGCCCTGCGGGTGCGGAGGGACTGAGGAAGGCAGTCCCCTGGGGGCCTGGGCCAGAGGAGGAGGCGTGTTGGTGGGAATTGGGCGGTCAAGGGGATAGCTTGAGACGTTACAACGGGCTGTGATGGCTGTGGGGCGCACAGGGCGTGTGGGGATGGGCTGGGGGAGCCCTGAGGGTTTGGTGCTGCCTGTGGGACCAGGGGTGCGAGGGGCCTGGCGGTGGAGCCCCTCGGGCTTGCGTGCCCCGAGGCGAGGAGCGGCAGGGGCTGGTGGACCAGGAGAGGAGGCTGTCTGGAGTGGGCACCTCCAGGGCTGGCTGCTGCCCAGTGGTGGCCTGTCCCCCAGGGCTCGGACTGCTGCAGGGTTCTGGAGGCCTGCTGGTTACTGTCAGTAGCTGCAGACTGGTGTAACTGGGAAAATGTGGTGTGTTTGGAGGAGAACTCTGGGTCAGGGTGCTAGCAGAGGCTGCTGACTCTGAAATCAGGACATGTGTGGGTTCCCACGGTGCAGAGAGCTGCTGGATGAATTTACTGGGACAGATGTGCAGCTGGGTGTTCGGCAAGGCGTCCTCTCCCTGCTCTTGCTCTGTGCACACTCGCCCTTCCTCAGTAATTTTCATGGCTTGCATTAATACCCCTCTGCTATGGTTCTCAAGTCGGCAGCGGCTGATGGGGTTTGGGTGTCTGCTGTGCTGTGCTGGGGGTTGCGCAAGCAGATGGAGGGCACAGTCATTTGCTTCAGCATTTCAAGTACCGTGCTATGGGATTTGCTCTGTTTTGAAGCTCTCAGACCTTTGTTAGTTCTTTCTCCTCCCCTTTTTTTCAGCATCTCCCAAGGAAACCACTTGCCGGTGCATTTTTTGAGTTGCATCTTTTTGCTATTTCAGCTTCTCTGCTTGAAATGCTGCTGCTCCTGTTCCCTGAGCAACTGGTTTATACCGGGACAGGGGGAGGAGATTTGAGTCCAGTGCTGAGTGATGCTTTCACTGTGCGGCCTGACTGTTTAGAAGGATGTGACGTGCCCATTTGTGGCCCAGTTTGATCCATTTTTCCTTTCTCATAACCTCATCAGAACTCTGCTGTTGCACATTGAGCTGAATGGCAGAGACCCACTGACATGGAGAGCTTGTGCTTTCCTGGTGCATACAACATTTGCTTCTCTGAAATGTAAATCTGCTCTTGGGTCAAACTTTATTCTTCCCTTTTAATATAGCCCTTGTTTTGAGTGGGAAATTGCTCTGACCACTTCAGGCTTGTCTACGTTAGAAGATGGATATACTTGCAGGGTGTTTAGATAAAGTGGAGAGGGCCAGTGAGTTAAACACACACCATGAGTGTTATCAGCCTCTTGTTCTAACAGCTCCGCCACACTTGCCGACAATGCGTGGTGATGACGGTGACCTTTTTTCCCTGGTAAGACAACGGCTTGTGATACCAGCTGATTTGTGGAGTGGGCAGGCTGTTTGACATCTGATCAGTTAGCGTGATTTTTCACATGTAAATGTGGTTTTGTGTGTAGATGCCTATCTGAAGGATGGTGAGTGTCACAGCTGTCGTTCGTAGCTTCTGCGTTCATTAACTCAACTGTCTTAAATGTCTGTCAGTTGACAATATAACGATCCCTTTCACCCACCAAACTTGCCAGTCCCTGAATGTTTTTCTCTCTGCTGCTGAGTTACAGTCAGGCTTTTTGCATGTTTATGATAGTGGTTCTCATTCTGGAAGCGTATCGGTGTTCCCAGCCTGTTGGGAGTCATTGCAGCACATCGCTAACTTGCTGTGTGAAATCTGCAGCTGCAGCATCCCTGGACTTACAAGCGTTTGCTTGCACACCCCACGTGGATGCTTGCTCTGAGTGTGATTGCAAACCTGAGTGGATCATGACGTCTGTGCCACGTTTGTACCAGCAGCGGCTGCGGTCTCCCTCGATCTCAGCGTTACAAGCACTGGGCAGTGACCGTGAGGATCGTCTGCTCCTACCTGCGGTCACCTCTCGCCGACTGGCAGTGGGGTGGGAGTGCAGAGGGCCACGGTGCGTGCAGTTGTGGCACCAGGAACCAGGGGGTAGTTGGGGATTGTTCGAGGGCTTGGGTGCTGTGGTGAACGGTGCATGTTAGATATTGAAAATGGACTTTTAATGATTTAGAGGCTTTCTGATTGTTTCTCATGCATTGTCAACTTGTTGGGCTTTTACTTTGGGTTAAATGACTCCATGTGAGAAGACTTGTGCTTATTTTATAGCAAGAAGTTTTTATGAGAAACAGCTGCTAAATTTACCTGCAAGGAGAGTCTGACAATTGTTTGGGGAGCAGCTGGGACAAGCTGGGCAGTGTTCAAAACTGTTTTCTGTAGCGTGGGCTCAATCTAAGTGATTGCTTAGCATCCCGGTGTGGCTGTGAGATGGCTCTAAGATGCACAAGCTCTGCTGAAAGGCTTATAGTAGCAAGCATACTCCTTCCTGTCGCCTTAGTACAGCAGCAAAACACTGGATTTTGGGGATTGAGTTTCCCCAAAAAGTAGCTAGACTATGTTTCAAAGTGGCCTTAGTTTGTCAGAGAAGAAATTTGGGCAGTTGTCTTCTGCCTGTGTCTCGCCCTGTCTCTGTTGTGGTCCATTTGCACTGTGCAAAGTGTGAAATTAGCTCTTGCCAAGACCGATTACAGACTGCTTTGCTCGTCTCTTGAGGTGCGCGATTCCTCCGAAGCACCTTCGCCTGCGGTTTCCCTGCTTCCCGGGGGCAGGGAGGGTGTTACAATAAGTTCTTCACAGCAGGCATGGTATTTAATTAGAGCTAACTTTGCCTTTCTGTACTCCTTTAAAAATAACTTCAAGGGTTTGGAAACAGGGAATATGAAATTTTGTCTGCCTGACACTTCATGGAAGGTTGAAGATTGGCAAATTAAAGGGACCTGATGCTGTGGGAGGAGGGTGGAAGGGTAGAGGTGACAGAAAAGAGTTCGTGCAGTGTCCACCCCACCAACCCCTGCCTTCTCCGGAGTGCAGCACCCCAAGGTGTGCAACAGGTCAAGAACAACTTTGGAATAACTTTAAAGTTGAAGGGGTTTCTCTTAAATCTTATTCCTGTATCTTGATTTTTTTTTTTTCCTGATGATGATCAGATGCATTTTCTAAATTAAATGCAGTAAATATGGACTGGACATGTGCCCAGAGAAAGTCACGGTGCCAATTAAGTGGAAGCATTAATGGAAGTAGTAAGTTGATGGAGAAGGCTAAGGTGCTTCAGTTGGTGGCTTTTTATCAAGGCTTTGCAGTGCAGGAAAGCTGCTTAGACAACAGATGTCTTCAGTGCCAGTGCATAAAGAAATCACAAAGTAGGTATCTGGAGCAGGGATTTAGTTTTTTGTATGTATGATAAAGCTGTATCTGAGAGAATTTAGGTTACAAAGCTTTGTCGTTAGATTTGGAAGTATTTAGAAAAGGGGGTAAGACTGCTTTTATCCTTGCTCAGAAGTGGGTCCTGCTGCAAGCTTCTGGCAAAATGGCCTTGTGCCTTTTATAAGAGCCAAACACAATTTCTTAGCTGGGCACTTGTGAAAAGCGTCTCTGACACCTGTGCAATTGCTTTGCAAAACTGCAGTCAGCCTGCAAGGCGAGAGGATGGCCAAAGTTGTGGGGCAGGGGTCTGCATCACCTGTAAAGAAAAGACAGGTTACTTTAATTTTAGGGATGTTGTCTCGGTTGTGGTGGAGAAACCCATCCATGGTCAGTTTGGTATGTTTTGCGTTTTCCCTTCCTCAGACAACTTTTGGCGGCCTTCCTCTTTTTGCAGTGGTTTTGATTCCTGGTTCTGTTGAAGCTGCTCAGGTATTTAAAGATGTCTCCTGACAAGAGAGCTGCTAAGTTGTCCTCCGAAGCTCCTTCCAAGAACAGGGTTGTAAATGCCCGGCCAGGCTGGCAGAGCTTCCTTGTTCCTTTCTCTGTCTGATTTCGGGTCTCTTCAATGTCAGCATGGTATTTAGTTCCTATTGTTTGTTAAGTCTCACTCTTTGGAGTATCTGTTCTCAAAAGACCATCTTCCCATCTGAGGTGCCAGTCCCAGCTTTTTCTGTGCAGTTCTGCAGCATTTCAGATGTCTCAAAAATATAGATTTGAATTAGGTACAAAACAGGCATTGCCTGGAAGAAACAAGCGTGGCTGTGGGCATGGTGCGGGAAGCTGCAGTCCCACTATTGCACTGGTAGGTGTTTGTGTTGAGCTGGGGGACTGGTCTGAGCTGGGACACTAATTGTTTTGTGCCATTTTTTTTAACAAAGAGAGCAAATGCCAGTCCATAAAGTCATAGAAGATGCCCCTGGCAGTAAATTCTGTGGAACATGTTGTTTTATCATGTAAACTTAACTGCCCACCATGTTTGTTATAATTTAAATGTGAACTTTGTCAAGGTCTGAGGCTTTTATACTTCCTGCTTAGATCACTGAGCCGAGCCCTCTGGGTGTGAGAGACGTGCACAAACTCCAAACGAAATCACCAATTTCTGCAGGTAAGCAGGAAGCAAGATGTGATAGACTGTGATAAGCCAAACGAGAAGGAAACGCAAAGATAGAATTAAAGATAAAGTCTCTCCCTAGGGGATGAATGTGCCACTGTGTAACACTAAAAATATTAGGCAGGAAAATAAACCCAGTGGAAAGCTAATGTGAATAAGGGAATGCATCCAGCAGGTTGAGGTAACCAGAAGGGTATGGGGAGGAGTGGAGGAGAGGGAGATCGGTTTCTGGCTCTTGCTGAAGCAGATGGTGGGGCTTACAAAGAGGTGGTGGCTTGCCAGGGTTTGGGGGGAGGCTTGGCTTCGTGCTGCCATCCACGCAGCCTCTGGGATCCGCTCATGTAACGTGATCTTTGGGATCCGTTCGGGGCCTGGAAATCTGCTGAAAGCCAGGTCCAGGAGTCTGATGCTGATCTCCGCTCTTTGATTGTGCTCTGGCTGCTCCGTTTTCAGAACATACCTCGTACAGCACAGGGAAAAGCATCTCTTGTAGATCAGTGAACATCTAGAGATAAAATCAACTTAATGCAAACACAGCTTAATGCTTGTAAGCAAAAGCAAGTCCAGAAATTAGAAATGCTTTGTGAATCCATGAGGTTTCTTGGGGTTTTGGGGGCACTTCTGCATAAAGGCTGCAGAATTTGGTTTTTTTTACTGCTTCAATGTGAAGTTAAAGGCAGGAAGCAACAAAAACAATCTGTGGCCTGAAATATCAAGCTGCATTCAGTAGGTTTTGCCAGTAGCAGTAAGGGATGAATTGTGTTAAAGCCAAATCTGCAGAAAAAGCTTTTTATTTTCATCTGTTCATGTGAAAAGACTGGATCTTTGTTGACGAGAGGGGAAACTGAGGCTGCTGTTGAGCCCCAGATTGTATATGTAATCTTCTGTAACTGCATCAAGAAGAAACTTCTGCTGTGAATTAGGACTTTTTTGTATACATCTGTTGTGGGAAAGGGTTCGGTTGTTGTTTCACAGAAGCCACAGCAAGTGTTCTAGTCAATTTGCAGCAATTATTACTGGTGAGTATTTTGTTTGGTCTAGGAAATGACATGGTGTAATGGCTGAACACTTAAAGTAGCTTCAAATAGTCCAAATGTGGTTACAGTCAGAAAAATTATTTCTATTTTAAAAAAGTGGGGTTTCATACTCATTCTTGTGCAGCTGGATGATTTAAAGAAAGGATTTGTTAGTGCTACATGTTCTGCTGGTGAGCAAAAAGCATTCTGAGAGCCTTTCTGCCCGCTGCATTTCCATCGGGAAGGGAGGTCCCGCACGGACGGCCCAGCTGACTGGGGGAAAAGAGGAATCGCCCCACACGTAGTAGAGAGAAGGCTGTTAGTGTGCCTATCTGTTGGCAGGTGTATTGTTATCGCGTTATGTGTGGCCAGGTCTTGTGATTAAGCGGCAGGTCCTGCAGTGTCTGGCTGAGATAGTGGCAGGGAACAGCAGCTCAGCTCCAAGGTCCAAGCTTCCAGGATTGTGTAAAGGTGCAAACAAAATATTTCCCTCTCTTCACCTGCTGCCATAAAAAGGAAGTTGCTCCTGGTGTGTTCGCATGAAACAGGGCTGCGTTAGAAATCACGACTGGGTCTTCCACTCTTCTTGGTGTGATGATTAATAATCCCGCCCACTTTTAAACTGTCTTCTATTCCACACCCTACCGTGCAAACAGCTAAGCAGGACAGATCTTTCTTTAATTAGATACCTGAACGCTGGTATTGCTAAGAGTATTAGTGCCAGAGGCATTAGGTGTGCACCGGCTCTTTTTCTGTGAATTGTTTTCTAAGCACTTTTTAAATAATTCAGGAAGGCTACAATTATTGGCAATGACTCTTAAGCGTTTTGTATCTGTGTGATCTTCTAATTCAGCTTTGGAACATTTTACTTGCTTGCTTTGGTCAGCATGATTCTGTGATTAGGGTTGTGTCTGGGGAGGACTGGGTTTTTCGTGCCATAAACTTGCTGTGGGACCTCGGACAACATGTTAGCCGTGCCCCACTTTGCTCACCTAAGCCACGGATGCTACCTCTTTTCCTCTGTAGAGGAGGACTTGGTTTTTATGTAGCACCCTGGGCTTGCTTGGCATGCACATGAAAATTGTTGTGTAGGTGGCTTCCCTTTCTTTGAAGCTCCGTTGGGAGAGTTTTGTCCTGCTTCCTTCCAGACACGCCACGTGCAGGCTGAGGTTTCCATGCCATGCACGCAGAGGGCAGCAACCAGGCGCTGCCTGGTTTGGTTGGCAGAAAAGATGGTTAGAAGTTGAAGGGAGGTGCGGCAGTGCTGCGGAGGGTATATAAGAGCTGAATTAAATGGGTAAGGAGCTGAGAGCAGATGTGAATTGATTGAAGTGGCGCAGCCTTCGAGCAAAATGCTCCGAGCACAGCACGTCAGATAGGAATCTCTCTGTTAACTGAGTAAAAGTGTCTTAATTGTGTAGGGAGTGACTCAAAACCTCTGTGACTGATCGGCTCTGTGACATAGGTGGGTGCCCAGGCTGGGGCGAATTCTTCTGGCTGTTGTCTTCCCATCAGTTTTTACCCAGGTGCTGAGTCCTCCAGTGTCCTGGGACTTGCTCTCTTGGGAGTGCCAACGTGTTTATGTCAGATGGAGGGTGAGAACACATTAGCTTAATTTTTGTGTTGCTTTGAGAGTTTCTCAGCAGAGTTTTTTGAAGTGCCAAACAGGTTTTGGAAATATCCATATGCTCATACAAGTTATCTCAGGTACCCCATGGGGGAGTTACTGTGGGCTAAGACGCGGTGTGAGGAACCTTAGGTGGGTCAGGATGTTAAGTGAGGAGCGCTAGGTGGGTCAGATTATGTTGAGGATGCTGAGGATGTCAGAACCAAGCCAGTTACTGGCTGCTGACAGATGCCAGGATTTAAATAGTTGCAGCATCCCCATGCGTCACAGGGGGCTGGGGGCAGGAGCAGAGCCGAGGAGGCAGGGATCCCAGGGTGTTTTTCCAATTGCTAGGTTACACTCCTTCCCAGGAGCATCGTTTTACAGCTCTTAGCATGCGCAGGGCTCACATAAGATTTGTGCTCTGTCCCATCATAGGAGGAACAGTGAAATGTATCCATGACATGCAATTTACTTATTTTCCATGCCCTGAACAAGACTGGCTCAAGAGCTGGCTGGAGTATCCCCAACAGCTGTAAGAAGCCCGAGGACTGAGAAGGTGGTTTGTGTTCAGGGTGCCCGCAGGAGTGGTTTGAGCTAGGCACTGATGGCTTGGTTAAAATGCCAGGTGCAGTCTTGAAATTTGCATCTTGAAGACTTTAGAGCCCACTTTATTGATGCTGGAATTAGCAGCTGCATTCAGCACATTCATGCAGGGGGATTTCTCTGTGTTTACCTTGATGGCAGAGTGGATGCTTGTGAGACTTGAGTGGACTGAGTGGGTGTTTGTGGGATTCCCTGACGGCTTTTTGGTCTGTATACCCCAACTTATTATCTTACCATTGAGCTGTGTGGAATTTCAGGACCAAAACCACAGCTATGCAT
Organism: Nipponia nippon; assembly: GCF_047370975.1. Lineage (NCBI taxonomy): Eukaryota > Metazoa > Chordata > Aves > Pelecaniformes > Threskiornithidae > Nipponia > Nipponia nippon. The sequence goes on from NW_028262342.1 coordinate 7,293,729, forward strand.
GTAAACAAATATGGGATATTTGAGCAATGAGATACTGACATTTCCATAGCCTTGTTCCCCTCTACTTTTGTCTGCAGTCCTGAAACTGAAGAAATGTCACTGCGGATTTGAGTACATCCAGGGCACTCTGTTTCAAAGGCAGGAACTACACAGAGTTCAGCTGGACGCTGAATGTTTGGCACTTAATAATGAAATTTAAAGTTTACAACAAAGCTTGTCCAGCAGTTAGTTGCTGAGAGCGGTGGTCTTATCCTCCCCCATTTTCTTTCCCTGATACTCGAGTTGTTGCATGGCTGTGCCAGAGTGAATCACTCCAGCTGGCTGATCTAACAGGAAACTTTTGTTTCATGAGGCTGCACAGTTTCTAGATCCAATAGGAGGGAAATGGTCAAAACCTGCAGGTGACAGTATGGAGAAGCAGGATCTGCCCTTCCCTCCTCTTTTGCATGGAGAGCAGTTGTCCTGCTGCTGCTCTCTGCATGCAGTAATTCCTGTCTGCATATGGACTGCCTAAATAGCATATATTTATGGAAGTGGAGCTGCTCAACTTGGTGACGTGGGTCCTATGCTACTCTGGCTGATTAAGGCTGTTTGGCAGAGAACTGAACTTTCTAAAGATGAATGTATGAAATGGTGTTTGATATATTAGGAGCGGCTGAGCCAAGAAACAGTGCTCATCCAGTGGGTTTTTTTTTAATGTAATGCATTGTTTTACTGGGATTGAAGGAAAGCAAGCAGGATATAAAGGAAAAAGTGAAAGATGTGATGCAGAATAGAGGTGATACATACAGATTACACCTGTGTTCATGCCAGACCAAAAGGGAAAGCCCCCTCCCAGCTGCACTTGGCCAAGGATAAGACAAGTTCCTGGAGGCTGAGCTCCTTCCATCATAGCGCCCAGAGGGGCTGCTTCGCTGGCTAGCAGCAGATAACGTGCTAATGCCTCGACTCCCATGTGAGCCCTTTGCTGTTCATGAGGAGCTTACACGGAGCTGAACTCGGCCTGTGTGTGCAGCTCTTTGTGGGGACTCGGTGAAGATGCTCCTTCTGCCTCTATAGAGAGCGCCTGACATGTGGTAGGTGGGCCTTCTGGTGGATGCTCTGCTGAGCTTTCCCAGCACGTCTGTAGCCTTCCAGGCTGTGCCATCCACTCCACTGCTCTTTTCCGCTCCAGGGATACAGCTGCATCTCAGTAACGCTCTGGCTATGGGAATCGTTTCAAGGTGAAGTGTCCTCTTGAAATGAAGAAGGTGCATGTAAATAAGGACGATGGCCATTTCCTCTTGTCCTTGACACTGGGCATGGGGTCCTGTCCAATGCTGAGATGGCACTGTCCCCGTCCCAAAGAGCTTGCTCTGGAGTACAGCTTAGTCATGAAAATGAGATAAATCCTATTTCACAGAAACTGGTAAAAATAAAACTGTTGAGGATTGATTTGTTTCTATAGCAACAGACTGGAGAAGCTAATACAGCTGCTCTCTGCAGAAGGGGAAAAAACCATAAATTGAAATGTTAGTCCACCTGGGACTGTAGCTGTCAGCAGAAGAAAGATCTTCCATAGACTGATGAAGGGGTAAAATGCTTAATTAAAGACAGAGGGCAGGAAGATGTGAGCTGCGTTTGGAAGGAAATTGGTGCTAGAGTGTGTGAACGTGCCCTCTTTTCTGTGCAAAACCTGGAGAGCCTGTGTTATGTCCTCAGAGCTGTTCATATCCTCTTTCCCAAAGGACTGCTTTCTGAACTTGCCTGCCACCCTCTCATGGGTGGGGAAGTGCCCTGCTTAAAGGCAGTGCTTTAATGCCATTCAGTACCTGGGTGTTCATCATGTCAAGCGCACATTTTTAAACATGAATTTAAAATGACTTTCTATCCTGCGTGAATCACCATGGCTTGCTTGAGAAACGTTCGAGGTTTATCAAGGAATCTTTGTTGTGTGAACTGGGAGATGACCTTTGAGAAGTCTGGATGAATATCTGAGCTAAATGTTCTTGATTACTCTTTAACTCAAACTGAACATGGAGCTGGATGCTCCATAACAACATGTGCCAGGGCAGGGTTTTCTGGAAATGTTGGTATTCTGGAAGAAAATCCTGTAAAGCACCCAGGCTGCTGGATAAGGTGCTTGAGTTTAAAACTATTTTTATCTATACAGCGTGTAGATTTGTGTAGGTTTTGACTCTACTTCTGTCTAAACCAAGAGTTGTAGGAGACTAATACATACAGTGGTGTTAAGGTGGCTGTTTTCCCCCATGGTTAGTAAAGGTGAATGCTTAAATGTTTAGGAGACCCTAAGATGCCAAGCACTGAGGCGACACGTATATACATACATCCTTGATGACATATCCCACCTTGCATGGCTATTAAGTGTTTCAGATTAAAATCAATATATACATCTGAAACTAGCAGGATGTTAATGAAATTACAGAATTTGCTTTTAAAACAGGAGAGTGTGTGCAAGGCTTGTACCGGGCTCTGTGAGAGAGTCTGTGTTATTTAGCTTAAGGAAAGTCGGAGCTTCGCTTCATGTTATTTAGGTTTGGTAAACCCAGATTACATTAGCGCTCTTCCCCTGTTATTTAAACACCTGGTTTCTTTTAAAGGGAAATTAAATTTAAAAATAAACCTCAAGCTTTTTCCAGCTAAAAGGAAGTATCTGTAGTGCCACATACTAAGGATGCAAGAACACAACCTTGTCTAAAAGTGAGTGCCATAAATATTATGTAAATACATTGTCTCATTAGATTTATATCTAATTTATATCTAATCCTATTGCCTGCTGTTTTTCAGACTCTTAGGGCAAACAAGGCTGAAGATGTCATAGGTGGTGTTTCAAATCTAATATTGAAGTGGGTTGGAAATCAGGTGAAATTACTTTTTGCCTCATCCTACTTAAGACACTATGAGAAATCCTTTCGAGTTTAGCATCACAAAGCAAATTGCCTGGATATAAAATGTAATCCGATTAAAGAAACCTAGTGCCTGGTAGGGTTTGAAGCCTCCCTGTGCCATGATACAGATGGGCTTCCCAGACCCTTCCTTACTGCTCTTAATTTCAGAAATCAGCGCCATTTTTTTATTAGGATTATGATAAAGCCTTGAACTCTGGAGGCTTTAAAGCTTTGCGTTCTGGGCTTGGTTCTGTTGCAAGGATTGTGGAGTTCATCAGATGGCTTAAATAAGGGACTATGCGTCCCGTGGAGTTCAGGCTTTTTGCTAGTACTTCTTTCCAGTGTTTTTTCAAGCCACGGTTTCTCGCTGCACAGTGTTAAGTCTGATAAAGTGTTGGCTGTCATGTAAGAGACATTTAAATGACCTCAATTCATCCTGTGGTCCCCCGTGGATGACTTCTGGAGTGTCATTAGTAACTACCTTTGCGTGATTTAAAATTACTTGCGTTCCTCTTGTGACAGTGGGCTCTCTTTACAGCCTCGTTTCAGCCTGGTGGAGTCTGAAGCCATATGCCTGAACTCCTATGGCTCATCTCCATGAGTTAGAAACAGCTGAAAACACAAAGAACTTGGAGGACGTGCGTAATTAGTGCTGGATTTGGCATTTTGGAAATATTTCCTTTAACCTCAACGGGAATTATTTCACAGAGAGAGTGAAACAGGATGTGTCCTTGACATTTCTTTTTGCTGAAAATAAAGACCTAGAAAGAAGAGAATTGGTTAAAAAAACCAAACTGCTGTCTTTCTGATCGTCCAACTTGGAGGACATTGTTCAAAGACGGCGCTCAGTGTCTGTGCTGAGGTCAGTGCTGGAAACCGCTCAGCTGCGGGGGAGCTGCTGTAAGGAATCCAGCCCCTGCTTTCCTGTCAAGCCTAGAAATGAGAACCCAAAGATCTATAGGTTGTAAGTACAACTTCAGAATGACTCGGAAGAGAGGCAAGTCGCCGTTTGCCTTGGTCTTCCTTTTTTTCATGCCACCATTATAGTGCCCGGTGTGAATCGGCGTTTCTAACCGCGCTCCTCGTGTTAGGCTTTAATGATTTCCCATGTCCAGAAGCGCCGGGCGGTGCAGCGCGGGCCTGCTGCGGGCTTGCTTGTTGGCATCGTCTGGAACCAGTTTTTCAGATGCAAAGATAAACAGGGTGAATGTTGTCTCTTGAGGTGTGGTTAACAAATATAAGAAATCTGAATCCTGAAGTAAACTTTTGAATGTTAAATGTTGCATTTAAGTTGTGTGTACATAAATATATAGTAAGCTGTTTGTTTTGTTTTGTTTTTTCTTGTGCATTGACCTTAACTGCTTCACAAGACTTGAGTTTTCGGTCTCTGATATTATCTCAGTTTAAGGTAATTGAAGAATCTGGATTTCTCTACAACTCGCTCATGCTTGGCTTATGCTTTTTATTCTAAATTCCTCAGAAAGTTGGGTAAAGTTTAATGGTCTTCAGTGCTGCTCCAAGACAGCTCTGCAGAGCTACTGTCTGAGAAAAGGAGTTTGTGCTTTCCATCTCAGAAGCTGTCACCGTCAGTGGTGGGTGAAGCCATCTGAAATGCTTCGGGATCCTGGTAGTTACATGGTTATAAGTTGTTACAGCCGAGATATAATTACTTGCTGGGATAGAATTCCAATGACCCTGAAATTGTTTGAGGTAATGGAGAGTTTTATCCCTGCATAAGTTTATAATTTAGTAGTCTGACTTGCATATATACATTCCTTCTGTACATTAAAAATGTTAGGCTGGGAAAGGCTTTGCCACTAAAAGCAGCTCCTGGCTGGGAGAACTGTATTTAACAGAGAAAAAGCCCAGAACTGTTTTTGTATGCTTTCAAATAAGTGGGCAGAAATATTTTCAGGGGTTTGAAACATAGTATCTTGTGTTGTTTATGTTCCCCAAAGAAAATGTGTCTTTTCCTGGTGAGGAAAAAAGCTGTTTGAGGCTGGCTTGTCATCTTGGGCAAAATCAAATCTGGCAGGTGGATAAAAACAGAACTGGAAGCTTAAGGTGTACAGTGAAATGTGTGGGAAAGAGCTCTCCTTTGCTGCCTGTTCCATTATTTATTCAGTTTACCAGCGTTAGGGATGTCTACAGATGTCTCTGCCAGCTCTCCAAGGAGCGGTACCTGTGCTTCTGGCCTTCCCCACCGCTCTTCACAAGCAGTTAGCAGGGAAAGAACCTTAGCATTTAATACATATCGCTTGACTGGCTGACTTATACATTCATATTTTTCAGCTCTAACCTTATCTCTGTTCTACAGATAGCGTAGACAAGTAATGACAACTTTAGAGGAGCTATTTCAAGATCCAGAAATAATGTACTGCCTTGGCCATTCACTCTCGTGCCTGCTTTTTAACGGGACAGATTTCACAGATGCTTCTAGAGTAAAAGACGTCCTTTTTAATTTCCATCCTACTTTTCTTAAGCTTTCTTAAGAACTGTTGTCTTAAGTTGACACTTTCTCTCTTCGCTTGACGCATGCCAGGAATGAGGAGGAGCTTATCACAGTGCTCTTTGAACGTGACCGCTCAGGTGTGTCCTTAATGTTCCTGTCCAAGCCACTGCGGGGTCACTTTTCTGTTTGCCTTCTTAGCCTTCCTGTCTTTGCTCTCTCGTTTCCCTGTTACTTGCTCTTTGGGCATCCATTAAAAAGCTCATCAAGAAAGAATTTCATCTGGAGTCAGTGCAGTGGTATGTAGTTGCCGTGTTTGTGTCCCGCATTGTTGTCAGTTAATTTCTTGGTCAGACGTGTCTTTCTTTAGCCTTCAGGGACTTCTGATTAAGCCAGAGCACTGGGATTTGATACATGCTTAAATTGAGCTTTGTGGGTGAAATGGTTTGACTGCTGATGTGGGTTGTGTTGAAGGGCAAAGTCTGCTCCAAATGCTTAAGTGGAGGCTTTGTCACAGCTCTTAATTCTCCAGTCCCGTGTTCCCTTTCTTGAGGGCCTCTTCTCCCATCCCATTGCATTCAGTCTTCAGTATCGGAGCAACTAATTTCCTTTTTACTTAAGCTTAACATTTCTCCCTGCTTGTCTTGATGTACTGGGATCGGTGCCCTGCAGGTCTCTCCCGAAGGCGTGGAGGGTCTCTCCCTGCATGTGCCGTGCCCTCTCCCCGTCTGTCTGAACAATTAAGCACGTCAATGCCAGCAGAAATTCAAAGCCCTCATGTCACTGATCTTGGCAATGTCACAAGGGAAATGGGATGTTATGTGAGCCTCCGTCTCTTTTTTTTTTTTTTTCAGTTTCCCTAAGGCAAAAGTGCACTCTAGGTGCAGTTGTTGGTACAAAATAATTGCATTTGCTTTTTAGTTGATGTAGGCAAGGGGTAATTCAGTCTCTGAATCTTTGTTTCTCTGGCTCTGCTTTACTTGGCCTGTTTCCCTGTTTCTCATCTACTCCAGGTCAGACATGAGTGCCATCGTTTAGCATTTTGGGCACCAGTTCTAGGCAACAACCGGTCTGAAAAGGAAGAACTCGCTTTGCTGTGGAAGTGAGCGGGCTGGCTCGGTTTCACGAGGATAAGGCATGAAGTGGAGATGGCTTTGCCTAGGCTGGAGGGCACGGTGGCCAAATGGAACATCTGAGCTTGGCTCTCGTGGGCCGGAGCAGGGAGAGGGCAGGTCTTCTGAGCAGTCTGTTTAGCACTGAGAGATGGGGGAAAACGTGGAGGCATATTTATTTTCTCTGTATAGAGCGTACCTAAGACTAAGGAGGAGGGTGTCCATGCTTAAATCAAGTATCACCTTTCCTAAATGCTTCTAGGTGCAAGGTTCCCTGCTAGAAATCCCAAATTCCCACTGAGATGTGTGTTGGATCAGGTCACTGTGGATGATGGGAAAAAAAAAGTAACTTTGACTTGTTCTAATCCTGTTGATTTCATCTGACAATGAATGTGTCGCTGTTTTGCAGAGTAGGCAGCTAGCAGAGGGTGACACATTTTCTGCCATCCCGAAACACTTAATTGGTGCATCAATTCCCCCCATACAGGGGGAATGACAGGCGGTGGGAACGAAATGCACCCTGCTGGAATTCTTTTTGCACAAGTTCCTTTTGGCAACATTTTTACTCCAAGCTCGGGCCTTTTGTGTGTCTGTCAAAAGGGAACAGTGCAGATGGACATGTACAGTTCAAGACATGATGCTCTATTTCTGTTGGTTGATTGTCATGTCTCTTGGGATTCTGTAGCTTGTTAAATCATCTCACAAAAGAAAAGGGGGAGGGAAAATACAGTGCGAGGTTGCCAGCTGTAGCCAGCTCAGCGCTGCAGCATGAGATGCTTGGTATTTTTTGATTAGGAATTTGTGGTTGCCCAGGCAGCTTGCTTCCATTTCTCTGGAAGTGCTGGATGGAGGGAAGGCAAAGGGGAAAGTCTTGCACCTTTCTAAGGAATTGTGCTTCAGCAGAACCTGGGAGCCTGCACCGTCTAGATCTATCATACTAATTTTCTCTGCATCTAATTTTTTTTTTAAATACTGCATTTTCTTCCACTTAGTTGCATCTTCTGCAGTACTGTGGAAACAGTAGAGCTTAGCTTCAAATGAAGAGTGAGGAATGCTTACCTTAGCAGTGCTGCTCGTTCCAGTTCACAATTTTGTGATATTGTCAGCTCCAGGCTGTTTTATATGACATTCATAATGCTGCTCAGTTTATTGAATTTCTGCACGAATGTTTTGCTTCTTTTTGCTTATATTCCTCAAAACCCCATCTAGTCAGATGCAAAAGAGAAGGCACTGCAAAACTGGTATTTAGTAAACCTCATTAAGAGGTTTGTAAGTGTTTTGCAAATGTTGTCAAATTTCTGTCCTCTCTTAGAGGTCAGTTTCCCCACCTAGAAAAAACAAGGCAACTTTTTCCAGCTTCAGTGCTTCATGTAAAATCCTGCATCTGCGTGTTGGGTGGTCAAGGTTTGCTCCCTGACAAATGTCAGCACTCTGGTTTGAGAATGCTGTCACTAAGGTACTAGTGGAGACTGCGTCTCGCGTTGTTATGTATGTTAGAAGGTAAATGCAAACTGTCTTTTTAAAATGACTCAGTGAACATTTTCCCTTCTCTTCTGAAATCTCATCTCTTCTGAGTTCTGACTTCAGTTGAGCTACGTGCCAAAGTCCTCAGGCATAGTAGTGTCTGTGAGCTGAAAATGTGAAAGACCTGTGGGTGATGCCATTTTGATGTTACCTTCCCATGTTCCCTTCTCTCCCCCTACCAGCATGCTGCCCTTGGACCGTGTGTGGAGAGGGGGATGCTCCTGACACCGTACACATCAGAAACCAAAGCTCCTGGAGATGCTGCCTGGCTTTCCTTGTCTTGATGACTGAAATTTTTTGCACTTCTTTCAGAAAAGCTTTGTTTAGATCTGGCCCCTGTAGTCAGTGCCAGCATGTAGAGCCCATGTTGTATGTGAACTGTGCGCCATCGCATGTAATCAGCTGGAAGTGCTCCCATAATGGGAGCGGATTGCAGAGCGAGTGACTGTAATGCTTTTAAGAATAAAGGGCAGCATATGCACTCAAACCAGACCTGTTTTTTTTCTTCTCCTGCAGCTATTTATTTTGCCTCTTGCTCGGAGGGGTTCTTTGATGTAGTGTAACATGCACGCGTGACCTGTCCTTTCTGTCTCCCGTTGCATAATGCAGGTGACAGAGCCCACAGTCACCCCCCACCATACATTAAGTTTAAAGAAATGCATTTCCACTGCCAGGAGCCATCTGTAAGGCTAGGGCTGCCCTCTTCCTAGTGGGGAATTTTAGCTTGGATGGATGCTTTTCTATTAGCGATGCCAGCCCTGCTTTGTTCCTTTATGGCAGGAGCCTGGAAGCCCAGAGGTTACACGTGTGGTTGTTGTAGTTCTTGCTCCAACCTGAAACAACCTCCTCCTGGAAATGAGGAGTGGGAGCTGGTAGGCTGGTTTTGAGAGACATAGATGAGCTTACCTTTTTGCCTCTTACAGTTCCTGAATGATCCTTCACGGGGTTACCGTCACTTAGAAAACTCGTGCAGATTTCCTGCCGCCTCCTTAGGCAGGCGTTGCATCTCAGCAGTGAGCGGTTCTGCTGTATTCATAAAGAGAAGGAACAGTTTGGCTTATTAGAGGATGAGTTGCTGCATGGTATTGCTCCACTGGTTGAAATGCTGGCTTTTTCACAGCACGCTGTTAACCTGTACACTGGCTGAACTGTCTGTCAGTGTTGGGCAATGAGGCTGGAGCTGTTAGCAATCTTTGTTTGAAACTATGGCTTCACACTGAAAATAAGCTGGCAAAGTGGAAGCGCTTGAGGGGTGGGAGCTTGGGCCTTGTACTGTGCAGGGGCCAGGCACACTCTGACTGCTGCGGTGTCAGCCAGAAAGACTGAATCTGAGCATTTTTGCCTGAATCCATTGTCAGTAGCTCTGCCTTCGCTGCTGGGTACCTTGAGAGCAAGTGTCTGATTACGGAGCCTGGAGCTCTGGCAGCTCTCAGGCTGGGTTGTGGTGTTGTGCAATATCAGCTGGGTCATTTTCACATGTCCTGCCCTTATTAAGGTCCCCACTTTTCCCCATCCATTCTGGTACCATGTACTTGAGCTCTTGATCCTATGACTTTGAGGAAAATTTACCTTGTTAAACTGTCTTTGGCTCTAATTTACCTGGTGGGATATAGGGAAGGAGTTGGTTTTCATCTTCTTAGTGTTTAGCTCTAACTTTTGTGCTGCACACATGCAAAGTTGGTATTGCCAAATAATTGGCAGGTGCTGAAGAATAAGCCCTGAGGCTTTCAAGACAGAATGGCTTGAAGCTTCTAGTTCTGGTCCTGATGCTGTAGAGGAAAGGGAAGGTGTACAAGGAGGTGACAGCCAAAGGTTTGTGTTGCTGCTCAGACATGGCATCAGCGTCCTCTGGTAGCTGCTTTTTCAGGTGTGCTTACCATCAGCTCTGTCTTGCTTGCAAGTATTAACACATCCCTTCCATGCGTATTTCATTTAGTGCAATAGGATTAAGTCTTTTAATCTGTCTGTCCTGTATATTTGGTGTCACAGTTTAGCATGCTTAGTAATATGGAAAGTATTCTGCTACGGGGAACGTGCGCCTTAAATGTGATGTTAGCCATAACTGTAAACTGGAAGTCCTGTAATTCCCACAGGTGAAAGCATGTGCCTTTTGTCCTTCTGGTACATTGAAAAGAGTGTCTCTGGATTTTTTTGCAGTGCGTTAGATGTGACCCAGGGCTGGAAATATCCAGGATTTCAATATGATGGTGGGCATTGAAGAGTCACGTGATGCTGGAGTCACTTGTTTTACTTGGAATAATAAAAAAAAAGCGCAGGAGAATTTCAGAAAAAATGCTTTTAAGCTTCTCCTCCAAGTGGCTGGATGTTATTAGCAAGTTGATGTGTAGGATCTGTGTAGTGGTTTGGGGGAGGTGCAGATACAAATTAAAAAGCGGCACAACCGCCTTCTTGCTTGTGCAATGATTGAGGCGGTCCCTGGAGAGCAAGGGGAACGGAACCAAGTGGGACAGTGGCCAAAATCCTGTAACGGCCTCGGTGCAGATGGATGCTGCCGTACGTGTTTGGAGTTGAACGTCCGTGCCGGCTCCTTGAGGACGTGGTCAGTGATCACCCCGATGCTGTTGTTCTTGGTGCACGCACGTGGAGGTGGTTTGTTTCCTCTTCTGTGTTTGTCAAAGACACATTCCTACCACCGCCCCTTCCAAACACATGGATTCTCCTCTCTTGGGAAACTTCAGCTCTGCATCCCACTGTTGGAAACTGGGCGGTGTGACAGCTTCGCTCTAGAGGAAGTTATGTTTTTGTTACGTGCCAAACTTACTTCTTTTGGCCAAAATTTTGAAAGGAAAGAAATCCAGATGCATGTAGGAGATCAAAAAGTCACTCTAGTAAAAACTCACCCCCAGTTTTTCTTTGTTATTGTAACATTGCAGAGCTGTGCTATGGTTTCTCCTTCCAGACATGCGTGCTTTCCTACCAGAGGACTAGCTGAGATGGGAGATTTGCTCTCCTGCTCTCTTTGGTTTATGTAAATGTCCATGAATTTTCATGTTTGTGATGATGATATTTTAGTCTCAAACTCTCACTTAACTGCTCCTCTTCAAAACTTGGGTGCCAGGAAAGTTTAGGTGGTAGTTTCCATTAAAAGTTGCAGGTGTGTAGTTAAGATTTGCTGAAGCTGTTGAGTACTTCTTCACTAAGATCCTGATCTAAACCTGATCTAAAATCTGTTGAAACAAAGTCCACTGGGAAGTGCGAATTGATACGGCAGCTACTAGATGAGATGAAAGCATACCCTGCCATGTAGAGCTGTTCGTTTGTATGCAGACAGACCTATATGTGAGAATTAAAGGGAGTTTTGTGGATACAGCTGTTGAAAACACTTATTACTGCCATAAAACTTGCTTGATACACAAATGCAGCTGCAAAATAAACAAATTCTCCCTATGAACATGTCCATAAACCTGAAAGTTGCTCTTAAGTGAGGACATTACCTGTTCAAGGAGATCTTTTTATGCTGCAATGTAATGCTTTCAGCAGGCTTCCATCGAGTTTAGTTTTCAGCATTTGTTTGGTATTTGTGCAAAGAAATGCATGCACTGGGAAACTATTCTTTTTCGTGTGCTTGAAAGGAATTTTCTGGAAAGAGCTGCCTGCAGTTGGAGTGGGGAAAAGCACCTCCAGCAGGCACTGAATTCTTCTTTGTGATGTATATGCTGCATGTCTTCACCTGTTTGCTCTAATTGGAAACACAATTGTCATTCTTTGATAGATTGACTGCCTGACTCAGCTCTGCCTACATTTCTGTAAGGAAAGAAGGTATGTTCCGACAATGTGGAAAAATAGAGACAGTAAGATCTCGTATTGCTGCCCTGTGAATCTCTGAACATAGCTTTGTACCTCTACTGTTTAGTCCCGCTTTGCATGGGCTGACACAACATTAATCCCTTAGCTGCAAGATTGAGACTTCTGCTGATTGTAAGAAGTGAGTCATCCCCACATTAACAGTGTCTTCTCTGCAGAGATGTTGGCGTACTTCTGTCGTGGAAGGAGCCCGGAGTTAGCATGCTTTGTTGGTTTAGGAATGATGCTTACCAGTCTTCTGTGTCTAGGTTCAGCAGTCTAAGTGGCTGCACGTCTAATGCATGTGCCCCTTAACTTTGACTTTAACCTATGCACCATGTCTTAAGTATCCAGATTTCCTGGAATGGTGTGTTCAAATCCCAGTAGGATCAATTTGTCTGCTCTTGGCAGTTTTGTTCTTTTCATGTTTGAAAACTGGATGCTTTGCACAGATGTTTATGATCCCAATATTCTTTCCTTGTAGGTGTTGCTTTCCTGCTCCTGTGTGTTAATTGCTGGGAAAATTTCTGCTTTGCAGCCCAGAACTAACGGCATTTCACTGGTGATTTTTCCCATATCATAGGTGCTTTCTGGAAGGGAGAGGTATTAAAAGCAGCGTGTAAATCTGTGCTGATGCTGTAGCAGCTGGGCAGTGCTGTACTCTTCAGTGTGTTAATTCTTGTGCGTGGAGTCAGTGGTCTTCCATTTCCTCTAATTTTAGATTTTTTTTTTTTAAGCACAACAGTGAGGACCCGGTGAGTTCCAGCAGGAGGAAATGAGGGCAGTAATACCTCATAGCCAGTTTCAGATGACATACTCAGCATTGCACCTTCTGCGTTGTCTGTACGTGGTGTCTGTGGTCGGAGGGCTGACAGCCCAGTAAATCCAGATCTGCTCTTTAATTTGCCCCTAATCATTCAGACTCTGTAATCCTTTTCCAATTCATTTTGCCATCAAGATTTATCAATGTAACTTACTGCTTGCAGTGCAAAGGATTTTTCCACGCTTCTCCCGACAGCTTTGGGAATACACTCTAACTTTCCTGCTTCTTTCAGTGTGAAAAGCTGGTTGAGAGCTTCAGCTCTCCTGAGGTCTTGCAGGCTGTATGATCTATGGGTAGTATCCTTGCTGACAGTTCTTCTTGCATGTGTTTTTCCCAAGTCTAGAGACACTTGAGAAGCACGTGTAGTATTAGCTCAGATCATTCAGCTTCTTCCCTTTCATTTAAGCAAACGAAGTTGCATTTTAGCCTTGTCAGTCAAGAAGAAAATTTTGTTCTGAATTATGGCCCAAAAAAAAATAATCAAACCCAACAAGGAAACTCAAACAACAAATCCAACAAAAACAATCTGTAACTCTCCCTTTGCAGCCCCTTGGCCCTTAGCTCTTCTACATCAGGTAGAAGGTAATTACTGTATTTGGTTGTAAAATGCTTGGCAACATCTTCATATTTGAAGTGCTAAATGTGAATTACTGTATTTTATTTTTTCCAATAGAAAAATGGAGGTAGTAATGTTAGTGGGAGAATTTTATATACAGCAAATGCTTCTTGCATAGGACTGGAATGTGAAGTGAGACTTCTGCATGTGTTTAAAATGCCTGGATTCTCTGCAAAGCATTATGTAATTATCCTCTATATTAAATGGCCACCCACATTTTCTGTAGTATGTCTGAATTTGGTTTTGTAACTGATAAGATGTTGCAGCTGTAAAATGGCAATGCCAAGCTCTTAAATATTGTGCTTTTAGAGCTAACTCTGCTGTAGTTAGTGGAAAATACTACCAAAGGCAGAAAGCACATTTTTTTGTCAGGTGTTCCATGATAAGCTGCAAGCAGCAGTCAAAATTAAGCTCCCATTGACCTAGGTGCTGTACAAACTCCTCAGGCCTGAGCAGAACGGACCCGGCAGATGCATAGGTTGTATGTTCCTCAGTTTGTTGGGTGGGGGACAGTCGAGTTCGGAAGGAATCTACTGAACAGAGAGAAAAAGGGGACATGAAAGGTATAAGAGGATGATAGTGCAGACAAGAGTATAGGAAGAAGGCAGCCAAGGAGTTTTGGGTGGGAGCAATCATCCCAACTGACTGCTTTCTTTATAGCAAAGAAGAATCTGGACAGAGAAGTTGAGGAGTGTAGAAGCCAAAGATCACCACTTTGGCTTTTTTTGCAGCCTCTCCAATAGTTGGAACCTAACCGGGTTGCTCTCCACGGTCTTTCCTGAAGCCTGCCAAGAGGGGCTGAGAAAGTATTACTTGGGATCTAGCCACGTTCTCCCCTGCCCCAGGAATACTCTGCTTTAATCTTCTCCAGTCTTGCATCAGCGGTTTATTTTTGGAAAGGCTATTGTATTATCTAGTGGTTGAGGCACGCAAGAAAAGGGGTTGCAGCTCTGTTGTGAGCCCTACCGTGCCGTGCCCCGTCCCGTTGGGGAGATGGGCGTAGTGCTGCCTTTCTCACTCTATAGAAACATTTAAGTGCACTTTTTAAACCTAAAGTCTTGCACAAAGCATTTGAGTTGTTTGTATTACCAGTCTATAAGCAGGAAATACCAAAAGAGGGTTGTGTTAGCGTTGCAAGAATCTAGCAGTTGTATGGATATTAATAGCTGAGATGTGTGTATTGACTTGCTTGTGATGTCCTCCGGGCAATGGACTAGGAGTTAATCTGCCTCCAGCCTTAACTGCCCTCGTGACACTTTGTCTCTAAGGCATTGAACTAAGTCTCCAAACAGCTGGGACCAGTTCTCAGCTACTTTTAAACTTCCTTTGTGACCTTGGGCCAAGCCACTCATGTGCACTGGTTTCTTGTATCTAAGGCAGTCATTGTACTAAGGTTGTTCCTTTTGTCCTTAGTGTTGAGTAGGTAGATACATGGGGTAGCAATGGCTTCTGCTGTCTGATCTGCGCAAGTAAGAGTACCGGTCCCTGAAGTCTCTGAGTGCTTCTGTAATCCACATAAGTGAGACTGTAAATCAGGTCTGAAGACTCATCGTTTGACTTCAGAACACTGAGTTGTTCTTTAGGTGGCTTGGCCTTTGCTCTAGCCCACTGCCCCAGATGATTTTGTGAGTAAAGTTACTACAGTCAGGAAGAAATAAATGGAAAAGCAAGAGGACAAATATGGTCTTGTTTAAAGGAACTATTGGGTTTTATCATGACCTAAAGCAATGTGCTTTATTCAGCAATTTTTACAAACAGGAAGGGTTATTTAAAAGACTACAGCACTTGCTGAATCATGGAGCAAGAAAAAACTGAGCACAAGAATTAAACAGACCAGATTTTGCAATTTTCAGAGCTTTTCTTGTGTCCTTAATGTTCAGTCTTAATTGCCTTAAACAGATACATCAGAAAGGTTGTTTGAATACTTCCCTGGTGCAGCAAAAGGGAGGTGAAATCTAGGTAATCATTTGAGAAGTTTGCTTTCGTAACGGAGACTGCTAATATAAAAGCAAACCCCCTCTTTGACGTAAAGGGGTTTTGGGGGATTGGGGGAGAAAAGAAAGCAAACAGCAGTGGTAGTCGAATTGGCTCCAGACTTTCTCTGAGCTTTATTGGAGACTTGTATTTACAGCATTCTCCTTCCTGTGCTGGGATCTGTTTTTCTGTTTAATCAGAAACAGCCCAAAATCACACTGTACATAGATAGTACTTGGCTTTGTACTCTGCTTCTCTCAACACTGTATTTCCATTTTACAGATGGGAAAACTGAGGTCTGGAAGTACAGCTTTTCCCAAGGCTGTGTAGCACAGCAGGGAGTAAAGCCCTTGTGGCTTCCAGAGTCGTCATCTACACCCTGGCTTGCAAGGCTCAAAGAGTATCGCAGTGGTCTGGCATTAGGATTTCCTGCATTCTGTTCTGTCTTGTCTATTTTTGCCGAAGGCAATGTTTATCCTGCCCTGTTTTGAATTACTTCCCCTCTGCCAGGGCAACAGGTCTGTAAGTAGGTATTGTTAAGATGAAATGATTCAGGCTTTACCACTGCATGATCTCACAGTGCCTAAATAAGTGCTCATCTCTTTCTCGTTTCATTTCTGATCTGCAAGCCATTGGAGGTAATATATTCTAGGTGGAGCTGCGGGCCCTGGGCCTGGATGTGAGCATCTGCGCCTTAGCACAGCGGGACGTCAGTGACTTGAAGGGGAAAACCCCTCTGAAAGGGATTGAGCCTGCCCAGCTGCTGCGGACTCCTGATTTCCCTGCAGTGATTTTTGTGTCTCCATAAAACCCACTTACTTGATTCTTAATGTATAATTTTTTTGTTCTCCATGTTGTGAAATGTGCTCGCACTGGGCTGAACCAGGAGGAGTTAGACGCTATTCTGTATTTATTTGTCTGATAAGGAGGGGCTGGCTGAACGGGGCTCTGCGTACCCACGAACCTGACATCTCAAAGTCTTGCTGAGTTCTTCCTGTTGACTTAAACTTCTTTAAATTTCCCTGTCTGGCCTGAAAAGACCTGACAAACTCCTCACTTCAAAAGATCTTATTTTAATCCCAGAGTACCCACCTCTTCCCCAAAGTGGTCTGAGGGGGCTTTCCTAATATTTTAGATTAGAGCCTGGACTTTGTTTCCAGTAATTCTGCCACAGGTCCTACAGATTTTGTGTGAGATGTCATCCAGATCAGATGCACCAGGCACTGCAAATAGTGCTCTGGGGGAATTGCAGTGTCTTTCAGAAGTAACACTCGCATGCTAGTGTTTTCCAGCTCCTAGTTTCTGCGGACCATAGTGGAGTTATTTTCCTGTGTTTAGATCTGACATGAGAAGCTTGGGATCTTATCTTAGCCTGTCACTTTAATGCTATGCATTGCATAAATAAAAATAGAATGAAAGATTTGGTTTCTGTTAAGTCAGGAGAACTGCATGGCCTTCCTAGCAGGGCTGGAGAGGAAGAGGAGGGAAGAGACTGATATACTTCACTGCAGTCCTTACATCTAAATATAAATAGTTCTCTTCTTGGATCCTTTCAGTCTGAACTTCTGGGTGATTTGACCTTTCTTTGATAAAAGCTTTCTTTATTTGCAAGAATAAAAGGGCAAGGGGGAGGAAAGGACACAGCAGATTTTTTTTTTTTTTTTAATGTCTTAAAATCTTAGCAGTTGTTTTCTGCAGTACCCAGCGCTCGCTGTTGAACCAGCTCCATCTTGGACTGCAACTTTTCTCCTCCTCTGAGTCCCTTGAGTGGGAACTTTGCATTTTACTCTAAAGCATTAACCAGGAAGTTTATGGAAGTGTGTTTTCTCACAGGGAGACCATGCTCTGGTGGAGATGGATATCCTGGGCTCCAGTCCCCGGTCTTGCTGCCGACTGGGTGGATCACTTTGAGCAAGTGACTTGGTTTATGCCCATTATACCACTAACCTTGGTTTTCCTTACTTCATAACTTCACCTGAAAGAAATATTTGTATTAAATGCTGCTGGTTTTTCATGTGTACACCCTGAAGCTTTTTGAGCTCAGCATCAAAACACAGCTCTGTTTCATATGTAAAACCACTGGACTCTCTGGCTTTGGTCAGGTTAGCAGCCTGTGCAAGGGGATGCACAAGCGCAGTATTTATAACTGCTCCAGACTACACACAAGTCTTTCTGGCACTAGTTTTAACCATTAATTGCCACTTTAAATCCAGCAATAAATTGTTTGGGCAACCACACTGCATGAGCCCACTGCCAAAAATAAACCAGAGCCTGAGAATTACTCAGGTCCCCTTCATGCTTCAGGACTGTTGCAGCTGGATGGGGTAGGGCACCTCTTGGACTCAATCTGAGCGTTTTTTTGGCATCTCACATCTTCCGGACACAGTTTAAGCCATCACCCTGCAAATGATGCGAGTAACACTTGAAATGCATTGCATTTATGTATTGGTTTGCCGTTTCCTTCTGAAGCGCAGGATGGTGTGTGGGAATGCCTCTGGAAAAGCCTTCTGATCTTTTGCAATTTGGATTTTGTGGCTTACTTCCCTGTCCTCTTGGATAAAGTTTCCCCTTAGCTGCCTCTCCTCTAGTGGAGCTCATGTCTGTCTCAGGACTGCAAACCCTTGTATAATGCTCTGTCGGATCAGGAGTCACTCGGAGGGGAGAGACTTTCCATTTCAGAGTGTGCTCCTGAACCCACCTGAAACATGCTTGAGAGTAGGCATGCTGCTTAGTTTACTTCTGAATTTCCACTTGCTCTGCACGGGATTCCTGTTGGTTTGGTGCCTTTCCTGCTGCTTTTATACACTGTGGTACAGAGTTTTTTCTGGCTAGGAGCCCTCTAGTAATGACTGTTATTTTAGAAAACCTAGTTACTGCTCAGGCTGCCCTGTATTGTACAATGAGTTGTAGCAATTACATGCTGGGTAGGAAATGAAGTTATCAGGAAAGGCCTACTTCGTAAAAAGCAACAGT
Organism: Nipponia nippon; assembly: GCF_047370975.1. Classification (NCBI taxonomy): domain Eukaryota; kingdom Metazoa; phylum Chordata; class Aves; order Pelecaniformes; family Threskiornithidae; genus Nipponia; species Nipponia nippon. The sequence goes on from NW_028262342.1 coordinate 7,311,892, forward strand.
TGACTTTATTTTAAACCAAATAAATTGGGGATTAGAGGGTGCTGTTAGGTTCTACCCCTAGTTAAAGAAAACAAAGCAGGAAAATGTACTGTATTAGCAAAAGTGTGATTGTCTAGGCTTCTAATAAATCCTGTATAATTCTTGAAAGTTTTAAGTTTAAAACAGGCCAGCATACAAGGAATGATGGGTTGTAACAGAGAGGGCTGTCTTTAGGAAAGGTGAACAGTATCAATTTGCTTATAAGAACATACTGATTTCCATTCACATGCCCTTTCTGGGAGAGGGTGGTAGCACCGGTGAGGGGCGGCAGTAGAAACTAAACTGCTTTAGCAGCAAGCGCAAGAACAGTGCCAGCTTCTTACACTGTTTCAAATAGGACACCTTGCAGGGGTTAGAGGGAAGATTAATCCTCTACAGGGTTAATCCTTAAATCCTTGGTGTTCGGCTTTTGAACAAGGGAGGGAAGCTAACAATGTTCTCAGAAGTGCTGGGAGACCACCTACTCTTTCATATAGACTGCCAAGAGCTGTCAGATGGAAATGATTTTTGGACAGTAAGAAGTCAGTGTGGAATCACACTGGTGACCAAGAGCAGGCTCTGTATCCCACAGTCTTTGACTTACACCCCTAGTGACTCTTGCCATGGAGGGAAGAGGGTTTCCCAGACCCATCAAAATTCTTCAGAGGGGTGTGAATTAGCGGTGGGTGGATGGTTCATGGTCTCTTGTGGTTAACTTTAATAGATGTATGTTCCTCTGAAGATGCTTTTTGGCAAGCACATGTATGGCTGGTCTAGTAGCAGGAGAACGTGGGATCTCTGATTTAAAACCAGGATGGTCTAATAAAACAACGAGTAGCGGATCCCTGTACCGGCTGTGTGCTTTGTGACACTAACCCCTCTGCTCGACGCAGCTCTGTGCGGTCTGTTCTCTGTATTACTGCTCTTAACCACAGCTGTCCAGCCGCTGGTTTGCTTCCAGATAACCACCTTGGTGTGAGAACTCTGCTGAAACTTGTCCTTGCCAGCTGTCCATCTGTTTGCTGTATGCCTAAGTGTTCCCTGTATGTTTTCTGTCTTGCAGCATCTGGAGAGGGCCAAATGTGAACTGCGTTGACAGTACTGGATACACTCCACTGCACCATGCTGCTTTGAATGGTCATAAGTGAGTCATCTTATAATGTCTTTGATCATAGGGGATACTATGTGCTTTACAAGGTACGGTTCCTGTGTAGTTCATTCACCAGTCTGATGCTGTTTCCACTGAAAACATGGCAATGGTGCAGCACTACACCATCTTCAGGACAAGAAGTGAAGAACATCAGTGCAGTGAAGCTATAGAGGCATTGGCTGCTGCACAGTATGATCGTACATCTCATTAAAAATTTGGCAAAACACTGAGGTTTTCAACCACCCTTTTATTTATAAGCAATTTGGATAAGTTATAACAACATATTAAAAGTGGCTTCTCCAGTAACAGTCCTCTGTAGTCTGTCTGGTGTCCAATGTGTTGCTGTGCCTGCACCACTTAAAATTTGCTTTCATGCATATTACATTTTTAAGTAACTGCAGTCTTCAGTGTGGTAAATCTTGTATTGTTCATTGCTACTTAAGATACGGAGAAATTGAATAGAGTTAAAATCCTTATTCATCTTCATCGTGCTGGTGCAATTCACTTTTCACCAGAGTGGCTTGCGGATGACTGCAGTCCCTATTCAGCTCCATTAGTACGAAGGTAACATAGATCTTCCCTGAGCTCACCTCGGCAGTCTCTTTGGGTTTTTGGTTTTTTGTTTTTTGGTTTTTTTTTTTTTTTTTTCCTTGGGCAGCATTTAATAGGAATGCTTTAAAATCACATTTCAAGAGGATCTCTTAAATACTCCTTTTCAGATGAACTTTTTGTAAAATACTCTACTTACTGCAGAAGGTAAGCTGAGAAACAAGGACTGAATATCTTATGGACTCAAGTTCCCTTCTCTTGCAGGGATGTGGTGGAAGTTCTGCTGAGGAACGATGCATTAACCAATGTAGCAGACTGTAAAGGCTGTTACCCTCTTCACCTGGCAGCTTGGAAAGGAGATGCAGACATAGTGAAGCTCCTCATCCACCAGGGACCTTCACATACTAAAGTGAATGAGCAGGTCTGCGTATTTTTCTCTAATATATCGTTGAATCGCTTCCCTCAGATGGAGAGAAACTACTATAGCTGACTCCTGACCCTTCCCAAACTAGTAGCAATTGTTATAAAGTCCTACTTGCTAATGGGATAAGAAGGGCACTGCCTAAAGCAAATACCTCCAGTTCTGAGTTAGTGATTGAATGAGTAAGGTGTTTATGTTTATAGAGAGATATATAAATATGAGAACCACTCAACATGTAGGAAGTGGTCTCCTGCTTTCATACTGGGCTGCTAAAACTAACCCATAGTGTTTCCTTTCAGCTGCTGGATAGCTGAGAAGGTTTCTAGTTCTGTCAAAGGATACATTGGCTCCTTCTTTGGGAACTAATCAAAGCAGCTTTGTTTAGTTTTTGTTTGGCCATGCTCTCTTAGCTATTCTTCTGGCTTGTCTCTAGCACTTGCTCCAGTTAACTAATTTGTAAGTTGTAAGATAACTTTAACCCTACTTGCCCCCAGATAAATCCCTAGCTTAATCTTAAAGAATTATTTTCTCAATCAGGGAAGAAAAAAAAAAATCTGGTGGATTTCTTCCCTTTGTCAAGCTGATAGTTTTTGGTCTAGGATGCAGAAGGATTGATGTGTATGAGAGCGCTATTCTGTACAGTGGCTGCTGCGTCCACTTTGGAGGGCTGGCTCTTGAGCAACTTCCCCATGAAGTCAGCAGGTATCTTACAGTTCCAGGGAACTTCTGACATTCTACTTCTGGAAGACCCAAATATTTCATTTCTTTAAGAGTTGGATAAGGGAACTGGTTTACTGAGTGAGGCCAGTGAGCAGTGTTACTGAACCACTTATGGCTGAGTGAGCTTGGGCAGACATGCAGTAACAGATACACATCAGATGGTTAAAGCTACAGTAGCCCTTGGTTGTCCTGTCCCTAAGGCAGGAATATCTAATGTCCCTGTGAATCGACTCTTAAAGCACTCAGGTTTTCATCCAGGAGGAGAGGAGTAAACCAAAATAAGTTGTCTGCCTTAGTACCACAAGGCTAAAAATGTGTATTCATTCAGAAGTTAATTCACAAGTAGGTCAGACACTCATGGCTCAAGTTTAGGAAAATCTGTCAAAGTCAAGATGAGCAGCTGGGAACTGTGAGTTTCTGCTGTTTAATTTTGATCTGCAGTGTATACTTTTCAGAAGCTGAGGAGCAAACTACCTTCGGAGTCAGGTTTAGGAGTCCTAATCCTGCTTCCAGCCATACTTTGTGGGGACCAAAGTGCCATGCTTAAGTTTTCTGTTCCTCAGTATAAGATGGCTAACTTGATGCATCGGGCTGCTCCAAGGCTAAATGGTTGCTTCTGAAGCATCATGAAATGTGAAGTACGGTGGTAATGCTATTCACTACCACTCCTCAATTGAGCAGAAATAACTAAGAGTGTGTGTTTTAATGTCTTTGTTGATAGTTTTCCAGTTTGGGGCTGTGGTTAATAATGTCTTCAGGCACAGCTGCAGGCATTCAGTCTGTTTAAATAGGTTTGAGAAGTGTAGTTAGCTGTTTACAATCAACCTGATAAGAATTGACTGAGGGCCCTGAATGTAAACTGTTCTGCTCCGAGTAGGACAGGTATAGGAGAAACCTTTGCAAAAGACTAAAAGCTTAGTGTAATCCTTCCAGGTAATGTTTCATTAATGTCTGTTTAGTAGGAACCTTTTTAAATGAGAAAAGTCAGCCGAATAGCCTGTGCTGCTTGTGTTGGAGTCTTGTAGATGAAATGCACAGTGGTTCGAGTTACAGGAATCGACAGCTGGAATGGCTTCTGCTGTTAATAGCTTTGACTGGAACAAGATGCTGTGTTCTGTCATTTCCACCCCTTGGGAGTCACCCATTGCTGTGTTGCTATATCTCACCCATTTCATTGTCACATTTTTTTTTCTTTTTCCTCTTCCTTTTTGTAGAATGCTCTTGAGATCAAAGAACTCAAAAAGTACGGCCCCTTTGACCCATATATCAATGCCAAGGTGTGTACTTTGCTGTCAGCATTTCACTGCATCATTACTCCAAGCTGCACTCGCGTGCTTCCAGGTGCAATGTCATCCAGTTGCAATAATACCTGTTCAGTTTGCAGCTGCTTGGGGAAAAGTAAAATGCAACCATTTATTTACTGTGGGTTTCTTTCTTCAAAGCAGTTATAGAAACATAATTTAAGGGAAGCTTTTCCTTACTTTCCTGGGGGCTCCTTCATTGCTTAGCCTTGTAGGACTCACGGTGACGGTCAGTTTGCTTGGTTTGGCTGGATGACTTCCAAAAGGTAATGTTATTTCAATTAAAATGCTTTAGGTTTTGTTTCATGTGCTAATGTTGCTGATAAATGCAAAGGGAAGGAAACTTTGTTCCTGCTTAAACATGGATGCATTTTCTCTGTGGGCTGTTTGGAGTGAACTTTCATGCCTTTTCTCCTACAAAATGCATAATGCTGTATTTGTCGTTGGAATGGACAGTTAATTCTTTTGGTGGTGGTGGGGAGATGGGAAGGCAGTAATGTTCATGCCTCCCTTCCCAAGTCCTTCATGTCCTGCTTATTGCATCAGTCTCTCTTTTTTGATGTTAAGTCTGTTGTGTCGTCTGACCCTTCAGCCCTAGTCTTCTGTTCCTGTTTTCTTGCCTATTTTGCTCCTCTCTTGCTTTTAGTTGTTCTTGAGCTACAAAAAGGCTTGACATCAGCACTTATGATGCACTGAGGCTGAGCAATTGAGGAAGCAGATAAGAAAATTCCTGGTGGTGTTTTCTCAGACACCATTTTTCATTTTTATTTATAGTGAAGCTGCAGGCCAGTGATGGCATAATAGTCTGCTGATTTATCATGAGATACTTCTGTTCTCAGCTACCATGCCACTATTGCTTCCAGCCAATTATTTTGGATCCAGCCACCCATGGCAGATTTCTGTCTCTTGAAGTTTAGTTAAAACTTTCACTCTGCTTGATCTGCTGTACCTTAAAAACACACATTCGAAGTTCCTGAGCTTGCTAACCACAGGGAATTACGTTTGTTTTTGCAGACTTTTATTTCAGGAAATACTCTACTGCGTACCCCCTTAAGCACAAATATATTTACTTGAAGCTCATCTGTATCAGTGATTTTTACAAAAATCCAGATGGGAATTTTACAACAACGAATGTCTTCTTTGGAAACATCATAGTCAAGCAGTTCAGTTGCCTGAGAGGAGCTTTCTAAAACATTGTCAATAACAGAGTAAAATCTTACACACTCCAGCATTAAAATGTTGAATGAAGAAGGAAGGTAAAGATGAAATATACAGTGAGCTCACTTTCTTGTGGATTTCTGTTTACGAAGTATTCTAATTTGGATTTTATATTTTTGACGAGTGCATTATTTTAACCTCTCAGTTCAGTTTTCAAGATGGCTATAGCGCTCTCAAGAACAAGGCTAGTGCTTTTGAAATCTTTGCCTTGGTTTTAAGGAGAGAGGTATGATTTATAGACAACCTGTTAGGTTCATCGCAAGTTCTGACCGACTTTCCACCGGTTTCTGACCAGGTTTGATGAAGAGCATGTGGAATCTTACCTGTCATGCAAACCTTGATGTTTTCTCAAATAGCCTGGCTGTAGGTAGGAGAACCACAAAAAGTCCAGGTGCAAAGTGTAAGAGTCCTTGCTTAGTTAGTGCTTCCAGCTACTCAGCTCCCACGCAGGATGGGATGTCATACAGAAATGATTGAAGCGAGATGTCATCTTTCCAAACATTTTTGGATATTTAGAAGAGGGGGAAAGCGTTTATATAAGGCTGGACTACAATTTAACATCCTCTTGAGGAAGAGATAAGAAAGCCAGAAGCTTCTTGCTCTCCTAAAAGTTAAAGAAATAGTTAACAGCTTCTTTTTATGCCCTTCCTTTTCAACATCTTTTGTTCAATAGGAGGTCCCTGCAATATGTCTGATACAGGCCTGAAGGACTTCTGAAAAGCAAATGATAGAAGCAAAGTTAAGAGATTGAGCAGCAACTTCACTTCAGTAACTCCTGCTATCTTGAATTTGGTTATTTAATCTGTATGAAGGAACCAACCAGTTGAGCACAGCCAAAGCAGAAAAAGCTGTCACGTAGCTCAGGTTTGTGCACTGCGCAAACTACCCTTGTCTTTTTTAATTGGAAGCAAATGAATCATGCAGATTGGGTTTAAAGTGCTATAAATCTAAATGGGCTGCTGAGAAAAGTGGAAGCCTACCATCTGGAGTCTGCAAATGAAACCGGGCAGTGAACCTACCCACAGAGCTCCCAAAAGCTTGTTGGGCATATGGGAATCTTTTTTTTTTTTTTTTTTTTGGTTTCTGAAATGTTTGGCATTGTTGGGCACCTGTAGGAAGGAAGGAGGCCTGTTCATCCTTACTCTGCTCCTGGCAGTGCCGTGTAGGGCACTGATGGAAATTTTGTGCTGCAAAAGGAGGGAAGGAGATGGTACAACTGACCGGGCAGCTCCAGCCAGCTCTTCTGGCCTGCTTTGTGCCTGAGGTTGTGCTGTGCCTTCGGTCTCACCTCCTGGTGAAGTTTGGATTTTAACGTTTGGGTTTTTTTCTTTCATTTTGGCCTGCCTTTAACTGAAAGTTCATGGAGTGGATGCCAGCGGGATATCCCTGTTCTGTGCTTTAGGATCAGTCGTGTCACTGGAGCAGCAAAATAGCAGGTTTTTAATAGGGCGAGCCTTCGTTCGACTTGCACGCGCTGACAAAAATCCTACCAAAAAGGGATCTTAGATATAGGTTGGATGGGACTGAAGGGTCACGCGTAGCCTCTTTCCGTAGCCCTGAGGCAGAATCGGGTCTACCTAAATCATTCCTGACCAGTGTTTGTCTAGCAGCTTCTCAGAAACCTCGGAGACGGACAGCTCCATCGTCTCCCTTGGCAGCTTATTCGACCGTTCAAATCTTTGCAGGTTAGAAAGTTAGAAAACTTTCCCTTATTTAAACCAAGTCTCCCTTTCTTCAATCAAAGCCCTCTTACAGTGTGTTAAGATCAGGAGCGCAGACAGATATACTTTAAGGAGCTGTAGATACTCCATTTTATTGTGTGATGAGGAGCATAAGGGCTATGGTATGTGGTATCTAGTTACTAGGGCTTGAAAAATTTGATGGAGCCCATATGACAGCAGAAGCATTTCTGCTTGTGTTCCTGGTTTGTGGTCTGCAGGCAGGCATCATACAAGCCCAGCTTCTCACTCCCAACTGTGAATTGGAGGGGTGCTAGGATTCCTGCAAGAATGCAGCCCCTGGGCCCTGTTGAGTGCTCTATTTTTCTAAGTTTTGAAATTTGAACCCATATGCCTTCTGGCTGCTGGAAAGGAATTTTCTTTTTCCATCTCTGATAAATATGTATGTCTGAGTGCTCATGCTCATTGTTCAGGCTCTGCTCTGGTTTGTGCTTGGAGAGGCGATGCGGGGAAGGGAGGCAAACTCCCTTGCCAGGAATGGCTCTGGCATTTTTGGCTACTCAAAGCTCTCCTAAAATGGAGGCAATAAAGACTTATGCAATAGCGGGAGTTTCCAGTACACAGTCTGAGATGGGGAAAGACTTGCTGTAATGATTCGGGGAAGGTTACCACCTGGTGATCTCTGTTGCAGGAGGCAAGTCTGGGGATTTCATCCTGAGTGTCAGAGCCTGACCTGCTTAAAGATAATTAGACTAACTTGCAGTGAAGATGGGAGAAGTCTTCAACAATTATGTTATTAAAGGATGTTATGTTCGCATTTCTGAGCCGTCAGGCAGGTGTTTGGAGCTGCTGTGTGCTTTAAAGCACCCTTGAGCGATGTGGTCTCTGCCAGGGAGGGATGAGAGGGGGACAGTCCTAGCAGTGGAAATCCTCTGTAGCCAGGGCTAGGGCGGCATGAGCAGTGCATACCCCCCATGGCTCTTTGGCAGATACCCACTGCTCCAGAGGGACAGGGGTTATCTACTCTTTCTGCAAAAATTGCTGGCAAGCCTCCCTTGTGCTATGGGGCAGGCTGAGGGCCTCGGTCTGGCCGCGTCATGGGCTCACCAATACCTGGGTTCCCTTCACTGTCAAATAAGAATAGTGGTATTTACCGACCTTTTAAATGCCTTGAGACCAGCAGCTTAAGCTGATTGATAGGTATAATCTCTGTAGTTCTCTATTCTCTCCCTTTCTCACTCTGTATGTGTATTTTATGTGCAGACTTCTTTATTCTACAGTAACTTCTGTCCACTTGTATGTGCCTTCCTTCACCATGGCTGCCTCTGCCACTCCAAGTATAGAGCCTGTTGTTTGACTTTGAACTTCTGTGCTAACAGTGATGCCATGCTTTCCTTATCTTCTTAAATATCTCACGTCTGCATGTGGCTGTTGCTGCTTCCTGCCTCCTTAGTCTTTGCTTTTATAGAAGTTGCAGCTGCAGAGAGCCCCTCCAGAACTCCTCGCTTCCCTTATGCTTCACATGGCTGAAAAATGATGCAAATACCAGATAAAAACAAATGGGAGTTTGCATGCATGACTCCTGTAATCCCTAGAATGACTTAACACGTTAATAGGATTAAAGTACTTGTACAACAGAGCAAGTTCAGCAGCGTGGTTGTGAAATGGTGCAAAATATTGACTGCTGCTACAAGCTGGTATCCGGAAAAGCGCATGTGCTCTCAAAGCAAAAAGGAAGATATTTTGATCAAATTCATTTTCTAAAGTGGTACTTCTGACTCCATCAGGACAAGTACCTTTTCTGTTTGTTTTTTTTTAATGGGAACTGTTCTTAAATGACAAATTCAGCCATGATTCTTTCAGCTAAAGTTGAAATGTGTGACAGTTTGTACTAAAGTTTTTTGGGTCAAATTGTTAGATAAGTATTTGTTTCTAAAGTCCTTAAACAAAAATCCCTCTGTGTATAACACACAGTATTAAAACTAGAAACTTGAGGTGAATTTAATTTGAGAAAAGGCTCTTTTAAATCTGGCAATGTTCCTATTTTGCACCTGCAAGTGAAATGTGTTAGGTTGCTTGTCTTCCAATGCTTTGCATTGCTGATTTTTAACCTGAGAGGTGCTGCATGCATTAATTGGATCTGGCTTTCACTGTGGAGGTGTTCTCTTGTCACTTGGACATCTCTTCCCTCAGTTGACCCGAGACCTTCGCTACGAGGGCTTGTTAGTGGAGTGATCTAATTGCACTGCTTTCTAATTCACAAACTGCATGTAACTTTATGCACCCTTTCTCTAAACCGGCCAGCTTGCGAGCTTCAGAATTGCAAGGGTGGAATGACTGTTATAATCAGGATAAGTAGGATTTGAAACAATTGAAGTTTAAATCTAAAATGATGGCAATTGAGCTACAGCAGATAGAATTCATGCTGCAGTTTGCCTATCATATATTGCAGCCTTTTATTTTTGTGGCACCCCAAAGTGTGGGATGCTGCCAACAAATAACAGGCTGCTTTCCCCAGGTGCTAGCAGAATTAATGGGAATCCAGATACAGCTCGACAATCCCTTAAACTTTAGCATGGTCCCTTGATTTTGACCTCTCTGCTTTGAAAGCAGGCTATTCCACATATAGCACCTATTTCCCATAGAGCAGATTTCCCATATCTGAGTAAAGCTTATTGTTCTGAATGATTTTGAAGCTTTTACTGGGTGGGTCGGTTGATGAGTTCATGAGGGGATGTCTGTGCTTGGTAAATGGCTAGTGAGATGGTGAAAACATTGCTCCAGGCTCCGTTTTAAACTGGGCTCTCTTCTTCCCAACTGCTTTTTTGTCTTGTTTTTGCATTTAAACTTCAATGGTTTGAGTGAGGCACGGAGCAGCTCTGTTCTCCCCTGTTCTGACGCACTGGCATTTGTGACCCCCCAGAACAATGACAACGAGACAGCGCTGCACTGCGCCGCGCAGTACGGCCACACAGAGGTGGTGAAGGTCCTTCTGGAGGAGCTGACCGACCCCACCATGCGCAATAACAAGTTTGAGACTCCTCTGGACCTGGCCGCGCTCTATGGGAGGCTGGAAGTCGTGAAGATGCTCTTGAACGCTCACCCCAATCTTTTAAGCTGCAACACTAAGAAACACACTCCCCTGCACTTGGCAGCTAGGAATGGTCACAAAACTGTAGTCCATGTCCTCCTGGATGCTGGCATGGATAGCAACTATCAGGTATCTACTGTGCCTGTGTGTGCAGGGCTGGTCTGATTGCTGGGGGGTGGAGAAGCCCTGTAGTCACGATACAGAGAGCTCCACCTAACCCTCCTCCTGGAGGGATCATTTATGAAAGATGAGTGATAGCTTTGTTTTCCTCTGGGCTGTTTGTTCAGCTCTTGGTTGCTCTGAGAAGCTGCTCCGAGGGATTCTGGTGCTGTGCATGCTTCACGCCTGCTCGTTAGTTGGACAAAGAGCCCCAGACACATAGCCAGGGAGGGGGAAAAAAAGCTCTTTTGCCTAAGCTGTTCTGCTCTGCAAAACCATGAGCTCTTGATAGCAATGGAGGCAAACTGTTTCTCTTCCTATCAAGCCACTTGTGAATATGCTATTTTCACAGCAATAGCTTGTATGTGGTAGTCTTGTCTGTCTTTTTCAGGACATGACTTCTTGCTAAGCTGTAGAAAATCCTTTCTTGGTCTCTAACCCGGGCCCATGTGTCTCTCTGAAGAGACCATCCCATTTTCCCTTCCAAATTCTCAGCATTGTAGTAATAGTGATAGTTTGTCCTCAGTTGTAGATATTGTTGCCCACACTTTGTATATGGTGCTGTATATTTATTGCTTCCGTAACTTTCTAAAACATGCCTCCATCACCATTCCTCACTGTCTAGCTTCATGCTATTTTCCATTTAATTTGCAGACTGAAAAAGGCAGTGCTTTGCACGAAGCTGCTTTGTTTGGCAAGACAGATGTGGTACAAATATTGCTGGCTGCAGGTGAGAGAATGTTCCCCTTTTGAAGCAATAACATGGTGATCCCTTCACCCAGAACTTGAGGAAATGCCTTTTTAGTGGCAGCATGTTGCTCCAAACAGCTATCAAAGTGTTGTTCCTTGGAGAGGGTTATAGGAGAGGTTATCTCTTGGTGTTTGGCTTTAAATCTGCTTCTCTAGAGCAATTATCTTCCCCCCCAGTGATGATCATAAATGTGAGCTCTAACTTCATTAAAGGCATGAATTTGCATATAGTTTGAGAATATTCTTGCTTTTGCCTTCTCTACATCTATACTGTAGGTATTGATGTGAACATAAAGGATAACAGAGGCCTGACAGCTCTGGATATTGTGAGGGAGCTTCCTTCTCAGAAAAGCCAACACATAGCAGCTCTCATCGAAGGTAAGTGGTGTAGCTCTGTGTGTGGGCAGGAGGGAAAGGTTTGAGGTGATAATTGTGCCAGTGCAAGTACAGGATTTTGTTCTCTAGTCCTGGAAAGTGCTGAAAGCAAAGCAGCCTCAGGCCAGGCCCCTCGATGAGAATCTTACAGGTGTTGGAAAGAATGATGCTTAAATGCTCGGGTGAACTGTCTTCAGAGCAAGTGTTTGCAGGGGGACTTCTGGGGGGGGGATTTAGGGGGATTAGCTCCTTTGCTGAAGGAGTGTGGCATGACTTTTACAGTTTAAATGGGCTTAATTGAGCTTTGTTTAACTCACTTTAGAAGTTAATTAAAATTAAGGATAGCCTAAATCTGCTTGCAGAAAGCAAAGTAATAGCTTTAGAAATGGTTTTGGATTAACTATCCTTTATGTGTCTGTGTAGGCAAATAGTCATCCATGGATCTTACATCCTACTCCTCACTTCATTGTGAAGCTTGGGCATGGATTTTGCAGATGAGATTTACAGAAAAGGCCTGGATTACTTGTGGTTTATAAAGGAGCTTGGCCCATTGTGTCTGTCCAATTTAGGGAATGAAATGTGGCATCTTAGCTAAATTCATACCTTGTAATTATGCTGTCTCAATTTCCTCTCAGCTGTGGGGAGAAAGATCAGAAGCGTATGCAACTGGTGTGCATTATTCATGCTTAGCATTTGAGAGCTTTACAGGTTCAAAGCACTTTGCAGACTTTTAATTAAGCTTTGCCTGTGAGGCTGGTAGGTATTATCTCTATTCTGAAACTGAAGACAAAGATGAGCTTTAACACTAAAGTTCTTGCAGGTAAATGCTGTTCGCTTGCTCCTGTAAGTGAGCTAGCTGCATGAGATGTTGCTGTCTGACTTTATTCACATAAGCTTAATATTTCTGGCCCTTCCTGTGGTTAGGGGACCACAGCTAGAATTGGTTTCTCTGCTGTCTTATGACTCCAGAAGACCAGACTGCATCTCTGTTTAGTGATGTAGCTTGTGTCTACAGCATGAAGTAATCTGCTCCATGACATCGTGTCCATACAGGAGCTTTGCAGCTTTCTGATTAAAGACTCTGTAAAAGTTCAAAGAACCGTCCTTAACCTTGTGCATGTGATTCAAGAGGCTGCCTGCTTCTATTTTGGGATCTGAGCTGCAAGTTTTAATAATGTACTTTGGTTATTTTTTGGAGACTTAATAAGCTGACAGTTGGCCTTCCATCCACAAGGGAGGAGTACCATACGCTGAAGTGGACATAAAACTGAATTGGCATGAACTGACCCTGTCGCCCCACCTCATTGCAGATTACACAATTGGGAAGAAAAGTGCCAAAGCTGCAGAGAAGACTGTTCAAGCACCGCTTGTTCCAGCTGCTGATCCTGTGTGCCGGATATCTCAGGGTAGGCTTCTGTGCAACATGGCAGTCACTAGCACTGTCCTTCCTGCAACTGCTGACTTTCCAAGGGCAGAAGCCCCAAGTGATGCTCTTGTCTCTTCCTCTCACAGGTGATGTGGAGAAAGCAGTTACAGAACTGATCATAGATTTTGATGTGAACCCAGAAAAGGAGAGCCCATATGAAGCTTTATACAATGCAACGTCCTGCCACTCCCTGGACAGCCTTGCCAGTGGGAGATCTTCAGATCGAGAGTCTGTGAATAAGGAAGCGGAATCAACTGGTCTCAAAGCAGCAGGAGTCAGGCCTGTATGTAGCTATGTGTGTTCGTCTCTGCTTGCCTTAGAAAGATAGGTAACTTACCTCTATTTTCATGACTTTGCAGCAGGCTGCCAATCCCTCAGCTTGAGGAACTCTTTAAACCCACCCCTGGCATTGATTAGAGCAGGCAGGTACCTCTCCTTTTCACTGGCCTGTTCACATAACCTCCATTGCATTGCCCGTGAGTAGCCACTTCTACATGCCTGATTTTCACCTAGCGTTTTATCCTTCTGTTTTCTGGCAATTGAATACCGGTGCCTGTGAATTTTGGTTTGTCAGGACATTGCACTTAGGTCAAGGGCTAACTTCTTGTCTAGAAGAAAGCTTTGGAAACTTTTGTGTGGAGCATTTTTCTCATCTCTCTTGCTCTCTGCTTTGCCCAAGAGAAGGCTCTCAAGAAATTATCTTTAAGAATATCCTGTCAGAAACTAGTTGGCAGTGGAAACATTTTTCTTTTTGTGTATTACTTGCAGAAATCTGTAGAGGGTACTCAAGGCTTTACAAGGCAATGCAAGGCTCCTGGAACTGTCTCCAAAGAAGTCTTCCTCACCTTCTGTTAGTTGCATCTGCTGCCCCCTTAGCAATCGGTGGCAATGCTGCTATGGGGCAGATGGGATGCTGGCCTTGCAGCATGCTGTGTCAGCTTCAGGGTTTGTTTTCTGGTTGGTTTTACAAAGCCTGCTCCATGGATGTATTTTTGGACAAAAGGCAAAGCAGCAATGAACAATTAAACTGCTGGTGGTACTGTAACAATGCTTCCTCTCTCTCTGCAAAGAGGTGCATCCTTTTTCCTGTACTATTAGCAAATATAGTAGAAATGAGACAAAAGCTTTAGAAGACTGACATTTCAGCCAGATCTCTCTCTCAGGTATGCAGTACAAGAGGCACTGTCCTGTTACTAACTGAACCTTGATGGCTCATATCCATCTATGTACTGCCCTGTGTTGATAGTGTCTGATGTGAAATAAATTCAGCTCTTTCACAAATAAGAAAAGATGAGGGGCTGAACTGCAGCGAAAAGGGAGAAGAAAGAGGGACGTGCTCCAGGAGCTTGCTGGAGTTTCTCCCCAAACTTGCTTGAGTTTTCTGGAGCGAGCGGTTCACCTCTGCCGTCTTTCCCTTTGCCATTAGATGGAGCTGTTGCAGGCAGGAGATGACCTGGAGATGTGTTTAAGCTCTGCATGGAGACAGGGCAGCGCAGCTCTAACTGCCCACAGGCAATCTTGGGATATTTGAGGAATGCAGTGCAGCATTGTCCCTTGATCTCTAGGGTTTTCCGCTATAAAAGGTGCCTCTGGAATCACTTATTCCTGTTACTGTTTCATTGACACAAGCGATGAGTCTTCCTTTTCTACCCATTTGTATGAGTTCATTACTGACCTTCACAGTGAAATGCTGTGCCATTGAGGTTACCAGTCTGGGTCTGAATGAACTGGCGTAAGTAACGAAGCAATAAACCTGTGTACACAGCACCTTCCACCCGAGCGGTTTTATTCTCCTGAAAGCATAGTTGGTGCTCACGTGGGTCGGAGCTGGCCTTGTGCAGTGTTACTGCTACGGAGCAGAAGTGGGTGGTCTGCGTTATCAATAGCAGTCCATCCACAGGACTGCAGTACCGTGAATCTGCAGAAAGGCCTCTCCGCCCGAATAGGTATCCTGCTGGAGAGGAGGAGGAGGAAAGGCAGCAACCATTGCCAAGCTCTGTGCTGTTAGGACTGAACTTCTACTCCACCCAGGTTAATCTGAGGATGTCCTTACCATGCTGCATTCACAGCAGCATGGATGTAGTGTTGGTGGAAGCAGAAGGGGACATGCTTTAACACAACACAGTTGACAGTGGTTTTTTAAACTGCAGAGAGAACGTCCGCCCCCACCTGCCAAGCCTCCACCTGATGAAGAGGAGGATCAGCAAGTGGAGAAGAAGATAGGCCATGGTGCTTCCTGTGAGGTAAGTGGGGCTTGATCTGGGATGTTTTATACAAATGTGGTTTAAAGAACAGTTTTAGAAATGTGGGAGGAGCCAACTATGATATTGCCTCTCTTGCAAGTCAGGTTGTGAATGTAAAGTTTTCTTTCACTCCAGCATTGCTTCTGCCACTTGTCATGGGAACTTCCTTTGTGTGGTTCTTCCAGGGCACCTCTGTGTTGACCTTCAGCCTTACTTTCCTATTCTTGGCTGGGAATTCCCTTAGGAAGAGATTTTTCTGAATCACGTTGCAATGTGGACTGTTGCCCACTTGTAATGATCCCACCAAATGCATTTTCACTTGAGCCTGAAACCCAGAGGGCGTCGCTTCCTGCTTCCTCTTAGCTTCCAGCTGTGGAGGAGATGCGTGGGCTCGTGGGTCCCACTGACGTGAACAGGGATCAGGGGCTTGAATTCAGCCAAGAATCTGGCCCAGGATATGTTAAAACTGTCTTCTGCAGAGGTCAATGTGTGAGCTGCTTTTTGATGAAAGTAAAGCTCTCCTGTTCTGCATTATTGCTCCTGGGTTTCCTGTTGCTCACTTTTATTCACCTGCCTGCGAACCTCTGACGTGAGGGCTCTCCGGGAGACCTGTGTATGGGGGTGTATGAAACCACAAATGTGTCTTGGCAACTTCTGCTGACACTCAGGAAAATCTTCAAAGCAAAAACAAATCTTGTGAATTTCCTTGATTTTCCAAATGCAGTAGGTTGTATGTAAAACAAGTGGAGTGTGTGCTGCGTCTAGCTTTTGGAACAGACTCCAGTTCACCAGATGCTTTGCTTTGAATGTGTTGATCTGCTGAAGTTCCTACAAGGCATAAATGTGATCTGTTTTCTGAAGTATGTCAAGTCTACATGAGACAGGAGTAAACATTATTGGCTTTAATAGAACTGACTTTTTATAGAGAGAGTAAAGCTCCAAACAGTGCATAAACAGTAAAATTGAAATGTGAAATTGTGGACTGATCTCTCCACTGCTGTTAAAATGGTTTTGCAGTGTGTGATAACCAGTCCCATGGCTGGCCCTGGGCAGAGGAGAGCTGGGTAGCAGGTCACGGCATAATTGGAAAGCAGAACTTGTTTATGACGATAAACATGAGGGAGAGAAATGTGCGTTGACTGCTCCTGCTGAGTTATCTTGCCATATTTAATTATAAAACACCTGCTGTGTTGTCCTGACATTAACAGCTTTGGAAACATGATCCATTAAAGGAAATCTTGCTGGCAAATAGACTTGTACACAAAGTGACTTGCTGGAGAGATCTTGATTTGCAATCAATTTCATTGATATAGCTTACAGGCAGTGTGTGTCGCTGCCTGGAAGTGACCTTCCAGATGTACCAATAAGGCAGTTTTGGGTCTGATTCTTTTTCTTTGCTTGCTACTTCTGGGGTGCTCTCCTTTTCTGACTCTTGCCCGTTACTTATCATCTCAGTACATGTTCTGTCTGGGTTGGGCAGGCGTGAACAGGAATATGCTTAGGGAATGCTGTAAATGTCTTGGAGCAGCATCCTGATCTGCCGTCCTCCAGACCTGCTCTCACATTAGAGCCAGGACAGTTAGTCATTGAATACTCTGGGGTTGGGCCAAACTCTAGTTTCAAAAGTAGTCTTTTTATTCCATTGCCAAGATGGGGCTATCAGTCAAAGCAGATGTGCATAAACAACAAACTTTTAACTTTCATCATGGAAAAACATTAGTACAAACAGGCAAAAGAGCTGATTGTTTGGAGGTGCTCAAGTGCCTTCTTTCACTATCTGGAGAAACCTTCTGGGTTTGTAGCTGAATAAGAGCCTGCATTGTCAAATTAAACTTCAGTTCCATTTGTTTACTACACATCTTCGAAAGGGAAGTGCAGACAAAAGACGAGGCGCCATGAGTGTTCCAGCAGTTTGGTCTGCAGTTCTGGTGGGGGAGGAGAGAGAAACGAGATGAGTTACCCTTTAAAAAGTCTTTCAAAGTTCACTGCTGTGGATTAAGTACACTTCAAAGAGCATATGCATTATTAACAACATCGTATTTTGGGGCTTTGCTAATAGTGAATATTTATACATGCTAACCAACATGTATAAATAAATGAAAGATGAATTGGAAGGAAGTTTTATTTGATTTTGTTACTCCTGGTTGCAGAGCCTACAGAACAAGCATGGTTCTCCAGCAAACAATGGTCATCACTTTGAGTGAATTTGAACCTGAAACTCTATTTAATACAGCTTGTAAGGATGAGAGACGGAAAAAATAGTGTAACCAGGCCTATAAATGCATGCACAAAAGTTTACAAGGCAAAAACTGAATTGTCTGCTGCTAGGGAGCTACCGCCTTCGAACGCATTCAGTGCATTTGAAAGAGTACAGCACAATAATCATCATCTGCAGGAGTCGTAGGAGTGTACTAATGCCTGGCTTGAGGTCCAGGCTACAACTGTTATGACAGGCTGCTGCTGTGCAGTATTTTTCCAAGATCTCTGGCGAGAGCCTGTTACCTGCTGTTATGGTCTGATGTTTTTGTGCCACCATCTGGTCAGAATTTTTTTCCTTGATTTGCTCATTATGAGCTCCTTCACCTGAAAAGGAGCAGGTCTGCCTGACAGCTCATGCTTGAAGCAGGTAGAGTAATACTTTCTTTGCTGGGCATGGCCCATTTCCTCCCATTGAGAAAGTTGATTTAAAAGCCAGCTGGGCTTATGCAGAAACAGTACACAGATGCAGGACTCCTGTCTGTGCTGCTGACTCCTCGGCGTCTTTCCAAGACTCCCTAAGCTTCCAGAGGTCCTGGCTAGATTGCAGTTGGGTAGGTACCTATTTGCCCTTGAAGCAACTCTGATGCTTTCACTTTGGGGAAGAAATTTGAGGTGGTGCTTAGTCTGCTGTCTAGACAGTGGCAGTTCCAAGGGTCTGTGAGCAGTATGAGAGCCCTCCTTGGAGGGACGTTTTGTTCAGACCTGTTCTTCCCTGTCCTGGCAGCAGGTAGGGATCACTTGCTTTCTGGCTTGGGTTTGACCCACCACAGTTGGCTGTAGGCACACATGGCTCCTGGGACAGGGTTGCATCAACCTGCCAGGGTCTGGCCAGGAGATGGTGCTGAAAGGCAGCTGACCATGCAGGCAGGGTGCCTTGAAGCCCAGTTTAGCCCCATTAGCACTGGGATGGCACACATGGCTCTCGAAAGATGTCGAATGCCTATCATCCTGAGCATTGAGGTAGACCAACACGTGTGAGTCTGCAGCAGGAGTCATTTGGATGCTGCATCAAGACCACATCCCTGCATGTGGATGGTGGCTTTCCAGAGCAGCTTGCTGGAGGACCTGCCAGTATTACAAACAAGCTCTAATCAGAGGCTTTGGGGGATTTAAATGAGCACAATCGTTGCTGCACATCCTGAGGTTAAACTGAGTTTTTATACAGTGTTGCCCGAGAGCTCTTTAGTCCTAAAGACATGGTGCATTCTGAGATTAGAAATGCTAGGTCTGACACTTCTGAGAAGGTGGCAGGGATTTGGGCTTTTTTTTCCTAGCCATGTCCTATAGGGCCAGTAACTAAATAGTGAATGACGATGCAAATTCCAATAGCAACAGTAAGTCTGAGTTGGGATGAACACGAATAATGGTCTCAGCTCTTTTTCCCCCTCCAGGCTGTCTGCGGACCTTGCGCTGTGAATCGGTTGGTCAGTGGTAGAAAGCTGTCAGCAGCCTTAAATACTAGAAAATAAAGGGGGTTTGGGAGGGATTTTTTGAAGGGGGGAGGGGGGAAGGGAGCATTACATTTTGGATCACGCTCCACAGCAAAGGTGTTGCCTCTGCCAATTCCTTGCTTAAACCATGGCATAAAGAGGCCTTGTACTTTATTGCCGGGGTAAATAGCATTGCTTTGTGGAGCACTACATTATGCTGTTTTTCATTAGGCCTCTGTTACACGAGGAAAGAGCAGGGGAAGTGGAGCTGAGGAAGAGGAACACCCTTACGAGCTGTTGCTTACAGCAGAAACTAAAAAGCCCGTTGCGGTGGATAGGAAAACAAAAGGTAAGTGACCATCCAAAAACCAGAGCTGTTTGCTTAGATGCATTTAAGGAGAATACAGAGGGCAGAGAGTAACTGGAATGATTAAACTCTTTGTTGGGTGGGGCAGCTGGGGTCTGGATTGCAATTGTGTTGTTTCCTGGTAATCTTCACTTTTATAAAGGAGAGATCTAAACGTTCCTGTACAAAACGTACATGGAGGAAGGGCAACTCTGCTATTTTGACAACTAAGAGATTGCGAGGACCTACTCTGTTAACTTAGAAAATAAGCAAATCTTGTGCACAGTCAAGTAAATGCGGAGGGGTGGAAGGCTATGTTATGTTGTTACAAGTGAGATGAACCAATGCAAGCATTTAAATGAGCCATATTCTCCATCCAGCTGAATTTAAAGACCTGCTGGCATTGCATGTTTATATTGGCAGATGATTCTCCCTTCTATCCTGGTCTTAAAATCAACATCCCGCTGTGTATTAAAGCTCATTTGAGATGTAAACTAACAAAGGAGAAAAACAAATGTGTAGAGCAAGCCCCTTTCTAGAACAGACTGAAAATCCACTATATAGCCAGGTTAAGCATCAAACTAGTCTCTCTTCTCCCAGAGGGACTTCTGTGCTTTACAAAGGATCTGGGAACACCTTGTCTCTTGTGTTTGGCTATTGCTGGGCTTTTTGGCTTTCCTTCAACAACAACAACAAAAGATGTGTTTAGAGGAAAAATGTCTCTTGCTTTATTCAAAAGTCCTGAGCAGGAGTTTGGAAGGATTTAGTTTGGACTCTAAACCTGGAAACCATCTCACTTTGAGGATGAACAGAGGATAGCGAGGTCTCGATGTGATGCCTCATTGACTGCCCTGTAAGACCTGCAGGTTTTTGGTTTTTTTTCCCCTCTTGCAGCATGATAGCTTTCATTCCTTGAGTCCTGCCGCACTCCTAGCTTGTATAGGGTGGCACAGGAGGTCATTGTTTTCCCACTAGCAATTTGCCAAATCCACTTGCTGCCGGAGGCAAAGTTAGGATGCTTTTCAGGTTGGTGCTTTGTGGTCTCACTCAGGAATAGTCCTTGGGCGACAGCCATTGAACCAGAAGCTTTCAAGCTATCTTTTCAGTGCACAGCTATTGCTGGTTATTCAAGTGCAAGCTATTCCCGACTGCTTTGCTCCTTTCTCTGACTACCATGTCTAGGCTTGATTGCTATGAGTGAAGGTGTGTCGTAATTATGTGTCAGATTACAATAAAATCTCAAAGTAATGCATCTGCTTGTTCTTGATGGAAATCTCTTCCCCTGAACACCCAAAGACGTTGGTATTGCAGGCCCTCGAAGCCCCATTTCAGGGAGAGGTTGCAGGAAGCATCTTTAGCCTATTAAGGATCCAGAGCAGAGTCCTGTCTTTTAAAATGTACAGCTAGAAAGACAATAGCTGTGACTTCAGGGTTTGCAGCCTATGGGAAGTGTTACTGTGTTTGTAACAAACCTATGAGCCCTTTCTATTGATGTGGTCGGAGAAATCCAGGGATGCAGTTGGGTTTTCTCGTCTTCCAGGACTTGTTCACTCTTTTAAATGCAACTAGCACAATGACTAATGCAGTGGAGCCTTCGATCTGGTGGAAGTGAAGAGCTGCTCCTAGGGAAAAGGGGCCCAGCCAATGTCTTTCTCATCTCTTGCATTTCTTAAGCTTGCCAGGGCCATCTCCCATTGCTCCTTGTGGTGGACCTGGAGAAAGGGCCATGACTGTTTGTCCCCCTTCTCCAGAGGGTACCAGCTGTTTTCCAAGGCATCTTGGAGTGCTCCCTGTGGCACAACTGCACATGTGGCAGTGTCCCCAGCTGGCAGCTCTCCCTGTGCTGCAGGAGCAACTGAGCTTTGACAGGGCCCCATGCCATCCTTCACCTGCTGCTTGTCCTCTCAGGGACTGCCACCTTCTCAGCCCTAGTAGGAAATGAGGCACTGACTGTATTTTGTCTTTAGCGCTGTTTTGTGTTGTTCACCCTTGCTTTCTCTCACAGCATTACAGGTTGCTTCTTTTTCCACACGAGTTTCGTAACCGCTCTGGAAGGGTGGGTCAGCTTTGGAATCTGCTTTATTATACTGGGAACAAAAGGAAATGTTTCCGGCTTTCGCAGTAGTTGGCGTCAGGTGCCAGAAGGGCATGTGGAAGCAGATGTAGCTAAGTATGAAATGTGAGGTATATGCTGATGGGGGGGGCAGAAGATGCATTTAGGGAGTAGCAGAGTCGTTTCGGTAAAACATTAAACAAGGGCCAAGTGAGGGGCCAAGTGAGGGACCAAAGCCTTAATTGGGGTGTTGGAGAATTTTCCCACCTCTGGATCAGAAGGGTCCTGGAGCATCAAAGGCAGCAGCTCAATCCCAAGTCAAGGAGCAGGCTGAAGCATGGCTTTGAATTGCTTCTTGGCTCTCGATCTGAGAGGCTGGGCTTCTAGATGTTACTTGATGAGTTCTGGAGGAGCCTTTGGTCAGAAGAGGACGACTCTGATTCTTGCAGGCTACTGAGAAGGGCTTTTCAGGGCAGCTGAAAGGCTGAATTCCAGGCACGCCATTTTTAATGGTGCCTTTCATATGTGATAGCTGCCTTTGTTCCTGTTGCTGCAAGTTGTCTTGTATTCAGTGACTAGATGAATGTGGTATTATCTGCCTGGCTTTGGTTGCCTGTTGTGTATGTTACAGCAGTTTGCTGTCACATGCTGGAGCACTAGGAAAAGTTGGCTTAATGTTTTGGGCAGAGTATCAGAAGTGGTTTGAGCCAAATGCTTTCCCATCCTCTTTGGTAAGGAAACTATGTGCAATCGCATGCATGAAGTCAGGGCATTTAGACCTTGTAACGGGACTTGTAAATAGGCTAAGAGTGGCGAACTGACCAGGAGGAGACTGTACAAGTCCTGCTGCATTCAGAGAGACCTGATGGAGGGTGAATGGGGAAAATACTTCTGAGTTTTGATGTCTGTCTTGCCTCTCAGGAGAGTCATCCGCAAGTGCTGTCAGTAACCAGCTGCAGGTAGGACTGACTTGGTTCCTTCTGACGGTTATTAAAAACTGATTTGTTGAGGTTCTGCTGTGCTGCTTCCATAGGAAGCCCAGCTTGAAGTATCTGCTTTTCCCTTCCTCCTGCTGGAGTTTTTCTTTATGGTTGTACTGGCTCAACCAGATGTATGGATGTGCTCTAAACCAGATATCTGACCCAATGATGAAAGATAAAACATGCTGCTGAGAGATTTAAAGAAAATATCTCTCCACAGAGCCAGAGTATGGCTACAGAAGCAGTGGGGTGGGTATCACTATAGGGAATCTATGGGGACATGTGCGTATTACAAACAAAGGTTGGAAGGGACAGAAACCTCTTGGTTTGCCGTGAGATGAATGATAGTGTACAACCACAGCCTGCGTGTCCTCCCTTAGTTTTATCATGCCTGGAGGACAGACCCTTTTCCCCATGTCTTAGGTCCAAGCCTGCATTTCTGCTGTCATGATATATTTAGAAGCTTCTGTGCAGAGTCATGTTAGCGATCTCTCTAAGCAACTAGGGCACTGTTTTATTGCCCTTTCTTAAAAGGGAAATAGGGAAGGGAATGCAAATGAGCACAAGTTCAGGTAGCTTTTGGAGGGTAAACTCTGTCCAAAATGACCGAGCTTGATGAGACTAATGCAGGAGCGTACTGTACACTTCTGAGTTTCACATGCCATCCCTTGCTGTGTAAATGAGCCTTTGTTTTAGTTTTACTGCAGTTGAAGGTTATTTTTGCACCTCTAAAGTAGCACCCTAAAGGCCAGCTTCCCTCTCTTCTCTGGCCTTCTGTGCCACAGGAGATAGACTTGCATGTTCCTCACTTGACAAATTCTGGCATGATGTGGTATTGGGAACCTTTTCTATATGAAAGCTAGAGGCTAGCATATGCCCTTGCTGGTTTTAAGGTTAGGGAGCCTGAGCAAAAAGCAGCTGCAATAACAGCTTCATTCTCCTAATCCAGAGGCATGAAACAAATCCTGATGATGATATATAGGGAAAGAAATTTGATCGAGGCGGGGCAGTTGCAGCTCAGTGTTATGAGTTTAGGGAAGTGCTTCGTATCTGGAATCATCAGGCTGCTGGCAAGGAAGCTCTTAATTGAATCCTCCCTGGGAAGCAGACAGTCTGTACCCAGAAAGGGGTTCCTGTTCCCATTAGGTGTTGAAAGTTCCTCCTGTTGGCAGAACCTGCAGCGGGCATTGGCTGAAGAAGTCAGGACCAGTCAGATGCCTGTGCTTGGGTGTAAAATCAGCGAAGGGAGTTGGACAGAAGTCCCTGTGTTAAGGACAACTCCCTTTCTGAGTTAAAAGGTGTAACTGGAGGAGGATGCTTTCAGACCCCTTGAAGTGCAGCAGATGGATAGAACTGGGGTGTCTCTGCTTTTCTAGCACCTAAATATTATTTTCCCCTCCTCCAAATTCACTACGCCCTTGAAAAATGAGTACTGTTCATCTCTGCCATGAGAAAAGTGATCAGCACATGAGCTGAATCATGTCAGTAACCTATCCCAAAAAGAGGGGCCTTCCCGAGATGGCCAGTGACTGTTCTGGCCTCTCTGCTAGCCATCCTGAGGCACCTTTAGTTGAAACCCCAAAAGGTAAGGCCTGGGGAACCCTCGGTGTTCCTGCCATGTGCACCTCTGATAAAAAGGAGCGAGATGACTCTTTCCTTCCTACATGAGTTCTGTCTGCACCTTTCAGGGCAGGCTCTGAAATGTCTCCTTCAAGATGTTCCTCACATCTTCTGAGCAAGGGCTGTTGCCCTTGCTTCACCCCTTCCTTCCCTGGCAGCTGCCTTGTATTTCAAAGTCCTTCATCGGCTCGGGGATGAATGGGGGCTGTGATTTCTGTTCAACAGGAGCCCTTTTGTGAGTCTCTGGAGCTGGATTTGGAGCGCTTTGTTCTGGCTGGACCCAAGTGTTCCAGCACGTGGCATAAACTTTCACCAGCCGCCTCTCTGCCTTCAGTAAAAATGTCAGTAAAGGTTAAGCTGGGGCATGGAAGAAATGATTTCCAAGGAAGGAAAGAGGTTGAGAAGAAAGGCTGTTGAATTTGCAAAAGTTGTTCCCTCCCCATCAGGTTAATGTGACTGTCCCATCAATGCTGTCTCCCTCTTACCAGGTCGGTAGCTTTTTCTTATTAATACCAGTCTGTCCTATGAATGAGTGCAGCACGTCTGATCTCTTCTAAGGTTTCTCTCCAGCATTACAGCTTCATAACTTCATGCAAAGTAACTGAACATAGTCTGGTCTTGAGATCTGATCAGGTGCTGCTGTTGGCGTTCCCAGCCAGCATTAGGAATGATGCTGGTGACACCGCCTGCAGGGGATGTGCCTCCCCCTTGGCAACTTCAGTTGCAGAACTTCTTGTTTATGTGCCCGTGCAAGATAATCAACAACTACTTCATTGTCCTGGAATCCTTAACTCATAGGATCCAGAATGAAATAAGCCCTTGCACCACTTGATCCCAGCGAGAAGCAAGGTCTGCTGCGCGCTGCCCTGGCAGTTAACCTCTGTTCAGGCTTTTGCCGTTCCTGACTCAGCTGCCAACTGAGCAAGCTGCTTTTAGCATTTCTGTGGAGTAAACAAATGCCTGCGAGAGGGACTAGCTTATGCTCATCAAACACAGAGTGCATGAGACGCCAGGACCTAAAGCGGCTTGCAAAGACAAGTGACTAATTCAGTCCTTTCCTGCCTCATTTCTGGTGTGAGGACAGACCGCCAAACCAGACGGGTGTTAGTGTTTGAAAATGACCTGGTCAAGCCTAGTGCTGGAAAGGATGCTCGAGGGGAAGGAGTTGATCTCACTGTTGTTACTAATAGGCTGCTTTTAGTTAAAGATAAGTAAAATGCGTAAAATGCATTAGTGAATTTTGCCCTCACTGAGATGAGGATTCCTTTGCCTTGGCTTCTGAGAGCTGCTGTCTTGCAAAGCAAGTAATTTCCTCTTCACATCCAAACATCCTCCTTGCATTTCAGAGCCATGTTATTGGGGTGCTTTGCCTTAATGCTCCTTTGCAGTGTGGGTTTTTGGTCCTCAGACCAAAGAGTGTTTCATCAGCACTAAGTGGAAGTGGTTAAAATTTGCAGGCAATTATGGGCAGGTATATGAATCCTTGGTAAACAGAAGTTATACTTCTCTTTACAAAGTTTTGCTTTTGCAGTTCGAATGCGTGTAATGTGACCAAGACACGTATGTCTGTGCATACGCTTGGCAACTGGGATCAGTCAATTATTCATGATTTATGCAGGACCCTGGTACCTGATATTAAAGATGTTGGTGCAGGAGTAGCTGAGTAACAGTGTCAGATTTCTGGGACAGCCGGTACTCCACGCAGCTCGCTGTGTCAGACCATTCTGCACTCAGTGGTTCGCTTGCAAGACAGAAACTTTTTGATCGAGTTTTTTATTGCATAAACTGTTTATTTCTCTCCCCTGAGTAAGGAGGAGAGGTTAAACTTGGAAACCACTGGGGAGGAAAGCAGTGTTTTTTTGGGGAACGGATTTTGGAACTCGCAG
Organism: Nipponia nippon; assembly: GCF_047370975.1. Lineage (NCBI taxonomy): Eukaryota > Metazoa > Chordata > Aves > Pelecaniformes > Threskiornithidae > Nipponia > Nipponia nippon. Next base: position 7,337,566 of record NW_028262342.1, read on the forward strand.
GTTGATTACAGTCCAGAAGTTTTCCCACCCTGCAGTGCGTTCCAAGGGCAGGGAGCACTGCTCTAAATAACACTTTGGCCTTTATGGAAATGTATCAGATGTTCCAGGAGCCTCTGTCTCTGCTTCTCCTACCTCACTTGCTCTCTCTGCAGGATATAGTTAGCACTTCTCTTAGCCTTATATAGCAAGGCCTGATAGTTAGTGTTAACAGGAATAAAACAACAAGGAGAGCTGCCAGATTGCATAAATCAGGCCAGTGTTTGGAATTTCATAAATGCCATGACTTTGGGTACAAGTTGAGCATGCGGAACAATACTGAACTGTTCTCTCTTTATCTCTCCCTCCCTTGCTGAGGGAGGGCAGGGGGAGAGCTGGAATTTTGCTGCTTCTTCCATGTTTTTAATCCCCCCCTCCCTGTTTTCATCCCCTTGAAGACCACAGGAGGAGCAGTGGCAGCCGCAGCCAGGACTCTGCCGACGGCCAGGACATCCAGGTTCCAGAGCAGTTTTCAGGGTTGCTTCATGGTTCTTCCCCGATCTGTGAGATAAGTGAGGACCCTTTCAGGCTTGTTTCCTCCACGGAGAAAGGAGGCACAGAAGCTACAAGCCACCCACCTGCTATGCAGCTGGAGGATGCTGACTTACCTGCTTCTGGATCAGTACGGACCAGCTCTCCAGACCAAAACCAGAAAGTGGTCTACGCAACCATCCAGCACGCGCACGTCAACCGGGCGGATCCTGAAACTGTAGTCACGCCCCACGTGCTACAGCACCCCGGCGGTGCTGAGGAAGAGGGGGACAGAGCTGTGGGTAGAGCCCACCCAGGGAGCAAGCCCAAAGCTGAGCTTAAACTCAGTCGCAGCTTGTCCAAATCGGACTCCGATCTTCTGACCTGCTCTCCAACAGAGGACGATGCCATGGGGAGCCGAAGTGAATCGCTCTCAAACTGCAGCACTGGGAAGAAGAGGCTGGAGAAGTCCCCCTCCTTTGCTTCAGAGTGGGATGAGGTAAGGCTGACCTTGCTTAAGAGCTTCTGTGCCAGGAATGAAATTGTACAGCATGAGCTCCTCTCTACCGCACTGGCCTTTGGAGGGGGTCCTGGGTGGTTTTCACCACTTTTACTAACTCTCACATCACATTAATGGGCAAATGCTCACTTGTAAGTCTTTGAGGTGTTAAATGCCAAAAGATAGGCTTAACTGGATTGGGGGAGAAGCAGAATTGCAAGAAGTAGGGGGCTTTTCAAAGTTTTTTAAGTTGCTCAAATATGGGGCTTGATTTCTTTTAGGCAAGCCAGATAAGTTTTTACATCCCCAGAATGACGGAGAGTTGATAACAGTGCGCCTCACAAATTTTTGTCGACCTCTTTCCAATTTTTCCCTTGTGGACTCTCCCAGCATCCGGAGGAGATGTTTTGTTTCTGGGTCCCTGCTGCTTGGGGGGTAAGCAGTGTCCTGGGTTCATGGGCATGGAAGGAAGAGAGTAATTAGACTGTTTTGTGTGTTTAATAGCTCCCGCTTTCCTCTTCACATGTTTATTTCAGAGGCTTGTTAGAAGTCACTTTATTATAGTACAGGAGGCCCACGGATAGTTAAATATTTCATGCTCAGAAAGTTGGCCCTAGTGAACCACTCAGGCGAGATTAAGTGTCCCTCTGAAATTCAGCACCGCAGCATTACTGAAACATTCTTTGGAGATGATTCTCTGCTGGTAGAGCAGCAGCGCTGCAGAAGAGATAAGCTCGGATGAACCACTCTTTGTACACCGAGAGGAAATAAAACCCCTGGCGTGGTGCTGGGGGCGTGGAGCTGTGCGTGCCAGGCGTGTAAACTCATGGGACGGTTGTGCCCCTGCTCATCTCTCCTCTGTGCACTGACTGATGCTCAGCTGCCTCTCTGATCCTGACTCGGAGATAAAAATCATCTTTTGTGGAAGAGGGAGGTATTCAAAGATGCTAAAAGTGAAGTGGGAATCCCTCCTCAGTATGAGCCCATCTTTCAGTTCATACTCTCACTCCCTGCAGTGCTTTAGGGTTGCCAAATACATCTGTGTTCCTCTATAGCTGCTTTGGTTGTAGAGGCTTTGCTGTTAATTACCTGGGTCAGTTGTACTATGACTGTGAGTGAAAGATTTTGCAGCAGAAGGCTTATTTGAAAGGACCAGATAATTTTCACTGTGCTTTTCATGCCTAACCGAACTGTTTACAGCAAACATTGAAAGGGAAGGAGCCTTCGGCTTTACAGTGCTGTGCGACTTTACTAGTAGCAGAGGTCAAGCGTTAGTGTGCCTGTGCTTCCTCTGCTCAGAGAAATGAACCCGCAGATCTGCTTCCCTGCTTGTAAACAAGAAGCATCATTTCCACCTGGTGTCAGCCTAACAAGCCACAAGAGGAAAATCTGGTTTTCCTTCCCATTATCTTTAGGTGAGGAAATCAAAGAAAGAATGTGAAAAATTCACATCTGTCTACAACGGGACAGGTCTAACTTAAAAAAAGTCATACTATCTAAACCTAATGATTTTATTTGTCTTCCTGGTTTCTGGTGTAATTTGAACATTTTGTGGAATTGCTTTAATCTGGTAGTAGCATCCTGTGGCCAGAGCACTGACTGGGGGCCTTGGGGTCTCATGGCTGTCACAGACCAGCTTGAATGATTCTGGACAAAGGTTTCTCCTCTCTGCCTCAGTTTCCCCATCTGTGAGATAGCAATAGCCTCTTTTGTAGAATGTTTTTGTTCCCACTGAAAAACACTAGGTAAAGTTAAATATTCTCATAAGAAGGGGGACAAGCCAGCAGCTGGTGATTCACTGCCTTTAGCTTGATTTGCTCTTTCATTTCCAAAGACTGTATAGAGGCATTTGGGGTCTCATTCTGACTCCTGGTGCAACGGTTACGCTCTTTGATGCTGTCGGCAGGAGGGGCACGGTTCACAGGGCAGAGCAATTTTCTATAGAAGCAGCATAAAAGGCAGCTGCTGATAGTAGTTTATATAGTCAGGCCAGTTCTTGCTATAAAATATCCTAATGCAGACTCCTATGATTGGTAAGAAATGGTGAAGATGCACCTGTGGGGAACGTTTAGGGGTTTTTTTGCAGTGATTTGTATGTGCAGAAAGGGCCTGATCTGGCTGGTCATAATGGCAACAATGAGATTTAAACATAAATGTAGTGCTGTTGTTGGAGGTTTAATTAGTTCCCTGAATGGGATAATGCAGCTGCTCTGAATTAGATGCAACTTGCAGCCTCTGAATTTACCAGGCTAATATAAAACCTTGTTGAGCCACCCCGTTAGCAATGATTTGGCTCTTCTGTGTTGAGGGGAAACAATGGCAGATTTATATGCATTATTCTGTTAATTTTAATAGTCTTTGTGCAGGCAACTGAGGAGGAAAGTGATACATGTGCAGCTCTGTGCAACACGCAGCTGTAGCAAACAAGCTGAGGATTTTGCCCACTGGCCTTGTCAGCAGTAGGTGTGTCTGTTCGGGGCACCAGCGACTCGGGGATGGACCTGTTTATGTCCACGGACAGATGGGGTCTGTGGCAGAGGCTGAGCTAGCATCGCTCTGGGCCATGGGTGACTGCTCAGCTAGTCTCTCTGACTGGGGACAGCTTGGAAGGAAAGGATCACGTCCCTTCCCCAGCCGAGCACTGCAAATGCCCTTTGTTGGAAGTGGAAGGTGGTGCCGGCTTTGCCAAAAGGGTGGGATGGGGAAGAAATGATTCACTTGGCAAAGTTCATCCCTGTTCCCAGTTGCGGCTCCCCTGCTCCAAGGGCCTGGCCCAAATAACAGATGCCGACAGTGTTGCTTTGTGTGCCACGCTGCAAAGGATGTTCAGTGTGCATCCCGTCTGCCTCCTGACCCACCGGCTCCTTCATGGGAATGCTGAGCGCACACATGGTGTCCCCACTCCAGCTGCTGTTGGATAGAAACTCTTTGCAAGCAAGCCAGAGAAATTATTAAAGCAAACAGCAATGTATTGCCCAGGGAGAGGGGTGCAGACCGAAAATGCTCGATCTTCTGCTCGAGAGGGAAGCAAGGTGGGGGAGAGGAAGCGTGCCAGGGGGTAGACCCCCTAGTCAGAATAAATATTTGAATCCTTCCAAACTTGGCTGAGGGCTAAAGTGATAAATTTGGTTGTCGTAATCGGCTTGTAAATATTTAGCAGCCATGAGATGAGCACGTGGCAGTCACAGCTCACTATGAATTTTGTATAGTAGAATAGACTGTGTTTGCACTCCTGAGGGAGGAGGGGGGCTCTTGGTGCCTTGCTCAGCTGCCAGCCCCCTTTTGGGGAGGGTTAACTCACATCTGCTCTGCCTTCCTCATCTGTAGAGCAGCTCCAGCCCTGCACATCTGCCCGGGCTGCTGCAGGAGCCTTGCCGTAGGCAGGCAAACCTTGCGTCATGCAAAATGGTACTGAAGCCCCTTGGAGTTTGCTCAGCAAACCCTCCCACCCACAGGGTGCGATCTGGAGGGGCTGAACTGATTTCTCTCTTGATGATAAGCTATTCCAGTTCTCTTTGGATGAAAGGCAGCATATACATGTCTAGAATGAACAGTAAGCTGTTTAGCAAAGGCTAAGGGGTATGCAACAACTTTGCTTTATTCTGAGCCCATGCTATCTGATCGCTCTCGGCCAGGTTTAGGCGTGGAATGGTTTCTTCTCCCTCTGCCTCAGCTTCTGTTGTGGTTTTTTTTCCAGGTCCTTTTATCCATTTGATAGATCAGCATGTCTGTGCTAAAGGAGAGAGCCTGACCAAGACGAAGCAAAACTTTCACAATCATTCACTGAGCTGCCACAGCTCCGCTGAGGAAGCAGCTTCCTGACAGTGAGAGTAATTAGCGGGGATGTAATCTCCCGGGGGAAGTGGCAGAGGGACGATGGCTGGGCTTGAGGATGTGGTAAAATAGTCCTCTAAAAACTGTGGTGGCTGGAGAAGAAGTCAGGCTGTGACAAACACTTTCTGTCCTTTAGATGCTGTCAGGTTGATAAACGCGATGTACGGGTATTTGGAAGCTGCATCCTATGCAGCCTCCCTTCTCACAGGACCAAGTGAGGTGACGAAGTGAAAACCCCTAAATGCCAACAGCAAATAAATGAGCTCCATTTGTAGAGGAGGAGGAAGAAGGGAGATGTTTGGCTTCAGCAAAACACAAAAACTTTGGGCAATGTCTTGGCTTCAGGAATAGAGGTTTAGTGCCTTTTGCGATAGGTTTCTGGTGCGCTGCTGCTCCTGCAGTTATTGTCGTTGTTCGTTTCTGCTTTGTACCCTGTGGTCCTGCCTGTGCGGCAGTGCAGCCAGGATGCCGTGCTTGGGGGATTTTTTTTTTTTTGAGAGTTGCAGTGTGGTTGTTCTTGATGCGTGTATGATCCAGGAGGTGCATCTGTACAACCTGATGTCACCGCCCATATCTGCATCCACGCTCTGAGCAGAGACGTCTGGAGTTGAGGCACAGTAATGCTTGAGTTTAGCTGCTCTTCTTGGTCATAGGTCTTGGTAAGAAAAATGATGTGTTTTAAATGTTCAAGGGCGAAGAATGAGGCAGGCTACTGAGAATTAGCCTCAGACCTGGCTCCTGACATCCCTTAATCCTCCACTTCCAACTGTCTGCTATCAAGTAAGTGGCTCCAATACTGAATTTGTAATGACTGCTGAGCTCAGAGGCTCCAGCATCAATGTCACAAAATGAAGTAGTTGCTTTGTGTTCCGTCTTTAGCTCTTTTAGGAACAGATTAAACCTCCTGCAAAAGAAACTTTGGGAACTAAATAAAACATGCATTTTAGCTTTTTTTAGAAAAAAGGAGATGCACAGTCCACCACTTCGATGCGTTTTTTTTTCCCCAAGTGAATTAGTTGAAGAATTAATGAATATTCTGCAGCTAATTATGGTACTGGGCAACCATCATATCCTATGAATAATTGCAGTGGTGCTCCATGTTTTGCTATTGCTGCAGAAGGAATTCTTTCCCATTTGTGGTAATTGTGGATGTGGTGTTTCACCTGTTGCTGACCTGTTTTTGGGGTCTTAATGTCACATAAGGATGGATGCCAGGAGTAGATGGCACATCTGTCCTGCCTTCCATCACAGGTTTTGAAGAGCTGGGGAGCAAGTTGTTAGAGGTTGTGGCTGCTAGGGGGTGGCTTTAAATACTTGAGCTCAATTAACCTTGTCAGGACTGCTTGGGTGCTTAAGTACCTAGTGGAATTAGTGCCTTAATTACATGCTTACAGTTGAGGATTAAGAACATTTGCATTGAAATGTGAAACTTTCAGGAAAGCTCTTGATGCAAAACCTGCCACTGCCTTAAAACAACACCCAGAAGTTGAAATTCAGAGCTGCGAGCTGGTGTTGAAAGAAAATGCAAATATTTCCCTTGTTATTCTGGGGGAGAGCTGCTATTTTTGTGCCTGGTGAAACTGCATCTTGTAAAAGCTCAGTGGTTTTTGTTCTGACAAGCTCTTGCAGCTTACCTGCTGGGTAATGGCTCTGGTATGGCCCGTGCTGTAGATCAAAAAACCTGGTGTTTCAAGTGAGAAATGCATTTGAGAAAACAATATGTTCAGCCTCTCCATATTCATACCACCTTGCAGCATGCAGGCTTGCCATCACAGCTCTGGCTCGCGTGGTCCTGCATGGTCCGAGGACATCCCTGCCATGTGGGTCACAAGGCTCCTTCCTTGCTTGCCAGCAGCCTATGCCTCCTAAAATGTTTAATTTATTCTTTTGGTTCAGGTGTTTAAATCTTAATGCTTCATTTGCCCTGGGTTTGGCTTGTGGGACCAGGCAAAGCCTGTTTTTGAAGCGAGGTGTCCTTGGCATGCTTTTCGGCCTGTGTCCCTTGCCTAGAGCTGGCCCTCATTTCTAAGCTCTCATTCCAGTTTTCCCTTTGCCTGTTTAAAATGTTTTATAATTTTTGTTTAGGGGAAAAGCAGTAATGTGGTCAGTATTTTTGTTCTGATTTCTGCTATTCTAAACAACCATGTCCATCAGGATCTTAATCAACTTAATTATTGGGCTGGTTATTCTATTATCTCCAGATCCCAATGTTTCCTCTTGTTTTTCCTGTGCTAAGGTCAGGGATTCTTACATCATCCCTCCTGTAGAATCTCTTTTCCCTTTGCCCCCAGTGGCGAGATTTCCTCCATCCTGATTAACTTTTTGAAGTGAAAGCTTTTGTGTTGCCACCTTACAGGTTTGCTTTGTATCTACTGCAAATGGCCAGCCTGTTAAAATTATAAACCTATATTGAACTAAGCCAATCCAAGCCAAATTAAGACAACTTACCAGTTTTGTAGGTAAAATTGGTTGGTGTTCTGGTTTGAAAGGCAAATGTAAAGGCCAAGCATACTTCATTCCTGTATTTAACAGCAAGGTTTAGACATAACAAGAATTATATTTGCCAGCTCTTTGAATCATATCAATTAATCTAGAACCAGACAGGTATCCGGGGCAGCTCTCGCTAAGGCAGGTTTGCCAAATATAGTGAGACGTAGCAGCTTATCGGCTACCCTGTGTGTGGAAGAAACCTTCCACCCGTGCGTTCAAAAGGATTTATGAAAATGCCCTCAATACAGATTTAAATGCACAATGACTTCTTTCTCCTCTTATTTATAGGTCACCAATTAGAGGCTGAACATGGATCTAAATTAGCGTGCGTGCATCCAGTGCACTAGAATAATATAACAGTTTCAGTCCACTGCTGCTGTGTGTTTCTGTTAACTTTTCAAGTGTATTAACTCAGTATTTCTGAATCAGAAGCTTTTGATTCTTTTATGTAAATTATTTGTGGTCTGACAGATATTCTGGTTACGTAACGATCTTGTGATCGTTAGCGTTTTCAGGAGTCTTTTTCAGGAAGAGAAATGTCCGGCCTCAGTGTCCTTACTAAATTCAGTCTTTCATTATGTTCTCTTCCACTTTGTCGCATCTTCCAGCACTTCAGAAGTTTTTATTTTTAAAAAAGCATTTCTGTGGCTCTGTCCAAAGTCTCCAAGCGGGCTTCACCGTGCTGTGTTGCATCCTGCACACTGGAGACCACCTTGGCACCGAGAGCCTAACAAATCATTTTTGGCTCTGTGTCTTAGGATGTGAGAGTATGAAAATGTAGCTGTGAAGTCAGTTAATTGATTCGATACTCTTAAGAGGTTTTTGCCTTCTTTATTGTGAGTTCAAAATAACTGGTGTCCAGCCATTTCACTGTTTTGAGCCGATGCATTGTCGCATTTGGTCATCTTTCTTGTCATGGTAACATCCAATTTTGCTGGGTATTTGTCAAAAAACTTTGATATTTGGAGGGCTCTGAATCTGCAGATTCACCACACACCGGCTGTGAAATACAAATGTATACCGTAAGTTCCTCTCCTCTTGGTATGTGTTCAGATTTGTAATTCTGGGATTTGTACGAAAACACAGACTGGAGAGTTGTATGAAGCAACAGTCCCTGATCCCGATCCAAATGAGTTTCTCAGAGACCATATTAAGCCAGAAAATGTGTGCGCCTTTATCACTAATGAACAGTTGCAGAATGTCTTGAAATAAATAACAAATTTAGTGAGTCCTCGCGTTGTGTGTGGAAAGCACATGCTGCTGGAGGAGGATATAGCATGGGAACTCTGAAGTTTAAGTGTTGAAATGTGCCTCAAACAACAGGCTTGCTTTTGTAGTTTAGGTTAGAATTAATAAATTGAGCATTATATTTTCCAACCCTTTCGCATTTGTTATGCTGAGTTCATAACACAGGCTGGTATCTCTTGTATACGCAGAATGTACTGAGCGATGAAATATGAGGCTTCTGCTCTGTGGGATGGTGATGTTGAGAACATAAGCCGAAGCTTCATAAACTAAACCAGAAGTGGTTTATGTGCTGTCACCAGTCTAGAAGTGAGATTCATGTCCCAGATCCAAATTTCGCAGGGCTACACTTGCGCTAAGGAGCCAGCAGGTATTGTCCCAGATCCTTCTCTTGCTCTTAATATTTGCAACTCCATCCCTTTCAGAGATCCTGGTGGATGCTGCCAGCCAGCCATCCCTCTGCTCCGAGGATGTATCCTAGCTGCGTCTGAGCAGCCTTGCTTCCGCCTTCAGGGATGCAATATCAGTTAGTAATAACAGGTATCCATTAACCAAAGACTTTTCTGGGGAAAATGCCTTAGATCACTTGTCTTGCATCAGCAGGATAAACAGGGAAGCAGGCAGGACCTAATTGCTTGTTAAAGCAGTGCCTGTTATATTGACTCCCAGGTGAATGTCTGCACCCAGCATCTTCTGGGCTTGCGGGCTGCCTGTGAGTGCCCTAACCACAGTGGTATTTTGAGCCTGTGTCATGTTGGCTTTTAGAAAAGCAACCTTTCTGTTGGCTTTGTTCCCTCTGTTGTTACCTGTGCTATTGTCACATCAAGCCTCAATTACTGTGAATCTGCAAAATGCTTGGAAGCATCAGCGAGTTCGGTGTGCAACCCTGGGCACTTGCCGTGCCCCGCTCTACTGGGCTGCAGGCTGCAAGAGCGGCAAGTGCTTAGAGGTAACAGCTAATAAATGTGAACAGCATGTCAAATGTAGTGGACTTCATTTCGGTATGGCTGCTGGGGTAGGCTGGCTGAGGTGTCTTTTCACCACGTGTTTCCTAAACTTGAAATGAGATGCAGGAGGAGTTGGGCCAGTGCAATTACCACTGCACTGAAAGGCCTAGAAAATGTAGAAGTATCAGCTAAGGGGCATTATTGCCATTTACAGGACTTGTGGTGTAAATTGGGTATTAATTTTGAGATGCTCAAAAAGGCTAGTTAAAGCCATTCTTTCATTCAGTCCGTTGCTCTTGCGCAGGGTGTTGGTATTCAGCACCGTTGTGCAATTGCTGCTTGAGTCATTTGCTTGGGCTGACCTCTTGTGTCCCCTCCGGACTGTATACCACATCTCTTGAGAGATGATTTCACAAGTCAGCAATTAAAAAAGAAAACCCTAAATCTTGATTAAATAGCTCTGCTTTCTTTTTCCTCCCAGCAACTCCAAAATAACTTCTCTTGTTTACTAGAAAATCTATAAAACAGTTGGAAATGGCTAGCAGCATCTCATGTTCAGCTACAGTCACCTCGTAACTGTCTGACACAAACTTTCAACCATGATATTGAAGGTTGAGAGTCGGGCTTTGTGTGCAGGAGGGATCATTTTTTTCAGGCAACCATAGAGCTCATGGTTGATCTTACCTGTGCTGTATTTGGGGTTTGTTGCTGTGGTATTGGTACAGAATGGAAGCATCAGATGGAGGCATTCTTGCTTTCCCAGCATCGTCCATTGAGCTAATGCACCCTTATTTTTCTCCCCTGCTTTTTCCAGCTAGTCTGTTAAGCTGTAATGAGACTGGTCACTTTGTAATTGGAGGCGTTTCTTGTACTCGAAGGGGTTTGTAAACTGTAGAAGCAGCTTGTCTGGTGTTTTTAAACCAAATCTGCCCCATCCCTCAGTTGTAGAAGCTGAGAAATAACGAAGTCTTAACCCTTGACACTTACTTGGAATTGCAGAAATGTAAAATACTGATAACCTTTAAACCCAACTTTGTAAGTAGCTTTCAGGAATAAAATATGCTGTTGGAACTGCTATCTTGTCTGCCGAGCTCTAGCCCCAGGCGAGTTTGTACAATAGGTTATGAACCCCTTAATAATAAGGATTTATAATGGGAATCCTGATAGAGTCTTAATTATGCTTATGCTGCAGGGTGTCATTATAATGCACTAATACCATACATATGGTAGATAATGTGCCATTTGTTTCTGTGTGTTTTTATTTAATTATGGACTTTTATCTGAATAACTTTATTGCTCGATGTTTCTGTTGTTGACACATGTGCAGGCGTGCCGTAGCTTATCTTCCTTGTGACCAGGCCTCTGGACTGGTGATTTTAAGCTGCCAATTTGGGAAGGGGCCACAGAGGAAGCAGAAGGCATTGACCCCACACGGGGTTTTTGCTTGTTATGTGCAGAGCTCAGAAAGAGATGGGCAATGGTGTGTGGTACCAGAAATCCTGTCATAAGGGAAGGTAAGCTTGGGAAGCTCCAGGCAGGAGAAGTTTTGAGGAGAAACCCTGTTACACTGTCCCCTGATGCTCTTGGTGATGGCACAAGGTGGCAGTCCCCCCGTGTTGCAGAGGGGGGATGCTGCTGTCACCCTTGGGTGAACTGCTGAACCACAGAAAGCACCTCAAGGGGGAAAAAAAAAAAGTTTTCTGCTGGTTTGGTTCCCAGAGGCAACATGCTGTAGTTACATGTGTGTGCATATATGTATGTGCATGTGCACAGGCACACCTTCAACTCTAAATCATCCCTAGATGGTAACTCGTAGTTCCCTGCTCAGGCTTCCCAGGTAGCAGGGCCTGATGCAGCAATGAGGAGCCTGTGCAGAGCAGTAGAATAAAGCAATCTGTTACGTCTCGTTCTGTTTGTACCTGCTTTAACAAGTCTGAAGTTGTTATAGTGATTTAAAGGGAAAACACTTCACTGGAGTTTTTCTTCCGTGCCCCTGAGTTAACTCTAAAAGCTGTTTTTTCCAGGATAAAAGCATCAAAGGGGCTCTTCTTTGTATATCAAGGCATATCTGGATTTTAATGGTAATATTTGGCTTCTCAGAAATAAGCTCCCTGCAAAGGGGCATGTGTTTGTGTGTGCATGAGGGAGGTGTTGGAAAGTGAGAGCATTGCATGGAAGGGTTGGCCAACAGAGCCTGGTGTCTTAGGCACACTTCCAACCTCTTAGTTAACATATACAAACCTACCCTTCTGGTTGGCCGCCTTAATTTCGAAGCGGGGAAGCATGCATTTACTCTAAACAGAGCTGTTTTGTGGGGCTCAGAGCCTGGCTATGGAGCTTGGTTGGGGATGCAAGTGCGGGGTGTTACGCCTGCGGAGCTGCAGAACGGCAGTGTGGATCATTGCCCGAAGCAATGATGCTCTGACCACCTATTTTTCTTGGAGGGGATGGAGGGAGGGCAAAACCCTGCTTATAAACTGTCTGGGGTAGGATAGATGTAGCTCTCAGCAATACCTGGTCATCCAAATGCTGGCATGCATGTGTATATATATTTTTTTTCTTCTCCCAGGACGACCTTGTTATGTCCTTGGGAATCACTGATGCTGCATGCAGAGACTGAGAACAAAAATTCTGCATTTATATTGATGGTAAATGTAAGGGCTTTTCAGCCATAGGTGAGGTTTTACTAAGCCCCTTCCAGAAAGCTCCAGTAGCATAAAGATGCCCCCGAACCTGGGTGAGTGTCACGCTAATGGAGTGCTGCTCAATTTTGTGCTTTCTGAATGAAGCTTCCTTTCCCTGCATGCAAATGAGTTGCTGCAGACAGCTTGTGTTGCATCAGGCTGTCTTTTATTTTGGTGATAAAAGACCCCGGGACTTGTTTAATCGTCCTCTGTCTCTCTCAATGGACTCGTTGGCTCCAAACTTCAGCATTGTCTCGGGGGAGGATAAACTGGAGAGATGAATATGGACACAGGGGCTTCACATCTATCGGGGCAGGGGAGTGGAAACGAAGCGCATCAGGGCTGGCTGCAAAGCGATGGCTCTGCAGGGCCATGCGTGCCCTCCGAGGAGCAGGGTCCCCAGAGGCTTCGATGTCCTGTACCTGGCACCACTGTCTTCAGCGAAGATGTGGGACCTGTCTCCTGCTGGTCATGCAGGGTGGTATCAGAGGAAAGGAGATATTTTGCATCCTGTTCATGTCAAAAGCCATTAGATGCTTCTGCCATGAGTGCTCTGAGGTGGGGAATTACTTTGCAAGACTCTGGTGTCGAAATGTCCTCTGGCTTGCCAGCAGAACAAACAGCAGCATCCAGTGTGTCCTCCAAGCTGGCTTGGCTTTTACTGGCCTTCTACAAACAAAAACCTTTTTCTCCATTAATCAGAACTCAGTTGCTCAGGATAGTTTGTTTTAAGATAAAGTTCTGTTTTGGAGTAAATTGCCAGTTGCTATGTTTTCATGGCTGCCTGCCTGCGTGGAAGAGCTCACCACTTCCCCAGCCCCGGGATGACTGTCAGCCGCGCCCAGCTCCTTTTTTTGGGGTAGTTTTATTAGGCAAATGTGAAAATAAATCAGTGTGCTTCAATCCTGGTAACCACTCTGCAGTTCCTTCCCGTCCACCCCTTGCTTTGGTGTTTGCTGAAGGGCGCTCTCACATCCTTGCAGCCTTTCCTTCTTCCAAAGTATTTTAGCTTTGCAGTAGTTTGTCTCCTTTCTTGGTAGGGTTTCAGGCCTCGTTGGCTAAAATATCTTTATAGCATGGAGCCAGCTACCCCTCTAGATTAGGAATAACAGATATGATTGTATTAATTTAGGAGGCAAAAGGATTTTTCAGTTTTATTTCTGTGGGTGTAAAACAAAAAAAAAGAAACCCAAACCGTAAAAGACCCCACCCCACAACCTGTTCAGGGACGGATGCTTGGTGCTTCAGTGGAAAAAAACAGGTTAAGCCAAAATAAATCGGAACTGAGTGTTCAGGCTACAACTAAGTCTGAACTGCAGCGCTATATTTAAACAGGGTATTTTTGTATTTTAATGATTAACGACTGGGAAAGACCAGCCTAAAAAACTGTAGCGTAGGCTATTTTCAAAGTATCTTCTCTTCCAGCCCCATCTTAGTGCAGTAGAGTGCAGCTGAGGACTGGTTGCAGAGGACAGGGATGCTTTAAAGCATTCCTTCCCTCTTCAGGTTTGTGTCCTTCCCCTGTATGCTTACCTTTGCAACCTCCTAACAGTTAAATCAAGACAATCAGCAATAAACCGGTGTTTGAGTTGGTGTGTGACTTGGGAGAGTCTTTTCGTTTTGTGGAGAGCCAAGGGCATGAAGCAGGATTTCCCTTTGCATTAATTGTAACACAAAGATTTGACTGTGCATAACCGTGACCTCCTCCAGATCAAACTGATGTTTAGCAAAGGATGGCTTGTGAAAGATAATCCTTTGCCATGTGATTATTTCATTACTGTTCATTTTTATATAGCACAAGGCAATTCTCTGCTTTTGAGGAAAAGTTCGTGGGTGTTTTAGTGCTGAAGAAGCACCTGCAGGTCCTCACTGCTGTGTTTTGACTGCAGAGCTGTCAGTGCTGGGGACTGAACCTGAAAAGCATCAAGTCCTTCTCCTGTTAGGGGAGGGCAGTGCGATGGAAACAAGTGAATTTGGCCTGGCACCCAGAGTTAATTTGCACTTGGAATCCAGCTATAGAAAAGGCATGCAGGGAAGGAAGGAAATTTTTCACGGTGTCAGACCATGGCGACCTGCCCTGGGCAGGGGAACTCATCCAGTCTGAGAGCAGAGCGGGTTGTGATCTGGATTCATGTTGTCCTCCTGTCTGCAGCTTTTGGGCACCTGTTAACCTCCACGCATGGGAGAAGTTGTTTTTAGAAGACTCTCACCTACATTTAAAGGAAGTGAAGGGATGGGGAGAGTCCTTTTATCCTGCACCGTCCTCTCCAGGGCCATAGTACTGCAGCAGGCATCGCTACTTCCTAGCGAGAAACACAGCAGAGGAGCTGACCTTTCTTAAAATGAAGTTAAAATTTTCTCTTATCGTTCATCCTGCATTGTGAAAGTGCAAAACTGCAAGCGGGTGAGGGTGGAAGAGGGCATCCAAGCATGGAGTGCAGTGGGGGAGGGCGAAATGCTGGCTCTACTTATGCAAAAATGCTGGGAAATAAATGGGATTTATTTGTAATGAGCATCTGATGGGAGGGAGCTTAACTGGCTCTTGCCAAATAGTGTTCAGAGTCGTAGCTCTGACCAAAGAGGGGCTGCAAATGTGGGGTTTGAATCTGCCACGGAAACATGCTCTTGTGCTCTTTGCCTTTCCCAGCAGCGCCGGCAGCAGTCCCCGCACATCTTCAGAGCTGGGTCCCGGCACAGCGTAAGAGATCTGCAAAGCGCTTTGCCTCTGTTGCTGGGAGACAGTTGGCGCTGGGGCTGCTTGAACAAACACGCTTTTCTCCTCACCTCCTCTCTTCCCTCCCTCCCCACCTATTTTTTTTTTTTTATTTTTTTCCCCCCCTCTTGGTGACTGGTTATAGGAAAAGCTTGGCTGGAACCAAGTGATTCTTGCTCCAAATGATCCCATGAGACTAAAGAACCTCACAGGCTTCCGGATCTGCTGAAGTAAATGTCTTTTAGATAAAGATCCCAGACAGTAGGTACAAGAGCGGCTCCAGCTTGGAAATACACCTTGTAATGAAGCTAATTGACATAAATCTTCAAAGCTTAATGCCCTTAAACTTCTGGAGCTTGAACTGAATTGACCTCAAGACCCAAATTCTGCAGCAAGCCCTCAGGGTTGTGGTAGTATCCCAGAAATCCTGCCGCAGCTTGAGTTCAGTGCCTGCCTATGGAAGTGAATAAAACAAGCCCTTGGTCTTATTTGGAAATGAGGCGTGTTTTGCACCATCCCTATATTTCCTTCCAGTCTAGCATGGCCTTTATGTACTGATGATACATAAGGGCACCATGAAATTTCAAGGCTTTGCTGGGGAGCATTTGCTGCTTCAGAGGGGCAAAAGCGGGTAAAGCAGGTGGTTCTTGCCGAAATGGTGACTGGCATTCGTGAGACCTAGGTTACCTCTGGGTTCCAGTCGGTAACTTCTGAGAAATATGAGGCAATTAATACTCTTCAGTTATTCCATATCATCTACAGGCTTGAGCAGGAGCTGCTGCATTGCTCGCGCGTCCTGCAGGCTCCATCACAACTAATGAGAAATGGAAAAGTTCTTTAAAACAGAGCCTATGGAGAGGAGCAGGGCTGATGGAGTGAAGGTGACTGCCACAAACTCCTCCAATGGAGAGAAACAGTTAAAAGGCATAATTAGGGTAGAGGAAAAACTCAGCATTACAAGGCAGACTTTAAATTCAGGTTTTTTCTCTTAACTGGTTCCAGTTTAGTTGATCCCACACTCCTGTTGCTGATACTGCGGAGTTGCTGATTTACACAAGAGCTGTAGGTTAGCTGACAAAAAAACCCAACTTCTTGCAGTTCTCAAAGCTGTGTTTCTGGGGCTTCCTTCTTCAGCCACACTGAGTCTAAACAGCAAGATCAGATGACACGATGACTGGCCATGTAATTTTTGTCTGAAGCGATAGCTAGTGATGTGAGCAATTGCAAAATGAACCACCCTGTCTGTGTTTGATTTTTTGTTATTTAAGGGCTGCCTCTGTCCACTTGAAATCAGGATATTTTTGCCTTTTACATGGCCTCATCCTTTTAAACTTGAGCTTAAAACACAAAATCCCATTTCTTGTACAGATAGCTGCAGGTTTTGATAAAAGTTCTGAATGGCTTGTGTTCTGTAAGTAAAAGCTTTCATGTCCCAGGCTATCATATCACTTCTCCTTTGTGATTTTTACCCTCCTTTGAAAGAAGGGGTCTGATCGCTCATCCAGCCACCCTGTTAGCGACTCTGTTAACCCTCGTGTCAGTGTTTGATGGCATCTGGCCTTTGTCTGAGACCTGCGCGGCCCCGGCAGCCCGACGGAGAGCCCGGCCTTGGGGTCAGGTATCTCCCAGCTGTTTTAGCCACACACGTGTTTTAGGTCACATTCGAGTTCTGGTTGCATCCAGGGGCAGAAGAGCGATGAACGCTTTTGCCTTATGCACTGCAGGGCAGCGTGCCAGCGTGAGGACACGTGCATCCAGCGACTTCAGAACCCTTCCTTTAACTGAAATCTTTTTAGACCATTCTTCACTTTTCTTTCATACATGTTTGAATTCTGAATTTTGACTATTGTTTTTTCAGGCTGGTCTTCAAAGCTCCTAGTAAACTAGCATTAACTGTATTTCAAGCCCAGTAGAAGTGCTTGTCCTCATGGTTTTCTAGGGGCAGAGGATCCACATCCTTTAATGACTCTTCTATAGATCGCATGAATGCCTTCTCCCTGGTGAGATTTAATGCTACAAATGCACTGCCTGTCTGCTCCCCGCAAACAGGAAGGACTTTATTGGAGATCTCACTTGGCAGGAGCCTTTTAAGACTGTCTGTTTTTTTTGTTTCACCAAAAAAACCCCTCCCCAGTGGAGCTCAGCTTCAAGTTGCCGTTGATTTTGATTGGAAGTCAAACTCCCAGCTCCCCACAGGGTTTCCAGGAGTCCCGCTTGCTGGCCAGGCAGTTTTGGGAGCTCGTGCAGCTGCACCAAGCAAAGCATTGCGCTGGGATGCGGGCAGTGCAAAGGTGGCTGGGGGATGAGGTCCAGGAAAACTTGGACTCCTTCCCCAAATCTATCCTTAAAAGACCAGAAAAAAAAAAGTTGTGTAGGAGTTGAAGTTTATTCCCCCCCACTCTCTGTTGCCAGTCGATGTATCAGCTTTGCATTCAGCTGCAACCGCTCTGAAGTGCCTCGCAGGAATATTTTCTTGGGAGATTTCTGTTCAGGAATCTTTCACTGGGGGTTTTTAATTTTCTGCTTGGTTATAGATTGAAGACTGGGGTAAGCAACCAGACCTGAGCCTCTTAAGTGTCTCATTACTCTTTGGAAAATAGTGGGCTTTAATGCTCTAGATGATTGAAAATTCTGAATTGACTAACTGAGGTGCAATTTGTCAGGTCTTTCATCTTAACAGAATTAACCTAATAATTGTCACTGTCAGTTTTCCCTCTGCAGCATTGCATTAGAAAGCCTTGATTTAGAAATTCTGCTCAAGAATTGTTTTTGAAAAGTTTCTATTCTCATTTAAGAAAGTATCCTGTGGGTTCTGTGGAAATTGCAACTTGCTTTTTTTTTTTTGTGGCAAATGCAGTCATTTATATGCAACTCTTAAGTGGGCTTGAAAAGACACCATCTCAGGCAGTAGTTTTTACCTTTTTTTCTTAATTGCATGGGGTTTGCCTTGAGCTATTGACTGTGAATCGCTTAAATCAGGGGATGAAATTGTCTTCAGCTCCCTCTCCTGGGTAGTTAAGGCATTTGCCCCCATGATGTTGCTGCTTTTGCAAACTTGATCTGTTTTCAAACTCTTTCTAAGCATCTCTGATCTCAGTGGAAGTGTTGAGGAGTCCATGCACGGGATCGGGAAATGTGATGGTTGAAAAACAAAACAAACCGAAACAAAAATACCCAGCAAAACCCAGACTGAGGTGAAGCCAAGTTTACTTTCTGCATGCTGTGAAAGAGTTAGTGAACTGCACTTCTTAAGCTTTGCTGCTGGTGAAGGTGGGGCTGCATGTTTGTACAGGGTGAGCTGAGGAGTTTGGGGTTCCTTTCCTTCTCCCTAGTTTTATGCTCCAAAGGGATGGTTTTGTTGGAGCTGTTTATTTTCAGGCACTGGCAAGTTGTGGAAGGGAAGGCTCTGTGGAGTCCCAACCTCTACACGTCCCTTCTGAGTCATCCATCCTTGAGAAGACCTTTCCAGGCAAGGTGTTAAGGCTACCTTTTCTGGGTCAGAGGTGTCTTAACATCCTTTCCTGGACTTCTTCGGCAGTCACATGGCAGGTGAAATCCCGGGGCTGCCTTTAACTTTTCCTGAGGCTTTATGAATAATGCAGCATGTGCTTTTTTTTTTTTTTTTTTATTTTCAGATTGAGAAAATCATGAGTTCTATCGGCGAAGGCATTGACTTTTCTCAGGAGCAGCAGAGGATCTCAGGTAGTGTACTCAGCTCGTCTGTGTCTGTCTTGGTTGCGCTCTGTACAAAACCAAGGTGCTGGCTCCTGTGTGCAGAGCTCTTTAACCTGCTTTGGCTCCCAGAAGGGAAAGGAAGGCTCTGGCACAGAAGGAACAGACCTCAGCTTCCCAGCATAATGCTCAATACTGCTACCAGCAATTTTAATTCAATACTCCCCTAGGTAGATTAATTTAATTTTAAATAATGCGGCTGTCCTTCCCTCCCAGCAGGCTTTTGGGGGAAATGGGCTGGGTGAAGAGCATTGCATCTGGTACCCCCAGCCTGATGGGAAAGGGGGGGACCCCGATTACCCCGGTGTTGATTAATACTCGACCAGTGACAGCAGTGTGTGTGTGTAGGGGGTCTTGTTTCTTGTGGAAACTGCCTGTTTATAAATTTTGGGACTTAGTATTACTGTTTAGGATATGGTAAATTTTGAGGTGATATTTTCCATCTTTGAATAGCTTTAAACAAAGGCTTATTGCTGAGAATTGTGGAGTTTTTATTAGTGGCTTCTGCTAACTGAAGTGACTCCTTATATTCCTTCCCTTGAGGTGGAGAAGAGAGCTGCTGGCTTGTGTGAGCGGTCTGGGACACCCTTCTGCAAGCTTGCGGCAGTAAAACCAGCTCCAGAGTGGCTGGCTCGCTGCCCCTGCTCGCACAGCCCAATAGCCACTGTGTTCTGATACTTAAAATTTCACAACAAGGCTTTGCTCAATGTGTAGGAGGAAGATCAGGTTTTCTGCATGTACAAGAAAAAAAAATCTAATTTGTAGCTGAAAAATGGTGTAGGGACTCCAGCCAGTATCCTAGGGATAGAAAGTTCCACTGATCTCCTGGCTCCTACAATTACTGTTGTTCTCGACGTAGCCTCTGAGAAAGTCGAACCGATCGCTTACAGTTCTCTCCTGCCTTTCAGAATATGTTTGTCTCAAGTTTCTGTTCTTCTCTGGTGGGTAGCAACAAAATTTTCTTTAAGCAGTCAGTCTGAAACAGAGCCGCTGCATATTTGTCTTCTGGCTGGTCTCACAATCCTCACAACAATCTTGCTTTTGTTTCAAATACATAATGCAGTAGCAAGATGTTCTTTTTTCTGGCTTTTTTCAGTTACATAAGCGTGGCTCTGTCCCTTTGGAAATGAGCAGAACCTCTCTATAGCCCTCCACATTCTAGTATTTTGTTCTTTAAGGCTCACAAAATCCTTTCAGCCCTGGGACGACAGGATGGGAATTTTGTATTTAGAGTTTTACACCAGAGTGACTATAGCAAAGATATCGAATATCCCCGTTATCTCCATGGCAATTCACCCATCCCAGCTGCACATTTGCTGCTGGGCATGTTTGGAAATAAAGCTGCTCTGCAGGCGCGGTTGGGACGGTTTTCCTCTGGGTAAGGCAGCGGCTGGTGGGGGAGCGCGAGCTCGGAGGGGCTGTCTGGCCGCCGGCGGGCTTCGGCGTACATTGGGTTGTGTGAGAAGGTGTCCTTTCGAGGCTGCTTGTATTTCACAGATTAAGAAACCTTTTCATGGGAACCAGGAACACTTGAGCAAAGCCTCTGCGGGGCAAAAGGTCCTGCTCAGGCAGTTTGTCTTTGCTGGAGCTTACGAAGGGCCAGGTTTCAGTTTGGTTGCACTAGAACAAGGCATAAAGAGCTGCTTCTGCCACCCAGCCTCTAAAACAAACCGTCTGCAGTAGCTGGAGTGCTGTGGCAATTTTCCAGCAAAACCACTGTGTTTCTGCAGCCCATAAAATGTTTTTGCCAGAATATTTTAACATTTCTTCTCCAACTTTCCACCTGTAAAACTCTAGATGCCCTACTGTTGCTTCAAATCAGATAAAACTCATCATAATTTTTTTTCTATATATTTCACCTACATACTTCTGTGACCTTGAAGTGTGTAGTTTTATTAATTTTATAATAAAACTTCATAAATAGTGTGTGAGATGATTTAGTTGTGCATTTTGTCTTAGCTTTTTCTAATTTCCATGAAACAAGGTGGAGAAAGAATCGTAGTGTCATTTAGAGCATTGATTTTCCTCAAACAGAGCAACATCCTCCTCCAGCCATGTTTGCAACTATTATAACTCTTATCTCTGCACTGCAGCATCAGAGTGATGGGAAATGATCCTGGGTTAAAACACTCTCATTTCCATAAATGTTGTACGTAGAGGCAGCTGGGGTGTGGGGAAGAGCAAACCCTGTGCCGAGTTTGTGTTCAGGATCCGGACCAGGGCAGCAGAGTCGGGACCAAGTCTCAGTTAAAAATCTTCCTCCATTGCTCCTGCAGTGGCCTCATTGCATGCCTTGGCTCTGCACATCAAACAGGATTGTTTTGCCATTTTACCAGCTTTTTTCCTATACTTTTTGTGCTTTCTTTTGAGGAAAGTAGATGTGAAGGGGAGGTGGAACTAATAGAGGAAGGAGGCTTTGATATCGGTGCAAATGTCCCCAGGTGTGTCTCCATACTGTTTGCAGAGCGGAGGAATAACCTACCCCTTTCCCAGCCGACTCTCTCAACACTTCTACATTTCCAAGCTGCTCGGGAGGTTTATTTTAATTCTTTTCTTCCCGGGGTGCAGCTGCACTCTGGAAACCAGCAGTTTAAGGAACCTGTCCTCTCCGCTGCTGCAGGCAGAGCCGTGGGTCCTCAGGAGCGTTGTCTGCGTATGGAGCTGAGCCTGTGGCCTTCAAAGGAGGAGATAATTGCTTGGCTTTAATGGTGCCTTTTGAAACGGAGCTGTTTGTACTGAGCCACAGCGTGCAGAGCTTGATTAAATGGATGCTGATGAACTCTGCTGTCTGGGGACCAAAGGTGCCTAAATACCATGTACTGCTCAAGGGTTTTAGAAAATCTACGTCTTGAAATTGTTGTCGTAGGAAATGCTTTCTGATGATGAGACCAGTTCAGCTGTGGCAGTGCTGTCCTCTGCGATACTTCCTGGCTGACCAAGAGCCACTGTCCCGATAGCTGGGAACAGTCCTGCTTGTTTGGGGACATGGCCTTCTCCCGATGCCTCTTGGATTTCTGGTGGGGGAGGATCGTCCTCCCCGGCCACTTCTGTTAGGGCAGCGGCTGTGCTGGGAGCTGGACTGGGGTGATGCCAGTTGTGGGTCAGCACGGGTGTCGTGGTGGCCGTGCTCTTTGGATGTGGTTAATCTGCCGTGTGCCTCACCTTGGGTGATGCTCGGCTTTTTCTGAGTATTCCTGTAGGTATCGATATCCACTAAACAAAGCTGCTTGCAGGACAGGTGCTTCCCCTCTGTACTTTAAGCATGAATTCCCTTCTCTGCCTTTAAATCAGGAGCAAAAAGCAGAACTTGAGCTTGTTTGCCTTCACTGCAGCGTGATGGAGGATGCTGGAGAGCTGCCACCGCGAGGGATTCTGTCCTTTTAAATCCTTCACCTCCAAACTGCTGCATCTGAACTGCTCCGGGTGGGCAGCGTCTCCTCTTGATGAGATGCTAATATGCATCTGCACACGCAGCTCACGCTTGCCGTAATAAAGCTTATCTCGTATCCATTCGTCACTTGGATTTCTGCTTTGACGAGGAGGAATCCACCATGCATTCCCAGTAGGATTTTAACCTCTGCCTGCCCTAGATACTACATACTGATTAGGGCTTATGTTTTCTAGGGTCAAATGCCTTCACAGCGGGATGCAAAATGGTGTGTGGTTTTTGGTCTAAATCAATGGCAACTGTTTAGCATCCTGCTTTGCGACAAGCCCTCCCCTCCCCGAGCTGGTCCGTAGCTGTAGCAGCGTGTGATGGATCAATACCGTTAGTGAAGAGGTCTAACATGGAGGGGAGAGGAGGAGCCAGCACTTCAGCAAAAGCTGCTGTTGTGCAGGGAGTTTTCAGCAAAATGGACACCCATCTCTGGAAGCAGGCGGACCCAGGAGCTGCCTTGTCCTTAAGCCATGTGTTTTCCTGCGGGCTATGCTGTGTTATGCTTGGTTTGGGATCCCTCATACACACGTCAGCTGCTGTACGTATTCCCTGTTTCTCCTTCTTTTCCTATGAGTGCAGCTAGCCAGCGAGCGGGCAGTGCTTTGCCAGCCCCTTGCTGCAAGGATGAAGGCTGTCCTGGGGTGCGTGCACCCTTACATTTTTGTTTTCTAGCAGTGTTTAGCTTTTGCTCCTCTGGACTTTGCTAGGGCTGTTTTAATGTTGCAGATGATATCACAAATGTGCAGGGAGCTGCAGGGAACTTTCCAAATGTTCTCACATCCTCAAAAACAGGTGGGCTTTGAGGATTTTGGGGCTCCTGACTAGTTTTGTTTCTGGAATCACTAATTTGCCTGGAAAGGTAAAATGCCTTGCTTGGCAATTACTGTGTAGATTAGTATGTTTGGAGTCTGTTTATACAAGCAGCTATTGCATACAACTGATGTGGGTCTAGGGAAAGCAGGCACCCTTGGAGTCATGCTGGAACAAGCCCAGGCCCCGAAACGCTTGGTTTCAGGTCCCTGTCATGCCCGACTTCCCATACAAATTTGGGCAAATAGCTGGTTTCTGTACCATCAAGCTTTCCTCCGTAAAACAGGGTAACAAAACTTCCGTGTCTCGCCATGGTGTTATGGGCAAGCACGTTAAACTTCTGAGGCCCCTCGATAATAAGATAATTAGATGCATCTTGGCATCTTTATAGAATTTGGAGCTAGAATCTGTTTCTTGGCCAACAGGTTCAACCCTCTGATTTCCTGGTAGAGCTTGTAAAAAAAATCTTCCAAATGTATTTCCAGAGGGTGGGGTGGTAGAGGTGGAAGGAAAGGAGAAGTCTGTCACTGATCCATGTTGGAAAGTGCTTTTTGGAGGCTGGGGAATCAAGGAACACCATCTCTTAAAGCATACCGGATTCCACCTAACCTCTGCCTTAAAGGGTTTTTTGGCCTGGGAACAGATATTTGTATTCAGTCAGTGTGTCTCTGCCTGTGTGTTTTGCAGTCACGCATTTATTTAGCTCCAGCAACCCACTTCTGATCAGCTCTTCCTCCCAGACGTGGGTCAGAGGGGTAGGGGAGTACAGGTCTCACCACAGAAACTCAACCCCGCTGCACTGCAGCGTCTCATCTCGCTGCTGGCTTTGAACAAGAAACCTGCGTGTCGCTCGCTGTGTTACGGTGATTTGTCAGGCAGTGTTTCTCTCCCCAAAAATAGAGGAGATGAATGGTCTCTGCTCAATAAATCAGCTTGATGCAGGCAGGAGGTATGCTGCACTGGACAGGGAACACATTTGGGGCTTGGTGAGTTAACACTGCAGTTGACTTGAGATGTAAGGAACGTGCTTGGTGTTTTACTTGACAAAAGAGGGAGAAATTTGTTAGCAATCTGCATTTGGCTAATTGATCTTAGTTCCAGTAAAGTCAGATGCTGGCTGTATTTCTTGTGTCTGATAGCATTACTGGCTATGTTCTCCATGCCTATCCATCTTGCCTAATGCACTGCCTGAGTTTATAGCCCCCTCAGTGGATGTAAGGATTTTCAGCTGGTGATCATCCCCAGCTGTGGCAATAACTGCTTGGCTTGGTTGTCCTACATGCTCACTTTGTGTGTGGACAGTGGTTTCATCAACACTTGCTTGGACTTGCTGTTTTTTTTCTTCCTGGTGAAGCTTGGTCGTGTGTCTTCAGGCCACACCAGGTCATGTTAAACTGTTAGCAGTTTCCATGAGCAAACGGGGTGATGCTTTTTGTCTGGCATGGCCCGCGTACTTATTTCTTCCTCCTAACAGACTCAAACTTTGCACTAAAGATCATTATTGAAACAATAACTTGTAAAAGGACCTTTCTGAGCCCGGGTAGCCCTCTCCCTTTCCTATTTTCTTTGAAGCATGCTGTGTTACTTGAAAAATGTCTTGCAAGAGGAACTGAATTGCTTGGCTTGCTTTTTTTGCAACTTTTCAATAATTATTTCTAACTACACTCTATTGACTGTTTCCCTCTCTGCTGTCTGCAGACCTTTTAAAGGTAGGATTCCTAAAATGTGGAGTATAAGGAGAAGGATGGAGCTGAGAATGAGGAGTTTGTTTCAATCAGAAGTTGTGATCGGGCTCTTGCTGGGGGCACGGTGACTGGGATGCATTTGCTCCCATGTCATCCTCATAACATGCAAATATCAAGTGTGTTTTGGACTTCCTTATTTTCAGTCTAGGGTGTTTTGGGGCATCTGTTCTCTTCTTTTTCTTTTTAAAGTAAACCCCTCCATCCCCCTCCCTCCAAATATCCCCCCTTCATTTTCTCCTGATTTGAAGTGGTTTTAAAAACAGAAAACCGCACTTGGTGTCATTGTAGGTTTCCCCTTTAAAAGCTGAAATACATTTACGAGTGTACAAAAGGCTGAGTAAAGTAAATAATTTTTTAAAAAGAAATTCAGGAGCTCAGAGGAAGCAATGGCTGTGGTTTCATTCCCCCTGCCAATACCCCGACTGCTTCCAGAAATGCTGTAGTAGGCAGCAAGCACCTCTCTCCCGATAAATTAATTCTGAGCCAGCCACAAATCACTTGGAACTGTCAAAGCAGACCTGTAACATCATTTTTTGAAAACCCAAGCTGTGTAGTCCATCATCGAGTAAATATTGAGAAGTCAGTAATTTCCACTAGAGAGTTATAAAGCTGCTGTCTCCCTCCCCTCTCCTGCAGCTTCTGCTGCGAAGGCTGCTCACTGCTTGTACAGTGGATGGAAAAGCTGGGAGGGGTAAGAGGATGAAGAGAAGGGAGGGACAGGCAATGCAAGAGCAGGAGACAGGACTGAGAGTGGAACGGCAAGCGTGGAGCTCGCTGCCTTCAGACAAAGCACGCCGCTGCAGCGCTCTGCAAGGACACACAATTGCTTGGTGAGGGGACGCGGCTGCCTGGCTGCTGGCGGACCAGCAAGGAACGATGGAAGGGAAGGATGGAGACGCCGGGCGAGCAGGAGCTTGTTGCATAAATTCCAGGTTTAGATGCTGCCCTTCTGTACAGGCTGTGTTAGGGGAGGGAGCCGGAAACCTTTTGTGATCTCTGCGTTTCTCGTGCTGCAGTGTGCACTAGAGAGGCTGGCCAGCTCTCTCGAACTCGCCGAGCACAGCTTGCCTGGCAGAGGAGCTCTCCTGTGGACCAGAGCAGCAGGATCCCTTACCCCAAGAATTTGCAAATAACACTGTGAGCTCTGCGTTGTGCAGCCATTGCAGCGGGCAGGGGTGGGAAGGATGGCTTGGAAGGTACCAAACAGCTTCAGCTGACCTGAAGGTTCAAAGAAAGAAAACCTGGTTTTCTGATCATCTTTTTATTTGCATATACCCTTGAAACAGATGTGCTAAGAAGCCTGAAAAATTCTGCCTGTCTTGCATAGCAAATTTCCTGATGAAAAGGAGATCTCTGAACTTTTTTTTGTCATATTTAAGGTCTCAAGCTTTTCCAGAGGAGAGTAACAAGTCACTGGACTCTCTTCCCAGGGGTGAGGGCAGGGAGAGCTTGTCTACCCAGCTTCTGTAGGGTGTTGGCAAGAATCTCATTTATCAGAGGCTGAGAGGAGGTGCCAGGGCATGTCTCGGACTTGAGCTGCTGCAGGAAGAGGAGAGTGTGTGCTTGCATTTGGTTTCTTTTTGTTTTGACGTGGTTTGGAAGCAAGGAACTAAAATGCCTCCTCCTCCAGAGCTGCTCCCTGTTTGAGTGAGGGGCTCGGATGCAGCAGCTGTGCTTAGCTGAAGAAAATGAAGGAAGGGCAAATACAAGCATGCACCAAACACCTGGCAGGACTGAATGTATTGGGTGAAAACCATACTGATTCCTCTGTCTCTCTTGCTGTCACCCAGTGCAGCAGTGTAGTTAGACTCTCCAGTGCAGCGAGCCCGGTCCGAGCACTGTGCTGAAATGCCATGCATCCGGATAGGTTGTAAAATGACAGTGGCAAGACTCTCAGACTCATGCTCGGGGTCACTCACACCTCTGCTCCTCTTAACACCATAACGGAGAGAAAAAAGCTCTTACCATGGTTTGCCTCTTTCAGGACTGCTTGGGGAAAAAAAGTATAAGCCTTTCTTTTCTTCTGCCGCAGTTTGTGTGCTTTCTTTGTCTTGCATGTCTTCCTGTGGACAGCTGCTCTAGTCTGGCTTCCGCTGCTTTTCTGAAAGTCCGTCATGTCTGTTTTGTGTCTCAGCTGCATGAAGATGTATTTTCTCTCTAGCTGCTTTGTGCCTCCCATGCACCTGGCCCTCTCCGCTGGCCCACTGAGCAAGGTAGTGCCTCCGAAGTTGCATGGACGAGAGGACCTGTGCAGCTCTGTGCGTTTGTGAGCAGTTTCGCTCCGTTCTCTCGCACCTACGACTGGCTGGGAATGCCTTGGGTGAAAGTTTGCTACACTCCTCCCGCCCCCTTCAGATGAGCCAAGGAGTGGATCCGCATCCCCGTGGGGTTGGGCTTCGTATGTTTGCCTGGCAAGAAAGTCGCCTGAGCCCTGAAAGCAGTGCATGTGATGTCGTGGTCCCAGGAGTGCTTCTAAACAGTTTGCCTGGGCACGGTGTTTCTTTTTCTGAGTGTTAACTGGGATACAAATTAAACCTGGAGCCCGTGGAGGCACTGGAAGCTTGTTGTCCATGGTCTGTGCACAAGAGAGGAATTGTCTGCCAGCTGATTTGTTGTACTCTGACCATAATTTTTTGAGTTTCTTTATGGTAATGACTATGATGTGGCAATGCCATCTGTCTTCCTCAGAGTGCCGCTGCTACCGCCTTAATGGTTTTTCCCTTTTCAAGCGTCTGCCGATTCCTCTCTCGTCAGGTTCGCGGATGCTGGAGCAGAGTGTCGGGGAGTGGCTGGAGTCCATTGGCCTGCAGCAATATGAGAGTAAGCTGCTTTTGAACGGCTTTGATGATGTCCGCTTCCTGGTAAGTTGCTGGGTGGGACCCGGGGGCTCTAACATATGTGGTGGCCAAACCTTTACTTGTTATCAATACCCTGTGTCAGCTGCGGAGCACATCTGGGTCCTGCAGCCCAGCAGAACGGTCTTGGGGGGCGTGAAGAAGGTTAGACAAAAGGAGGAGATGAGGGTTGTGTTGGGTCAGGGTCATTCATCTTCACATTTAATTCAGGTGTTATAGGTTTTTTCACTATAATTTTGATATAAAATGTTATTTACCCTGCCCCCTAAATCTTTACTATCCAATTTACTCCAGAAATGGGAACTGAAATTCATTAGTGTTTTGAAGAAATCATTGAGCAGTCTGTGTTCTGGACTGTGAAGGAGGTGGTAGACCTCCTGTTGGAAGTACACTTACTCTAAGCATGCAGGCAGGATATTAATGAGCTGTACTTAATTGCATTGGCACCGTTGGCTCTGAAACCTAATGATGACAAGACTTAATGTTGAGGGTTTTTTTTAATAACCAGTGTCTAGAAACTTAAAGCTGCATGATGTAAAAATCTGAGAATTCGTATGGAACGATGAACTCCAAAGACAGAAAATCTTGGGGCTGTGGGAGGGTTCTTCCTGCATGGCTTAAAGAAATGCTTTTTGAGTGTGGACTGCAAGTTTTGCAAATAAAGAATTTCTAAAAATGGATGTAAACCTTTGGAGAAGTCATTTGGGCTAATGTAATATTCTGCCTTGGAAAGGGAGTGGGGCATCTCTTTGGTACTGTGGATGGAGCAGAGGGGTGATATACAGGAGGATGTGTGCTTGACAGCTGTATTGTGAAAACACAGCGGCCATCTGACAGTGGTGAGGGTACGTGGGGGGGGGGCAGCTGGAGAAAGAAGGGAAGACTGGATAGGACATGGATGGATGGGCAAGGAAATGCACATTGGAGCAGTATCAGTAGGGGTACTTAAAGGCAGGATGTAATTATGCTTTTAAAAAATGACCTGACCAACAGTATAAATGTCCCTGTGAACGTCATGGGATCTCCAAGCACCCCTAAAAGTTGAATATTGTGGCAGTATCCAGCCATGCCTCCTGGCCTCCATGACAAGCAGCTTATCCCTTTGTCTCCCCTCAGCCTGGCAGGGCCAGCGCTCCCCTAGAGAGCTGGATTTTACTGTGGTTTATGCACCTTCAGTAGAGGAACGGCCGGTGACAGGCGATGGTCTTGCCACGCACCCTTCTGCTTCTACCCTGCCCTGTTCCTGCAGCTCTGTGTGGCACCTTCCCCCTTCCTGGGGGAGGATTTGGGGCGAGCTGCCCCTGCAGAAGTCCCGGGTGCCCTCGCTGGGCTCCGGCACTGCCCGCAGCCATGGAGGACCAGGGACAGCTCCCGCCGCTGCTCCCTGTCCCGTCCCGGGGGACTCCGTCCCCTGCAGTGTCCCACCCAGCGGGTCCCAACCCCTCGGTGGACCCTCAGCCACTGGGGCCACTGCACTTCGGGCAGGTGCATTCAGCTCTGTGCGAGGTTTCGGCATCACGTGCACGCTGCAGGGGTCTGATTCAACTTCTGGAATGCTCTGGAGATGGTACAATGAATTTAAATTAAATAATACCCCACAGATCCCTGCTTGGGATCCTCTGCTGATGGATCTTTGACATTTGTGGTATCAGTGGGCTGCTCTCACTCCAGCAGTAGCAGATAAAAATGCCTTTACTCTGCCTGGCCCTGCCTGGCAAGTGTGATGATAGACCTCTCTCAGCACAGAAGTTTAGGAATGAAGGACATTAACTTTCTGCTTGTCCCAAGAGAGGTAGGAGCTCGAGGCTTGGAAGCAGGAGTTTTTGACTGTGCTTATTTGCAGTAAATAGCAACACTTAGTTGCAAACTGTCTGATGCAGAATTTTGTCATTTATAAGATGAAAGCAAAGGCTCCTTGTATATGTCTCAATGTGATTTTTATGGTGTGTGTGGTAGGAGTTGCTGGATCACGGCTGGATGTTTTTCTTCCCTGTCCAATGCTGGGTAACCACTCCCAGTGTAGGGAATCAGCTTTTGCTGGTTTTGGGAGGTAGGACGCTTGCCTCACTCATTCCTCTCAATTTTAAAAAGTCAATTTGACAGAGATTTCCTGCAAACCCTGGCTGATTTCCGTTTTGCTGCTTATCCCTTTTACTAGAGAGTTGACCCTGGCACCCCTGCCAAGACTGGCTTTAAATCCTTTCATCCAAGTCCTGGGAACTTCAAGCTAATACAGTCAGCCCAATATGAAAGTTTAATTATTAAGAATCTTTTCCTTTGTGATGTTGCTTGCCTTCAGCTTCTGATGTGGGAGTAAAACCTTCAGATATGGTACAAATGAGGAACAAGTAGGTAATTTGTTTTTAGTAGTGATTTTGATGTTCTCAGATGAATTATTAAAGTTGTTGTAAACGCTGAAGCGGGCTAGTGCAGTGAGTACTGAAAGGATGTGGATGCTTGGCTCCTCGCGTGGCAGGCTGTCCATTCCTTTTCTTTTTTACATAACAATTTCTTTATTAACTGCCACTTTCAATTGCTAATGAAGAATATTTCAAACTAAGTGGCATTATTTTCCTGGAGTTAAATGGTTTCTGTGAAAGGATTAGTCCCTATTAGGGCCTCATTATGTTAAGTATTTCAGGGTCCAAAGAATGCTGGGTAATGGTTTACAAATTACCAGATGTGCTATGAGGGCAATTAAGTTTTACTAGCAAAAATTAAGAAGTTGGAGTCTTTTGATACAGAAACGCTCTTGTTTTCTGTGTAAGATTTCGCATTGCATTACTCCCTGTGTATAGTGCTGTGGGTTTTTTTTCAGCATGCCGAGGATGTTCCCTTTGCTGCTTGAGTCCCCAGGTGCCCATTTGTGAGCAAACAAAAAGCTTGTACATTGGGGAGACAAGAAAAGCATTGCAAGAACAAGCTCTTAGATGTGTAGTGATAGTACAGCTGTAAAACAGAGGTGGCGTCCTAGAAGAAGAGCTCTTTAACATACTTGTGAAGAATGCTCAGCCTGCAGTAGATAGTAATTCAAAGTAGGATTAAGAAAACAGTCTAACAAAGAGCATATCCTGTAGCTGCGGTGGGGACTGGGTGAAATCCGGTGTTTGCTGGCACACTGGCATTTGGTGCTGTTCTTCACTTAAGAAAAATAGATGTTTAAAATGTAATATCTACCCAGTAGGTAGTACGGAGTTGGCAAGAGACAAAAACTGGAGGGTGCAGAAGCCTGTCTGGTGCTTTTTAGTGCTCGTGTAGCCCTTAGTTTAGCCAGTTATGGTTTCAGGAATTCCTAATTTCCTGTGTATTTTCAGTTGGCTCTTGTGTTAATCTGCACCCTGTATTACAAAAGCCCTCACCCCCCAGATAAGGGAAATGATTCATGAATGCACAGTATGGTAAAGTGATTTTGAAAAGTGCTCTGTAAATACATTGGGCTTCTTAATTAGATGTTAATCTGGGAAGGCAGAAACATGCATTGTTTCCAAGAATAATAATTCCATTCTTTTCAGAATCCAGAGATTCGTTATTAGGTGATTAGCTGTGCTTTCCGGACACGCGACCGGCCATCTCGCTGGTGATAGCTCTGCAGGCTGCGTGTCCAGCAGCACCGAGGAGAACCAGTGAGCGGGGAGGGGGCGATAATCCTGCTTCCCCCCTCAGGGTCTGCTCGTACGCTTTGACAGGCAGCACTGACAGCTGAAGGAGACTTTGGAGACCTGTAGTTTTCACAGGTTTACGTTGAAGAGGCAGGGTGGGAGATGTAAAGCGTAATGTGAGCCGTGAACTTTTTACAGGTTTTCCTATAAAAGGAGAAGGTAGAAGTGTATTTCAGCAGATAGCTGGGGTGGGCTGTGAATGTCAAAGCTGAGGCTTCTCTGCATCTGGGACAAAGTCTTAATAACTTATGGCTGGAGGCCTCATGCTCCAGCAGGACCCCTTGCCCACAAGCTTGCGAGATCAGCACTTTGGTTGTCAGCAAACTAAAAATTTCTGTTGCAGTTCAGGTCTGCTTTGGTAAGAGAGTGATGACTGCAGTCAGTGTGTGTGTGTCTCTGGCAGTGCTGTTTCTCTTTTGGGGTAATTCAGGACAAATAATAGAGTATTACTTGTAGTACCAGTTGGTTCTGAGCAGTGTCAGACAGGGCTTGTTGGGAATATTCTCACTTTTGGAACTTGCAGAGATTTTTGAGGGCTTGTGAATTGGTTATTGGGAAGAACAAGTCGGCACAACCATGGTAACGAGAAGGGAATCACAAGTGTTAATACATAAATGCAATGACCGTCATCCTGAGTGGGCACAGCTACTGGGCATTTTAGGAACTGGAGCTGGGATGGGACGCTGCAGACAGGCTGAGTTTGCAGCACAGGCCTCACTGATGTGTTGCTTTGTTCCAGCGCTGAAAGCAGAGTTTCTTGATCCGTGTTTCCATGATGTAAAATTCTTGTTAAATCTGCAGAAGAAAACAAAATGCTGCAGCATTGATATGGCACACGAGAGCATCTCGGTGATGCTGACCGGTTTCACAGTCAAATGCAAAACCAAGTATGTTGATAACTAGTTCAGAGTAAAGGATCTTGATCAAGTATTGACTTCAGCCAAGGGTGGGTATTGCTAACGCAAGTCAGCAGGATTATTTAAACATCAATTTGATGTGACGTTAAAGCTTACTTGCCAAGGTGTGTGTTTCTGGGAAGGGACTGAAGTCTATGTTTATTTCAGATTGTGTGTAATCTTTTGGCTTGGTTGAGGGAAGAAAGGGGCTATAAAAGATGAAGTTAGGTAGCTTAGTTTTCTAAAAGACTGATTTCTCTTTCCAAATACTAACATCTGCATATTAGGCCATATTTTTGTGTATGGAGAAATTCTTATATTCCCTTTAAGTTGCCTACAATAGCCTTGTTGTGGTGTTTATGTGCAGTTCTAGGAAAGAGGCTTTCCCTGATTTTCTTGCTGTTACTCTCCAGCACGAAGCCCGGGGTCCAAAGGAGCAGATTCTTTTGCTCATCCTCTCCGTTGCCACTGAGTGACCTTCACTGCCAGCATTGCTGGCTCGGGGCAATCGGACTACGACACTCAACTTCTGCTTTTAACGTGGGGCTTTAATTCGAAAAGCAGCCTGTTCAGCCAGCTGGGGATTAAAAAAAGCTAAAATGGAGATGGTGATTCAAATACTCCTCTTCTGCTTCGCAGCCTACTGGAATCCTTTTGTTAGAGGGGAAAGGTTTATTTGTGTGATGGGTAAACATAACTGAATTGAAGCTGCTAGCTGAGTATTACTGGCATGGGCTGTGCTGTCCTTGACTTAGCAAAAATAACAGTTTTACAAGTAGAATAAAATCCTCAGCAGAATTTCATGCCAAATGTTAACAGTACTAATGAACCAAGAATACCCCACCACCCAAAAGAAGCCAGCCCTGCTACCTCCCACGTGGAGAAATGCAGGCGACCCATTGCCTCATCCTTCACCAGAGGAGGAAAATAAAAGGTCAGATCACAAAACCGTAGCAATGAGTGAGCAGTGTCATTCAGAAAAATGCACTATAAATCGACTTAATTGTCCTTCACTGGTAATGAGCTGGGGGAGCTGTAAGAGTAGGAAAAATGTCACAAGAACATGGACCAAGAGGGATTCTGCTGCTGCTAGAGCTTGGTCCCATCGCGTCTCCTGTGATTGCCAGTGCATCTGCAGCAGATGCTCCCTTTGGGAGGTCCACAGGAAACTGGTTTTGCGCAGTGAGATGCACAGTGCGTCCCAGTGCCCTACAGCAAACACAGGAATGACCTAGAGGGAAAGGCCAGGCTGGACTTTGCTGTGTTTTGGGAAGGAAAGGACATTGCCAGTGTAATAAAAAGGGATTGCAGTAATTCATGGTGGAATTCCCCCACAGAAGTGGGGAAGGAGGTGCCCTTACCTGCACCCTCACTACAGTATTTTGTGATCCCACAGATCCCATAAATGTGTCTGAGATGACTGCAAAAGCTTTTCCCTGCCCTTGGAGGGCTGAATGTTTGCTGCTACCCCAGACAACTTTTCAGGCTGACATCGGAGAAGGGCAAACCTCACATGCTCTGGCAATTGTACCATTATTCTGTAGTTGAACTTTTTATTCAGTCCAAAGATATTTTGATTCACAAATGAGCAGGTAAAACAGAACATAAACCATTTTTTATGGCTTTTTTTTTTATTGTTCAAGCCTGGATTCCCATGGAGTGTGTGGAAAGCAGCTAATGCTGATTCAATGAGACAGTGTCAGAAACAGAACTCTGTTCTCCTTGTGTAGTGCCGTGGGCTCTTCTGGTTTTGTTTTGGGTTTTTTTGTTTTTTTAATTTTTTTTATAATTGGGGAGAAGTGGTAGAAACATGATGGCATTGCAAGAACAGGGTGTCTGCAAATAATTTAGACCACTGACATTAATTTGTTTAAATGTAATTCAGTGCCATGTTAGATTAGCCTGCAGTGGTCTTTGTTATGAAAGAGCCACCTTCTTCTCTCCTCTGTGTGTGTGTGCAAGCAAACGGTTGATAAAAATGTAAAGCTGGGGCATCGGCTTGGTGTGTGAGCAAGCTGAAGTGCACCTCAGTGAGTGTCTGCCAGGCTGGGTCCGAGGACAGCCCTCCCAGCACAGAGCTGGGTCTCCCTCGCCCTGCAAATCCCCATGTTTTGGGTGCTGGCTGACATCTGCATGATCTTCACTTTCACCCGATAGCTGTCCTGCTGGAGCACGGGGCATCTCCTGGCGTCCTCAGTGAATTGTAGCTCTGCTTTGCATGATCCACTTCGTAACTACCCAGCTTGGCTCGCAGATGCTGGTCTGCTGGGCAGCAGCCAGGCTTTTAGCATGCTCTGAGAATGTGTGTGCCCCAGAGCTTTTTTCTGTTTTCATATAAAACTTGTCATTTTATAGTAGTCATCCGGGGAAAACTTAACTGACATATTCCAGTAGCATTTTGTACCCAGTAATGATCTATAAAGAATAGTGACCTATCGGAGATCCCACAGACAAGGTTTTACTGCTTCTGCACTTGGTGAAACGAAGAGAAAACTTGGTGTGATTGCAGCTGTTGGAGAATACTTTAGCATAGACCCAAATAAGCCCCTGTGTGTAGGTTGTGCCTGCACAGGTAGGCTTGGTTTCAAGCTGAAGCAAGCCGTGTTCATCCAGGCAGAAGCTCTTGAGTGGTTGGTTCTGGACTTGGTCTTCCCAAAGCCTGTGCTGCAAAGCTCTGCCCTGCCATGGCGTTCGGTGACTGAGCTTATAAACTGGTGTGTGTGGAAGTAAATACTGCTGATACCTTGGTCCCCAGACTGATTTTGATGCCCTGGATGAACACTCTATAAGAGTGGAATTGAACCCTTGCATAACGGTTTCTGCCAAGCATCTGAGTAGGAATCGATTCATACAATGAAATCAAATTTTTTTTTTGACAGCTCTGCAGTGGGTTTCAGGTGGTTCACAAGGACTGTGCTTTGTCCATGATGGTATGGTTTTAATGGGTTTTCTCAGGAAGGGAATGGTGACAGCAGAGACGTGCAATGATCTGGGGTTTGAGAGAGCGTTTCAGCCACTCAGCTGCAACTCTGACCGGGGAAACGAGGCAGGGCTGCGCTGAAGCTCCCCAGATGATGGAAGTGGACTTCATGGAGAGCAGCAAGTTCAGAGTGGGTTTTGAGGAGCAAAGTGGGTGGACCAGAACTGACAATTTAGAGGATACTTACATTTGATTCATTAGTAGCTCCAGGCCCAATAAACATTTAAAAAGCCATTAAAGTAGCAGTTAATTTTTTTTTCTCTCAGTAGAATTGCCTGAACTTGACAACCATGACCAATTCCCTCCATTGCCATTGTCACGCTGCCAGTCTGCATGGGGAAGAAAATTAAACAAAAATGAAGTGGCTGTGTGCTAATCTAGGATTTATTGTAAGTTTTTGTATACGAGCCCTTTCCACAATCAATGCTCTGTGAAGAGCTAAGGCTTCGTTGTCGTGCCCTTAGCTAAACAAATACTTTCCCCCCCTCCCCGGTTTCCACTGAACTATCTCAAACTGCAGATACTATTAAGGCAAGGCACAAAGCCCCGTGGATCACAAGGCCAATTACAAACACACATTCGTGTGACCAAGTGCTGGTCTGCTGGCTCTGAAATTGGGGTGTGCAAGTCCTGGCTTTGGGGTCATCAGCCTGCTCCGAGATAAATAAGCCACTGGTGCAGGTTTGTTAGAGGGGCTGAGCACCCAGGGATGGCTGACGGAGCTGTAGGTATTCAGCATTGCCTGTAATCAAGGCTCTATTTTGGGAATTTTTAGCTTTTTTTTGTCTGTAAAAGGGGGTGATGCTCTGTGCTATCACCAGGGGTCTCAGGTGAGAAAGCTCCCAAGTGCAAATCATGCAGCTATACAGACAGAACACAAGCTTGTTTCTAGGACAAGCTTATACATTAGTCCATTAACAAGGCATTAGCTGCTCTTGTCCTGTGGAACAAGATACATTAGCAGGGCTTTTTACTCCAAGTGCAGATCCGTACAGCTCCTTCTGCAGTACGGGGGTCGAGGCCGGCCAGGCTCTGCAGTGGGAGCGGGGCTCAGCTGGTGGCTCCCTGCACCCTGCTCAGATGGGTTTGAACACACAGCTTGGAGGGGCTGGATGAGGCCAAATACGCAGCCTCCAAACCCTGCAGGGGAAGAGGGCTCTCTGTCCTTAACTACCAATAGATTTGGGGATGGGGAGCTTGTTGCTGGCTGCGGTGGCTTTGTCAGCTCCCAGGAATACCTTCACTATAGCTCATCTTTCTGAATTTCGCTGCCTTCCCCTATCCTCAGGATGCTGCCCGAGGCTGCGGGGCCATGAAGCCTGGTGGCTTTTTACAAGTCTGGCAGCGGGAGTAACCAGGAGCTCAGGCAGAGCCACGCAGGCTCGCCAAATCCCATTGCTGAGCATGTAATTGAGCTGCTGTATTCTGGACTGCAAACCCTGTACTGCCTACTTGTATTAAGTTCCTGAAAGCTGCAGCTGTCTGGTACCAATGTGACCAAAATGAAGGTTCCTGATCCTTTTTTCATCTGAAAAGGAGAAATCTAAGTGGTGTTGAGGCTAAGGAAGATGTTTTCAGGACTTGCTGTGTGTTATCCCTGTTTAGGCTGGGTCTATGGTGAGCAGGATGTGTCTCCATCTGCCACATCCAGGCTTTTGGTTGCCAAAAGTAAAGCAATAGCAGTGGCAGCAAAATCCTTGACAAGATGCAAATTGTCTTGAATGTACTGAGGAGAAAAAGAGCTTTGTATGCATTAATCTAAGAAAAAATGGATGCTTTGGCTCATCCAGCTGAAGGCACTCTGCTATAGATGTTTGCAAAAGCCTTTGTAGTCTGGAAAAGCTGTGTTTGGGTTTTGCATCTGTTGCTTTTAATAGCAAACACATTCTGGTCCGCATCTTCCCTGCAGTCCGTCGCCTGTCTGTAATACAGGGTTTAGTAACAGAGGCAGCACTTGCATTAGCATGAGCTTAGTGAGACAGTCGGCATTCATTAAACTGCGTTGCTGGCTGGATAAGACTACGCGTCCTATACGAAACTTTCTTTGCCTCGGGCCCTTCCTTAGCTGGAAAGAGAGGATGGACCGAAGCCAGGCTCTGTGCAAGAAGCAGCATCTGAAAATTGGGTAGTTAAGTGCCTGCAGAGTGCCCTGCTGGAGGAGGATTGCTGGCAGATTTCAGCAGCTCTGATTTTGGCACGCATGCCTTCGGGGTCACCTAACTAGCAGGAGGGGACGCCACCTTCCTACAATCTAACCTCTGACTATGCTATTTTTTCCTTTAATGAGAAACCTGGAACCTTGCAGGCTGTTTAATTACAGTGCAAGATGTGAAGCATGACTAAAGCAGACCCTTTCTCTACAAGCTCATGTTTCTGCAGGCGGGTCGGCTGCACCAGCATCCTTTGGGAGCTCCCTGGCGCAGCCCATACGAGGATGCTGTACTACATGGTGCAGTACTAAAGTCTGGATTAACACAAGGATGTGTGTTCTAGGAACAGACCCTGAACCAGCTACCTGCAGTGCAGGAAATGCTGAGAGCTAGTTCCTGATGGAAGCGAGTAGAAAAGGGTGAGGTGTTGGGGATGAACAGGGCTTTCAGGTGGTCCCCGCTCCCCTCGCATGGATGAAAGCGAGAGGCTCTGGCCTGGGTGCAGCCCTGAGCTGCACTCGCTCCACTCGGCCCTGCGGCTGGGAGAAATGCGCAAGGTAAAAAGCACTTGTCACAACGAATAAAGTCTGAAATATGTCTTTAGGATTCTTTTTGATTCTAATTGGCATTTCTGAGGCTGCTGCTGAAGGATCATAGAGGACCAGGCTAACAGCAGAGCGAGTCCCTGGGAGCTTTCCTCTCCTCTGCCTCGGGCATTTACTGAATCCATCCTCAGAGGACCCGGAGCTGCCCGCGAGCCTGGGGTCAGGCTGCCAGGACTGCTCTGCAGCCGTCGGCGGGGCATCTTTTGGCCTGGCTGCCGACCTGCATCAGCACCAGAGGGGACCTTTGTTTAAAAAACAAAAAACAAAACAAACACACAAGGGAAAAGAGAGCAAACAAAAACCTGTATTGGGATATTGTTTAAAAATCAAAAAACCCTCACAGCAGTTTTTCTGAGATTTTGCAGCCCTGTGTCAAGGCAATCTGCCTTCGAGCAGCCCTTTGTAACAAAGAGGCTTTGTTTCATCTTGGTGATGAATACCTTATTCCCTTTTCCTCTGCGAGCTGCTGGGTGTGGACGTGTCTGCAATCATCCCCTCCTTGGTACAGCAAAGAAATGGCTCTTGCCTGGTTCAGGGACAGACCTAAGACCCTTCAGCAGCCCAGTGCCTGGCGTGAGCCAGTGGTGCAGAGGTCAGGAAGGATGGGGCTGGTGGGGAGAAGCAAGCAAGACATGCTGGGAGAGGCAGGGAAGGACGAAAGCCACGACAGACCCCAGCTGGATCTCCACGGCTGGGAACCCTCCTGGCTTAGGGGGCTTTTTGTGCTAGGTCATTAGTTGCTGGCTGAGCAGAGAGGTGGTTTTGCAGGCACAGGAGCCCGAGCAGAGAGCAGGGCGCTAACCAGACCTGTGGCAATTGCTGCACCAGAGGAGTGTGGCTCGGAGGCAGGTGGCAGCAGTGGCCCAGACAGAGCATCTCTGCCCCTTGGCTTTTGTCTGATCAGCGTGTTAAATGCAAACAAGTTTAAAGTCTGGTTTAAGCAGCTCATCTGTTCGGTTGGCAAAGGTTAAAAGATCTCCAGTGTGTTTGCATTTTATTATCTATTTTAGTGGCAGATTATTTTTTTCATAGGAGATGAAATCTGGATGGGTTTAAAGGACGTTTCTCTAAGCGGAGGCTTATGCACAATAGACTGTAAAGATTTATTCAGAGCTGCTATGCTTTGTCTATCCTTGTTAAGTACCCTGAGAATACAGACTGGCACTGAGGGAATTTAACGTGACACATAAAAATAAGGAGTGTTGGAGAAAGCTGTAGGCTTTACAGTATTTAACTAGCTTGTATCCTTGCTACGTAGCAAGCAGTTTTCCTTGAATTTGAGATGCCAAAAGTGGGAGAATACCTATTGCCTTGCCATGGGCCTGGCACTGGCCGTGTCAGCATAAAACAGGCATCCTGGGAGAGCGTGAGCTGCCAGCCCTGTGCTGCTAGTTTGGGAGCATGGCTGTGCTAGCCAGGCATTGCTGTGCTAAAGTGGATTAGCACCAAAAAGGCTCAACACTGGAAAGTAAGCATGAATAAAAATGTAAATAGGATCAGCAAGCTTGTTTAATTTTTATACATGAAAATTACGTGTCACCATTGTCACAGCTCATTTGGCTGTGAACTGTTCTTGCTGTCCTGGTTGGTGCGTGAAGCGTTTGCTCCTCCTCGAGACCCCGCGCCTGCTGCAGCTCTGGCACCCATCTCTTTACAGAGGAATTAAGCAGCAGAGCACCAAGATGGGCAGCTTGGGGGAGCAGAGCGGGCTGAGGTGTGGGGAGCTGCAGGTTTCGGGTACCCGAGGTGTGGCGTTAACCTGCTGCAGGGGCTTCGGTGAGTCAGACCCTTCCTGTGTTTCCCTTTGCCTCCCCCAGGCAGGGCAGTAATGCTTTGCTCTCCAGGCTTACAGGAGAAATCCCATCACTTGCTCTAGCCCTCTTCTGTCCATTTAAAAAAGCCCTTTAAAAGCCATCTCCCTCTAGGAGATGAATTCCTCATGCATATGCTGCCTCCCAAGGACCTTCTGGCAACGCCTGTAGCAGAGCTGTTGCATGCAAAAACGCTTATGCCAGGTAAGGTGCATGTCAGGGGAGTTAAGCTGCCTTTAATCCTTTCCCTCTTTCCCTGAGCTGAGCACACAATCTCCTGCTGTTACAGGAACACACATTAAATGTGGCTCTTTGGCTTAAAATTTGTGAGCAAGAAAGGGGAGGGATGTTTTCATTTCTTTTTGCTGCTGCTGACAAGCCGGAGTGATCACTGCCTCTGACAGTGGCAGCCTCTCCGCTTTACTCACATAGAGAGTTTGCTTTCGATGCAGCAGAGCCTGCTGCTGCTCTTGCACCAAATGGGCACCCTCAGAGCCTTCAACCAACAAAAATCCTTTTTTTTTTTTTTTAATATATTTTGTGCAATTGAGGAATGCACAGAGCAGCTTATATGACATAGTTACGTCCTTGCACAGAGCTTTGTGGGTAGCATTACCACTCAGGTGAGACCCAGGGGTTTTACATGGCCTTGCTTGCAGGATGTGGGGTGCAATCCCAGAAAGGCAAGGCAGGTATCGGTGTGGCCCCGTGCCCCTGCAGAGCTGCCGCCCACCCACGGTGCCATCTCAAGCAGGAGCAGTAGCTCTTTCCAGCTGGCAGCAGGCAGTGGCACTGCAGACCAGCGCTGCAGCCTGCTGGTATAAACTGACCTTTTGGAAAACAGAGAGTGAACCACCCTAATCAGCTGCAGGGTCTTTAGTCCCAGCTCTTTCTGCTGTTTAAACAATTCTTAGACAAATGCTTTTGTACTGTGGCTGTCTGCTCCGGATCTGCGGTCTCGGTCCCCCCATGGCCTGCCAGGAATTGAGGGCGTCCGGCATCCCTGCCTGCCAAGGGAGGATGGGGGCAGCAGAGCCTCTGCCTCGGTGCTGTGGGTGCTGACAAGTCACGGAGTGTCTGCAGGGCCCTGCTTCCCTGCCACCCACTGCTTTAATTTGCCACTGTCATTTGCTAAATAATTGTTTCTCTGCAGTCTGGCCTCTGAGGGCAGCTCTCCCAGTGCCGTTGCTTCGGGCATCTCTTATCTGTAGCATTAATTCTCTGTTTTTCTGAACGCTTATCTCTGCGGCCGAGGGAAAGAGCAGCTCTGGGGAGCAGAGAGCCGCATGGTATCCTACCCAGCAGTTATCACACCAGGCCATGGAAGTGGTGGGAGCGATGCTGCCCAGGCTTGGTGCTGTCATAGACCAGGCACAAACCAAGCAAGGCAGGAGCGAAGTGGACGCTGGCATTGCCGGGAGCGAGCCAGCCAGTGTTTGGCCGCAGGACTGGCATCTGGCTCCATGAAATGCACCCGGTGACTCTCGTAAAGCCATTGCCAAATGCATTTAGCTGTTGTATTTAAAGCAGGTAGTACTTAGCAAAACATATGTGCTGAAATACTACAGAAAGTGTGGGGTGCAAAGGAATATAAAACATTTGCTGCCCTTTATAGAGGATATTTGGCGATCTTCCCCTCCTGAAGCCCTGGCCGTTCAGCCCGCTGTTCCCGCAGCCTGCGTGCCCCTGCAGCAGCGTATTGCCCGGCAGCCAATTTTAATTAGGTTTCTCTTACAAAACCAAAATGTGGAACAGCAAAACGCTGTCAGCTCAGACCTTCAGCTGTGACTCTCCTGAGAGCAGAGGGAGGCA
Source organism: Nipponia nippon (assembly GCF_047370975.1). Taxonomy (NCBI): domain Eukaryota; kingdom Metazoa; phylum Chordata; class Aves; order Pelecaniformes; family Threskiornithidae; genus Nipponia; species Nipponia nippon. The sequence continues at coordinate 7,378,979 of NW_028262342.1, forward strand.
GGACGGGGAGGGGGGGTCCGGGCTCGAGCTGAAGCCCTCGGTCAAACAGGAGCGTGGTTCTTCCAGCCATGGGGAGACGTGCCCGGGCTTCCCGCTGAGCTCTCCCCAGGTACGAGGGGCAGGGAAGCAGGTTGTGATAGAGGCTCTTAAGAGGGGTCTAAAGTCAGCGTGCTCTGCATGCATCCGCTCTTGCTCGGCAGGGGGAAGAGGGGCAGAAAATGGGCTTTAACAGAGCGGTGTGTGGCGACTAGAGCATCTCTGCCAGATCGGGATGGGCTGTCTCCCTGCCCAGGGGACGGAGGATAAATCTGACCTTCACTAGGTTGCCTGATCTCACAGAAAGAAATTCGGATTTCTCTGTGGCCGTGGAGAGAGGCTGAGCAGAGCCAAGTGCCCCTTCTCAGGCATCATGCATGGAGGGGGACTGGGGTTTACTTGGGCGTTGTTATGCAGTGATTAAAGCATCTGTGCATCGAACAGGAAGGTTGCTGTAAGCGATGGCCTGAAATCTAACGAGGATGCTGCAGAGCAGGCTGCGGGAGGGAGGGGATGGTGGTGCTCTCCCCCACCGATGCTGTCTGTGCCGCAGCCCCTCTCATGTCAGCTCTCTTGGTGCCCGAGTTAGGTACATGGGGCAGAGCTGCCATCCTTGGGAGCCTTCCTCCTCCTCTTCCTCCTGCTGTGGGGATGTGCTGGGAGGTGAGGTCAGGAGGGTGCTGTAATGTGCATGTTCTCCACTCCTGCACCTGATGTGGCTTCTGTTGCCCTCTGCTCCCATGTCGCTCCTTCCTGTCCCCGCAGGGCTGTAATGTCATGGAAGACCAGGACCTTCGGGACATCGGGATCGGTGACCCACAGCACCGTCGGAAGCTCCTCCAGGCCGCTCGCTCCCTCCCGAAGGTCAGCACTGACACCCCTCACGTGAAGCAGGGACAGGGCATTGCCCAGCACGGCTGTGAAAGCAGAGGAAACAAAAGCCGTCCCCTGTGACTCCAGCCACATCCCTGTGACTCATGGAGGGATCGCAGGGGCTGTGGGAAAGGGTTTGGGAATAGCAGAGAGGCAAAGGAGTATATTGGTCTGCCAAGCTATGTGGATGGGGTGACTCCATACTGGGGAGAGGGTGGCTGTCCCTCCTGCCAGTCTTGATCCCAAGTGCATTCCTTGCTTATACAGTAATTTTTGTTACTTTAAAGCTGCTAGTGGAGATGATGATGGTTTTTAATTTGAATTGATGCTGTATGCCTTGGGATCCCAGCCCCCTGGGGCTTTTAACCCCCTTCTTGTGGTTTTACAGTTGAAACCCCTGGGCTGTGATGGGAACAGCCAGCCTTCAGTTCCCGCATGGCTCGACTCTTTGGGGCTGCAGGATTACATTCAGTCCTTCCTCTCGAGTGGCTACAGCTCTATTGACACTGTGAAGAACCTCTGGGAGCTTGAAATAGTAAACGTGAGTATTGCCTTTCTCTTGCCACGGCAGTGAGGTCCTGCCCACGTTCTCTCCAGGCTCACAAGGCTGTGACTTGCAGGGAGTCGTGTTAAATGGGAACAACGCTGCTCGAAGAGAGAAAGTTTTGCTTTGTGCCAAGGGCAAGAAAGCCTACAGTGACCGTGGTCTCTCCCTGCAGGTGTTGAAAGTGAATCTGCTCGGCCATCGGAAGAGGATCATCGCCTCCCTGGCAGACAGACCGTATGAAGAGCCACCAGCAAAGCCACCGCGGTTCTCGCAGCTGAGAGTGAGTCACTGTTTGTGTTCCCTGCCTGGCTGGTGTGTCTGTGCGGAGCGTGCGCGGCAGTGGCCAGGGTACTTTCTTCAGCCCTGGCTGTCCTTCACTTTCCTTCCTTCCTTTCAAAGAGCTAAACCTAGGTCTGTCAGGAATAATTGCCCCCTTTCTGATTAGCAGTTATCACCTCTGAGGGACTCGGAGATCTGTAGAGGATGTTTACTGAGAGCTCAGGTCCTGGATGGGTATCCAGGCTCAGAGAGGGAAGCACGTTCAGCCTTACTCTGCTGCTTTCATGCTCAGGAAATTCTGCCTAGCAAAATCAATAAAAAAGAGGAAAAAAAACCTACAATGTCAATATTTAAGTTAAAATTCCTTTGAAGGTAAGTATTGAGAGTAATAAGCATAGAGAGTGATCTTTGAAAATTGCATTGCTTTTTAAAAAAAGGGAAGGGTAAAACCTAAATGGCTTGTTTCTTATTAAAACAAATCGATTTGACCTGGAAGCTTGGGTTAGTCCTGGTTCTCAGATACTTGGTGGTTTGGGAAGAAAGTTCATGAAGCATTGAGGCAACTGCACATCTGGCTGTGCGGAGGAGGGAAGTGTTTTGTGTTAAACAGTTCCCATGGATGCACCTTGGCTGCTGCTGGAGATGATGCAGAGCCCAATGCTCCCACTCCCAGCATGGTCAAGCAGAACTTGGGAAATGTAACAGCCAGGCTGGCTCTGACTTGACCAGAGCACCTAGAGCACTTGGGCAGAGTGAAAACAAATTACAAATTTGACGACGTGCTGTACAAATTCTGCTATGGCTGGGCCCCACAACAGCAAACGTCACCATTTATTTGGACAGACACACTCTAGCTGAAGTGGTGGATGAGTTTCCCAGCTCTTAGCTTTCTTTGTGGGTCAAACTCCATCTTCCCTGTGCAAAACAAAGCTGAAGTGTGCAAACACATCAGTGCTGGGAGAAATCTTAAGGTGGCCAGCTGTATCTGTTCAGCTTTTCACCTTATCAACTCCAGTGACCCAAGCAGCAAATACTTGCACAGGCATGACCCTGCTATTGAAATGAGTGGGGAAAGATAGCGTTCAGCCCTTGCAGGTCAAATTCTGGATGCCTGCCCCATGGGAAATGTCAGGCAGCTCCTTCGGATCAGGTGCCTCCATGCAAGGTGGGTGCCTGCACTGAATGGGTAGCAGGGTGCTACTCCCACCTCTGTGCCCTGCACCGAAGGGGAATACCGAGCTGACTTTCTTCCCCTTGTTTCCTGGCCAGATGCCAGGCAGCCATCCCGCAGGCAGGAGTGTGACATGGCTCAGCTGGTGAGATGGGACGCAGCTGGGAGCTAGTGTTTTGATTGCACTGGCTGGGAGTCCGAGATCTGTCTCCCTGGGCCGGCTGGGCTTCTCTAGAGCTCTTGCTCTCGCTGCCAAATAGCACTCGACATGATTTGTGGATGTTGATTTTTTGCTGCGGGAGTGGCAGCCTTTGGATGTCAGGCCCTTTGTTATCGGGGTTGGCTGGAAGGGGAGCCATCGCGTTTGCCATTCTTCCTGAAAACCGACATTTGAGAGCTGAGTTTGGCAAAACCCGTTGAGCTTGCGGCTAACCTGTGAGCTCGGGAGCAGGGCGGCGTGCCATGGAGGGCGAGCGTGTCGTTCTGCTTCCTCCCAGTGTTTGCATATCAACTTCCTGGAGCAGGAATTGGGAGTGATTGGAGTTTCCCCATCCCAGACATCTGGTCCTTGCCCTGCTGCAGAGCTCTTCCCTCTTGCCTTGGATTCCCAAGGCTTTTCAACCAAAACAGTCTTAGCTGAAGCAAGTTGGGCTGCTGTGCCCTGCTTGCTCACACCAGATTTTTAAGGAACCGGGCTTCAGGTGTAAAAAAAGAGCGGATTCACACTGGTACTGCATCGGGAGTGTGTGCTCGGTTGCCGGGAGGGTGTCACGTACAAACCCCGCACCTTCGCCCCGCTGCTCAACCGCCCCCTTTTCAGACAACAAAAGCCCGGACGGGCAGCAGCCAGCTGAGGATCTGCAATTCTCTGAAACATCCTCTTGAGACCAAAGAGACTGAAGGCAGGGCTGTTGAGGGGGGAGAGGAGTCCTTTGGTGCAGCATCAACTGATTGATATGCTGGACGGGGAGGCTGTGTAGGAGAATGGGCCATTTGCGGCATTTCCTGGTGCTACAGCTGGTGCGATCCAGCGCCTGGCTCCGGCGTGGGGAGCGGAAGGACGTCAATGGCAAATTAAGCAAGTCCGTTGAATAGGACTAATGCGTGTTGCAGCTGTGAGCTTCCCGCATTGTCTGCCGGGCCGGTTGGCACGTACAGGCATCTTGCCTGCAGTAGGAGCCAGGCTGTCAGGCATCTGGGCTGACCTCTCACTGGGCTCCCAGGGCTTCTCTCCCACGGTGGCTGATCATCAGCGGCTTTGAGTGCTTTGCTTAGTGCTTTAGCGGAGCCTGTTCCTCTATAAACACCCTGCCCGTAGCTCAGCATGTCTCCTGCCCTTCTGGGATGAGCTCACAGGAGGCAGAGGCGTGCTCAGCAGAAAGGACATACCTACCTGAAACCTGGAGCAAATCAGGGGTATCATGCAGAAAATAAATGGTATGATTGATGACACTGAGGCAGGAGCCTGCAGAGCAGGAGCTGCCCTCGTTCACTCTGTTCATTGCACCCTTTGTGTCAGGCACTGTAAAGGTGAGCGAGGGGTGGGCACGGCGGTGGCACAGGCTGACCAGGATGGTCACTGGTGTCTGCCTCTTTCAGTGCCAGGACTTGATGTCCCAGACATCATCACCCCTGAGCCAGAATGACTCCTGCACGGGCAGATCTGCCGATCTCCTGCTGCCCTCCGGGGATACCGGGAAGAGGCAACACGACCGTGGCACCGAGGTTGCTCCCTACTCCAGAGCTGAGCGCTACAAAGCACAGGTCAGTGGGTGCTTTTGTGTGTCCTGGGGGCCCCTCTGCTCAGTTCAGTGCAGACTCCCCCTTCTCTGGAGCCAGCGAGGAGTTAGGGTGATGCATGGAAAGCCACAGAGCCACTCAGGCACAGCTTCCCTCAGCATTAGAGCCAGCAGCTCGTTTTTGCCTCAATCTCACCTTGAAAATGGGTGACTCAGACTTCCATCAGCACTGGCACCTTCACCCGCAGCCTGCTGCCTCCTCCCAGCCCCATGGGATTTGGCCATTGCGAACCTCAATTGCATCAACCCAAAGAGCCCTCCTGGGATCTGTGTTTCAACCCAGGTTGGACCTGTTGTGGCTTCACATCTGTATTTTTTCCCTTCCAGGAGGACCGTCGGGAGTCAAAACTGACCCTGCGCCCCCCCAGCCTGGCTGCCCCATACGCCCCAGTCCAAAACTGGCAGCACCAGCCAGAGAAGCTCATCTTCGAGTCCTGCGGGTACGAGGCCAACGTAAGTGGCTTTTGGCTTGTGGGGGTGGTGAGGATGAGGAGGCTCTGGGGTCAGGTTCTTGCGTGTGGAGTTGATGTGCTTCCTCCCCCTCCCTGGGTGACCTGTCCCTCCCGAGCCACGACTGCTGGCTGCTCATGGAGCCGTGGCATTGCCTTGGGGTTGGCAGGGTTTCTTGCCTGAAGCCTTTAGGATGTCTGGGAGCACGTTAACATCTCCCCCTCTTCCAAACAGTACTTGGGCTCCATGTTGATCAAAGACCTCCGAGGGACGGAGTCTACGCAGGACGCCTGTGCCAAGATGAGGGTACGGAGGCCACGGGGACAGGGGGGATTCACTCACACCCAGTGGTAGATGATGTGGAGAGGGGAATGGGGGGATCTCAGTGGTTCCCCAAACCCTGGAAGCTGCCCTGTGCAGAGCAGGGACCCAGACCACCTAACAGGCTGTGCCGCTGTCACTGATGAACTGCCCCTCCCCAGCACTTTTCCCCGTAGTGGGAAGGTCTGTGCAGAGGGAGAACGAGTGTTTTCACTGGGGAAGGAGGTGCTGGGTTTGCTTCAGGTCCCCGTCCCTTCCCCTCTGCTTCCACCAGGAGCAGGCTTTCCTTCTCCTGGTCCAAGACCCCCAAAGCCTGCCTTTGTGGGGCAGTGGCCTGGGGGTCTCTGGGGTGGGCTGGGGTGATGGTGAAGAAGGGAGCATTTGTTCACAACTGGTCACTTGAATGTTGTTGTTTCTGAAGAAATCCACAGAGCATATGAAGAAGATCCCAACCATAATTCTGTCCATCACATACAAAGGGGTGAAGTTCATCGATGCCTCTAACAAGGTGAGCTTCAGATGCCTCGAAGTTGGTGTCTGGAGGGACAAGACCTGCAGTCCCACCTGCCTGGGGGCTTGTAGGTCACACCTCGTGGCTCCAGAAGCCACAGCTGATCCTGAGGAGCCCAGCTTCTCAGGACTACAGGAGAGCACCAAGGTGGTGATGGTTATCTGACTGCCAAAGGCTTAGCAAAGTGGCTGCTTGTGGGCCATGTTGCTATTTATTCCTACCATGGGAGGGAGCTAGGACTGGTCTGGCTGGGGGACCCCCCTCCCTGCCAGTACCTGTTTTACTCCCTGCCCCCAGTACACGCTTGCCACGACCACCGTTTGCCGGGTGTATTTGCCGTCCCCAGAAGGGTGACAGGTGCTTGTGGTTGACCCCGGCAGAATGTCATTGCTGAGCACGAGATCCGGAACATCTCCTGCGCTGCTCAGGACCCCGAGGATCTCTGCACGTTTGCCTACATCACCAAGGACCTGCAGACCAGCCACCACTACTGCCATGTCTTCAGCACCGTGGATGTGGTGAGTGGGTTATCGCATCTCATCTCACAGCGCGCTGCAGTCCTTTGCAGTCCACTTGTTTCATCACTCAGTTTTATTGGCGAGTCAGATCAGGATCTGGTCTGTTCTAGGGCTCTTTTACTTGTTTCTACCCTAAAATATTCCTTTCTGAGTCCTGGCTCAAAATGCTTTTACTTTGGAGCGCTGTTGACAGAGAATATTTGTCTGGCTTCGTTACTGTATTCTCCAGTGCTGAATAAAGCAGGGCAGGAGTTTTTCCCTCCTGGGGAATATGCTGTGAACAAAACCCTAATACGCTCTCAATTATGTTGAGCATAATAGGCTGATTTAACAGCCTTTTAATTCACTGAGAATGTGGAAGCATAACTTTCTTTTATTCTTGGGCAGAATCGGCTGTACAAGATGTTTAGGCTTTTTCTCTTTACAATGCAAAACGCTGCTAAACTGTGATGCTTGAGGGGCTGTAGCAGGTTCCCAGGTCGTCCCACTGGCCGGGGCTGTGTGAGCATGGAGGCAGCTTGGGGCAGGAACTCAGCGCTGCCCCATGCGTGCAGAGCGGCTTTGCCAGGGATATGGCAGGATGCGACCTGCTAATGGAAAGGTGATGGGCTCTGCTGAGGTCTGCATCTCCAGAGCAAGCTGCTGAGCCCATGGACTCTGCACAGGGCGAGGTAGCTCGTATGCACCTAACGGCTTTGTGTTTTCTGTGGTCTCTCCAAAGAACCTGACGTACGAGATCATCCTCACGTTGGGGCAGGCATTCGAGGTCGCCTACCAGCTGGCCCTCCAAGCCCAGAGAGCGAAGCCTCTGGGTGCTGCAGCAGGAGAAATGATCGAAACAAAATCTTCCAAACCGGTGCCTAAACCGCGAGCCGGCATGAGGAAATCTGCAGTACGTATGTGCGGGCCGGCAGGCTGCCGGGTGCGATCTGCATGGTCTGAGCTGGGATTTCTCTTGGGTACCGCACACTTAAACCTCCCCTTTGTGGTGTGGGGAGCCCAAATGCAGACACGGTGCCTGTAGCTTCAGGCACTGCTGATATTGCGGTGTCCGTGGCTCTGCTGGCAGTCCTGCTGCGGTGTTAGGGCTTCCCCTGGTAGGATTAGGGCAAGCAGAGGTGAAAATAGCCCAGGTGGGATGGGGGTTAAGTGCCCTGCTGGGTCCAGCACAGCTGCCATGTGCAAACCCTGCAGAGCCACAGTAGGATCAGTAGGTAACCTGTGGTTTGCAGCATGGGAGTGCCCCTGTAGCCAAAACCAGCCAAGACTGGAGCTGCTGAGGAGCAGGGACTGCTACATAAGTCATTGCCTTCCTTTAATGTCTCCTTTTGTCTGTGTTCTGCTTGCTCCCCCCGCTCAGGTGCCGCTCCCTCCTGACACTCGCTGTTGTCACTGTCACACCTGTACAACACACCGCCCCTCCTACCTGCCGCTGCAGTCTGTTAGTCCCGGAGCTAAGGTCTTTACCCTTCTTCCTGCCATCTTCCATTACGAACCGACCCAGGCTGCCCCAGCTGCCACCGGCCCGCCTGCCTCCCCGCTTCCTGCGTCTCCTGCTGTGGTCCCGTGTCCTGCCTCACTGCTGTCTTCCCTCCCCACTCGTTCCAGGGCTGTGCCATGGGCTCAGATGAACCCCAGGGACAAACCGCTGATGTCCGTCCCCGCTGATGTAGAGTGGCAGCTCCCAACTAACTGCGTTGCTCTTTCTGGTGTTGTTAACCTTCCTGTAGGATCCTGATTTAGGAGGACAAGATGAAAGAGCCTTGCTTGGTCAGGAGAGTAAATCACATGGGAGCTTACCTGCCAGGAGCTGTCTCCCTCTCTCCCTTTGCCTCTTTTTTTTTTTTTGTAGTGCCATCTTTATAGCGCTGAATTTTTCATGCTTGTTTGTGAGATGAAGTGAAGCTGTCACTAATGGTAATAGGGGCTTGCAGGCCTAACTCACAAAGTCATCTCAGGGTGCTGGGTTGTGACTGATGTGGCTAGATGTGTTTTAGCTATGAAGGACTCGAATGCCTCCCCAGTGAGAGCTGCTTCCCCGCACACATGCATGTTTTTGGGATGGGCATTAGGCAGAGCAGCAGCCTCTCCGTGCGTTGAATCCCCAGTTGTTCTGTCCCAGAAGCACGGATGACCTAACATGCCCTTTCTTTCCTTATTTTCTAGCTGGACCCCCCTGAAGTGGACCAAGACTCCCAGTCTCATGCCAGTGTCTCCTGGGTCGTGGACCCCAAACAGGACTCCAAGCGGACCCTCAGCACTAAGTATGAGACCACTATCTTCTAAAGCAAACACACCCCGTGTCCACCTAGTCTAACCGTGCCTTTGCGATCTGATCTGTCTGCTGTTCTAAACTCCCTCTTCCTCCAGCTGCTCGCACTGAGCCCCGCGTAGGCACTACGTCAAAGGCAGCAGCACTTAGGAGACTGTAGACTTAAACGGCTTTTGTACCTGATCACTACTGAACACTGTGAATTCTCCTTACTCGGAAACAAGGGTAACACGCTGTTAGATATCTGTGAGGTGGGAGGTGCAGAGGGATGCAGGCTGGGGGAATCGGAGATGTGGATCCAGGAAGCCGCCTGCCATTTTCACGTCTTGCCCCTTGCTCTGGCACTGTGAATCCCTGGGGCAATGTGACACTCCCCGGGCCTTTTTTTCTATTTCACCTTCTTATCCTTGGACTGATGGAGACCTCTTGTCTCTGCGGTGCACGCACTCCCTCCTCCTAGATCCTCTTCTTCCCGACTGAGCCACGGCTGCATACTGTTCCAGTGAACTCACCCCTCTTCTTACCTGCCATTCAAATTGACACTAACCACTGTGATGCTGTCTGCAAATAACACACGTTCACTAGATTTCCTCACGGGGACCCTTGCCCGCAATCTCTCCTCTCGAAGCCTGGAGCGGAAAACCTGCTCCGACGGGAGCGTGGGTTTGGGCTGGGTGCGATCGTTCCCACTGAGCTTTGTCCCCTCTCAGAGATAGGTGTGGTTTTGGTTGAATGCATTTCAGTCCCTCGTAGGACTTTTTTTCCCCACCATAGTCCTGTTTACACTCACCAAACTTCTCGTGAGCTATGCACATAGCTCTCACTTGGCAGATTGTAAAGAGGTTAAGCTTTTAAAGGCACATGTTGTTAGCCCCGTGTTGGGAAGGAAAGGTGTTTGAGAGGGGCTGGATACTGTTAGAGATCTGATAAAGCAGCCAGAGCTCTGCTGCGTTCAGCGGACTTGCTGCAGTTGTGCTTTTTTGCCAAAGGGAGAAATGTGATTGAAATCAGTCTGCTGCTGATCCCAAAGCTTGTTTTCAGTCTACAAACCATTGCACGATAAGGGCTATAGGGATCTTGAAACATCTGTCACCTTCTATCCATGAGAGCAAGGATTTCACTGCATCAGTGGGGACCTCTGCCTTTTCTGGCTGTTTCTCAAGAGTGCATGTTTTTCCTCTGGGAAAACATCCCCATTTCTCTGTATCTTGGTAGAAGCAGCTTTTAATTCCAGAGTATGACTGGGAATCGTTTGCATGAGACCACAGGGCACTTGGCACAGGTCAGAGCAGAGCTGGGACAGGGCTGGGAATGCCACACAACCCTGTGAAAGTCCCAGCGCACCGTCCACGGTCCTACTCCTGGTTGCTTCATTTGCGTTTGCAAAGCTCATTGAGATGAAACTGAAGAGAAGGAGGAGGAGTATGATCTGATGAGTAACAGCGCTGGGAGGCAGGACTCCTGCCTCAGTGCTGCTTCTCCGTAACTTGCTGTGCGTCCAAGCAACTTCGCCTCTCTTTACCTGAGTGTAAAGAGAGGGGAAGAGAACCGTGTATGGGCTGGGGACGTACTTACCTACCTCTCGGGGGTGTGAGGCTCGCTCCATTTGCAGAGCAGTTTTAAGACCCTGTAGTGAAAGGCGCTGCGACTTCCACACTGTGGCAGCAAACCCCGACGCTCTCCTGACAGATGAAGTACTTCACTCGCACAGACGTAGCAAAGCTGCGTCTTGGACCCCAACCAGCTCCTCGCAGGCAGCGGCTGTCGCAGCTTTCCCGGGGAGAGGGCTGAGCAGATGGGGCAGCGGGAGAAGGGCTGCAGCCACGCAGTAGCTGGGCTGCACAGAGCTCGCTGATGTGCACCTTGATGGGAGTGTCTGAACTCACCGTGGGTTCTGCATCTTGGCAAAATCCCCTCGCAGCCCAGTTTTGGAGAGCCGGTGGTGACAGTGGGTCTGTGTTAGAGAGCTGTGAAGAGAGGTGGACGCAGCTACCTGCTCACCTCTGCATGAGATGTCTGGGTGGACATCTTGGACATAAATGGGGAAGAGGAGGCACTCAGATCTCTATTAAAGCTCCATTTCCAAAATAGCTTTTAGAATTTACCCCAAATCTCCCTTCGCGATCACCAGTTGGCACCAGCGGGGAGCGGTCAGAAGAGCAGCCCTGGGCTATTTGTACAGCTGGTATTTAGGGGCTAGAACAAGCTCATCCAAGTTTTGCCAGGGCTTTAGAGCTGTCACCTGACAGCTTCTGTTTCCCCAGACTTGGGGTGAAATCTGATGTTTCAAAATCTTTATTTAGCTCTTTCTCAGGAATGGGTTTGATCTCCCAAGTCCATTGTGGCTTAATGGCACCGAGCGGCAAACTGACTTCAAAATAAGGGCCAGCCTAGTAAGAACCCGAGGGAGAGGACTAAAGGGATTGTCTTACAGCAACAACAACAAAAAAAGGAAAGCTCAGTCTAGTACATATATTTCATATGTCATGGAGCCCCTTAACATAGAGCCAGTGCTCCTCTGCCTAAAGACCCCTGAAGCAGAGGTCGCACTGCAGCTGCCCGAAGTGCTGCAGCGCCGTCCTGCCAGCCGGAGCGTCATGGACAGCAGAATATTGCTGTGTCCAAGGTGCTCCGACAGGTGGGTTTGGGTTTGATCAGCAGCTTTCCAAGCTGTGAGAGTGCCCTGAGGGTTTCTATATCCTTCAAAGAGAAACCGAATTAATGGTAGCGGTGGTAGCGCAGTTTCTATGTGTAAGCATTTACCATGCAGTTGCCCACCCGTACACCTGATTTTAGAGGGTCTGAGCTCTTGCATCTCCCCTGCCTTCAGCTGGGAAGGGCAGGTTCTCAGCACCTCCTAAAACCGGGTCACTAGAGCATGTGCCTTTCTAAGGGTGACCGTCCAAACCCAGCTGGGATCACAGGCAGCCCTGCCTAAACTACAAAGCTTCTGCTGTATGTCCATAACCCTCACTGTTGTGTCTCATCTCCTGGCCATACGCCTCATCTTTCCCAGCACTTGGTTTTTTATGACTCGGAAATCATTCATTCCATTATCTTCCTTTCTGTTTGCCTCTGAAAAGCTGATCTCCAGGCAGCTGTCTCCTACCACGGAAAAGTAGTAACGGGGCAGAGACCTAAGAAGCAGTGGCCTGCTGACACGAAGATCATCTCCATCTGGCACTGGTGTCTGCCTCGGAGTGGGTGCATGGCTGCTCAGTGAGGGCTCCCAAAGCAGAGGGGGGAAAGGGATCCCAGCCACCAGCTGAGAAAAGCAGCTCTCTCCATTTCTAGCGAAGGAAAGTTGAGACTTCCGAGGCCAAGAGCGATGTCACCTTTTCTAGTTTGAGACAAATGTCTTTCGACCCGTTTCTTTTTTAACGTCTGAAATGATATAGAGCAAATCCAGTTCACAGTTTAAATGTAGCACTGCAGTTTTTTGGTGAGGAAAAAAAACCCAGATATCTCCTTATTTACTGAGAACCCACGCAGTCCGGCAAGGAGTACAATAGAAAGTCTTAGCAGTGAGAGTGGTGTGCGCATCTCATAATGGTACTTAAATTTGCTTCAGTTCTGGGTGAACAGTAGAGAACGCCAAATTCTTGGAAATAACTTCCTCCAGTGTGAGAAGCCTTGCAGGGTAAGTCTGCATCTGTTGTTTTCAAAGCTACTCCATGCTTTTATAGCAAATGGAAATAACTTAAGGAAAAGAGTCTGCAAAGGATCTTTCACCCCACAGTGGTTGTGGCCAAGTATTACCGATGGTACAAAGCTTGCTTCCCCTACAGAGAACCGTTGCGTTGCAGTACTTGACATTTCTATGGCAAGGACACAATTTCTTCCCATTTACGCACTGAATACCTGGAGACGACTCCCTTCTCCAGCCTCCTGTGCACCTGTCTTGTTTTTAAATGCAGTTATGCCCTGAAGGGTTGGGTTTTTTTAAGTATATTCAATTGTGATTTAGCACTTTTTTTGATACTAGCTCATTATTTAATTAGTGCAACAGTTTCAGAAGATGAACAAATAAGGAGTTAAATTTTGGGCATTACACTGAAACAGTCCCTACCTGAGGATAAATCGGATCAACCTAAGGATGGCTTGGCCCCCGTCTAAGTCCGGTATCCCCAGATACCAGCGTCTCGAAGGTGCTGTGTGCTGGCTTTTCTTTTGAATTACCAGAGTATTTAACAGTAATTTTGGCTGTGACTGATGTGTTTTCACAGTACTGTTCCCCTCAAGGGAGAGATGTTAAAATGGTTGTGATTTTAATTCTTGAGACGCAGAAATGTAGCGCAGCATGTTTGTTATCATCTCGACAGGCATTGTAACAGTTGGGATGTGGTACCCTGCTGCTTTACTAGAATGATATGCCCAAATAATTTCTGTTTAACTCCAGTTGCTGCTGTATGTCAGGATTTCATTTAGTCTCTCTAGCCAGTAAGGCTGGGAGAGAAGTGAACCGTAATCCCAAGGGCATAGATCTGTAAATGATTAGAAGGGGGAAGTGGAGATTTTTTAAGTTGATGAATTTAGGAAACCTAACATTCCTTGTTATGCATATGTTGCAATTCATACTGGTGTAAGTGTAAATATTTGGTGTGTTGGCAACAAGTCTTTTTGGAGAGATTGCAAATTGAACCTCTGCTTGGGAGGAGGGACGCCTTTCTTTTTTTGATGCGTGAGCTTTTTGAAGGTTGGCTTGGAGGTGAAGTGGTGATGAAGACTCCAATCTTCAGGGGACTGGGCTTGGGACCCTGGTGGTCCTTTCCAGTCCTGTGTGTAATCCTATGGTTGTCTTTAGTGATCCAACAGTTCTTTAGCCAGATACTCTCCTTCTCACTTCATAGACAAAGCAATTGTTTTGGCAGTGCATCTCCTCTTTTATTTCGATGGGTTTTCTCAAGGTACTCGCGTGCTGGAGGCCGATCCTGGACCATGCCGATCACTGACTCCTGGTAATCTGTTAACCCATCCGTTGCACAGTGTTCTGGCTCTTCCTCCCTACGGGGTGTCGTGCTATCTGGAGGAAAGTGCCCTAAGTTTCTGGTGCTGAATATGACTTTGAATCAAAATGCATCTGCTGTATTACCTGCCTGGGAAAAGGTGGTGCTGCCTTGGGCCTCGTTCCCCTTTTTAAGGACAGATTGTATTTTACAGACTTTGGTTTGTGCGTGGCATGAGTCCAGGCTGAGAACTCAAGATAGGTAAACCAAGATGCAGAGTTGTCTTTTTTTATATAGGAGGGGATGATTTTTATTTTTTAAAATTGAAGCTGCTTTATCCTTTTTAATTTTGTATTTACAAAAAAAACAAAGCTAATCTTAGCTGTTCAGCTGTCTTTGAACTTGCTTTGGGATTGTTCTTTTTAGAAGAAATTATGCAACTTTTGCGGGGTACGTGCCTGTTGCCCTCCCAGGGAGCAGATACGGCACCTTCCAGGATGTACCTCTAGTGAAAAGCTGGTACCTTCACGAGGCTGCTGGGCACAGACCAGATGCCAAATGGTCCCTCCGAACATGTCCAGTTCTGTGTGCAGCTGAAGTGGAGTCAGTGGCTTTAATGCTCCTTCTGCCCCACTTCAGAAGGTTCTAGCAGCAGAATTTCCCCTGGCTTTCTTCGGCTCGCATCATTTCCATGCAATCAGATCTTTATTTTAGAGCAAGCACAGTGTTTGCAACGCTGTCTTGTTGCAAAAGGTCTCCCTTTTAGGTCTTTCATTGGCATTACTCACTGCTTTTTTTTTTTTTTTTTTTTAATCCAAAAGGAAGTAACTGTGCTGCTCTTGCAAAGTCGATCTAGCTCAAACATTTTTCTTACCCATGGAAGAATAACCTGAGATTCCCTAACAGGGCAGAGAACAGTCGAGTTCAGTTTGCAACGTAGACGTTTTTGCTAATTGTGATGTATGGCAGTGGGACTGATTTGTAATACAAATGTTATTTAATCTGTCTGTATTTTGATACTTGAATTTCCTTTTATTTCCTGTATATACAATTGTTAATCTGTTCAAATTTGTCTGAATTTTAAACATCTTGTGGTACCAAACATAACCAATCTGTGCAACAACATAGACTGACCTCACTACAACAAGGCGAGACTGTAAATATTCCTGGGCTTCCAGCAGTCGTTTTGTTGTTTTCATAATTGTACAACTTAGAACAGACTGAATTAATAAACAAACTTAGACACACATTGCCCCGTTGTCACCGTGACCTCAGTGTTATAGCGGTTAAAGCAACGCTGTTCTCGTCCTCATCTAACAGACCTGAGCAGCGAAGGGAAAAGGGGGTGAGAGCAGGCAGCGGTGCCGTGTTTAATTAGCTCCATCTCGTGCTGTACCCGCACTTCCCGGCTTAGTAAATCCGAGGAACAAGAACACGTCGGAGCGTTGTGCAGAGATGATGTGCCACGGTTGTGGAAGCAGAGCGCGGAATGCCAGTAAGCCGGGCACAGGCCCGTGCTCGTTCTTTGGCAGCAGAAGAGGGGGGCTGTGCTGCCCTGAGGCGCGGGGCGTGCAGGATGGGGAGCGCTGGCTGCCCAGTAGTCGCTTTGGTTGAAGCTGCTCTTTTTGCAGTTAGTCATGATGATCCCAAATATTGAATATTATTATTTTGAGACAAACTATGCATAAAAATGCATCCACGTGTTCTGTTAAAGACAGACCTACCTATAGCACAGCGGTCTCCAACCGCTTTGTGTAAGTTCTCCACATGGTGGTGTGAAAAGCTCATTTTTACCCCTGCTAATGTGCATCTGCAAGGATTGTTCTACTGGGGACTGCTAGGACCCTAATGTCCTCACGATAAACACTAACATCACTTTTCTGCAGCACGGCAGCAAGCGGTTCATGTAACAACAGTTTGGGCCAGCAAAGATTTTTGGCTTGCCAAGAAGTAGGACATTTTCATTACGTAAAATTAGAGCAAGAAATCCAGACATTTAAATACAGGCTAAAGTTCAGATTTTCATGTCAAGTAAAATCTGGCTGATGTGAAATACTAAATACACCAGGGATTGCTAAATTTGTACCATATGTTCCATTTCTAATAATTCAGTAAGTCAGGTTTTCAAGCTAACATTGAAATATATTGAGCAGTTTTAATGATTTTAAATACCATGTGGCTTTATCAAATGCAAACAGCGTCCCTGGGTTGTGACTAACGTTTCAGCAAAGTAGGTTACAGGCCCATGGCAGAATTAACACCTTGAATTAAAAAAAGCCTAAGCTGCACGGCAGTTTTATGAGCTCCGCATCCCATTGCCTTCCCCACCAAATAGTGGCAGTTTTTTGGGGGGGGTAAAAAGCCACTACCTTTTGTAGTCGAGAGGTTTATTCAGATACTGACATGCCAGGAGTCACTGCCCAGTAGCAATGCTGGCCCCAGTGGATTTGTCCGATTGATTTTTACAAGCTGAAGCATGATTTGAGAAACTGCTGGAGAATGCGTCCCGCCCCTGCCTGGTACGTGGTGAAGATGATCAGAAAGAATCCATCCCTGCGTCTGAGTCTGGTTCTGCGTCTGGGAGAAGCACCTTCTTGAGAATTCCCGAGTAATAAGGTCCAAACCCCTGCCTGTTGTGGTGGATCATGCTTCCAAACCTGCGCCCAACTTCCAGCAGCTCTTCCTGAATGGGATCAAGGCCCTTTGGGAAACCTTTTTGAGAATTGTGTCCATCCAGGGAAATGAAAAGGCTGAGGAAGGAATGAATCTGCTGCTCTGTAGGGAGCAAAAGCATGAAAATAAAAGAAATAAATCGACAGTCAACCTTTGCACAGAAAGCTAGTTCTGAGACAAAGGCTTCCTCACGCAGTCAGGAGCAGATCTGAGGACAGCTACGTTGTGGCAGGGCGTTGTGGATGAGTAACGCTCTAGATCAACTCAGGGACACAGGGGACTAACATATTCCTCTTCCAAATATTAAGCAGATGAACCAGCATCCAGCACAGGAACTGAGGGGAATGTGACACAAGGAGAGTACTCGAGTATCAGCTATACTTGCCTTGTTTTCCCTTTGTCCTGGGTAGCTGCCTCTAATGACGGCTACGGCTGGGATACTGGGCTGAAGGACTTAAGAATGCTCAAATCCTTCAAACCTAATGTTAAAGCGGAGCAGGTCAACAGTAAAGATTTTTCACCCACTCCTCCGAGAGTTTTTATACTGCATTGAAGTGTCAAGCATCTTAGAAGTGTAATGGAATACAGACCTTCAGAGCCCGGGATTTATCTTGCCTGCCACAGCAGCATCTTGAAATTGAAAGCGTTCAGGAAGCCTCTCTGAGGAACACAGAGCTGAGATTCAACTACCTGGCTGCTTCAGGTGTTCTTGCACTTGAAGTGAGCATGTGGAAAATGGTGGAGGTGGCCAAGAGTGCAGGCAAGACACGGGTTTGATTCTTAGACACGGAGGGGGGAAGGCTGTCTAGTTCTGCAGCTTCTAATGCCACACCATCGGTGAGTCATTGCCCTCACACACTGCCCAGCCTGTAGTTTATCGAGGTTTGGTTTAGGCTATTAATTCAGCCTTCCAAATTACATCAAAACAAAATAGCCTGCTCTGACATGGAAAGAATAAACCCAAATAAACAGCGTGGTGGAGTCCACACAGGCTGGGAAGGTATCTAACTAGATGAAGCAGCAGGCAGGAAGAGCCTCACCTTATTTTCATAGCTGATAAAAGCTAGTCGTCCATGTGGAAATAATCTTTCCTGCAGCATACTAGCTGCCTGTGGCACTGCAATCTGATGCGGAGTTGACGTTCAGAGTACTAGTAAAAGGTCAAAATAACCAGCTCTTATCCAAACCATTTGAATAAATATTTTGATGGAGCAGCATTATAGGGCAGCTGGTTAGCTGAATACCAAGCAGTGCACTCTCTAGGGATAAATATTATTTAAAGATCTTAGCATGGTGCTTTACTACAGCCAGTGATTAAGCTCTTGCTCTACATCCTAGCCTGAAGATTGCAACACTACCTAGGAACAGACCTTGCACTTGGGCCTGTTTAGCTTTTAGCAAGAATGGGAGGATTTAAGAGATTTTTCAAGGCAATTACTGTTTGGGAGTGTTTCAGGGTGGAATAGGAAAATCAAGGCAGTTTCTAAACCTGGCTTCCCTGGCCCACCTCTCCTGTGCAGACTGTGGGGCCAGAGAGTGAACGCTGATCCCAGGCCTGTCCTGCACGCTCCAGGGTCATTAGCCTAAACCCAAGTTGTAGCCTACAAGTGCAAAGTGGCTTCAAGGTCAAGTTAGACAAAAGCTCAGAGACTCACCAATGACATGTCAGACTGCGTTGCCCTTGTCCGCAATGCTTTTTATCTGGCCTTTCAGGGAAGCACATTTGTCAGTGGTAAAAGCAGCGTAACCCAGCTGCGAGAGAATGCTGCTGACTTCTGGAGCACTTGGTCGCTGATGCCATCTAAAGCTTCTTCACACCTAAATCATGCAAAGGTACATGCACTCCGGCCACAACTCACATTGGCTGGGGAAGGGGCTGTGCAGGCACAGAGCAAGGCGGGAAGCCTCTCCACGTGCCTGTGGAGCGTCACCACAGCCAGCTAGCACAGGACGACCACCATTCAGCCAGAGCTCTGTGAACTAAGCTTCCCTGCCCGGCTCTTTGGCAAGCACTAGGCTGCCCTGCGGCCGACTCATGAACTAGTGATCAGCACTGCTAATTTTTCCCTCTAATCAGGAAGGGACTATTGCTCCAGAGAGTTAACTCCCAGCTAAAAAGCTGGCTGGCTGGCTTCCCCCACTCCTTGCAGTAGACCTGGCTGCTATTTGGATCTCAGATCCTCTTCCACTCCCGGGGGAGATTCCTGCTGCTCATCCCGCAACCAACCAGCGTCTGCATACTCTACTCACTGTTCTTCTGGAAAAGAAAACTCAGAGTAACCCACCTGGTACAAGACAGCCCTTCAAGAGGACCTTTGTTACCCATTTCAGCCTAGCTACAAACCCAGGTGAGCCACACAAGGTGCTTCCACACATGCCACTGGTCACTAGCAGGACTGCAGCTGTGACGGTAAGCTGATTCACCTCCGCTTGTACTTCCTGCAGTGGGGCCTGATCCATAAACAGCACCTGTGAACAGAAACCAAATCAGCCTGTGGGTGTAGAAACAGCAGCTGTGATAACTCAGCAGATCTCAAGCCATGGAGCAGGGCTGTAACATCCCCATGAAGCTGAGTGGAGGGCAGCTGCCTGGCAGCAGGGAGGGTTAGTTTTGTGAAAAATCCAATTTGTTTCACATAGGGAAAAACCACGTGTGATGACTCATGGTGCAGAGGGGACAGAGAGTCTGGCCAATTCTTTCTATAGAAGATGCAGAACCGGTACACTTGTTAATTTTGTACATCTTTATGAAAACGCTGTAAAGGTGTCCAAGCACTTCTCCTACCTCAGGGTATTCCTTTTGCCCAGGCTCCCAGCAGAGCAGATTCACGTATCCTCAAATTAGCACAGACATGAGACTTGGCACAGTTGTGCTACTGCTGACAGCCCCAGCGTGCGTGCAGCAGGTGAGCTGCTGACGGCAGGGCAGGGTGGCGGCTGTGAAGAGGACGCGGACACTTCCGCTGCTGCTTTGCACAGCCACTCTCTTGTGCGATCCAGGCTATCTGCAATGGGGTAACAAAAATGGATGTTTGCAAGAACAGACTGGTCAGGCTAAGTCAGTAAGAAGCGGGTAAGCTATACTGCAAGCTGAAAGGGACGTGCATTTGGAAGACGAAGGCATCGTGCTGGCTCCTGGAACAGTGGGGAACGGCTTACACCATCACTAACATACAATATTAATGTATTGTTGCCAGGGCAAAGGGTTAGGCTACTGAGGCTGGTATCTGGAGAACATTATATTTCCTAGAGGATTTCAGTCTCCAAGAAGCACCTTCAATGGAGTCTGATGAAGGAGAGAGGCAGCCAGAGAGAAATCTTCTACAGCCTAGCAAAAGAGATGTCTACATCAAATGCAGGCTTTCCTCTTTAAGTATGCCTCCTACTAACATTTTGCTCATTCCTCTGAGGATTTCAAAACACTTTAACCTCGTGAGAACTTACAGTTCCTCATGAGAAAGCTATCAGCTCTGTCTTATGCATGCAGAAAACGAACCACACTGAGTAACTTCTTTTCTGCAAGGTATGGTAGTGAAGAGCCTTGAGGAAGGGACCCAGGAGTCCTCCAGCTTTTAGAGGCATTTCTCTCATCTGTTACTGAGCCCATGATGAAAGCATCACCTTTGGAATACTAAAAGTTCCCTTTGAGTGCTTTAATAGCTCCTGTAGAACTAGCAGTTCTCCCCTCCCTTCCCCTCTGACTTACTAGGCAGCCTATCCAAGAGTTCCTGGAATTTCTTCCATTCATACTGGACGGTGTGGTCTTGCAAGTGGGTGCAGAGGCTCTGGATGGTAAAATTCAGCATATCCATTTTCATCAGGCCCAACACCCAGAAAATCTCACTGGGATGAGACACAGTGAATTGAAGGTTTAATACTGCAGTAAATGCTGTAATTGGGGCCATTTTAGAATGCTGAGGAAGGGGAATTCAGATCCTCTGACTTGATTCCATTTTCTCACAAAAGGTCTAATTGGAGTGGTCCCTAAAAATTGCTAGATAAACCAGATTTACTTCACTAAAGACTCTTCTACTGCCTAAATTGCAGCTGGGCAACAGGACTATGTCTACATTGGAAAAAAAATAAGGAAGTCAAAGCCCAGAATGCACAAAAGGGTCCTTGGGCCATAATTCCAAGGCAGTTTCCCCTTAACCCAATATTTTACGGTTGAAGGTTTTGCCAGTCTGTGTAGACCAAGGCTGAGTCAGCATCACCCACCTGAGAAGTTGAGCTGAGTCTGTGAGTACGAGTACCCTCGTACTTCCTCATCTCAAATGGGCGCACACAGCCTTGCCATTGTGCCAAGGATGTATGTGGTGAGACCGTGGATGTCCAGAGCTTCACGCTCAGCCTCCTGTCTAATCAACTCCATGTCCAAGGTCTCTTCAACCTGGCTTCACAGTCGGTTGTGCCGTGGCAGCAGCAATGATAGCAGGGCCTGCCCAAAGAAGCAGCGGTCTCATTTTGTTCCAGGAACTCAACAGTTCTCCAGAGCTGCTCAACAGGAATCAAGGTTGGCCTTGTATTGAGACTAAGCTAACTATTCAGTACACAACTTCTGGGGCACACAATCGCTTTAAGGGAATGCTCGACTCTAATGACTCACTTCAGGATGTCTGCCTACTGTTTCAAATCTTGCAAAGCCTCCTTTACTGCCATGCATGAAAGAAGGAAGTTATCTGTCTGGAGCCTAATGGGAAAGCATAGACTGAAAAAGCGAACTATACACTTCATGCCCTGCTAAGAACATGTGTCTTTTAGTGCTAAACCATGTTCTTACTTCATTGTACACTTAAATAGTAGATACAGCTCCTCATATGCCTAATGAGGTGTCTTTTTATAGAGAATTGCAGTTTTTGTTTGGCAGACACTATACCTGGAATGGCCTACGGCTGTTACTGTAGCCAACAATTCAAACAAAGGCTTTCCATCCTTTCGGTAGAGTATGTGTTTTAAAGACCTGGGACCAGAGAATGAGTTTCCTTCTCAGACAGGTTTTAGAAGGTGCAGTTGTGTAATTTCTGTCTCCCTATAAACTAAAGGGAGCCTATTTTCTCCTCCCTCTTACACATATTCATATAGGACTATTGGGTGTAAGGGGTGAGGTGATGATTCAGAGAAGGCTAATTCTAAGGTAACCATCTTCTCTGGTGAACAACTCACCTCTTTTGTCTTCTGCAGAAGCTGGATTGCCCAAGTATAGTCTGGGGGAGCGGCAGAGAGCTGTTCCTCCAGGCTGTCCCAGAAGGCTTTCTGCAATGTCTCCTTCACTCTGTTTTACAGGCTAAGAAAGAAGAGAGGAGGGGAGGGGTTTTCTGTTAACATCAGACAACCACGACCTCTCAGTTCAATAGGACCATTCCTCTTGGCTTTCATTGTGGTTTGGGTGTTTGGACATTTTCTTCTCTTAGTCTTTATTTCTATCTGGCAGCAATGCACCTCCCCTTTCCCTAGCTCATGGAAATCTCTCTCAACCTAAATTTCCTCTTCTTCTGAAGCGGGACTCCCTCCTTTCAACCCTGTTCATAAAATTCAGCACTTTTAACCTGTCTTAACTGAGGGGTAAAAAGAGCATAGCATTTTTCAGGGAAACTCTCCAAGCCCTCAGAGAAGATCAAGAGAATGTTTTTCCAGCTAGTGCTTGGTTTTGCAATAAGAGAATGTCAGTGACTTAAACAGATCTTTAACTAAAACAGGCACCTCAAAGGAGATCTTCACTGAAAAGTCTGCTTTGTTCTTGTCAAAGTCACAGCTTATACAGCTGAAGCCTGTAAATCTTTCAATGCTAGTGAGTCATATCTGATACTCATCGTATTTAAGAACAACTAGTAAATCATGAGGCAATGAATAAATAAAACAAGCTCCAACATTTTTTTTATTTCAGGAGCCATCTTATTTTCTTGTTACTTCTACAGTCAGATCCAAACCCACCTCCTTCCCACATTCTCACGTTTTCTGTCACGTGACAGAAAGAAGCCAAGCCTGAATACACACACACACACACACACCCCACCCCCCCCACCCCCCCCCTTTTGGGGGAGAAACTGGGCACTTGCAGTTTGAAGTCACTGTTGAGTACAATTGCATGCACAATGGTCAGGTTGGAAATGTCATCAGTTATTTGCTGTAGCTCGTTCATGGAGAGAGCTTGTGGAGGGCTGGCTGTAGAAAAGCAGAATAAAAGTGAATGAGAGAAGGTTTAAAAACAAAATTACTGGCCAGCTTTTAAAGTGACAAAGTGAAAACGTGCACATTTGCGTATAGACGATACCCCTCACCATACGCGTGAAGGGACCCCTCCTCCTCCTCCTCCTCCTCCTCCTCCTCCTCCTCCTCCTCCTCCTCCTCCTCCTCCTCCTCCTCCCCCCAGCGCTCCCGCTCCCGCTCCCGCTCTCGCTCCCGCCCAGCGGAGCCCGGAGGCCGTCGAGGCCCCGCGGGCCAGTCCCACGCCGGCGCGGGGCTTCCACGGAGCGCGGCTGACATCTAGTGACGGCCGGGAGCCAGAGTGTCCAGTGAACACGGAATTAAACATTTAAATAATAATATTTAACCCCATTTAAATGTTGGCGGCAGGGCTGGGGGAGAAGCCCCGAGGCCACCCACACCGGCAGCTCGCCGCTTCCCGGCTCTGATCCCCCTTCCTCGTACCGGGCGGCGGGCCGGGAGCCGGCAGCTCCTCGCCGCGGGGCCCGCCGTCCTGCCGCGGGGGGTGCTCGTCGCCCGGCCGGGGCCGGGGCTCGGACATGGCGCTGCCCGCCCGGGGTGGCCCCTCTCCCCTCACAGAACGGCCATCAGCCCCGGCGCGTGCCGGCCCCGGCCCGCCACACCTTCGAACAGGGCCGAGCCACGGCGCGGAGGGCGGGGGGGGCAGCCCACTGCCGTTAGCCTCGGGGGGGCGTCCCGCACCCACCCTTAGGGCGGCCGCACCTCGCTAGCGCCAGATAGCCGTCGCCAAGGCGCCGCCGTTCCGCGGGGCGCCGCGCAGAGCCGCCGCCTCCCGGGCGCGGCCTCACCGGAGGGCCGAGCACCCCTCCGCGCTGGCGCCGATGGGCCGCTCCGCACCGGGAACGGCCGCAGCCGCGGGGTCCCATCGGACCCCCCCTTCCTTGCGAATGGAACGCGCCAGGCCTCGGGCCGAGGCGGCGCAGCGGGGCTCTCCCACTGGAGGCGGGGTGTGTGTGGGTGTGGGTGTGGGTGTGGGTGTGGGTGTGGGTGGGTGTGGGTGTGGGTGTGGGTGTATGTGTATGTGTATGAGACGCGACGGCGGGTGTGAAGGGAGGGGAGGCGGCCGGGCGAGGCCTCGCTGTGGGGCGTTTGCACAGGCACCCGGGGGCGGCTCTGGGAGCCGCGGGCGCTGAAGGCAGCGGGGGGGCGGTAGCTTGGTGCCTGTCGCTGCCGGGGTACCCACCTCAGACCTGTCGGAGGGCATGAGGGGAAAATGGGGACTCTGCAGTGCCAGAGAGGCTCCGGAGAGCGCTGCTGGGCATGCAACAGCTGTGGCCTCCCTCCTCCTCATATCATGCATCTGGTTTTGTCCATTTTTCTTTCTGGTGGGCCCAGAAAGCAGTGGCTGACTCTGGCCACCTACCCATTTGTTATAACCTTCCTTTGACTTTGCGGGGACTGGGATTCAATCTGTGGGGCAATGCCCAGTCTGGGATGAGGCTCCTTGTGTGCCAATGAACAATTTGCCTTTCTTCTCCCTTCCATCATTTATTTCCCTTCCCAATTCATTCCCTAAGCATCCAAGAACACCCACCAGCAGGCACCTGCCCAGTCAGGGCTGGAGCTGGGAGGTTACAGAGTGCGGCGGGGCCATGGGGCAGGGGACGAGGGGTCTCGGGGTCTCGCCATCTTCCCGGCGCCACGTGCGTGCAAGGGACAGGCGCGGGAGCCAGCCCATGCGGGCGCCGCGGCCTTCATCCGCCCCGTGTAAAACAGCCCTGGCACAGCCCTGTCCTCCAAAGTCTGTGAAACCCTTAAGATGTCTGCGTGTTGTGGCTGGAGAAATGGAGAGGATGAAAGGCACAGGGCTAGCACGCCATGCAGGGATGGACAACCCCGTTACCAGCCCTAATTAGTTACAGCTTCACAGCTGGGCTGCATGAACGACACTGGGCTCTCTTAGCCTGCTGCCCTTGCAAAGGAAAGTATCCCAGGTGGGTTTAAAGGTGGTTGGAGCTGCCACCATTGCCCTGAGTTTGCAGCAAGCTATGAGTGCAATTAATGCAGCTCAGCTAATGAGTTGTAACCGGTTTAGCTGTCATAAATGATTGCAAGCCAGGGGGTAGCCATAGCCTGAAACCACGTCTGTCCCGTGGTACATCTGCAGCGCAAAGCTGTGTTGGAGTGATCTTAAACCGTCGTCGATTTCCTCAAGCCCCCAGGGAGCTGTAAAAAATCATCCCATCAAAAAGCAATTAAGGGAAAACTGCTTGGCTTGGGCAGTGCCGCAGCAACATCGGATGACGACTGGCCCTCGGCTCGGGGGTGGACGCCACTGAGAAACGAGCTGGGAAAACCAACTGCCCTGAAGCACAGATGGCTCTTTCTTCTTGCTCCAAGCACCCCAGGGCCCATCCGGTGTGTGGGGTTTGCCAGGTCACCCGGCCCCGGGGGGTGGAATTCACCTCCTCCCGAACTGAGGGCAGTGCAGTCTGGCAGCACAGACCTTAACACTGATTTCTGTGCAGTCTGCAGGCAGGTGGACACAGTTTTTGGTTGGTGGTTTCTTTTTTTTTTTTTTTTTTAGTTTAACTGTTTTTCCAAGAGAGAACGCGTGTCTCAGCACAGTAGGCTGACCCTGGGCAAAAGCAGGGCTGTCTGCACGCCATGTGCAAGCTGACAATTATTGTGTGAAAATTTCCAAAAATACGATGTGCAATGCCTCAGAGGGGCAACTGGAGCAGCTCTTGCTGGCTCCTGCATGGAAAACTCAATACCAGGAGAAGGCGACGGGGCCCCATGCACATGGTGCAAAGTTCACATTTGCACGTGCAGGAGCATTCACGCAGTGGGTTCATGCTAAAGAGCTCCTGCACCCATGAACAGGGGGCACAAAGAGGCTTTGGGTGGTGGCTGCTCTGCCCAAAGCTGTAAGAAAGGGGCACGCAGGCGGTTTGTGGGCATGAAAGCAACTGGTCATGAGAAATAAAACCAGTAAAGCTCATCGTGAGGCCAGTCTAGCCCAAATACCATCCAGGAATTCCCCCTAGTGCTCTCTGTTCGGCTACATTCAATGCCAGACCTGGCTTTGCCCCTTTCTGATCCCTAGCTTCATGTGAGGAAGCTGAGGGTGGAGCAATATCATTTATAGAGAATAAAACAGCACAGCTCTCGAGGTGACTTCAATTTGCTCTTGTCTCTCTCTGTTTCAGAGCAGGGCCCACTGCTCCCAGCCTATAAATCCTGATCCCAGAGGAGGCAATTGTATGTATTTAAATATATATGTGTTTGCCCTGCATTCACTTCCTTTCCCAAGGGACTGGTGACATGAAGAATTGTAATAGCAGAATGTATTTTTAATGCATTTCCTGCAGATTTCTGCAAGGGAATCCAATTCCTGTGTGACTTTCACTTGCCATAAAGCCAGAAGACCTCAGGAGCACTGATAATAGGCAGGGTGGGTTTTTTAATCTACCTTTTTAATGAGCTCCATCCATCCCGCTGATTAGATTAATCTCATTTATTTTAGCCAAGCCATCTAGCTGAAATCCCAACAGAGGAAATTGCGCTTTTGAGTGTTTCAGGGTGAGTGCTTGAGTGTCAGGCAGCAAACTCCACGAGGACATTTCCAATTTGCCCTTTTATCGCCTCGGAAATTTGTAGCCCCGACAATCACATTGGGGAGGGACCGTCCGAGCTGCAAACCTGTCTGCATCACCAATAGTGCAGACAATGTGCCACAGAGAGCCTGTGCATCTCTCCTCTCCCCTATTTTGAGCAACTCCACCAACAGAGCAAAACCAGCCCCACGGGGAGGGCTCAGCTTTCCAAAAAACCTTCCATCTTCTCGGCAGGAGCAGGACAGAGAGAGGTCCGTGGATGGAGCATCCTTGCTGGTGGGACAGCCACGCTTTTGCAAACCCACCGGCACGACCCCGCTGGGGGCAGCAGTGGGTGGGAAGGGCCCGCTTGTTCAAACAGAAATACCTTTGGCAGCAGCTGCAGCTGATAGAATGGGAAATGGATTTTTTGTTTAAAAGATGGTGTTGTTGTTTCAAGCCTGACAAATGTGAAAGTCCCCATTTAAAGGAGTTGAACTGGCAGTGAAATTGGTCACTGTTTGCACACCCACGTGCCAACGGAGGCAGCTGAAAGCAAACTTCTCATGTATCCTGATCCAAATCACCTGGGAGCAAAGCTTAGCAAGCATGGTGCACCAAGCTGTGAGCAGCCACCCAGCCACGGAAGGCTCTCTGCAAAACAGCAAACCCTGTTCCAATGGGAGAGGCAAAGCCCAGTTGGTGTTACAGCCCTCCACTTCCAAAAAATGAGGGAATTTGGAGCCTACAAGCTACAGCTTTGGCTCTGTTAGAAATTCTCTTTCTAGGAGGAAGACAATCAGGGTGGAGGGCAGAAAGTGTTAGCAGGTGTTTTGGGAGGGTGTGGAGGGAAGAGCTGGGGAAGCCAGGAGGTTTCCTCTGCCCCATCAGCCAGGAAAGCTATTTTTGCAGGAGCTCTCTGGGGTACCAGACAAGGTCAGGATTGTTTCTGTGCTGGATGCTGGTGCAAATATGTGGGCAGGTGGCTGAATCCCAAGGAGCTCACAGCTTCCCTGCAGGTAAATGAAGTGTTGTTGTCTGCTTTGTCCAGGTGAGAGGATGTCTTGGTGTCGGGTCTGCTGTAGCCCCTGATTTTGGTTTTGGAGTCCTTTGGAGAGGCAAGTGTCTGCTGCGGTGATGGCTCTGGCGTGGGTGTGCAAGGTGTGTATGTGCCTGTGAAGCACCACATGCTTCACCAATGACTACAGCATCTATTAATTCCCTCCTCCTAAGCTGGTGCGTGACCTTTTCCATGAGACATCCCATATGCGTGAGCTAGCTGTTGCCACCTTGGTCACAGCACACGTGTCTGAGCTATGGGGACTGGCCACTTCCAGCAAACCATCATCTATCCTGCCCAGCCTTCTGTGGCCAGCACCCCATCTCAGGGCATTTCAGACTGATCCCGTCATCTGCATACTTAGGGGATGGGTTGGTGCTGGGTAAACTGAGGCTTGGAGGGGTTTGGCTCGTGGTCACGTAGGCAGTCTGGCCAGAGCCCAGGCGTTGTGGCAGAGAGACGTGCGCGGGGCCGGGGAGATGCTCCTCGTGCTGTCTCACCCCATCGGATGCCCCCAGACCCAGAGTCAGTTTTGGGCTCCACATGCAAAGTGCCTGTTCACTGCCAGTGCCGCTGGCTCTGGGTAATCTTTGTATTTGCTGACTTTACTTAATTATCGCTTGGTGAAGAGCTTGGCTCTGGCAAAGCTGTGGTACGGGAGGCCCAAACCACACACAGCGCTCGGGGAGGGATTTTGATCCCAAAAAAAAAAAAAGTTCAAAGGTGTTTTTGGCTTAATGCGTTTTATCTAAATTGCTTTATGTTCATTAATCTGGATTAACACAAATGCTCTTGGAACAGCCGGCTGGGGAAGGGTTTGCTCAGCTATTCCAACGAGGACAGACTTTTCCAAAAATGAAAAGTTTGAGCTGGAAAAAAAAAAAAAAGCCAGGTCCTGTGTGGCGTTGAGTACATGCAAGCCCTGCGAACAGAGCAAGGCTGTTCCCTTCCCCACTGCCCAAATCCACGGGGTGCCTTTGAGAGTCATCCTTGGCACCTGCATACCCTAATGACTGAGCGGCTTCCCCCGCTGCTGGCGGAGGATTAATCCCCCCATTCTGTCTGGGGCGATGCGAACCCTTTTTTGGCTGGCATGCCAAAGCAGTTGGCAGGAGTAGTTAGTGAACTTCAAGGTAAATTGCAGGTCAAGCCCAGATTTGAAGGTGGTGGTGGGCACGAGTGTGACCCAAGGAGCCATGTGATGTGGGCGACGTCCTGGAGAAGCAGGTGATCTCCCCGTCCTCTCCTTTCCCCAGGGCTGGGATTAGGAGAGATTTTACAGCTGAGTGGCCAGCCTCATGTTAAGATTTGGTTTGTATTGGCTCAGCCCCTCTGGCCCCTTGTCCTCAGGAAGGACCTTTTAGGTCTTTCTTGGCCATTTTGCATGTCAGCAGGGCAGTTTGTGCCTGCCAGCAACCTGTCCCTGGGAGGGATCACCCTTCGCATCTATAGGGACTTCCCACCTTGAGAACAGGCAGAGAAACACCTAGTGTGGAAACCGGGACTCATAGAAGAGGATCATGAAGCCCAGCACTTTGGAGAGGGTTGTCTCATGCTTGTGCATTTGCCTGGGATCTGGGTGCACTTTCTTGCCCTGCAAAAGGCTTCTTGTGCAGCCTCAGGCAGATCCTTGCACCTTCGAGCTCAGTTCCTCCCATGCAATGGGGAGAGCAACCCTTTCCACCAGCTGCCCGTGATCAAGGATAGCTTGGGTGCCACAGGGAGGGGGTCAGAGACCCATCAGGGACTGACAGATCAGCTCCACGAAAGACCCAGTTCCAGCTGTCAGCAGCCACAAGTGGCAGCAGGAAAGCAAAGCGTTCCTGCCGAGCTGAAATGGAAGTTGTAAGCAGGACCTGGGCGCTGCCCAAAAACCAGGGGACTCCCTCCTCCCCCTGCCCCAGCGCAAACAGCAGATTAACAATTTATTTGACATGTTGCGGCTGGTTAGTTCCTTCACCCGCTCCCCTGATCAGAGGGAATAAATGTTGCAGTGTGCAATAATGTTCATTTCAGGTGAGGGTAAATATAGAAAGGAAAACCTGCTGAGAGTAAGCCATTTATTTCTGTGTTTGGAAGCCTCTGCTCATAAACAGTCAGTCATACCCATTTGGAAAATCCCAGCGTGTTTTTTTTGGCCATCCTAGAAGAACATTTACTTTCCTGTAGGTTAAAAAGTTCGTTTTAAATTAAAAAAAAATAATAATGGCATCTCACTTCCAGCTGCCCCTGGGTGTTTAGAGCTTGTTGACACAGTAAGGCTGCTCTGTTCTTGTGCAAAACTGGTCTGGTGCAGGGTCACGGGGGAGATCCTGCAGGGCTTTCCCAGCTGGCGGTGCTGGGGGAACCTTGTTCTTTGGGTTCCCCTTGTTCCCCTGCTTGTGCTGGGCTTGGGATTTTGTCAGACCTTTCAGCCACGTGTGGGGTTAAAACACCCAGCTTTTGGGGGTGCCACTGGGTGAGAATGCAAGGAGGCACTTGGAGGGATCTTGGGACCCATGCTTGGGAGGCTGGGGTGGAGGGGTGAACCCGTCACGCTGAGCTCACGCTGGACCAGGAAACCTCTGAGGGTTTTTGGAAGAGCATGCCAAAGACAACAGGATGGTGAGGACTGCAGGAGCATCCACCAAACAAGCCAACAGCCAGGGTAAGCCTGTGCCCTGCTGCTGCTGCAGCATAAGAGAGATGCCCCAAAACAGCATTGTAGGAGGGGGCTGAAGAAGGAGGGAACCCCCTTTCTCGGCCAGGCTCTGTGTCCCTCCTCTACCCCGAAAGCGGCACCAAGGAACCATGTGTGAGAGAGCAAAGCAGCCAGCTTGAATTGGACAGCTGCCCTGCGTCGGCTCTCCATAGCTGGCACCAGCCGAGCGGGAGCCAGCTCCCAGCTCTGAAGTTTTCTGCAGTCAATAAGGGTCTCTCCGTGTTTTCCGACAGGCTTTGGATTTGGCTCGGGTTTGCCTTGGTTTCCGAAGGCAAGAGGCAGTTAAGTCTCTTGGAAGAATGAATTAATTAGCAAATGCCTTTGGTCAGGTCAGTGCCCTCAAGTAGTGTGCTTCATCCTTTAAAGCAATGCCTCTGCACCCAGGTAAGCCGCTCTGAAAGGCTTATATTACCCTTAGTATTTTAAAAGCTACACATACATCATCCCTGAGGAACCCTTTTTTTTTTTAAAAAAAAAAAAGGAGAAAAAAGCCTCCCCCAAAAAGCAGTGTTGACTCTAACGGTGGCATTTGTGTAAGCAACAAAATATTGACGCAGTTGGCTGGGGTCTGGCTGGGGCTTCTGGAAATAAACTGCTGCCTTGTTAAATTGTAGATGGAAATGCAAGTGGGAAAATGACTGACATCTTACATAAGGCGGGCAAATAAAATCGCTGCTTTACTACAGCGTGAAAAAACTCAGGAATTAATAGGTCTCCTTCTGCTCGGGGGTGTTGGATTTATCCCCAAGTAAGATTCATAAACTATTTTAAGGAGAGAAGTGCTACTTTTAAACACGTGCGTCTGGGTCCTGGAGTTAAAGTGGTGTCACCGGTGCTGAGTTAACCCTTGCTTTCTCGTGGTGTGCCAGCCCCAGGAGTAACAGCAGGCAGCACAGGCAGCCCCGTTCTTGGCAGATAGTGCTCTCGCCAGCTATATAGACATATCAACACCTGATAAGTGCTATGAGTTTATTTTGAAGGCTATTAAGTATGATGTGTTCCAACAGCTTATGTCAGAAATGCATTTCAGGCCTCAACCTGAATGCTGAGCTTGATTTTACCTGTGTGGGACATAAAATGCATTTAAAATAAAACACCTGTTTCAGAGCTGTGCCTGGGATGAAGTTGAAGGAGACGCCCAGAGCGTTGCTGAATCCATCTGGGGTGTGATCCAGCACACCCTGAAAGACTCCTATTGACTTCAGTAGCTGTAAGAGCTATTATTGGGGTATCTTCTATGGGACATACAATTAACAGAGCTTTAAAGTGTGATATATCGCTTTCCTTTCTACCCAAAGCCCCTTCCTTCTCCACCCACATCCTGACAATCTGCCAGTTGATGTACATATGCTCGTGGAAAAGCAGGACGAGATAAAAGCCGTATGGAGTGCACAGCAAGTTTGCCGGTGGCACAGGGTCCGACTCGCCAGCAGCAACAACACCAGTGTAATTATACATGCTCCAGTACGATTTCCCAGTAATTATTCTGGAATAAAAGCCTGCCTATTTCTGTAAAAGCTTATGTCACTTGGAAAGCTGTTATAAATTCAGCTGGAAAAAGGGACCCTTATTCTGGGATAAGTGTGGTTAGTGGTTAGCTGGGAACGGGGCTATTCCTGGCGCTGCCATCGACCTTCCTGGTGACGCTGGGTAAGTCACCTCACCTCAGTGTGTGTCACCTTCTCCTGCTGCAAACCGGGAATTACAAACAAGGGCTTTCTCTGCACACAGCATTTTGGGAAGCTCCATGACACTGGAAAAAAGGTGTCACAGGGTGACAGGCAGTCATTTAATGGGACTTGGTGCTTTTTTTTACCCCCCTTGGAGGCATCTTGATAAAATTGTAGGTTGGGGAAATGAGGGATGTAGCCAGGAGCTGGCAATGGGGACTGGATGAGTCGCCGGAGCCTGAGCTGTTGGCGTATTACTGGGAATACAGTGTTTTCCTCTCTGATTTTAAAAATAGTCTATTCTGCTCTGAGTTTTAGGCCACACCCCTCACTAGGGCATCAAAATGTCTTGGCTGCTGTTTTCTTGAGCCAGCTTCTTCCTGCTTGCAGCGTCGGGATATGGTACCAGCATCAATCACTCCAACTGCCAGCTGCTCTGGATGCAGCGAGGAGGTCGGGTACTGCCCTGGACTGGCAGTGCTGTGCCTTTGGTCCTCAGGCACTGGAGGGGAAGGGAAATCTCCCGATTCCCAGCATTGTGGCCTCTTCTTCCTCCAATATCCCTGCCTGATCCAATAGCTGGTTCTGTGATCCCTAAGGTCCCTTATGAGAGTTTTGCTTCTGCCTGTTATTTCGCAGCAGCTTCTTGCACGGCTTCAGAAACCCCTTTTGGCTCCAGCATCATGCAGATATGCACAGTCAGAGCTGAAGATGTGGCTCATTCATAGCATATGGCATTAAATTCATGCTAGAGATGGGGACGTCTAGTTTCAAAGGTTTTTTTCACTTGCACAGATAGTGCAGGGTGGCTCACAAGACAGAATTTGTCTGCTTTGCCAAAGTGGGTGCTGCCCATGGAGCAGATGGACCAACATGCTGATGCAGAGAGGGGAAGGGAGTCTGCCCTGGCACATTCCTGTGACCTCTGGCCCTGCGTGAGCACCGGAGCGGGGCTCACCACTGCTCTGAATTGGTCTCCAGCCAAGGAGGCAGAGGGGGAAAAAGCTTTTTACAGCCCATTAGTGCTCCCCAGAGCCGTTCAGCCCCTCTCGTAATAAAAGTGGTGGAAGCCACAGAAACATTAAGGCCGGTCTGCAGAAGATGCCAGCCTGCCTCCTGGCTCCATGTCCCTTTCCAGTGACTTTGCTGGAGCTGCTGACCCTCCTGGCAGCCCCGGCTGCTGGAAGTCCCTCCGGGAACGCAATAACAAGCTGGCGAGGGCTGGTCCCCCGTCCGTCCCGAGCTCCCCCGGCAAAATGTGCATGGGAGGGTTCCAAGTGCAAATGTGTGTGTGCTAATGGGAAATGAATTGCCTCTTGCCCCGAAGCCTTGCAGCTTGAGGAAAACAACGCAGGGTCTAGGAATGACCTCATATCGCCTCCCAGGGAATGTTTTGCCAGATGAAGGGGGGAGAGGCAGCATCAAGACAGCACAATGTATGTATCTCTCTCCCTGTGTAAACATCCCTGTAGCTGCAGAAACCTCTTAAAACCCTGAATGAGAGGAGAGCAGCTGCTTTGATCTGTGGATGTGGTTGTTATTTTCTAAGTGTGGATCCGTTCTTTTTTTAATTTTGCTTCAAATTAAAAAAATGCCTGTTGTGATCTTTTGCTTTTATTTCTTGGCTAGGGACCGGAGCAGGGTGCAGTAAATTTTCATTATTCCCCATGTAACCATTTCAGCATGGTCGACAATTCCTTGCTGGCTCTTCAGCGCCGCAGCACAATGGACCAAATCTTCTGGCCCTACGTGAAGCCAAAGCAAATGGATTTTGCCCAGAAGTGCACAACGGGGAGTGGAGGCAGCGGGGAGGAGAGTCCTGCCACCTCCTTCCCTGCCTGAAACACCCACACGTGTGCACCCATGGCTCAGGCTGGCAGGGTTGTCCCGATGCCTTTGAAGCCCTCTGGAGAGGGCTCCCAGAGACCGACCTGTGCCAGCCCCGTGCCATGGCAGCAGGAGCTGGTAAGGAGCCATCAGGGCCGAAGCACCAGGCTGTCTTGCAGGCCATTTAAGTGTGATTCATGGCCCTCCCTCCAGACTCCCTGTGTGATCTCGGGAATCTCCATCTGCCTGACTTTCCCCATCTGCGTGCCGGGCAGGGGGACAGCCCTGCGCTTGGAGGGGCACTGCAGCACACGCAGCCCTGGGACCTCCATTGGCCCTTCTGCTCAACCAGGAGGCATACTTTTGTAAGAAAGCAAGATAATATATATATATATTTTTTTTTAGGGAGCTTCTGAACATCAGCAGCTCACCCAAATCCTGCTGCTTTGCTGTGGTGCTTTACAACCCTGTTAGAGGAGTGAGACATGGGGCTCAGCCCCTTCACTCCCCGTGGCATGAGCGATGCTGCCATCGGCCGAGGACCTGCCTTCATAGGAGAGGTCCACCCCCCAGTGCAAGACACTGATTTAACTGGGAGGACTTGGCTGGAGATCCATCCCTGACAAGGCAGTCTAGGTGCGAGCAAGGAGTTTGCTTGTCCCCCCATGCCGTCATGTGGCTGCCCGGTGTTTTGGCATTTTGATTACATACGATACTGTGTATTTAAGACTGGTTTATGGGTGTTTATACTAATGCGTAAACCTGTAATTTAGAAGCTAGGTTATAAATCAACATCGCTGAAGGTCTTGTCCCTCATGCCTTCAGATCGGTCTCCAGATTTAGAAAATGGGTTAGAGGAAAAAAAAAAAAAAAAGGACTGTTTAGTTTTCCTCTGGTTATGATGATAAAGGATCATGGGATGGGATGCGAGCGTGTCCCACTCCGAGGTGTGGCAGCTGGGCACAGGGATCCACCAGCATAAACGAGCAGAGAGTTTCCATTTTGACTCTGCTCTTATAACAGCCGTAAGAGAGACTTGTGTTTACATGCAAATCCCAGCCTGGAAAGAAAAGCGATGCTATGGCTGCTGAGCTGATGCTCGTGGGAGGGTGGTGGCATCCCACTAGTGACGTTCTCTGCTTGTGCCGGGACATGGGCTGCAAGGACCAGAGCCCCTACCCGCTCAGCGCTGCACGTGAGGAGGAGCAGCCTTCATCCCCAAGAGCTACTGGAACAGACTGGGGCTGGCAGGAGAGCCAGGAGCTTCCTCCAGCGGCAGTGCCGAGCAGGATAGCATGTTCCCACTGGTGGGTCATGGTCCTCTCCTGATACATCCTCCTGATGGCACCTCTACATTCATATTTTTATATATAAAATTCTTTTACAGCTTTAATAATAATTTCAGTACCTTTGCCCCTTCTCAGGCTGCCCTGGAGCCTGGCTGTGCCAGGGATTGTTTTGCATTACTGGTTTGATTCAATATAGCGTAGTGAGATGTGCTGTGAGTTCCTGGGGCTAGTCATGTCAGTGCAAGTGCTCTTCTGCTGGATTTCTTATCCCACTGGGCTATGGCAGAGCCAGTTGTCCCTGTTGAGAAACCTCTTTTAGCTATGGTGGGCTGGAAGCTGCCTTGCGCTTAGCTGCCAGCCCAGGCAGATGAGAGTCACACAGACTCCCCTGGCTCCAGGTTCACCTGCAGCCACCACGCAAACATGAATTTGAACACTGGAGATTTGTTTTGGGTGTAATGGGCATGTCTGTGCATCTGTCCTTCAGCTGATGCTGGTCTCCTGCTCCCCTGGAAGGGTCAGTTCATGCATGGGTTTAGGATCCTGACACTTTGCGTGGTGGACACGCTGGCAGCAAGCAGAGCTGCAGGATTTCTCCGTGGGGCTGGGAGGGAGAGCCTTGCCCTTGGCCTCTGCCTTTTGAAATACCCGGCGTGAGGATGAGCTCCTGGTTTCCACACGTGGTGCTCTCCTGGGCTGGCTGTGCTGCATCTGTCCTGTCTAAAGCAGACCCGCTCTTGCAAACCTTCTCCCTCAGGGAAGGTCCCTGTCCCATGAAGGCAGCCCAAGGGTTATGCGTTTTTATAGGGAAAGCACAACTAGACCCAGGGACTCCTCAGCCTCCTCCTGTCCAGCTGCGGTCCCTCCCCTCCTCTCTGCAACGAGATGGCAGTGGGTGCCTTGGCTTAGCTGAACGTTCTCCATCACCTCCAGCACCCTGTATTATATCTTTAGGGGTTACTAGGACAAAAGGGGAAATGAGAGGCTGCAGGGGCAGCACAGTGGGCCAGGAGGACCCTGTGGGCAGGGTGACCGCTGGGGCCCTGGGCCCCCACGTTCCTGGACAGGTGGAATCACTGCACACCTTCCTCCTGCTCCTGGCTCCCAGCCTTATCTCCCACTGCAATTTCCTGGCTGGCGATGCCTCTCCTGACTCAGGGAGCAGAAACACCCCAGAAGAGAGATGGTGCCAGCAGCTCCCAGTGCAGGGGTGGTCATGGGGTGTGGCAGAGGGTCCCCCTGCACCCCTGGGATGCCGGCTGCAGGGGGCCAGGCTGCGAGAGGCTCCTGCAAGCAAACAAAAAAACCCCTGAATATTTTAGAAAGGTCTTTGTCTTCCCCCCCTCCACCCTTATTTCCAGTCCCCCCTCCCCACCTCTCCCTTGCAAACAGCAGACCTGCTCTCCAGTCCTGCTTTCTGCCGGCCAAGCACCCCAAGATGCTCCTGCAGCCACTGAGCCCAGCCAGGTAGTGCCATCTGCAAACTCTTTTTTTTTTTTCCTTATATATATTTTTTTTTCCTTCCCCTTTTCTTTTCCACCTATTGCCTTTTCCTATGCCATATGCCTCCCCCTGCCCCCCCGCTTGCCACCACCCCAAGCCCTGGGCTGGCCGAAGGGCTGCGAGGTGCGGGGTGGGTCTGGGAGTTGCGGGGGGCTTTGCATTGATGCATTGATCGCCCATGGTCTCCGCCTGACCTCCCTGCTCCCAGGGAAGCAGTCTCCATGGCTACTGGCCCTTCTCCTCCAGCGCAGACTGTAAATTCCTGCAGGCAAAGCCCAGCCTTGGGGGTGCGAGGGGGGGAGCCGGGAAAGAGTAACCAAAGCCAAATAGAAAGAAAGAAAGGCTGGGAGAAAAAGGGCGTTGCTTGGTTGGGGCTCTCCTTTCCACTCCCCTTTCTCAGGTCCCCAGCATCAGGGCAAGGCGCCTGCTTCCCCCCTCCAGCGCTGCTGCTCCTGCTGCTGCTGCTGCTGCTGCTCTCTTGCAAAACTGGAATTGGCTGGGATTATTTAAGGAAAAAAAAAAAAAAAGAGAAGGAGAAGGGATCAGAGCAGCCGCCAGAGAGAGGGCGATAGAGTCCACTTTCCTCCAACTGCCCTGGGTCTCCTTCCCTCGCTCTCTCCTCTTTAGCAACACCAAGAGCCCCAAACTGAACCCAGAGCAGCTTTTTCCATCAGTTCAGTTCCCTTCCCTCCCTCTGTCTCACACACGGCAAGAAGAGAGCCCCTTCCTCCTCTTGATTTCCCTTCGCATGCTCAGCCTCTTGTTTCCTCTAAAGCACTAGAAATCCCCCCGTCTTGCCCCCACTCCTCCATGCAGACTGGGATTGCAATGGGAGCTTTGCAGATTGCTGGATTTTCCATCCTTTTCTTTCTCCTCCACTCTGGAAACACGCTGGCAAATAAAGCCAGTCAAGGTAAGAGAAAATCTTCCCAGCTTGAAGGTTTGCTGTTTGATGTGTGTGTTAGGCAGCCGGACCTCCTCTTTAGATCTGGGATTTTATGTGCAGGCTGGAGAAATTAGCAGCAATCACAACAAATAGTGGAGGGGATTTTAAATGTTGTTTGCAGATATTCTTGCCTGCTGCCTTTGATTGGGGTTGGTTTTTTGTAAACTCTTTAATGAGTTGCATTTCTTATACTTTTTTTTTTGTTGTTCGGACTCTTTATCTCAAGGCAAGGGGTGCAGAGGCAGAAAATTAGGGTGGGCAAAAAAGTCTGCGCCCATCACAGGGATAATGTTGATGTTTGGAGGGGTTTAGGGGGGCTTTTCTGGTTTTTGGGTTTCAGTGTCTGTGAGATGAGGATAACACCCATGGCAGTGCAGACGAGGAGGGCTCGTTTCGGGCTGGGTTGGAGGGAAGAGACGGCGGAGCTGGTATCTGTAATGCTGGGAGGTTGCATCTGCATTTGTGTGTTTTACATAGGTGTGGGTTGAATCTCAACTGTTGTGCTATAGGGGTGTGGGCTGCAGAAAACTTCGGGTAGCTGAACACAGCAAAGCCTGAAAAATATAGGAGCCCTTTCCCTATCTCTAGAAAAGAGAGGTATGTCCCATCGTTATCAACTTCAGGCTTTTCTGTTTCACTACTCCTGTACTGAGCCAGAGTTTCTCCTTCACAAACGTACACATGTAGCTTTATGTATGCTCTATCTATACCTTAGGTTTTGTATAGCACCTCTATATTTAGTTCAGATTTTTCTCTATCCACACGCGCAGGAGTGCGTGCGCACACACAAACACACACAGCCCTATGTGCGTGATCCCGTTGGCTGTCTCGAAGGGTTTTTTTTCTCCTTAATTCACCACTATCTATACAATCTTTTGGTTTTTCTTTTTTTTTTTTCCATAGCATTTACCAGTATGTAAGATTTATCAAAACCAGCTTTGGCTCTTGCTATTGTAGTAGCTGCGTGTTTATGCGTACAGCGAGATTAAATAGAGTGTGAATGAAATATAGAAGTGCAGGATATAATTAAAGATCTCTTCTAGGCATTAGTAACTGGCGTATTTCAGCCCTGCGCATGGTCGCCTGAGCCCTGTCACCGACAAAGTTAGAAGGAATTTCAAGGCTATTGTCTTATCTGGCTTAAAGTGTTTTTAAAACAATAGGCAACTTTTTGGGAGGGCAGTCTGGGCAAGCACGGGGGAGATTTTCCAGGGCAAAGGTTTGGTAAGCAGGCGTCCAGCTTCACGTAAAGCTTTATGATTTAGGCTTAGAAAGGAATGCCTAGGTTTTTATCCCCCCTCAAATTATCTTGAGTGTATGCATTGCTTTCATTTCTTATCATAATATTTATTTATTAAGGCCTTTTGGTTTCCAGTTCCATTTAAGCCTCAGCCAGAATTGCATTAAAATAGCAAAGTAAAATTCCATCGTGCAGAGACTTGACAGATCCCTTCGGGGAAGGAGAGGGGTGGAGTGGGGGTGGAGAGAGGTGAGCTCAATCCTGCGCCGGGGTGAATCGCCCGCCATATGCCCGGGACAGTGCTGGCTCCTCCCGGCCCCTGGTGAAGGCACAGAGCAGACCCGGGGGGTCCGGCCGCTCTGCAGCCAGGGGGAGTTTGGGATGGAGAGTCAATCCCCAAAGCCGCTGCCCAGAGGGTCCCACAGGGTGGTGAGGGGGAGGTGGATGCGGACGGGTGAAGGTTGGTGCCCGTGGGGATGCTGAGGGAAGCGAGGGCTCTGGGCAGGGGTGGACCCGGTCCTTTTTTGATGAGGCTGAACTCACGGACCCGGGATTACTGGTGGCAGATGAAAACTGTGCTTTTCCTAGGAACCCACTATTGCCTGTTTTTCTGCACGCACAGGCATTGTTGAGCTCTTCAAAGCCACCCTGTGCTCCTGGGTCATGTTTTAATAGGATATTTCTGAAAAGCATCGGGCATCCCCCCTGCATCTGCAGGGTGATGCCCCAAGGATGGGGCACACATCACCCCTCTGCCCTCAGCGAAGCCTTTGCCCTTTCGGGGGACAGACACCCTTGCCAGGTGACTGTCACAGATGGGGGACGGCTCCTCTCCTGTCAGATGGGCTTGTTTGGCTGTGATAACATCACACTGTGGGTAGGGCTTGCTGGCTCATTTCTCGCTCTGAATTACCCCGGAAAGTTTAGTCTGTAGGGAAGGAAGGATTTAGCAGAGCCATCCACCAGGCCTGGAGGGTGTCTGCCAGAGGACCTGGCTGTCTGTGGGGTTTATTGGGTCAGTTTAGGGCTAGGAAAGCTTTCAAGAGGAGAACTGACAATATAAATCCAAATAACGCTGGGGAGGCTCCCAACATGCACTCAGCTGGGATGAAGTATCCCTGTGGTCCCCATGCCAAGCTGCCCAAATGGCCCCAAGCTGCTGCCATACCCACAGCTCCCCTGTTTTTTGGACAGGTAATGCCACCCCCAGTCCCATCGCGTCATCTGTCAGTCCGTCTCACAGCCTGCCAGGCAGAAGAGCCTGTCCTTGAGCTCCCACTCGCAGTGGAGCAGTGCCCTTGCCCATCGTCTGCCGGCAATGGTCCCTCCCTGTGCCCTGGGGAGGATGGAGCCCAAGGGCTGGCAGATTTGCACCCTCCTCTTGTACCAGGCAGAGCCTGGATCCGGCCTTGCCGTGCTCCTCTGGCAGCACCCCCATAACTGGAGACATGTCACGAGATTCACCACCTTCTTCTGCAACCAAATTGCACGTCCCTGCAGATGGTGCCGAGGGAACAGGGCTGGAAGGGAGATGCAGCATCTCCCTGGGGGACCCCAGCACCCCATCTTGCAGCCCCTGGCACTCCCACAGCCCCAGCCACCCACCCAGCGTGGGGTCCTGAGTGGGATCATGGCCCCAGCCCAGCTCCATGTTCACCCTTGGGTAAAACCAGCTCTTTTGTCTGGTGCTGCACAGCCACCCAGGGCTGGAGCCACCATCCCGTGCAAGGGGCTGGATTCAGTGGGGATGCACCTGCAGAGCCTATGCCACCAGGGATTATTTTTTTATTTTTTATATTTTTTTTAGAAGTCTAAAATTTTCCAATTGCAGTGTGGAGATGCTGTTTGATTCCCCTCCCATCTCCACCAAACCTCCTCCCCCTTGGCCTCCGCTTTCCTCCCTCTCATGCATTCACAGTGTGCGACTGTTGTGCCTGTCCCCTCCACCCCTCTGAAATATGAAATTTAAAACTGTAAACATTTCAACATACAGCAGTTCAAAGGAGATCTTTGACTGAGGGTGTCTAACATGCCTGTACCGAGATTAAAAAGGGGAGGGGGGCTTAGGAAGGAGGGAAGAAGAGTTTTTTTGTAACTGCCAACAGGAGTATAAATATTCAGACACCTCGAGTCTTCCAGTGCGGAGATGTATTGCTGTGTCCAAACTGCTCAGGACTTTTTTTTCTTCTTTTATTTTTATATAGATTTTTCCTTTGCAGATGGTCGCACCGGAGTAATCCATTTAGGAAAAAAATATGCATGAATAACCTTAACCTTCACTTACAAAATTATAAGTCCCCCAAGAGGCTTTAGGAGAAGCCTGAGATGGCAAATAAAGTTTGCTCTGTCTCACGACGCTGGAGGAAGCCTGGCCGGCCGCGTTTCGGTGAGGCTGTCTTCCCAGCTGGAGATCTTGCAATTGTTGCTCCTGAAGCCAAAAACAAACAAACAAACAAAATTTTTTAAGGCAAGGCTTGGTCAGCCTGATAAGCCAAAGGAAGAACAACAGCAATGACAGTTACCCAGGGAGATGAACATGCTGTTGGCGTGGAGCATCAAACCCTCCTTGGAGAAATTGAGGCTGAATTGAGCCAAAGCGACCGGGGTTGGCACGAGGAGGTGGGATGGGGATGAAGGGAGTGTTTCCAACCCAGGGGATGCTGGATCTGGTGGTGGATCTAGGATCCATCAGGATGACCTGAGCTGGTGCAGGGGATGTGGAGCTCAACACGGCTCTGCCCGTGTAGGAGCAGGAAGCATCGATGGTGGGGAAAAAAGCCCCTTTTGGGGCGCTGCCAGCTTTGGGGAAGCAAAACCCGGGGCGAGGGGTGCAGAGCAGGGCCTGTGCATGGGGTGATGGGGTCACCAGGCTGGGAACCCCCCCAGGTCCTCGCTGCGACTTGTGGATCCTCGTCCTTCATGCGTGCTCTGTCATTACACAGGGCCAAGCACTGTGGCTGCATCTACCAGGTTCCACCTGCTTTCAGGAGAGCTGGGTGGATGTGTGGGGCGTTGGGCTCCTGCAGTGGGGCTGGTGCAGGGGTCTTCATCGTGTGGTGAGATGCAGACACCCCCTCTGACCTGACCCGAGCACAGGTACCCGCTCAGGGACTGCTGGCACGGCGTCTCCGGTACAGCATCCCTGGCACGGCACCCCCATCCCAGCAACAAGCCATTGCCGAGCACCTGAGTTAGGATCTTGAGTTCAGATGACACATCTTTGGCCAATTTGCAAAAAGCCACCCTGCAAAGCACCTTCCTCCCCTCTCGCCAGCCCCCGGCCCCCATCCCCTCCCAGTGGGATGTCATCGGCTGCATCGGAGCTGCCCGCAGCTGTGCCCTGCGCCCGTCCTGCTGCGGCACAGCACGAGTCACCCTTGCAAGCTCCCCAGGCGAACAAATGATTAATAAACTGCACCACAGTGTCTGAGGTGGTTATTAATACCCTGGTAAAAAGAGCTACTGAAGTTATAAAGCTTTAATTTGGCATTAAGGCAGAGTGGAAACTCCGCATGTCTGCCAACAGCTACACACACATCCCTATACAGACAGGCTGTTAATATATATGCCTATATAAAAATAAAGAATAAAATTAATTTGAAAGAAAAAGCTGAAGCGCTTGCAGAAGAGAGGAAAAGGATGGTGGTTTTGTTTGGGGGTTTTGTCTGGGGGTTTTCTGCTGGGTTTTTGCTGTCCTATCTCAGCCCCCTCCTCAAATTTATTGGGACTTTCAGCCTATGGATAAAACCATCTTTTATTATTTATTATTTTTTTAAAAAACAAAATAAGGAAGTGAGGAAAGAGCCTCAATCCAGGCTCTAAAAATATAAAAGCTGTTGCTTTATCCCCCCTCGCCGTCACGTATCGCGGGTGGCATGATGCCGCAGGGCAAGGCACAAGCGTGGGACCCAGGTGCCCGTGGGCTCCGCCACCGCCTTCCCCACTGGCCTTGGTCAAAGCCCTTCGCCTCCCCGGTGGGTGCGTGCTTGTCCCGGGGGGTTGGCGGTCCCCCCACTTTTGGCACACTCGAAATGGCAGTGGCGTTGAAACCGTCTGCCTCCACTGCCTTTGAAATGGAGAATAAAGCTGCAGCTGGAGCGGAACGGGGCCCAACAGTCAGCACTGGAAAATCCCACCCACAACGGAATAAAAAACATCGCCCAAGGCGCAGGGCGAGCGCCGCAGCCTCCTGCCCTTCGCTGCAAACCCCGCGGCATGGCATGGCGGCGATGCTGAGGATGCTCTTGCCCTCTGATGAGCCCTAATTAGCCCCAAAGTGTGGTGGGATGGGGAGGTGGGGCTGGGCAGGGAGCGGGGGCCACTGGATGTGGGCGAGACCTTGGGTCCCTGACAGCACTCGGCACCTTCATCAAAATTAAATTCTCCGCCTCGTACAAAATCTCTTGGTTCTGGGGACTGGGGGCACAGTGTGCCCATCTGCACTATCCGGTTTGGGCCCGTTTCAGGCAACTTTGGGTGAAAAAGGGCAGCTTTGATTATTCATGCAGGTCTGCAGGGGGTCCTGGCTGGCAAACCCCCCAAAAAAACCCCACATGGATTTGGGACTTGGACTTCAAAAGGTCCCCCTGAGCAGGGGGGACAAGCAGGGTGCATCCCAGCAAGGATTTTGCAAGAGCAAATAGGGACGGGAACATCAATAAGGATTTTTTTTTTTAAACTTCTCTTCGCTTGGCTTGAAAATGAAATCCCTTGTGCCTTGGCGGCGGCTGGAAGCACCTGCAGCACGGCTGCAGGCATTCTTTTGGATGGTGAAAATTCTCCTGCGGGAAAAGTGGGCTGTCCCAATGGCAAACCTTCCTTTTCATGGGAAAATGCTGCTTGCATTGACAAAAATGCAAAAATTTAGTTTTTCAGAGGGCTTTTTTTTAATTCACTACATCATTTCTGAATGATACTTCTTAGGAGCCAAAATTTCAGCATTCTGAAATTAGCATCTTTGCTAATCTCAGGATGGCTCCTGGGGTGCCAAGGAGGGTATTTATTCACTCTTCCCACACACGCACATGCACTTTTTTTCCCCTTTTTTTTTCTTTTTTTTTATCATCTTGTAACCTTTCAGAATGTCTCCAGCCTTGGAAAAATTACAGAGTGGCAAATTTATAATGTTTTCTTTTGTACTTTTGCTGCTGTGTAATCTTTCCAAAGTTAGAGAAGTTTTGAAGTTACAGAATGGAAAAAAAAAGGTAGAAAAAAAAAATAACATGCATGTGCGAGTAGGAAAGGCATGGCATTGTGTGCAGCACCGTGCAGACATTGTTCATTGTCTTGAGTTTTAGGGTGCAGGAGGAAAAAGAAATAGAAAATACACACACAACCCCCCCAAAAGAGAGATTTCTCGCAAAAGGCTGGGAAAATGTCAATGATGTGATGTCCGATCGATGCTTTATGTTTTGGGTGTTTTTAGGGGAAGGAGATGGGGGTTGATGGATGGTCTGTACTGTTTGGGTGCTGGTTCCCACCTGAACGTCAGGGTAGGTGCTCAGGGTGCTGGGACCCAGCACCTCTTGCCTTGGGACCATCGACTGAATGTCCCCCACGCGTCCCCCTGTTCTAGTTCCGCATCCCCCCCACCACCTGCCCAAGAGCCCCAGTGAGGGATGCTGGAGCCAGAGGCGAAGTCACTGTGATGCTGAACAGCACTCGCCAGCGTTGGAGGCACTTCCTCCTGTGCCGAAAGGCTCTTTAAGCCTGAAAACATGGTAGGGAAGGAGTCAGCTCTGC
The DNA here is from genome assembly GCF_047370975.1 of Nipponia nippon. NCBI lineage: Eukaryota > Metazoa > Chordata > Aves > Pelecaniformes > Threskiornithidae > Nipponia > Nipponia nippon. Next base: position 7,423,117 of record NW_028262342.1, read on the forward strand.
ACTCCTGTGGCTTTTGCAGGTTATTTTCCGCTGGCGATTATTTGCACACGTTTTTGGTTTGTAGGATGGGGCCTTTGCAGGTGGGTCAGGGATGCGGTGGGGCGGCCGTGCCCCAGGGCAGGGATGGGGTTTGCAGCCAAATGTGAAGTTTGGCTGGGGAGGGACTGTGCCTGAGCCACGCTCAACTTCCCAAAGGGACAAAAGCCCCCCCCGATCCCCTGCAGGACCCCTGCCGCAGGGTGGGCTGCGAGCCTCTCCCTGGGGATGCCGTCAGGTGCTGGGGTGGTTGCAGTGCAGCAGCACTGTGGCCAGTGCCATGGGTGCTGGAGGCAAAGGTGCCAGCCGGGACCGGGGTGCCGGTCCTCCGTGCAATCCCTCCGTTGTCCCCACCGTGGTGGGTCAGCCTCCAGCCAGTGATTAATGGCCCAAGGGAGGCCATGGTGGCCGCGGGCCATGGCTAATGTCAAATAACAAATATGAATGCGGGCTGTAAATATTTATACAATGCGCAGGCACGTGCCGCCTCCCTGGTGCAAAGGCAAAGCTCTCCTCCCCCCGGCTGGGTGACTCACATCTCCCGGCAAAAAACCACCGGGGTGGCCGGGAGAGGTCTTGGGCCAGCGCTCCCGCGGCCGTGGCCCCCATCCCAGTGGGGCTGGCGGGGCTGCCTGCCCGCCTGAGGCTTGCAGGGATGTTTCATGTCCTTGGGGACGTCCCAGAGCACTTCTGTTCTTGGGGTTGCTGAAAAGCAGCTTTTTAAAGGCAACTTAGAGCTTCACAGCCTCAGGCTCTTCTTTATGGGGTACAGGGAAGCTGAAGGGACCCTCAGATCCCCCTTCCCTGGCGGGACTCTCGCCATCCCTGTGGGAGGCGGCGGAGGCAAACACCCCCCGGGAGCAGCGCTGACACTCCTTGCGTGCCTGTGGAGTTGGAGCAGGGAGCCCGGGGTGCTCTGAGAGCCCTGCCCATACCTGTGGGGCCACGGGTGATGCTCAGCCCCCAGGGGCACCCAGCTGCCTCACACCACTGCCAGGCATTCACAGCCAGAGAGGGGGATGTGCCCACTCCGGGGCAACATGTCTCCCTTACTGCCTGCGCAGGGAAGGCAGAGAGCAGCCAGGTGAGCAGCCTCTTGCTCATAAACCTGTGCCCCATGTGCTCGAGGCTTCTCTGTTTCCCAAATATCATTAAAACCTCCGCTCCCGTGGCCTCCTGCCATGGCAAACCCTTGGGCATCGCTGCTTGAGGCCATCACCGGCACATGATGCTCTGGATGTGATGTCCTGGGTACCACAGCGCTGCATCCTGGATAAGTGGGTTGAGGGGCAAAGCGGGGGTGAGGGGAACATGGATTTTGGCTGTGCCTCTGAGGAAGCCTTGATGTTTTTCCCAGTTCTCCCTCCTGCTTCCCGCTCCCGGCTCCCAGGTTTATTTAATGCGGTCCCTGCTAATTCCTGCACATTCCTCTGCATCTAAGAATAGAAAGCGATGACGATTATTTGGGTGACTGGTCGGCTCAGGAAACGGCTAATTGGAGACAGAGGCTTTCACCTCTGCCTGGGCTGGCTCCAGCCTGGACTATGGGCGCCTGAGTGGTGTTTCCTGCCATCAGACACGCGAAAGGGTTGAGGAGTCTCAGGATGGCTTGTACGAGAGCAGGGGCACAAGCAGTGCTGTTCGGGAGTGCCTGCTGCTCCAGCACTCCATCCTGAGCCCATCAGCCGTTGCGTCAGGGCTGGGTACGGTGAAGCTGCTAAGGAGCAAAGCAGCAGCATTGCTTCCTTGAGCCTTTCTGGTTCATGTGCGGGTTGAAAATTTGGAGGGCTGCTTGGTTTCATTGCCTCGGGTGATGGCTCCCATGGGGAGACATGGAGAGCTCCCCTGGCTCTCCCCATCTCTCCCCCTGCCTCTCCCCATGCAGATGTCGACGAGTGCGTGGAGGGCACCGACAACTGCCACATCGACGCCATCTGCCAGAACACCCCCAAGTCCTACAAGTGCATCTGCAAGTCCGGCTACACCGGCGACGGGAAGCACTGCAAAGGTAGGGGCACACCACCGCCACCAGAGCCGGAGCCCCTCCGACGAGTGACAGCCCAGACAGGTTGGAGGCAGGCAGTGGCTCGTCAGCAATGTCCCCTGCCCTTGCAAAAAGGCTTCTTGTTTACCCCAGGCCACTGCAAACTTTTTATTCCCCTTTTCTGCCCCAAACTCCTGGCCTGTTGACACTGCAATGCATGGGGATAGAGAGGAGTGTGACTGTCCCTGCCAGCGGCAGTGGCAGCTGTCGTGCTCCCTCCCCTGCTCTGCAAAGAGCCACGTTTGCAAGGCTGGGGCTGCCCAGGCCCAGGAGGTCACCTGGGGCTTGTTTTAAACAAAGCTGGGCTTTTTTTAACTGCAGGATTTCCAACCCAAAGACCGCAAAACTGAGTTAGCACATAAAACATGAGAAGCTTAAAAATAAGACATACGGATATAGATATAGGTGATATAGATATGTAGATGTAGATACAGATGTAGATACAGATGTAGACATAGATATAGATGATATAGATACAGATACAGATATAGATATATGCAGCTGAGTGGAGCATGGAATGAAAATGGTTTCCTTGGAGTAGCAACACCATGAAAGCAGGAGCGGGGCAGGGGAAAAATTTGCGGCTCTGCTCAGAGCAGGTCCAGGGTTGGTATGGGCTGAGTACAAATAGCAGAGGGATTAAAGCGTGCTCCAGGCACAGCAAGGCTTCGCTATGGAGACGGGCTGCTCTGCCCTCCACCATCAGGAAATCCCATGAGATTCCCAGAGCACTCAGCAGGTTGCTGCGCTGTGCCAAGGCTTTAAGGCGGCGGGTTAGCTGGAAGTCCAGGGTCTAGACTGGGGAGGACAGGGGATGTTTTTGCAGGGTGTGGAGGGATGCTGTAGGTGATAACGGAGGTGGGGACCTGCTGGGGTAAGCAGAGACAGCAGAGACCTCAGGGCACAATATCAGCCAGGTTGCAAACATGCTGGAGATGGGGAGCAGCACCCGTGCAGTGAGTTGACCATCCTCAGCCAGGGCAGCCCCGCAGTTCTCCTGCCCTCCTCTCTCTGCAGACGTTGACGAGTGCGAGCGGGAAGACAATGCGGGCTGCGTCCACGAGTGCGTCAACATCCCTGGCAATTACCGCTGTACCTGCTATGATGGCTTCCGACTGGCACACGACGGCCACAACTGCTTAGGTGAGGGACAGGTCCTCGGCACACGCAGGGGTGGGTTGCTGGCGTGTCACAGCTGCTCGGCAGCTCTGGCACCTTGGGACCAGCCTGCTGGCTTTCTTTGCCGGGCACATCCTGAGCTCTGACCCCCCCCAAACAGAGCTGGGGGACTGTGGTGGCACTCCCACGGCAGCAAGCCGACTGCAGGCATGTCCTGTGCTACAATGGCTAGCCAGGCACGGGATTGCTCCCCTTTGCACAGGGGTGATGCCGAGGGAGGATGCTCCATGCTGGGAGAAAAACTTGCTCCATGGGTCTGTCCATGGACTGGGGGAGGCTGGGGTAAAACAAGACTGGGAGGGTTGGGTTTGGGGATGCTGGGTGCGAGTTGCAGCACCCTTGCGGCTGCATCCTGCTGCCGCGAGCGGCTGGGCCAGCAGCTCTGCCTTGCTGCCGAAGGCAGGACCAGCTGGCAGGGCTCACCCAGGCCCTGCCGCTCACTCTGCTCGTGCTTGAGGTCAGCCCTGCACCTGCCAAAATAGATGAGTTAATAGCAAATACGGTGGGGATGGGAACCAGCAAAGGGATTGGGTAAATAATCCCTGGGCCAAGACAAACCCAGCATCTGCCTATGGAGCAGCCGTGCATCCTCCCCGCCACTTCCCACCACCCCAAACTCCATCCGGCCGCGGCGAAGCCAAAGCTCCCGGCAGAGCCCTGGGGCCAGCCGGGCTGCCCATGCCCCGGCACCCGCTTCCTCCCGCAACACCCGCAGGTGGGATCGCTGGGGCACGGGGCCGCCCGCCTTCCCTCCACCTGGAGCTCATGCTATTTTCTAATTAGCGTCTGCAGAGGGGTCATTAGTGAGCTCATCACTGGGAGGAGGAGGAGGGGGAAGGGATTATGGACACATACGCTTTGCATTAACCACCATCACCGGCATCTTTGCAGCCTCCTCAGGGAGGGGGGAGATTTACACAGCTGGGAGGAGGCGCGGGCGGGTGGCTCTGCCTTCCTCTCCAGGGGGAGGATGAGCCAGAGGAGAAGAAAGGAAAGCTGGGCTCGGCGAGCCACAGACGTCATGTGTTTACAGAGTTGGGTGGGAGGGGATGGAGGTGGCTGGGGAGCAGCCAGGCGAGGGGGGACCTGGGGGGCAGCCCCAGCTCTCCCCTTGAGCCTTTCCTCGGCTCATCCCAGCACCTCAGCCGTGTTGCTTTGCCATAGGGATGGCGCAGGTTTATTCCCTGGAGCCCGTTTTACAGACAAAGATGTCAAGACCCTCTGCGCTCTGGCTGGGTTTGCTCAGCGGCTGCTCTCGGGGGGCAGCAGAGATGAACCCCAGTGGGTTTTTCCCCATCCTCCTTCCTCCCGGCATCCTGACCGTGCTTTACCCAGCCTGCAAGCATCCCCTCTTAGCCAGAAGAAATCCAGAGGCAAAGCAAAGCAGAGGGTCGTGCCCGGGCTTTGCTGGCACCACAGGCAGTGGCCGAGCCAGAGATGGGTCGGCGTGCCTGCCTGCCGGAGCACGCCAACCCCCCCATCGCCCACCCCAGGCAACCTTTTGAACCAGGACAGGAATTCAAGCCCCCATCCTGACACAGGCCCTGCTGGCTTCTACCCATCTCCATTGTATTTAATAAAACAGGTATTAGAGCAGCGGAGTCTCATTTCAGCCATCGGGTTTGAATGGCTTCCTCCTCATTTTTGTGCGGAGCTTGAAGGAGAAATCGCAAGACGTTAAGCCCTTGTTATAAGCAGGGGGATTTGAGGAGCGTTATTGGCATCTGCAGGACATAGCTTGGCTGGGATGAACCTCGGAGGAAGCCACAAGCCTCCTGCCATCACAGAGGATGTCCCTTTTGTGTCTGGCTGCAGCCCAGCTGTCAGCCCTAGCCTGCCCCGCAGGCACCCAGGTGTGAGATGATGTTTTCAACACCTCCTTTCCAAGGTAGCCGGTGTGTGGGGCGCTCCTGGGCTCTGCTCCTGTGGCAGTTTCCAGCTGGAGCTGCAGCCCTGCTTTGATTTCTGAGCATCCCCCGGGGTTCCAGCATCCCCTGGGGCTTGCCTGGGGCTGGGACACAGTGCAAGGCACCCGTGCTGCTTGGGCATCCATCTGTCCATCCATCTCCTTGCCCAAAAGCAAGGGGTTTCAGTGCGTGCCGTGGTGCTGGGGGTGCCCCTCCCCGGTGCGTGCCATCACCGAGCCGCTATTCCAGCGTTTCCAGCAGCCGATGCTGGTGGGGCTCAGCTTTCCTCTCAGCCGCCAGCTCTGCAACGCTCAAGTTCACGGGAGGTTTTCTTTGGCACAGGGCCCCTCGCTCCCCGGCCCAATGCCGTTGCCTGGGCAGAGGGGGCAGGGGCGACTGCAGCAGAGGTTTGCCTCTCTGCCCGAGCTCGGCATTCTGGTTGCTCTCAGGGCACCGGCAGGTTCAGCTTGGACCACTGTCCCCAAAAACTCTCAGGAGAGAGCAATGGGCTGTTGCTCTTCATTAAATGAGGGATTTGCTGGGATAGAGCAGGAGCAGCCCAGGGTGAGGGCATCGCCGCTGCCAGGGGTGTGCACTTCAAGCCGCTTCCAGCCTTGGTTTGTTAAACCAAAACAGGCACGAGGGCAGCAGAGCTGCTGGGGATTTGAGACTCCTTACAAGTAATTATCCCTGCTCCAGGCTAAGGTTTCCCAGCTCCCCCTAATGAAGTGCAGGCATCCCGATCCGGCGACAGGCTCGAAGGGACTGGGAGTGGGGGGTGGCTGCAGCTGGCATCCCAGCCAAGCATTCTGGGTGCTTTGGGGGTCCTGGGACAAGGAAAATCCCTTTCTCTGTGGTTTGGTGTTCCCTCCTGTAAAACGAGGCCAGACCTTTTTTGCTCATCAGCCAGGGAAGCTGTATGGCCTCTGTGACCCACCCCTTGATGTGCTTTGACTTCATCCCCTGCAGCCCCTTTCTTCTAGCTGGGGGATCACGGATGTAAAGCAGAAATAATGTGCTACCTAGCAAACTTGTCATACCCGGTTCCCCATCCCCTCAGTGTGCCACGGAGCCATGCTTACCCCCTGCCACCTTCCCTTTGCAGACCTGGACGAGTGCTCGGAGGGCAACGGTGGCTGCCAGCAGACCTGTGTCAACATGATGGGCAGCTACGAGTGCTTCTGCCGGGAGGGCTTCTTCCTCAGTGACAACCAGCACACCTGCATCCAGCGCCCCGAAGGTTAGTGCGTGGCGTCTCCCTGCCCCGGGACACCCTCCATCCCCTGCATTTATCAGGCAAGTCTGTCCCCCATCACCTCTGGCCACCCCTGCATGGTGCCTGGCTTTGGGTGCTGTTGCTGGTTCATGACCCTTGTCGGTGCTGCAAATTTAAAAGCAGATTTATTCTGAGCACGTTAGGAGAGGATGATGTGGGGCTAATAAACATCTCCGTAACAAAACCCTCGCAGGCCCCTTAATCAAGCACAATAATGCCAAATGGAGGATGTTAATCCTGTAGCCAGAGCATTTTATTAAACAAAAGGTACCCAGAGAACCTCACACCACTCTGCAAGACTCGTCTTCTCTTGCCAGGTCTTGCAGAGCACCAAGCCCTTGTCTCAATATCAGCTCTAAATTGCTGCCGTCTGGAGCAATCTCTTAGCCAAAATAGGAGGAAATGAGAGATTTTTGCGTCTCTGCTGATTTTTATCTCCCCTGCTTGGCAAAGCCAGCTGAGTGTTTTTGCTTTCCTCCTTCCCTCTTCCCAGCTGCGTTGGTCTCTCCAGCTCCCTGGAAAATCTTGCCCAGCCCAAGATGGCTCAGCAGCCTCAGTGGCATCTCCTGCATCCCCTGTGTGCCCAGGAGAAACGAGCTGGCTGCTCTGTCCCCCCCCAGTGACACTGGTGGGTGGCCCCCACTGGGGACAGGGATGCAGGTGCTGGGTTTTGAGCTGGTTTCTGAGCTGAACGGCTGCAAAGCGTCGTCGGCCTGGGGATGCCTGTGTTGCTTCTGTACCCTGAGACTGATTTTGTAGCTGCTATGTGGTCCCTGAACTTGGGCTCAGGAGCGGCTGCTGAGGACAAGGGGTGGAAGGGTTGCAGCTGGTCCCTGGGCTGTGAGCCTGGAAAAAGCCGAGAGCAGAGGGCAATTCAAGTCCAATGTTAAAGCCTGTTCTGACTTTACTCCTGGCTTCTTGGGCACTGCCAATGAAGAAGCATTCAGTATTAGAGAGCTAAACCTCAATGTTACGGCTGCTTCCTTCCTTCTGGGGTCCTTGCCAGCTCCTTGTCTCTCTTCTCTTACCCTGGCAGGAGGCTTTCTCCTTTCCCTCTGCTCTTTCTCTGTTTCTCTGTCTCCTTCTTGCTTTCCTCTCTCCCTCCTGATGCAGAGGGGATGAAATGCTGCTGGGTCAGGAGAGCCGGGGGATGGATCCCAGGACACTCCTCTGGCAGCACTGCGACCCTCTCCCTTGCACTGGCCAGTCCCTTCCAGTAAGAAGATGCCAAGGGTTGGGGCTCGCTGGGGTATTGGTGCCTTTAAACCCTGTCACACTCAGCCCAATGATGACAATGGAGCCACCAAAAGCAAAAGGGGCAAGTAGGGTCCTCACACCGTACCAGTGCAAGAGCAGATGATGATGTTATAGGGAGAGGAAGGATTAAAGGGGGTGCAAAGCTCAAGGGCTCCTTTCCCAGGCGGTGGCTGTGGGCACCAAGGGATTGCTGTGTCCCAGCATCTTGCAGCAGAGGAGGATCCTGTGCCTGGGTGGAATTGCCAGGGGACTCTTAGGAAAACAGTGTGCGGCTGTCCTGGCCTGGAAGGGAGCCAGGAGACACGGATGCCAGAGCTTGCATCTCTGCTGGGATGTGCCAGGGGATCTCTGCAGACTGCCGGCTGTTGGGATCTGGCTTCTCTGGAAGGTGGCATCTCTGGGGGAGCAGCGGTGTGGGAGGGCAGGGTCAGCCCTGGAGGTCTCTGTGTCTGCCGTGGTACCTGGGACGCAGCAAAGATGCTGCCAGATGATAGTAAAGAGCAGCAATAAAAAAGAGGGGGAGAGAAAAGCCACTGTTTGGAGGAGAGGCTGAAAGCGCTTGGCTGTCCCTGGCATCCCTGGGGCGTTGAGTGCCCCAGGGGGTCCCAGGGCAGGGCTGGGTGGAGCGTGGGGGCTCGCAGCAGCATCCTGGCTCTGAGGCAGGCTGGACGGTGCTGGAGCGGGACGGAGCTGGGCTCCCCTCAGGTTAGGGGTTCCCAGCCCCAGTGCAGAGGCCAGGGAAGGGAGGGCTGGTGTGCTTGGAGGCAGGAGGTTCTAATTACAGAGGGCTCGCCTGCCACTGCAATTACAGATGATCACCCTGACCTGGAGCTGAGCCAGGCGGGATCTGCAGGGCAGGTGATGGGGAGCAGCCTGGGACACCCACAGGCACCAGCCTGTGGTTTTTAACCCTTCTCATGCATGCTTGGTGCATCTCAGCATCCTCCTTCGAGGTGCCCTGACCCCATAAGGATCTTCCCTCACCCTCCTACCCCAGGCTTTTGGCAGCCCATGGACTTACAGCTCTGCTCAGTCCCTCATCCTGAGGCCGGCATCGCTCACCCCACAGTGGGCTCAGCATCGGGTGTCTGGAAAGGAGCCGACACTGTCCCTCTGCCAGAAAAAGGCCCTGAGCGGGCAGCTGCATCTCCCAGAGGGCCATCCTCAGCTTGCTGTGGGTTTTGTTAAATGTTTCATAAACGCCCGTCAATGCCCCATTCAGCATCCACTGAACCCAGCTTTCTGCAGCTGCATGTCCCCATGTCCCAGGAGAGGCTGGGGTGGGAGGAGGCTGTGGACAGGTCAGCGAGGGCAAAACGGCAGCTCTGATAATGGCAACCAGCAGCTCCCCAAACCCTCATTCCCCAGGGGCTGCCAGCACGTGCATCCCCCCCCGCCCCGAGCTGTCAATGCATCCTGTAGCTTATGTGCACAGCCCTGGGGCCCATCCCCGCGGAGCAGCTCCAGGGCTGTCCCCCCTGCAGCCAGCTCTGCCCCTCCAAAACCCTTCCTTGCTCTGCTGAACAATGCCACGACTGCCTCCCCGGGATCTGTAATCACAACCATGCTCATCCTGTCCTCATCCTCCAAAAAGAAGCTGCATCGCTCTGTCCCATCAGTGCCAGGAGAGGCTGGCAGGCAGCGGCAGCTTCTGCGCCTGCTGCTTGCCCCGAGGCGTGGGAGCGGGGTGTCACCCAAGGCAGTGGGAGGGAATCAAAGGTTCAAGGCTCCAGGGTGGCTTTGTCCACCTTCCCAAGCAGCTCTGTGCCAGGAGGTACTGCTCTTTGAGGCATTTCCCGGTGTTATCCTGTCCACTCTAAGGTTCTCGCTTGCAAGGTTTTCCCCTCGCTGCCCCCATCTCCCCATCCCCATCGCACCCCAGACATCCTTCAGTGATGGCGAGCTTTTGGAGCTTTTCTTTGTTTCCTTCTCTCTTTTAGAAGGAATGAACTGCATGAACAAGAACCACGGCTGCGCCCACATCTGCCGGGAGACCCCCAAGGGCGGCATCGCCTGTGAGTGCCGCCCCGGCTTCGAGCTCACCAAGAACCAGCGTGACTGCAAACGTAAGGAGCACTCCAGAGATGGGGCTATGACCTCCTAGGGACCCCTAACCTTGTCCCAGTGGTACAAACTCCTCCTGACCCTGCTGCAAAGCTCTGACCCCCTGGGTACTAGTTCATTTATTGAGCCTGAAGCCCTCTGGCTTCATTTTCCTTTGACATGCCTGGCTCTGCTTCCGTTGCCCTTGCAGACGATGCTCCTGGCATTCTCCTCTGCCATGTCCCCACGAGACATCATGCCCTTACACTGAGCAGGCTGAAATGGCAGTTAAAGGGGGTCCCAGAGGCACAGCATCCCCTGTCCCTGTCCCACCATTTCTCTTTCCCAAGGGGAGATGAACAGTGAGAATGCAATTGGCACTGGAGGACTGCAGGAATCCTCTCCCCGAGGGACGTGGTGCTCTCAGCCTGTCTGATCTCCTGCCAGCATCTTGCTGGCACTGCCAGGGTTATTTAATAGATATGTGTGTGTTTATGCAATTATTTTTATTTTGTTTCTCATTTGCTGTCTGCAGCAAACGTGTAAAATCGCTGATGAAATGGAGTTTTAATCCTATGAGCCTGTTATCCCTCCAAGCTAAATGAACAGTATGCCTTGCCCCCCGGGGAGGGCTGGCAGGGATTCCCAGGAGCACCTGAGTCATTCCAGAGCTCAGGAGAGTCCCACCCTTCCCCTGTAACACCAGATCCAGGGTCAAGGGCAACCAGCCCACCGGTCCCCTTTGCTCGGGCTCCGCTGGTGGCATTTAGCAGATATGCAAAGGGAAGACGCGAGAAACCATTTAACAGTTTGCATCTGCCAAGATCCCGCAGGGAAAGCCGAATGGCTTTAGAAATTATCCAGGAGGGAGGGATCTCTCTGAGGGTATGGACAAGGTTTTTCCAAGCCGGCTTTATGCTACCGCTTGGGGATGCTGGGAGGGGAGGAGAGGGGCTGGGGCTCTGAGTGACAGCCGGTGCTTTGCCTCCCGCAGTGACCTGCAACTACGGGAACGGGGGCTGCCAGCATACCTGCGATGACACTGACCAGGGGCCCAAGTGTGGCTGCCACGTCAAGTTTTTGCTGCACTCCGACGGGGTGACATGCATAGGTAGGTGCAAGCCATCATCTAGCCACGGGGACGTGGGTCAGGGTGCAGGATGGCTCGTCTTCCTCCCTGGGCAATTTGCTCTTGGCCTGATGAAGGAGTTTTTTTCAAGCTTTAGGGATGCGGCGTTTCTTTTTGCTGAGATTGGAGAAACTCGGTGTGTGTGTGAGGGATGCTGCGGGTACTCACAAGGCTCAGGGATGCATTGCTGCTTGACTGCAGGGAGCAAAAGTGGCTGCAGGGATGCTTGAGGAAATGTTTGGGGACAGGTTGGTTGTGCCGGGGTGCAGGCAGGGATCCCTGCCTGCCTCCATGCTGCTGAAGGGAGAGGGGTGAGGATGTCCCCACACTAGAAATCGTCACTGTCACCAGCAGCATTCAGGGAAGGACAGGGAGGGGACAGATTTGGCCACGGCAATCTGTTCTGACTTGGCACCACGGGGCCTCGGCTCAGGAACAATTGTCTTGCAAAAAAAACCAAAACCCCAACAACCCGACAACTCAACCACCTCCCAAAATTGTCCTTTTCCTGTGTGTGTTTTCAAATTGTAAAACATCAAACAGAGATAGAAGTTTTACTGGTTTCATATGCTTGTGCTGTTTAACAGCTGATTTGATTTAAAAAAATGTTACATTTGGGGAGTGATTAAGTCCACAAATTGCTCTAGACATTTGAGTTCTTATTGCAAAATAAAAAAGAAAAAGGAATTGAAAGCAAAAGAGAGGTTTTGGCTCCCCGTGTCCCTGCTGTGCCTGAACAGAAAACCCTCTGTGCTTTCCAAAGACAGTTCCGTCCTCGGGGCGAGTGACAGAGGAGCCCCCTGAGCCCCCAGCTGGTCCCCACCAGCTTAAGGGATGCTCGGGGCTGAGCCCCCAGCAAAGCCCTCCTGCCTGTCAGCTACCTTAATGTCACCGCTGTCACCCAGCCCGCTTCCAGCATTAATCCCAGTCCCTCCTGGCTGCTGGCAGGCGCCCACAGCCCCTTGTCCCCGTCATCCTCATGTTTGCTTCTACGGCCGTTGCATCCCGTCCCACCCGCCGAGGACCCTCCCGTGGGGTTATTGCTGTGCCCTGGGGTGGGGAGCGCTCCTCTGACAGGGACTTTGGGACCCCGGGGTGCGTCGGCTTGTGGTTCCTCCCGGACAAAGGTCCCTGTGCATGTGCTGTTTATGTTGGTGCGAGGACTCAGGAAGGTTTGGCACCAAAATGATGCTGCTGACCCACTGAGTGCAGGGAGTGGGAGAGCAGCTCCCCAGAGCATCTGATAATTTGGGGGATGCTTGAGACGGGTCCAGTTGCTGGAGGGTCTCAGCACTCGGACCCTGGGTACCACAGGCGTGAGAGTGGGATTTGGGGGTTTCCAAAATCGCTCATTCTCATCGCCTTGGCCAACATCTCCCCCTTCATCCCCACGCTGTGTGCCGTGTCTGCTGGGGGGCATCTCCCACCGGAGCCTATGCATCCCTGTGAGCTCTGCCCTCGCCCACCTTCCCGAGGAAAACTAAACACCGTGATGGAGGATTTTAGGAGCAAAACCCACTGCTGTGCCTTTCACATCCCTTGCAGGTCTGCAGCCCCCTCTCCGCAGGAAGGGGCCCTCCTGGCTCCCGCATCCCCCAGGGAATTCCCAGTCCCCCAGCCCCACCACGGGAACACTGTGGGATTGTGCTCTGGCCGCTGGGAGCCGGCAGCCGCCCTGCGGGGATGCCCAGCCAGCAGATTTACAGCCGAGGTACCTGCTCGGATATTTATAACCACCCTTTCTTGTTTTACAGCCGGGGCTCAGCAAACAGCCCTCCCCCCTCCCCGGTGCTCCCTCTGCCACCCCTTCCCCGTTTCCTCTGAAATATTTCATCATTTCAAGGGGAATAAAGTTTCCAGCGAGGGGAAACACAAACTTGCTCCCTGGGCCATGGGCTTTGAAATTGTACGCGGTGTGTTTGATGGGCTGCCGGGACAGGCCCCTGGTCCAGGTTCCCTTCAGATCACACCACGCGGCAGGAAGCATGATCAGCCCCTTTGAATGACAGTTTCATTAGGCCACGGCCAGTGTTTTTCATTTTTCCGCTTTTTATTGCTGCTTTTAAAAATGCAGATAATGAATAACATGCCTTTGAGCAAAGCGGGGCCAGCCCTAATGGCTCCCAACATGTCTGCAGGCTCGAGGGGGAGGGGGAGCCAGGAGGGGAGGCCGATGACCTTATATATTTATATTTATGCTCGAAAAGCAGCCTTTTTTTAAAAAAAAAAAACAAAAACAACCACATAAAATTACCCTCCAGCAGCCCAGGATGCAGCACCCGCGGGGAGATACAAGCCAGGCTGCTGCAAGTGATGCAGATTTTGGCTTTCTGGGAAGATTTGCAAGCCAGGGCATCATTGCAGCTCCCTCCCACCAATATTTGGGGTGCAGCGGGGCCATCGCTTGCAGCGAGCACCAGCGGAGTGGGAGGCAGTGGATGAGGAGGAAATACAGTTAGATGGAGAAGGAAACTAAACCCATCTCAAGTTTTATGGCTGATTTCCTGAACGGCAGCACTGCTGATGCTCCCCAGCTTTGTGAAGCTGACAGTTCTGGGAGTGGTGCCGGGAGCAGGGGCTGCACCAGACCCCCGCTGCCAGGTCAATGTTGGGAACACCAGAGCGAAGGGACTGCCACGAAGGAGGGCTCTGGGAAGGGGAAAGCAGGGCACAGGGATGCAGGGCAGGTGCTTGTGGGCATGCCATGCATGCTCCTCCGCGTACATCAGCCTCCCCGAGGAGGACATGGTCCCTGCAGAGCCTCAGCATCCTGTGTCCCAGCTGCTGAATCCCTGCCTTCAGCCTGAGCCCCCCAGGACAGCGCAGGCACAGCTGGGGGCTGCATTTCCCTTTTTCCCCTTCCACCGTCTTCCCCTCTGCACGGACCCGGCGTCGTTTCTCATTAAGCGGGGATGTGCTCATCTCCAATCGGTCCCACAAGTGATGGGCTCCACATGCCCCAAGCGCCCCAGTCCTGCGCTTGCCCAGGGGCTCTCTGGCTGCGGTCCAGCACTGCCACAGAGCTCTGTCCCCATGCGGGAGCAAAAAGAAGTGCTGGGGTGCCTTGTCCCCTCCCCAAAATGACCAGGATGAAGGAGGGACATCTCCCAGCCATGGCTGGGTGGTGCCAGGCAGAGTTTCCTTTGCAGGGCAAAGCTCAGGCCAATTTTTTGAGGCAATCTCCCAGAGTGATCCCTGGGTGTTTTAGTACTGATTTTGGGGTGTGCTGCTTTGCCCAGGCCGCTCTCAGCCTCTTCTTGGCCATTTGTCCCCCCCGAGGCTCCCACATGCTCCCTTGGGTGCTCAGCACCCCAGGCCTGTGCTGTGCCTCACTGGGGCTTCCTGCATCCAGGTGCATCAATGCATGGGTAAGGCTGAGCAGCCCAAGCGCACCCAAAATTTGGGCTCACCGCTGGTTTGGCCGGCTTCACTGCTAAATCCAAGTGGTGCAAGTGCTGCCAGCGGGACATGGTCACCTTCCCGAAGCCCATGGCCATGCAGTGTCCATACGGCTCTTCTCGGGGATTGCAACCTGCCCTGGCACGCACTGGTTTTTCTCTGGTGAGGGCAAGGACCTGATTCCCCAGACTAACAGGCTGCACTAACGCTCCTTGTAATGCGCTTCCTCCCTCTCGCATGGGGCTCCAGCCAGCAAGATGCAGAGCGTGAAACCGGAGGGGGTTTGGAGAGGCTGCGGGGCATGGGATGCTTTGGACAGGGTGATGGAGAGGTTGATAGCACCGGACCCAAACCTCGGGTTTTGGCTCTTTTGGGAGACGGGGGGAGAAAAAACCCAAAGGAACAATTTCCACCAGGCTGGAAAGGCAGTGGAGTCAAACCCTTTGACGTGTGACACCAATCGAGCTCCTTGCTGGACACTGTTTCTAAATCACTTTTTTATAATGTTAAACAGGGGAGAGACACTTCCAGCAACACGTTATCCTTGAGACGTTTTCTAATGGTAAATATTTTTGTTCTCTCTATCTCTATGAAGGGGTCTAACTGTAGACGGTCTCTCATCTTGAGATCATAACCGGGCTTGGGGGGCTGAGCTGTCGCGCTAACCGCATGCCTCACTAACTCTGTACCCGCTGCTGCTTTTAAACCCCTCAGAGCAAGCCTGGCCTTGGGCTGCAAGTGGACTTTGCTTTTGGGGGAACAGAGAAAGAAACCCTCCCCTGGCTGCGCTTGCATGAGGCGGGGGCTCTCGTGTTGCTTTGGTCGATCCAGCCTGGTGCAAGGGGTGATAATCTGCTTTCCAGTGACTGCGGCAATGGTTATCCCCCACTACTACTGCCAAGCAAGCCCGAGAGGAGCTAGCGGTGGGCTGCTGTCAGCTGCGTGATGGGGAGGGGCATGCTCGTGCCTGTCTCTGCGCTGTGCGCTCCCAAAGTTACCCCTCCCTGGAGCCCACCCTCTCGCAGACAGCCCCCTCTGTGGGTGCAGGGACATTCAGGGTGTCCCAGGGTTTGGCCCAGCAAAGCTGCTAACCATGCTCAGAGGCACCCAGCCTAGAGCTGCAGCAAATTGCACAGCTGCAATGACCCTTTATTGGGCTGGGCACCTCAGGCGCTTCCCCAAGGATTTCTTTGCAACCCCCGTTGGGTCTCTAAGCCCTTAATGAAGGTAAGGCGACACCTCTGCTCTGCCAGCAAGGAAACCCAGACAGTGTGAAGGTGTCTGCAGTGGGGAATCTTGTTCATGGATGTGCTGGGTGCATGCAAACTCCTGGCACATCCAGGAGGAGCTGTGGGCGCATGGCTCACCGGTGGCAGGGAGCACCGACCGTGGCTTTCAGGGGGCTCTGCAAAGCCTTTCCCACAGGGCTGGGAGAAGGGGGATCCCCAGCTCCACGCATCACTGCACTCCAGCCAACCCAGCTGTAATCCCTCCAATTACTGCGCAATTATCTCCTTAGGCTCATGGGATCGCAATCCCACTGCGATTGCCGCTTCCCAGCAGGTGGAGGCGAAGCCAGAGCGTGTGCAGGCAGGGCGCTGTGGGCGCATGGGCAGGGGCTCGGTCAGGCCCCAGTGATGGCTGGCACGGTGAAGGGTGCTGAGCGGGGTGAGGATTTTCATGGCACAGCAGTTGGGAAGCAAGACCAGAGCTGGAATGGAGGAGGGTGGGAAAGAGTGTGTGCGTGTGTGCAAGCTGCTTTGTCTTCTCCCTCCCTGAGTGATGGAGGCCCTCGCCAAAGCCCTGTGTGGCTGGGTGAGTCATGCCAGCTCGCGCCAGGCTGGGAGCAGCCCCCGGGCTGCCAGCACTGCCGAACAATGCCGCTCTCCTGGGGCCCTGCTCCAGTGCCTGGCCCCACACCGCCTGACCTCCACTGCCTCACAGGTACCCCAGCAGCCCCCTCCAAGCTTTTTGCAAGCCTAGGACATGGTCCCCCCCTTTGCAAAGGGGTTTGCAGTGATGCTCCAGCTGTGCTGGCTCAGCTTCCACCCCAGGCACCAGTCGCATCCTGCATGGTATGGTGGATAGTGCTTGCTTTACATCTCAGCAGAAATTCCCAAAGGTGCAAAGGGGCCAGGAGGGGAGATGGGTGCCACAGCGCTGGAGGGGGCTGTGAGCACAGTGAGGCATGCCCAGGGCACTGCACTCCCCGCAGAGCCCTGTCCTCCCCAGTGCAGCTGCTTCTCTGGCTCCTCGGTCCTGCCAAAAGCAGAGCCCGTGCCGAGCCCATCGTCTCATCTCGGTGGCGACCCTGTTAAATCAATCCTCCTTGGGCTGCTTCTGCATCAGCTGCTGGAACAAAGGCTGGCATTAAATAATCCATCGGGCTTCCAGAAAGTTTCCTTTCCCTTCGGCACGGTGTCGCCTGCACCGCGCTCTTTGCCCCGGCACTGTGGGGAGGGGACAGTCCCAGCACGGCCAGGCTGCATGTGGCACGAGGACCTGGCTGGAGGAATAATATCTGCAGAAATCCCTCCCTTGCCGTTAAGTTTTGTAATTGTGCTGGCTATTAATTTCATAAAATGGTCCCTTTTGTTCTCTTATTATGGGACAGCATAAAAATAGCAGCAGCAAGATGAGCACAGAATGATCCCATCTCCCTCGCCCTGCGGCAAATGGTTGGATGGTTCTGTCATTCCCACCCCATGCGGCACTTGCAAAGAGCGGGAGAACCTGGGCTTTGCTCTTTCCAAGGAATTTCTTCAAGGCATTTTCATCTTGGGTTCCTTGAAGCCCAAATGTCTCATTTATCCAAGCAACCAGCCTTCTGAAAGGAATATTTTATTATCCTTTGTGAACAACTTAATGCACTTCAAACCATTCTTCTGGTGGTTAGGACCGAAACTGAGGATTGATCTCACAGGGAAGCTGTCAAGCTGAAAATGCTTCATTTAAATTAGTGTCCCTTCTAGTCCTACCAGCAACAGCTGACTTTGATAATACTGAAATAATTAGCATTTTTTTTAAATTGGATTATTTTTTTCCACTGATGCTGCCTGCCTCTGTGTGTGTGTTCTAATTATACAAAGCATCTCCCAAATTAGCCCGTGACACTGGACCAGCTGGTGTGCCCGAGCAGCGGGTGACAGTTAGGGACCGGCGGCATGGGCTCACCCATGGCTTTGCAGCTCGATGGCAGCGGTGGCAGCGAGGGACCCAGGACCTCCCCTGCCATCCCACCGGGGGACCAGGGCTGTGCACCTGCATCCCTGGGGAGCTGCAGCCTGGGCACCCCTGGCGAGACTCGGCTCTGGCTGTGTTTTGCACAGCAAGTGCTGTGACTTTGTCACTGGGAAATTCAATTCCTCCTCATTGGAGATGCCAAAGCTGGACTCTACCAGGCCCTGTTTTCAGGAGACATGCAGCCCCAATGCCAGCGTGGGGGCTGAGCGCAGCAGGATTAATCCTACGGAGCCACTTTTCCCTCTGTCAGCTGAAAAGCCAACATGTTTCAGGAGCGAAGAGCCTCAGTCGAACCACCTCCGCTTTTCCCAGCGCCCTGAGTGTCAAGTGTTGGCTGTTTCGCAACAGGCAGCGGCTCTGCCTGCACATCCCTGCCTGTGTCCCCGACCCCATCCTCCCTGGGATGGCTGGGCACTGCTCTGCTCTCTGCCTGTGATTAATAAAGCATCCTCTTAACGAGGGGACAGGGCTGTCACCACACCCCTCTCTACCTCAAATGCAGATACCCAGTATATAAGAGCAGGTTGTTGGAAGGCAGGAGGGTTGTGCAGGGGTTTGGATGGCAAACCAGGAAATCTGGGTGCTTTTTCCTGCCTTAGCACTGCCTGCAATGTGGGGTGAATCACAGACGCTCTTACTTCACCTCCAAAATCCCTGGGGAGCAGCACCCGGGTGCGTGGCGGGGCGATGGGAAAGGGAATGAGCGCCAGGTTGTCTGCAGAGGCGGAAGATGCTGCGGGATCACCAAATGTTAATGCCTTACCTGCCCTGGCCCTCGCACTCTGTATCCAGGGTGTTTATTAATTTGGGGGCTCCGTGATCTCGTTACTGCTGCATGAAAAGCCAAAGGCGGTTTCAGTGGGCTCTGAAAGGAGGTTTGCACCTGCTGCCTCTCCCAGGCTGCAGCATGGGGATGTTTGGGTGGCATGGGGACATCTGGGTGGTGTTACCCCTCCAGCCTTTTAGACACCAGTCCCTCACCCCAGTTGCTCTCTCCCTTCTCCACGCAGAGACATGTGCTGTGAACAACGGGGGCTGCGACAGCAAGTGTCACGACGCGGCCACGGGCGTGCACTGCAGCTGCCCCATGGGCTTCATGCTCCAGCCTGACAGGAAGACATGCAAAGGTAGGTGGGTGCAAGTGGGGCCGGGGTGTTCACTGCTCGCCCTTGGGTGCCTCAGACTCCCCCCTGTGTCCTCGGTGCCTTAGAAAAGGCTCAGTTTTAGCTCAGCTCAACATGGCCTGCAGCATTTGCTTTCTTGGTGTTTGCATCCGTGGGGTGGGGACAAGGATCACGCCCAGGTGCGGGAACTCAGCTGCCTTGTTAAAGGCGTTGTGGTTGGCCCCGCTCCTCCAGGAAGCCTACAGGGAGGAGGAAAGGTGGGTCAGGTCAAGTCAGAGGTGATGGCATGGCACTTGTTGGGCTGGAGGGTCCCATCCTACCTTACTCTACCCCGCTGCCTCAGTTTCCCCACGGCTAGGGGCTGGGTGTTTAGGAAATCCACACCCGCTCTGGGAATTCGAGATGCACGAGTCCCTCTGTGGTCACTGTCCAGCTGGGTTCAAGCACCGTGTACTGCCTGGGGGAGGACACCACGGGATGCCACACGCTTCTGCTCCCACTGACATCCCCATCCACCTGCCTCTCGAAGGGGGAGCAGTCCAGACTGGTTACCCCAGCCACCCCAAACCTGCCCCCCCAGGCAAGGTGACACCACGACCCCAGGGCCGGCCAGCGCCTGTGTTGTGTCTTTCGGCAGCTCCAGGAACTTGACCCTGGTTGAAAGGAAAGCCCATCCCGCTGCGAGCTGCCTGTTTACATGCTGACTGCTTCCAGAAACCCTCTGCCCCCTGTTATTTTATCAGAGCATCCCAATCCCCTTCTCCAATTCTGCAGTTTCCAGGAACGTGCAATAACCCGGAGCCACATCCCCTGTGTCTGGGGGTTTTATTACGACTGCGGGCTGGAATACAGCTCACTCCCTCGCAGTCGTAAAAAGAAAGCCCCAGCTCCAGAGAGGCAGAGCTGCCACCCTGGCGCTGGCGACTGGGGGATGGAGGGATGGGGAAGGTGGCTGCTTCTTCCTGGTCTCCTTCCATTTTACAGGTCATTTCCTAGCAGTAAATTTTGTGATTAGCAGAAAAAAAAAACAAAAACAACCAACCAAAAAACCAAGTCCCAGCCGCTTTCCAGGTTGTCGGGACTCTTTGCAGTTGTTGTGCATCGTCATTTTTAGCTTTGTTTATGGCAGGAAGGAGATGGCAAGCACAGAGGTGAGGGTTGAAAAGTATTTTGTTGAGCGGCTGTTTTTGAAGGAGGGGGTTTCCTCTCCTGGCTTGCTCTTTCCTCCTGCTGCTCCTGGTCCCCAAAAGTAGCCCCCACCCCAAACCTGTGATTCTGCAGACTCTGGCCTGGTGCTTTCCCCCAGCCGCAAGGCTCTTTCGGACACCCTGGCTCCTGGCTCTGCTCCCGGGGATGCTGAGACCTGCAGAAATTAAACGTTTTGCGCAACTTCCAAGGGGAACTGAGCCCAGGAGCCCTGGCCTTCCCCAGTGTCATGTATCAGCTCCGTGAATGCACCCAGATAAAACCAGCAGCCACATTCCCCTGGTGACCATCAGAGCCCAAAGGGTTGCCTCCGTTTGCTGACTCCTGGTGGGGTCCAGAGGGGAGGACGCCACTCTCCTGGCCAAGCATCCCAGCCAGGGTGTGACGTGTGTCCCCTGTCCTCGCCAGACATCGATGAGTGCCGGCTCAACAATGGTGGCTGCGACCACATCTGCAGGAACACAGTGGGCAGCTTCGAGTGCAGCTGCAAGAAGGGCTACAAGCTGCTCATCAATGAGAGGAACTGCCAAGGTAAGGGGCAGTGGGACCTCGGGGCCCTGCCCTGCCCGGGGACATCACCTCTCCCTGCCCTCCGGCGTTTCTCAGCCGTCCCACAGCTGCTGCTGGAGGAGTGCTGGCCGGGTTACTCATTCCTCTTTGCTTTCTTCTGGACCGCATACATCCTTCAGGGGATTAGTGTTAGATTTGGGTTCTGGTCTGGGGCTTAGTGCTTTGATCTGCAGAGCTGGGCTGCCGTCCCAGCCCCACTCCTGCACTGGGGATTTCTGGGCTCTTCTCGTAGCAGAGTTAAAGCCAGCAATTAGGCAGATGCCAGGTGAAATCCTCCAGCCTTACTCAGGGCTGGGATGACGGTCATGACGTTCCCCGCAGCCCCATGGACACAGCTCTGCCTCAGTGCAAGGACCATCCCTGCCAGCAGCCCTGGCAGCAAGCACGCCCCAAAGCTGAGCTCCAGAGCACCCGTGCCAGGGGACTGGGGACCCCAGCAGCACCCCATGTGTCCTGGGAGGGCATCCTGAGCTCAGCACCCACCCTGACACCTCTGTGCTTCTCCCAGACTGCTCCGCTTTATTGCACAAAGTTTTTGCTAGCTATCCCACAGCATCACGACTGTAGCTTGCTGCTAAAGCACATGCACTGACACACAGGCTGCTTCCTCCCATCTCAAGAGGCTGCCATTTTCCTGGGATAGGGGACAGGAAGAGGAGTGGGACATGTCCTGCCTTGCCTCTCCCCTTCCGCCAGCTGCCCCGTGGCAGGGGCTGGATCATGCCCTGCTTGGGGACACGCCATTTTTGCAAGCCGTCAAGGCAAAGCAAGGATTTCAGTGGCTTTTGCAAAAGGATTTCTCCTTCCCCCGTCTGTCAGAGGGCAGGAGGGGAGGGGGAAGATGCATCCTGCTCACTCGGAGGGAGCTGGCTGCTCTGCACTGCTTTTCCCACCTTTTTCTCTCTGTCCCAACATCCTCCTGCACATCCCACATAAACCCAGCATGTTTAAACAACCTGGCAGCTTTCTGGGCCATCCCAGGGGGAGCATAGGGTTCTGGCCCCCCAGCCCATGGCCAAGGACAGCATGGCAGGTGTGGTTGAGCCCAAGTGTTGCTTCCCAAAAGAGCGTGGCCGGGGAAGAAGGGTGCTGGCACGCTCTAGGGCTGCAACTGCTTTCATCTCCATCCAGGTTCTGCACTCTTGGGAGCTTGATCTGAGTGCGGCAATTAACTTAATGAAGCCAATGAAATGATGCTCAAACCCGCCAAGTTGGGTTCACCTGCCCAGCCAGGACGTCTCTGCCCCGACGAGGTGCCCCATGGGGGCGAGCAGACGTCACTGGCACCATCCCCAGGGCAGGACCTGCCTGCGCAGCATCCCTCCCTGGCACAGGGCAGAGCCCTGGCTGGGCAGCAGCCGAGGGCTCTCGCAGCCCCCCTGTGCCAAGGGCACAGTGCTGGCCCTGTTTGGCCTGTTTGGGGGGCAGAGGGGCTGCAGGAGTTGCAGCAGTGGGCTGCTGCTTCCCTGTAGCAGCAGCTGGAGTGGGCAAGGAGGGAGCTCGGAGGCAGGGAGAGTGGGAGCACAGGGTCCTGGAGCATCCCAGTGCTGGATCCCCAGAGCAATCCGGTGCTGGATCCCTGGAGCATCCCAGTGCAGGATCCCACAGCATCCCAGTGCAGCCCCCAGCTTGCTGGCACAATTGGAGTGGGAAGGGGACAGCCCTTGTGCCCGGGGCTGCCCCTCCACCATGCCAGCCCTCAACTTTCCCCCTTGCCTTTCCTTCAGACATTGACGAGTGCTCCTTTGACCGGACCTGCGACCACCTCTGCATCAACACTCCAGGCAGCTTCCAGTGCCTGTGCAACAAGGGCTACACACTGTATGGGCTCACCCACTGTGGAGGTAGGGCTGGCTGGATGCTGGCAGGAGGAGCCCATCACCCTGCTGGGTTCGGGTCCCGGGGAAGCACACGGGGCACCCAGGGATGGGGCAGCCCCATGGCACGGTTGCTGTGGGACCCTTGGGGATACCGCTCACCCCAAGGGCTCATGGGGACAGTCAGTTCCCTGCGTACCCCGGGCTGGGGCCAGGCAGGGAGGGGGCTCGCAGCCAGACGCTGGTGTCTGCAACTTCAAACGGAGTGACAGGAACAATTTGTGACTTGTCTGTAGCGAGAGAGAGGGAGAAATCCCCGATGTTTTTGGCAGGGAGCTGGGACGGGGTGGGAGGGGGAACATCAAAAGGGTTTGATTTAAGTTTCACAAGGCAGATAGCTCCCAAGGGCGGGGGCGTGCAGCGCCCCAGGAAGCAGGGAAGCAGATGAAACATGCTTTGGGGGGTTGCCCGAGCGTGTTGCAGCAGCAGTGCTGTCAGCCTGGGGAGACGGCGGCACGAGGCCGGGTGCTCCAGTGCTGCCCATCCGGTGAGGGTGGGTGACGCTCCTCGTGCTCCCAAAACAGTCAGCGTGAGCCAGCACAGCTCTTGGGATGCCTTTGGTGTGATCCTGCAATGGAGGGGTCGCTGGGTCCCACCGACGTTCCCGAGAAGGGGGAGCCGGGCAGGGAGGGGTGTTTGGAGGGCAGCTCCATCCCTGGCCGCTCCCCAACTCCGTCCCTGCTTTGTGCCAGGCCTGGAACATCGGCCCCCCATTCCAGGCCGGAGCGGAAGGTTCCCGCCACAGGGAGAGGGGCCAGGGCTGCCGAGCAGCTGCGTTTTGAATTCGGCTGCTAAGTGCTTCCATGTTGGCTTCGTCTGCTGCCCCCCACAGCTCCCCAGCCTGCCGCAGGGCCAGGGCTGGGCTCAGCCTGGGTGGGCTGCACCCATCACCACCTGGCCCTTGGGGACACCAGGAGTTGGGGTTTCCCTCGTCCCCGTGGGGCTGACATGGCTGCAGGGAGGACACACAGTTGGAAGCGCCCTGCAGTGTGCATCCCCCATCTCCAGCCAGGCATGGGTCATGCAATTTATCCATCCAAAATCACAGCCCTGAGATGATGCAGCAATTCAGTGTCAGAGCCAGGGGGTCCTGCTCAGCCCCTGCTGCTGCCCCTCGCCCACCACCTCTTTTTCTTCCCCGTAGACGTCGACGAATGCAGCATCAACCAGGGGGGCTGCAAATTTGGCTGCATCAACATGCCTGGCAGCTACCAGTGTACCTGTCCCACTGGCTGTAAGCTGCACTGGAATAAAAAGGACTGTATAGGTATGTCAGGGCAGGATACACCATGGCTGGTGATGCTCCAGCATAGCCTGGACATCCCCCAGCTTGAGGGTCCCGATGCCCCATGGCCCCTCCATCACTTGGGGCTGTTGGGATTAAGGTCAGGGTGGGGGGGACCATGGGGGTTTGGGGACATCCTGGCACAGGGATGCTGTGGGGCGGGCTGCTTTTGGCTGGGGCCCCATGTCCATCTCATATGGGTGTGGATGGGAAGTGCCATGAGGTGTTGCCCTGCTCCTTCTGCCCTTGGTCATCTCGTTGCTTTTTTGACTGTGCTCAGGGCTAGCTGCGAGCTTTTGCACCAGCAAGTGTCCCTAAAGGAGCTGCTTTCATGGCCCTGGCCATGCCCTGGTACCCGACTGCCTCCCCTTTGTAGAGGACAGGCTGTCCCCTTCAAAAAAATTTAAATCCCAGCAGTCACATCTCACATGTCCAAGAAGGAGCTGGGGTGGTTGGGTTGCTGGTCCAGGGTTCCCATGCTTCACTCTGGCACCCTCTACTCCCCACTGAATCCCCCCATGACCTGGGAGTGCACAGGGTTCCCTTGTGGGTCCCCGGGCTGTGCCAGCCACGTGCATCCCCGCTTGTCATCACCAGCCGGCGCATGTCCCTCAGAGCTGGTGAAATGCCTGCCAGGTTCAGTGCCACCACGGGCCACCCTCACCTGCAACAAGACAGGCAAGAAGGACAGCTGTGCCCTCACCTGCGCCTCCAAGGCCCACTTTCTGCCAGGTACCGGCGCCGGTGCCACTGCCGGCACAGGCGGAGGGGTCCCCATTTCCCTGCATGGCCCAAACTGGGGGGGGGGGGAAGGAGCGGCTGCACAGCCAGGATGCAGAGCACCCAAGTAGTGGCTGGGGTGAGGGAGGGAGGTGGTTGCTCAGGGGGGGCTTGTCGCTGGGTGTAGATCCATAGGATGGGTCCCTGGTGCAGGATCCCCATGGCAGGGTGCTGGGCATTGTCCCCCCACGGCACAGCCGTGCCTCCCTGCATCACCCCAGCAGAGCATCATGGGGACTGGGCAGCCGCTCTGGCATCCCCAACTCCCATTCCTCCTTTCTGCAGAGTCTGACAGCAGCTACACGGTGAGCTGTGGGACCCCCATCCTGCGGCAGGGCGGCCAGCAGAGACCCGCCAACAGCAGCCAGCAGTGCCTTGGTAAGGGGGGTCCTGGGGTGACCACAGCCACCACGGGCTGGGCTGCCCTGTGCCAGGGTTGTTGAGCACCCGCCTTTTCTTTTAGAGACCGCCGCTGCGCCAGTCAAGCAAAAGGCTTCCTTCAAGATCAAGGATGCCAAGTGCCACCTGCACCCGCGAACAAAGGGCAAGCAGGATGAGGCCGGGAAGGCTGGGGCACAAGGTGAGGCGTGATGGCAGGGGGGCAGCGGGGATGTCCATCCCCCTGGGAGGGACAGGGTCCTGACTTGTCCCCCATGCACAGGTGGTTCGGCACCCTGCTCTGACTGCCAGGTCGCTTTTGTCAACCTCAAGTGCGACTCATCCAAGAAGGGGAAGGGCCGCCGGGCTCGCAACTCCTCCAACAAGGAGGTGACGCGCATCACACTGGAGTTCGAGGCGGAGATCAAGCCGGAGGAGATCACAGGTGGGCATGGCACTGGCTTGGCCCGTCTCGAGTGCAGGGAGGCGTGGTGGGACCAGGGGGGACAGTGGCGATACCAGAGGGATGGTGCCATCCGCATGCAGCACTGAGAGCCAAACTGGTCCTCATCCTGCACCAGACTGGTATGTGCTGGGCAGCGCTTGCAGCTGAGCATTTGGGAGATGGTTTTAATCCTGCTGGGTTTCCCTCTCTCTCTCTCCCTTCTCACTGCATCCCTGTTTCCCTCTGCAACCCCTGTTCCTCCCTGCTCCCCTCTTTCCCCCTGCATCCCTAGCCAGCTGCAACCTGCACTGCCTGCGACAGAGAGTGGAGAAAAAGCTGAAGTCAGCCATCAAAGCCCTGAAGAAATCCATCAACCAGGAGCGGTTCCTGCTCCGCTTTGCGGGGATGGAGTACGAGGTGGCGAAGAAGCTGAGCATGGCCCCGGAGCGGCAAGAGAGCTGTGGGCCGGGCCAGCAGCGCCTGGGTGGCAAGTGTGGTAAGGAGCATCGTGGGGTCCCTGGGTGGCGGACTGGTCACATCCCCCCCAGTGGTGACAGCCCCCCTGCTGCATCACTGACGTCCCCCACCGGCTCTCAGTTAGCTGCTCGCAGGGAACATATTACCATGGCCAGACAGAGCAGTGCATCCCCTGTCCCCCCGGCACCTACCAGGAGAAGGAAGGGCAGCTCTCCTGTGACCTGTGTCCCCGCAGTGATGCTTTTGGACCAGTGGGAGCTACCAACATTACCGGCTGCACAGGTAAGGGGGGCCGGGAGGGACAGCCAGGGGATGTCCAGGGCTGCAGCTTCAACCATCAGCCATCAGCCCCCATCCAGAAGAGAGGAAAGCCCTGAGCATCCCCAGGACCCACAGGAGTTGCTATTTTGGGCATTTAGAGGGGACACCAGGAAAGGCAGTTCTTGCTCTGGATTTATTGGTGCTGCCAAGGCTGGGGGGGAGAGGAGCTGGGCATGGGGTGGGAGAGTCCAGGGCACACTGGGTGCCAGGACTGACCGATGCCTGTGCCCGCAGGTCAGTGTCCCCCTGGCCAGCACTCGGCTGATGGCTTCAAGCCCTGCCAGCTGTGTCCCCGTGGGTCCTACCAGCCCGAGGTGGGGCGGGCGCTCTGCTTCCCCTGCGGTGGGGGGCTGACCACCCGCCACGAGGGAGCCCTCTCCTTCCAGGACTGTGACACCAAAGGTAGGTCAGAGCTGGTGCTCGGGGTGGGGGGCACCCGGCGGGGCTGTGCCAGTGGCTGACGCAGCCCCCTTTGCTCTCTGAACCCTCCCGCCCCCCAGTCCAGTGCTCCCCTGGGCATTACTACAACACGAGCGTCCATCGCTGCATCCGCTGCACCGTGGGCACCTACCAGCCCGATTTTCGGCAGAATTACTGCATCACCTGTCCCGGCAACACCACCACCGACTTTGATGGCTCCACCTCCGTGTCCCAGTGCAAAAGTAGGCAAGCTGGGGTGTCATGGAGGGGGGACAGGCATGGTGTGAACTGGGGTCCTTCCTCAAAATTATTTAAAAGTCCCTTAAAATAGAGTTTTGGGTCATTTCTGTGCTTTATGCATGCAGGCAGGCATGGGGGTATGCATTGAGCAGTGCTAATAGAGAACTTCCCCCCCTTGCCCAGTAAACCCACACTGTCCCAGTGTGTCCCATGCCACTGATTCCCCGTTGAACCGACTCTCCATGCCTTGCAGACCGGCAGTGCGGGGGGGAGCTGGGTGAGTACACGGGCTACATCGAGTCCCCCAACTACCCGGGGAATTACCCCGCCAACGTCGAGTGCACCTGGAACATCAACCCGCCACCCAAGCGCAAGATCCTCATCGTGGTGCCAGAGATCTTCCTCCCCTCCGAGGACGAGTGTGGCGACGTCTTGGTCATGCGGAAAAACTGTAGGTAACCAAGCGCACCGTGGTGTTCACGGGAGAAGCTGGGGAGGAAAAGGCTGGGGTTTGGCAGAGCTGCCTTGTGCAAAGGGGTAAAGCCATGTCCCCGTGTGGCAGGAGGGGGTTTTTGGGAATTGGGTGAGCAGGGGGATCGGCATCACCCTGCCACCGCGGTGTCTTGCAGGATCAGAGGGGTGTACATGGGCTAAGTGTGGGCTGGATTGCACACCTGGGTCTCAGCACTTCTTTTTTCGGGTAAAAATCCCTGTTTGGAGCAAGGAAGGAATAACAACATCCCCGGTATATAACATGAGGGTTGGGGGGTGCTCATCCTCACCAAACATGGACAATCCCCATCCCTGATGCCCCCTTTCACCCTGAGCATTTAAGGACAGTAAAGCTGGGGGTGGCTCTGCAGATGTGCATCTGGCATCACGTGTCCCCTTGCCATTCTGGGCAGCCTCCCCATCCTCTATCACCACCTACGAGACGTGCCAGACCTATGAGAGGCCCATTGCCTTCACTGCCCGCTCTCGGAAACTGTGGATCAACTTCAAAACCAGTGAAGCCAACAGCGCCCGGGGCTTCCAGATCCCCTATGTCACCTATGATGGTGAGTGCGGGGGGATGCCATCCTGGCATACCGGTGACTCCCTGCCTGCTTTGGTACCCAGGTCACCTCCAATTCACACCTCCCAAGTATTTGGGGGGAGCAGACTCAGGGATAGGGACCAGAGGTTCAGGGACAAGTGACGGCTCATGCCCTGACTGTGTTTTTCGGCTGGGTGTTGCAGAGGACTACGAGCAGCTGGTGGAGGACATTGTGCGGGACGGCAGGCTCTACGCCTCTGAAAACCACCAGGAGATCCTCAAGGTAAGCATGTCCCCACCGGGTCCTCGCTGCCCAGGGCTCCGGGGGATGCTGGCACGCAGGAGCATCCTTCCCTTGGGGTGTGCCCCCATGCCCTCCCTGTGCTCGTGGCTTCAGTTCGGAGCCGCCACAGTGGGAGCACAGGGTGGGATGGTGACCCCCCGCCTCCGGCTTGGTTTCCCCGCAGGACAAGAAGCTCATCAAAGCTTTCTTCGATGTGCTGGCACACCCCCAGAACTACTTCAAATACACGGAGAAACACAAGGAGATGCTGCCCCGCTCCTTCATCAAACTCCTCCGCTCCAAAGTCTCCAGCTTCCTCCGGCCTTACAAATAGCCCCCCGCGCCCACGCTGCCCCTGGGCCACCCTGCAGCCAAGGAAAACCTCTTCTTCCTTCCTTCTCTTTTCCGATTTTCTCCTTCCTCTGCTCGGCTCCGTCAGGACCTCCACTTCTCACCCTGCAGATGTCCCCCCATGATTTCTCCGGTGCTCCCTGCAGAGCCATGCCCCTGGCTGGGGGGGGATGCTCTGCTCTCATCCAGCTGCTGGCAAAGCCACTCCTTTCTTCTGAAGCAGCTTCTTCATTTTAGGAAATGGAAGCACTGGTCCTTTCGCCAACCTCTGTCCTCCCTTTCGTTTCCTTTACACCAGGTCTGTCCTCGTTCCCCAGTGCCACTGGCAGCCCGGGACATCGGGGGGGTCGTCATCCTTCCAGCCCATGGGGCTGGCACCGGCTGCAGCCCCACTGAGCTCTTTTGCAGAGGATGGCAAGAAGGTAATGCCTTATTTGTTGCAGCACGTGGGTCGTGGGTATTGGTATCGCTTTGCAGAAATCGGGGGAAAAGAATTTTTAAAAAACATACTTGATTAAAAAGAAAATTTAAAGGAGAGATCAGCAAAGCATGCCAGAAAACGGCAACCATGGTGGCTCCGGTGGCCGTCCTGCCAGAGAGCCGCACTGGCGCTGGGAGGAAGGCACAGCCAAGCCACGTTCCCGGAGAACAATGTCTGGCTGCACGGGCGAAACAGGGAGCAAAGGAGAAAGACTTTCAGCCGGGTTCGTTTTTTTTTTATTTTCCCCCCATCCCAGAACACTTGTGCCAAGAAACCAGACTTTCTTACAAGCTCTGCCAAAGAGTAACTCGGAAAAGCAAGCTTTGTGAAGAGCAGGAGTAAATGTTCGTGCACTAGGATATCCTCCTTTCTACCTTTTTCATATGTATTAAGTGCAATCATTTGAGTCTTTATATTATTTAGAGGGAAGTGTTTTTTTTCTACTAGAAACGACAATATTTATACCTGCCTGAGAAATGAGAATGTGCGTTTGTAAAAAAAAAAAACAAAAACAAAAAAAAAACCAAAAAACCAAACCACCCACCCAAAGCAAACCCAGCCCTGGGCTGCCGCTGACTGGCAGGATGCCGTTTTCAGGCCTTGCAACTTTTTCTGCTGCATTTGTCCCTGATAAAAACCCCCTGTTCGGGGGGGAGATGGTGCCTCTCCTGCTCGGCGTGTGATGGGGTGAGTTTTTGCAGGGGGTTTGAGGCATCTCGGTCCGTCCACAGAGGAGACGGAGTGGCTGTATGCTTTTGGGCTGATCCTCCACGGTTTGTGGGTAGTTCAAGCAGCATTGCAAGGAGGATGCAAAACTTGGCCCCATCACCTGCTTGTCGCAAACCATTTTGCTTCCCTGCAAGGGCTCAGGGATGAGCCAAGGCCCAGGGGAGAGCGAGGACAGGTCCTGAGGGCCACACTGGGAGGAGAGGGGAGCTGCCCTTCCGCTCAGCCCCGAAATCTTTCCCCCAGGCATGGAGATCCCTGGAGGGAGAGTCACGCCTCCCTAGCTCTGGCGAAGCTTTGTGCTTCCAAGTCCCTCCACGTGCTTTTGGCTCCATCCCTCTCCACGTGTTCATCCTGCCAGGATGCTCTGGGAGCCCCCAGGGAGCAGGGTGCAGATCCTGGGGGGACCCCATCCTGCCTTCCCCCAGCTTCGCAGACAGGCACAGCTGGGGACGATGGCCAGGTAGATGTCACTGTTGGGTTTGTCCCCCAGCATCTTCATGTGGCCAGAGAGGACCCCTGGGGACAGGAGACAGCTGCCACCAGTCACCCCTCTTCCTCCTCCGTTCCAGTCCTGCAACCAGCTCTCTGTTGCCTCCCTGCACCTTCATCCCCATCTTCATCCTCTCAGACCTGGAGCTGCCAGGACTAAATGTGGTCAACTTGCCTACAGCTTTCCTGTTGGCACTTCCCCTCCCGTCCCCTCTTGTCTCTTGCTGTCCCCTCGACCACATCTGGAGCAAGCCCTGCTCTTAATGAACAATTATTTATCGCTCTGCATGGCCCGCCGGGTCAGTCCTTGCCAAAACCAGGAGGCAGCTCCTCGCCCGTGTTTTCCCTCCTCAATCCATGCTGCTCCAGCACCCTGAGAGCTTCTTCTGGGCTCTATTAGGGGCTGTGGGCTGGGTGAGCGCTGGCAAAGGGGGCTGAGGTTTGTCCCCAGGATGCGTTGGTTGGAAAAGTCTGTCCTGATTCATCCCAGCTGTGGATTTACGCCTCCTGCCGCCCAGCTCCCAGCCTGTTTGGAAGCTCAACATCTGTGGGTTGAGCTGTTTGTCACTTGGTTGGTGTCTGAAAGCAGCTGCTTTGATGCACAAAAGCTGTTGTAGACATTTGGAGAGGGGTTTTTTATTGCTCTGGGACAGTCGCAGCGGAGCAGTGACCGTTGAAAGGGTCTTTCATATTTAGGAAAAAAAAAAAAAGGACAGCAAAAATAAAAACAAACCAGGAATGACTAACCCCACTGCGGTGGCCCCGGTGCGATGCAGCCACTCGTGCTTGCAGGGGAGTTTAGTAATTCTCTGTGATTTAATGGTGGGGTTGCTGTTGCTCTGACCTCGCTGGGACTGGGGCTTCCGGAGCCTCGGGGTGCCCTGGTTGCCACCATTGCCACTGCACTGACCACCTCCGCTCCCCTAAAGCAGTTTTGGAAGGGCGAGCTGGGCAGTACGTCCTCCTGTAATGGCCAAAGCCACCCGGTAACATCTCCTCCTGCTTCTTTCACCAAATATCTCAAACAACCGCCCCCCAAAAGCCCCCAGGCCACCGGAACCACCCCACTGCAGTTCAGTCCCTCTCTTCACCCACACCCACCACCCAGAAAAGGTTTGAAAGGCTGAAAACAGCATCATCAGCCACCTCGGATGTATTGAATGTTTCGACGCAGTGAACATAAATAAGGGTTGTTGGGTTTTTTTTGTTTTTTTCATGTTGGAATATTTATATCTGCCTTTTGCAGCGGGCCACGACTTACCATCTCCAGCAAAAATGATTAATGAGAAAGATGTAGTTCATGAAGTTATTTGCACTTGATTAAAAGAAAAAAAAGTATCTGAACTTTGCAAAAAGAAATGTTTGCATTTTGTATTGTCTTTTTTTAATTATTAAATGGAATTTCTTGGTGTTGTGTTGATCTTTCAAAAACTGGCTCTGAAACTTATTTTAAAGGTTTCTAACAGCAGGATCCAAAGCTATTTTCATTGTTTTGTTCCCTCAGATGCTAAGACAAGCTCTTTTCAAGGACATAGGGGTTTTTTTTGTCCCCCAGAAGCTTAAATCCTACGCACTTCTGTAAGTTCACCAGTCATTACACAATCTGTTTATTTATATACATTAATTAGATGCAACATATCTGATTTTTAGCCTAGAACATGGAGTTGGACAGAGACTAGCTCAGAGGGGATAGAAAAGAGACTTTACCTTGGCCCCAACCCTCTCGCTGAGCTGCAGCTCCCACATCCTCCCCCATTACCCTGGATCCTGTGGGTAATTGGGGCCAGCTGAAAGACACCCATCAGGTCCTCATGAGCTGCTGCTGGGCAGGGTCCCCTGGCCCCCGTCATTGGTTACCACAGGGGCAGCAGAAGCCTGTAAATGTGAGTGCCCCCCAGAGGAGGGGGCTGCTGGGACAGGGCAGAGCCCCCCAGGCAGGGCAGCTGCAGGCGACCACAGCACAAGGTAAGGGTCTCTACTGGGGGCGAGCTAGGGGATCTTGGACGTTGGCTGAGCAGTTCTAGCTGCACTGCAGGCCCTCAGCTGTGGAGAACACCTCTGTTTTGCTTGTTGGGGATGGGAGTGGAGCCATTCCCTCTCCCCACCCTGCTCTGAATACAGGATGAGGCTCCTTCCCTCAAAAGCTCTGATATTCCACTTGAATTTATGTCCCTATCAGCTCAACACAGCATTTCTTGCTACGATGAAGTGAGCAACTCTTCAGCAAACCCTTCCCAACAAGTTCTGGAGAAACATGACCAAACACGCAGCTGCAGGTGTCCTAAAAGTTTATTGCTGCCCAATTAGTACAGGCGCTGGGGCTTCCCCATGGTGCTCTTGATATACAAAGCACGCACGTTCTGCCAGTTCTTCTTCAGCAAGGACACCAGAAAGTTGATGGCCAGGTGGATGTTGTAGACGAGTTCATCTTCTGTCATTTTCACATGACCGACAGCCACAGCCAGACAGAGCACCTGGGGGACACGGACACCAGGGTCACTCATGCAGGTAGAGGTTTTGCAGGGAAATGAAGGATTACAGCTAAGTGACTGACAAAACAGCCTAGGGCTGATTGAAACTCATCAGGGTATCAAATTATCTCATGCTCTGTCAGCTGGATGTGACTTCTCCAGCTTATCCATGGGTGTTTCCACAGAGCTTGTTATATTTGGCATGTGGCACCCATGAACATGTCTGGTAGCATCTGGATGCCATCTCTGAACAACAGCTTGCTTCCTCAGAGTGCAGAGGTGACTTACAGAAGGCAGCAAGCACCGATGCCTCCCAGAGATGGGGAAACCAGTAAGGACGTCTAACGTGCCGTGCTGGAGCAGGAGCAGACCTCTGGTTTAACTCCGCTCCCACACCCTGCTCATCAGGCGGCGTCAGCATGTGCCCTGCAAACTGCTAACCCGGCACAGCACAGATGATTAACTCCAAACTTCACTGCTAAGTGTGGCGCCAGCTTCACTTTTTGTTTTGGGCACCAGCCCTTTCTTTCTGCACATAAGACACAGAAAGGCCAAGCCTCTGTCTGCCAGCCTCACCGAGAAGCTTGTAAGTCCATGTTCCCCACAGGCTGAAGACAAAAGAATTTACGAGCGAGCTGACAGGCGGAGTGTCAGGACATCATTAGCTCAGTTACTTAAAATGCTCCAGCATTTCCAAACTATCGCATTTGCTGTGTCCTCCCAGTTGTGTCCCCAGGCCCAGATCAGCTGGAGTCCAAGGATGCACCTCAGCTAGCAGAGCTGTTAATTCTCAATAATACCCATGAGTCACATTTAGACTGCTGACACAAGATTAAAATGCCTGAACAGGGTTATTTTGGTTTTAGGGAGTCAGCTTGCCTTGACATCTCTTGACAGCAAGAGCAGATATCTGCAGAGCTGCTCCAAAGTTCACTTGCAGAGTCAAGTCCCAGACTTGCCTCTGGAAAAGCACTGCTGCGTGCACAGACCCACGGGGGCATGCCTGGCCCATGGGCCCCACCCTGCAAGTGTCACCCACTTACTGTAAGAAGCATTAATTATGACTGATTGTGCTCAGCATTGAAACATCAAGATCATCTCCTAATCATTTGCTCTAAGATTTTTTTAACGACAGATAAATTATTCCTTTCCAGCTAGCAGCTGAATGCTCCCGGGACTTGTCTCCCTTCGCTGCAGGAGAGCACTGGATGCTTCTCACTGGCTGCTGTTTTAGGAAGACACTCGAGGGACACCTACAGCCCAGACCAGAGATCGCAGCCACATACAAGTGACCACCCACCACAAATAATCCTTATGTATGTAGCTGCCTGGGAGAGAAAAAGCCCTGCTTTACCTTCTTCATCTGAAATTTGATGGTAGATTTGACCTCATCAACCTTGGCCACCAGGTTCTCATTGTGAGTGAGGAGAGAAGGGAATTTGCCGGCTTTGTTCAGACCTGGACCCAGGATTCGAGGAATCTGCTTGATCAAGGACTCAGAAGCCAGGAAGGCATCATACTTCTTGGCTGTGAGGAGAGAACCACCGTAGGTAAGGACAGACTCTCAGCTCCTACACCAAGCTTGAAACTAACAGCTCAGCCCAGGCCGTGCTGCTCCATTTCCCTCACATGTGCACCTCCACATTCCCAGAGTCCTGACTAGCTGAACCTAAGCACTTTTTACTAATATTATATTAGAAATTACTCCCGTCACACCAGCCAAGCCTGCCAGCACTGAGCTTCACATGCTGACAGCAGTCCCACGCTCTTACTGTACGTAGTTCATTTCCCTGAAGCATTTGTTGAGCCACAGGTGACTAACGCTGAACTCTGAGCTCTACCAGCTCTGAGCTCTACTGCAGCCTGTGCACATGTGGATGGACTGATCTATCACACACCTCAGAGAGGCTTAGCTAGCGACCGTGGTATCCTATATAATTTCCTAATTGCATAGGGTTCCATGGCTAATTATGGATTGAGTGGGAATTTTTTCTTGTCTACCTAAGATATGTATCAAAATGACTTTGAATTTGCAGGGAGGGAAGGATTTTCTCTCTTACCAAGCAAAAACAAGCAAATTTCCTTCTCTTCATTTAAGTACTGCAGGACTAAATCAAACTTTTGCCTCCAGCTTTACTCGGCTTTTGCTGCACTCCAGCTCCCTGACCAGGCAAGTGAACACCAGCTAATGATGAAACTTTCAGGAAGACAGGAACAATTTTCCTGTATCCCTTCCTTCCGGAGGAGGGCAATCAATCTCACTCCTGGAGAGCTGACCTGTCAGACTTTCTGCACTCCTAACAGGTTGTTGGCTCTTCTGGGTAGTTTCTAGACAGATTTCTGTACTTCAGGCTGACTCTGGTCAATTTTCTATTCCCATGACATGGAAATCATAGAATCATTAAGGTTGGAAAAAGCCCTTAAGATCATCAAGTCCAACCATTAACCTATCACTTCCAAGTGCACCACTAAACCATGTCCTCATGTGAGCACAGGAAAAACCGTCCCACTTACCCATCCCCTCCCAACTTAACCAGGGTACTCAGAGCCCGATCCACACCACCACTCACCCAGCTTCTTCACCAGCTTCTTGTTTTTGTTGAGTTTCTTCAGTGCTTCTATGTCCATGTGAGGGATGTCAACTGCTTTGGCCTCATCGCAGTGCTGCTGGTCCCCCAGCAAGCAGACTGAGAACTTGGGTCGTGGAGTTGACTTCAGCCTGGGGACAGAAGGTCCGAATTACTATGAACCACCAGCGCCACACACACTTCCATGGGAGCCATCATGAAGATACCTTACCACAGCACCTGGGAATCTTCCTCCACAGCTTCTAACCTGCCTTCTCCAGCAGGCCGGTGGGGACAGCACAGGGGCCTCCCACACCTCCCCTCATGTTTTAAGACCCAGGGTAGGGGTCCGTCCAGCCACACCCACTTAGCTGGGGCGGTCTGAACTACCCGAGCAGTTCAGTGCTGCGTCCTCCTGCCGTGGCAGCCAGCCTGCCCCGGGGCAGGGCCCAGTGGCGGGGGGTGCGCAGGCTGAAGGCTGGGTGGGAGCAAGAGGATGCCGAACCTGACGGTGCCGGAGAACCTCTTGTCTTTCTGCGGATCGTAGTTCTTCAGGCTGATCTGCAGCTCCACCGTCTCCACAAATCTGAGGGAGGGGAGAGAAAAGCGGCGCAGGTGAGGGCCCAGCCGGGTTGGAGGGGAGCGAGACCCCGGCCGAGCGCCGGGGCCTGTGACGCGCGCGGTCCTGCCACGGCGCCGGGCTCTTACTTGCGCTTCTTGGTCCTGCTGCCCTGCAGCACCTCCTTCACCGCCTCGTACAGGGTGTCGCGGGAGACCTTGCTGCTGCGGGGGGGGAAGACAAGGCGGGCTCAGGGCTGACCCTGCCTGGGCCTCCTGCAGGCCGCGGGGACCGGGGACAAGGCCCCTGAGCCCACCGTGGCCCACCCGCGCTCCCGCTCGACCGCCCCCCGCCATCGGCCCCCGCTGCCCGCACCCCGTCAATAGTCCGGACCGGCCCGCGGCCGCCCGCCGGGCGCGGATGGCGGCGGATGGCGCGGCGGGCCAACACCCACCTCATGGCGGCGGCTGCCCAGGACCGAAGGGGCGGGGCTTTTCCATGCGAGCTATAAATAGGGGTGCATCTCGCGAGACTCGGCCGCGCGGCGAGGCGCCATGCTGACAGCGGCAGAGTGTGTGGCACGGCGTGACCGCCATGTTGGGAGTGGCGGAGCCTGGCACAGTATGGCCGCCACCACGCTGGGAGCGGTGGAGCGTCGTGCTGGAGGGCCGTACCGGCTTCCCCAGCTCTGGGCTCCCCTCAGCGGGCAGTTCCCTGTCTGCATCTCCTTCGCTGTTAAATGAATGGCTGTAGTCTCTTTGCCTCCTGTCTCAGGCTACCAGGCCAGGAGCTCCTCCATCGCTTCGCAGTGCATCCCGGGAGCCCCGGCCTCCCCTCAGCAGCCACCGGAAAGGAGACGGGCCGCAGCCCCTACCCGAGGAGCTCCCGGGGCACAACGCCTTGCTGCTGGGACAGGTTCCCCCTCTTGGGCTTCAGTGCTATAAAACCGCCTCATGAGGTTTACGCAGGTAGGCCCGCGCCGAAGGCCGGCACGGTCCCAGAGGGCAAGCTGTGCCCGTGGGCCTCAGTGTTGGCACCGCGCATGCGCTGCCAGGTTGCGCGCACGCCCATTGGCTGCCCAGCGGGTTCGGCCTTCCCAAACCGGCCCTGCCCGCCCATCCCCGGGGGGCGGCGCCCCGGAACCTGGGTGGCGGGCTGCGGCAGGCTGGGGCGCGGCGCTGAGTGCTGTCGCTGGGCGGGTTGCGGGGCGGGGCGAGCAGAGGCCGGGCCCCGGTGCATGGCGGTCAGGCGGTGGACTCGGCCCCGTCGGGTTTCCTCAGGTCGGTGCCAGTGGTGGTGGGGGAGGCCTGAGGGGAGGGGGGAGATGGCGGCCGAGGGGCAGCCGGGCCCCGGCGAGCTGCTGCCGCCGCCGCCGCCACCCCCCTGGCCAACACCACGGGGCGGGAGGAGCCACCATGTCCCCGCCACTCCCGGGGCACCTGAGCCTGCCCCGCCCCGCCGCTCGCCTCAGGCCTCGCCATGGCGCCAGGCCCTGCCCTGCCCTGTCCCCAGCCCGCCTTGACGG
Organism: Nipponia nippon; assembly: GCF_047370975.1. NCBI lineage: Eukaryota > Metazoa > Chordata > Aves > Pelecaniformes > Threskiornithidae > Nipponia > Nipponia nippon. Next base: position 7,460,244 of record NW_028262342.1, read on the forward strand.
GGGAGGCACGTCCCCTGTCACCGCCTGGGTGGCTTTACACCGCAGCCTACACCTGGCTTTCCTCAGGCAGCGCCTGCCCCATCCCTTCCAGGAGGTGGCACCCCCTCCAGCAGCACTGACATCTGTTTGCGTGGCAGCCATGGCAGGTCAAAAGGGGCCTCGATTCCCCAGCGATCCTGCTGGGACGGGGTCTTCTCTGGGAAACGAGCTGCGATGCCTCTCAGGAGGTGTCAGCCCTAAAAGCAGGCAGAATCTGCTGCAGCTGGAGAGGAGCTGTCTGTCGGGTGTAGGGAGCGCTTGGGTTAGAGGGCACTAAGCGTGGCACAAAGCCTGGCTGCACCCTTGGGTGCTGCAGTGACAGACAGAGCAGTCAGGCTTGTTCCTGGAAATCAAAATGATAAAATATTAGGCTATCTCAGAGATTACTGATGAAGAATCCACTGCAGCTGCTTTTAAAAATAATCTATCAGCAGAGTGCCTCTTTAGCAAAGTGTTCTCATGGGGCTGTGGGTGTTCTAACATCATCTGCTCATAGCCTGAAATTCCGTTCCTCAGAAGGCTGGGAATTAGACAGGAAAGGGAGGAGAGAATGAGGATGCTTCCAGGGACGAAGCTCATCATCCTGCCCCTGTCTCTTGCAGTACAGGACACCCTCAGCCTGTAGTTTCAGACTTCAAAGTACTCAGAAACCTTTTCTGCAGATCGTTTGGAGGATGGGAAGGGCTTGAATGTGGCATTTACACTATCTCTAAAAAGCGTCTGTCAATTCACTGGCTTGACAAGCTTTATCTTGTATTTGTGGAATAGGTTGTTAGCCCTGCCTGCCATTGGTATGGGAAGGGTGCATCTTTTGTCCAGTTTAATCCTTTGGAATCTCCAGAATAGTTTGTCATTCAAGCCTTTCTTAATGTGCAAAAGTGAGTATACATGTGTTGGGAGAAAATAAAATTTGAATTGTCCTTTTTATTTAAGGCTTGCAACAAAGAAAACAACTCACTGTTCCACAAACCTCTTGCTCTGGGTCCCGGTGCTCTCTGCGAGCACGCTGAGCAAAGTGAAATTCATGTCTGAGGACCAGTCATTGGGGCAGGATGGAGAGCTTGGGCTTGCAAGCGGTGACCCTTAGTGATGGGACGACAGCCTACATTCAGCAGGCTGTCAAAGGTAAGAGTTCCTTTGGGCTGCGAAGTCTGAAGTCTCTTGATTGACCCTGCGAAATTAAAGTCAGAGTTATCAAAAGTGTCTTCATGGCACACGAACTGTCATAGATCTTGTATGGTCTCTTTGTACAGAAAGCTAGCAACTATCTGTTAGATTTGCGCAGAAGAGCGACGCAGCAGAAATAAAACATGCCTCTGGTGTGGAAATAAAGCTTTGGAGATGGGAGAGCTGTTGCTGTAGAAAATGAAGGTTCTGTTCAGACTAGAATGAGCCCTGTTCTCTCCAGGGTTACTGGGGAAACAGAGTTCACACTATGGCCTGCAGGACTCTATTCAATCAAAACTTCCCCTGAAGCTAAGCAGGATGTTTTACTTCACTGAGATGCATAGAACTTGGTTCATAGTAGTGCTTTTCTCACTCAGAGGGGTGCTGAGCTCAGCATTGGTTAACTGAAGCAATATCAGTGCCAAATTCAACACCTGCCCTTATTTTGGTGTTAGTGAGGTGCTGCTTCTTTCACCACTCACTGTTCCTGAGAAAAGGAACACGCTGTTTCCCAGCCTGCAGAACAGGATGGTTGAGTTGCGAGGTTTCATGTCCTGGGGACTGCTCTCTTGCTTTCTTTCTGTGTGAACTCACTGCAAGTTTATTACATGTGTGGAGTTGGACTATCTTGAAAACCACTAGGTTTTGTGACCCCCACAAACATTGTGCACCAGATGAAAGCAACCTGGATTCCTCATTGTCAAGTGGGACAGAACAATGTCCTCTCTGCATCAAATAATTTGGTAACTAAAACATTATTATAGGGTTACTCAAGAGTTACACTATTTTAAGGGTCCAATCTTCACAATACATCAAGGGTAGCAACACTTTAGGTCCCTTTAGGCCCTGTAATTTTTTTCCAAGAGTTGATCCTCTACCAAAGTAGAAGAAAATAAATCTTCAGGCCCCTGCTGATGCCGTTAAAAGCTCCTAGTTGAATTTTTCTCCAGCACAAGTGTAATTGCTTTCTACTTTAGATCCAAAACACTTAGCACACATCATTCTTTCTGCTTCTTCGCTTACAGGGCTGTGAAGGGCAGCTTGTAAACAAGTGATGACTGAGGTTCTTTGTCTTGCATCCTCCTGCTTAGGAAAGGGAGGCTCCAGCATTTCTGGGAAGTGCCTCTATGGCTATTCAGGGGAAAGCTTGATAAATAACAGCTTATAAGTAACAGTTTTGCTGTCTTCTCTGGGACTGGTTTCCTTGAGAAGATGCAGCAAAGGGGACAGCTTGTGGGACCAGAAAGACTGGACTCTGCAGGCAGCGCTGATGCCAATTTTTTAACTGTTTCAGGTGAAAAACTGATCGAAGGGCAAGTCATTGAACTTGAAGATGGGACCACAGCTTATATCCATCAGGTGACAGTTCAGAAAGGTGAGGACCATAAATTCACCTTTTTCTTTTTAGAAGGACATTGTAGATGTAACTGCAATTGTCTGTGTGCCAACAATCGGGTTCCTCTCTAGCTTTAAGAAGTCCATATAGGTGTAGGGTTTTTTTTTCTTGACCATGGTTTTGAGGCTGAATGAGCAAGGACATAGAACATGTGATTTCCTGCAAAGTTTTTAGCAGTCTGACAAGAAGGTAAATTTGCTGGTCGTGTAAGCAAATGTTTAAGTGTTGTTTCACCTGTGGGCACTCTCACAGTTGTCAGTCTCATAGATTGCAAGTCTACAAGCAAGGCCAGTAAGCTGCGTGCTGTGTTTGTGCCAACTACAGAGCCCAAATAAAGTTTGTTTCATGTGGGAGCAGTTGGACAGGAATTTCCTCTGAACTGTGAGATAATTTATTACTTCTGGAATATGTGTTTGGGGGGGAGGGTGGAGATTGTTGGAAGCAATGCTACCTTGGTCATTGACCCATCAGCCAATGTCACCTCTGAAATGAGGTGACAGTAATTAATCTGAGAGGTGATGGGAATTAATTTCATGTGGCAAGCACCAGAGTGGCATATAGGAATCCTCCCCAGCCACCATAAAGTGTAAAAGGGCAGGTAGAAAGAACTTCGTTGCTCTGGGCAGTCCTCCCAAGCTCCTTGTATGCCACCTCCCTTTTCTGTTCTCAAAAGGTTGCTTGAAACCCACCGTGTCTTCCAATAAGGTGTGTGGATTTTTTCTTTTCTTTTAGAGTCTGTGGCTTTTGAAGATGGTCAACCAGTAGAGTTGGAAGATGGTAGTATGGCCTACATACATGACACAGCTAAAGGTAAAGTGTGTTCCCCGTTCTTCCCTTGGCAGCTGGAGTAGAAGCTGCTAAGTGTCACAGATTTCCAAGGCTGTAGGTGGCCCAGGGAGATGAAAGAGTGCCTCTCACTCAGCCGCTCTTTTACATTTGATTTTATTGGTTTCCTCTTGCAGAAAGTTATGACCCCAGCACCTTTGAGGCCGTCCAGCTGGAGGATGCTGCCTACATACATCGTCCTGTCATCATGCCACCTGGCAGCACCATCCTGGAAGTGCAGGCAGAAACTGGGCTAGAGGAGTTGGCTGGAGAGAATGAAGATGATGCCTTCGATGTTGAGACCATTAATGCATTAAAGCAGTATGCCAGTAAGGTGAGGACTCAATGCTTATTTCATGGTCTGCCAGCAGCACTGAGGGGCTGGTGTAATAGTCCACGTTTGGCCTGGGGTTTAAGTGTCCTCCCTTCATTAGTGCTTCTGTATATTTGTTTTTCAGCAATGTCAGCTTTGAGAAGAGAAACTGAACAGGGCTTCTGTGAGAGTGCCACCACTGACAGGTGGCTCACAGTTAAGGACTTAGAACGGGTCAGTTTCCTGCTGGACCCCCTAGCTAGTTCCTACAGAGTGCTGGGCCTAACACCCTTAACATGCTGCAGGCACAGATTTGGGAAGAGCAGAGAGCTGCTGTGATACAGCTTGGATTTTTTTTCTTGCTTTATATGTCCCTCCTTGAAAGTGTTTTCTTTCTGTTTGCTAGGTTTCTCATAATGCCACCTGGATATGATATTCTCTTCCACAGGTGATTCAGGCAGCAGATCAAGACTAACTTTTTACATGTCAGGCTAAGTTATGGCCACTGTTCCCCATGTTGACAAAGGCCTCAAAACCCAAAATAGTTTCAGATCCTAATGTGTCGTCACTGCAGTGCTCCATATGAATGTTTTGGGTGCTGCCATTTTCTCCCATCTTCATGGTGTTGTATGAGAAGGGGCTACCAGGAGTGTGCTGATATAGTGCTCAGCTGGGCAGCATTAAGATTTGCTGATGGAGATCTTTCTGCTGTGGTAGGACCAGCCTCCCCTAGCTCTTTGGAGAAGAGTGGGGTGGCACTGCTGATATGAATGCCTTCCTGCTTCGGTTGCTCACTTGCTCCACACTGTACAGGGAGGTTTGAACAGTACTCGTGCCTCTTTGCTTGTAGGTGTCTGACGAGGAAGAGGAAGGAGTGACAGACACCTGCCATATGAAAAGTGAGGATTCCAGCAACGTCCCTTCCCAGGTCTAAATTTTTCAGTGATGCATTTCTGAAACTAGGCTGAACTCCTCTTGATGCAGAGTGCTCTGCCAGCTAGTAATTAAAAAAAGCTTTGTGGCTTCTCTGCAAGGTTAGCAAATATATTAGCTGCAAGTTTTACAAATGAGCTAAGTGAAGCCCAGAGAGGTGAGTTATGTGTCCGAGAACACCCAGTGAGCTGGGAGGTGGGAATGGGAAATGCTGGTTCTTAGACCCCTGCCCTGTCACCTGGGTTTTACCATATGTGCGCAAGCTGTGTTTGTACGAACGTGTTTTTGTGAGGATAACTGAAGGACTGCATATGTATGGCAAGGAGGGAAATTATTTGTGTGGGCTTTGCGAAGCCTGCTGTAGTGGCTCACTGAATTAAATTCCATACGTCTCTCGGCAGGATTTGCAGGAGGAGGAAGTGCACAGCAATGAGAAGGGACAGCAGGCTGGCAGTAGAGCTTTCCGTTGTGGGTACAAAGGCTGTGGCCGCTTCTATACCACCGCCCACCATCTAAAGGTAAAGCAGGTAACATGCAGTCACGCAGTGCGCAGACCAGACGTGTCCCCGTGTTGTAGTGCGAGATCAGAATGCTGCTATACAAAAGGCTGAGTTGTGTGCTTGGCTCCCCAAGAGATCCAGATGTGTTAATTGGCCAAGGTGAAATCCAACAGAGAACTTCAGATTCTCTCCACCAGCTAGATTTCTCCACACTGTTTTCCTTCCTCCTTGTCTTGGACCTCATTTTAGGGACCTGTTCTTTCTTTTCCAGGTGCATGAATGTGCTCACACAGGTGACCGGCCATATATGTGCATCTTCCCAAGCTGTGGGAAAGCATTTGCTACAGGTAACAATTTCTCTTTTGAGCAAATTTTGTTTTCCCTCCAGTCCAAACCACTCTTTGAGTATCAGCCCTGGCTTTTTTCCAGCAGAGCACAATGAGCATAGCTTTTAAAGCCTTCTGAGAAGGAATTGCAGCATAGGAGACTTCCTGGGACTTTATGGACAGATTAAAGGAGTCATAGGAAGAAGCTGAGTTGGTGGTGTTGTGAGGCTGTTTGGATATTTCTTCCCCTTCAGCTTTGCAGACACAGGACAGACATTCAGAAATGCATGAACTGAGAGGTGGTACACCACTTGCCCTATTATTTCCTTCTTGTTATAAAATTTAATTGTAGTTTCTTTCCTGGACAGGGTACAGGCTGAAGAGCCACGTGAGAACGCATACCGGTGAGAAACCATACAAGTGTCCAGAAGATGTGTGTAGCAAAGCCTTCAAAACCTCTGGGGATCTACAGAAACACATCCGGACACACACCGGTGAGCAGTACAGGAGAAGAACTGAGCTCCCCATTGAAAGGGTCTCCAAGATAAAGTATTGCTTCAGCCTTTGTCCAGGACATGCCTTTTTGTATCTTGGGTGAAGCAAGGCAGAACTGAAGTTGTCTTCAGAGAGTAGATGGGTGGTAGTAGTAGTGCTAGGGATTCTCAACTCAGTTCCGAACAGCAGAGCAAAAGGGGTAGGGATGCCAGTGTTGGTAGAGGAAATGTGCCAGCAATTGGGTCTGATCTGAGGTCTCGTTGGTGTAATACTGTGGAGGAGTGAAGGGATACAGGTGTCCAGGGCATTCCAGGTAGCTGCGTTGTAGCAGGACTCTCATCCACGTTACTCTGTCAATGCAGGTGAGCGTCCCTTCAAGTGCCCCTTTGTGGACTGCGGCCGCTCTTTCACCACATCCAACATCCTCAAGGTTCACATCCGAACACACACAGGTGAGAGACCGTACATGTGTCCAGAGCCCAACTGCGGAAGGGGCTTCACCAGTGCCACCAATTACAAGAACCACATGAGAATCCACACAGGTAAGAGGACGAGATGGTGAAATGCAGACAGCTCCTCTCCAGTCAGTTGGCTGCACTGACAGCTTGTGGCAGCAGGGAAATCTGTGGGACTGAAATGGTGCTTTCCAGGCCAGGCATTGCAGGGGTAGATCTGGGAGTGGCCAGTGAGTTAAAGGAAATAGGAATTGCTTTATTGGGCTGATTATTGTTCCACCTGTTCAGTGCTCTGTCTCCAGCTCTTCCCTCTTGATGGGAAATCCCTTCCCATAGCATGAGGAGGGTGAGTGGGTTAAGCTCTGCTCTGTGGCCTCTGCCCTAGGAGAGAAGCCCTACATGTGCACTGTGCCAGGCTGTGGAAAGCGCTTCACAGAGTACTCCAGCCTCTACAAGCACCACGTGGTCCACACGCACTGCAAGCCGTATGCCTGCAATAGTTGTGGGAAGACCTACCGCCAGACCTCCACGCTGGCCATGCACAAGCGCAGCAGCCACGGCGAGCTGGAGGCCACGGAGGAGAGTGAACAGGCCCTCTATGAACAGCAGCAGCTGGAGGGTGAGCAACCACTCTGCCATCACCTGTGGCTTGGGTCAGGCCTTGCAGCAATGGGGAGAGAGATGACAGCCTGCAGCCGCTCCCCTCTCTCACACCCAAGTCTGTGCTGTGGCCTCCTGCCTCCCCCATCAAACCGAGATATGTGTCACAGACAAGAAAAAAGGGCTCCCCATGGTCCTCGCTGTACGTCACCAGCTGGGAATGCACTCCGGCCCATTCTGTAGTACAGGGAGAGGTAAAGAGCCTTCTTCCCAGGCCAGTACTTGGCTGTTGTCATCATGACCTTGTGCTCTTCTGTGCTGGCCCTTCAGGCAACAGGCAGGTCCCGGGGTCAGGTGTGTGCTTTCATGCTCTGATGAGTGCTTCTCTCACCCCTTTTGCTCTTCCCCTTCCCTGACTCAGCTGCTGCTGCTGACAGAGGCTCCCCCCTGAAGAGCCAGCATATTGCTTTCCTGTCAGAGATGGAGGAAGAGGAAGATGATGATGATATGCCTACACAGGTCTCACTTATGTCTCAGGATGGGACAGAGCAGGTATGGACACGGACAGCCTCGGGAATGTTGGGGACAACAGTTAACTGAGTAAGATTCTGCCTCTACCCAGCCTTGGTGTTCTCTTTAAGGCTTTTTTCAGCATAAAACAGACCCTGGGGCTTCTTGGGCTCTGTCTGTCATGAGGGCTCCCTCCTTACAGCCTTACCCCACTGCTGCCGTCTTGACGTGGAGGGTAAAGAATGGGCCTCTGGTCCCCAACTCGCCTTCTTGCTGTATGGGGTCTTGCAGGTGTTTGCCCAGGCTTGCATGCAGCGTCCGGCAGCCCTCATCTTCTGGACAGCTGTTGAGAGGCAGCTCCCAATCTCTGCTGACACAGGCTGGATTTGAAGGTTGTTTTTTCATCGTTTGTATACGGCAATGCTTTTCTTGTACTTCCTTCCACCAGCTGCCCGTGTGCTGACTGGGAAAAACTCCCTTCTGTGGCATGGGGCAAAGGAAACAGCTGCTACGAGTAACACTTGTTTCCTTTTAGTCTGAGATGCTCCCTGCTGCAGCAGTGCACAAGCTGTCCCTTCAAAGCCTGGAGAGAAGATGCTAAATGGGAAGGGGAGGTGTGGTAGAAGGGGGAGGGCTGGAGACCTGAGGTCTGTGAATTCTCTATGAGTTCTGTCCATGACCCTGGGCAAAGTCCTTGGAGCTCTCTGTGCCCTAGGTTGTGCATGCAGAGGAGGAGAGACTATTTCATCCTTACTGAGACCTTTGTGTTGCTAAACTCAGGAGTTGCATAAGGCTTCCTGAGAAGCCATCCTGGCTGAGAGCATCTGCTGTTATCCTGCCCAGGTCAGTTTGTCACAGGAAGACCTGCAGGCCCTGGGCAGTGCAGTCAGCATGGTGACGCAGAGCGGTGCCCTCCCCATGCCCGAGGAAGAGCTGGTGGGTGGTGACACACACACCATGACTGTGGCCAGTACGGATGGCACTGAGACACAGCCAGTACAGACAAAACTGGGACCTTCCCTTTTCCTTGCAGAGAAACAGCCTGCTAGAAAGGAATTGCATTTTCTTTTAAAACACAATTGTTTATCTCAACTTTCCTTAGGTTACCTTAGTCTCTTCTGGGGCAGTCATGTCTGAAGAATCAGCCATCACATCCCTCAGTCATCAGCAGGTGGCATTGCTGGCTACAGCCAATGGCACCCACATCGCAGTGCAGGTACTGTACAGCTCCTGCCACGTTCCCCTTCATTCCCCCATCCACCCACTGGCTTCAGCACTTACCTTCTTGCTCTGCTGCACCTCCTCTTGCCCAGGGTGCTTGCTCCTTAATTCCCAGATGCCCTGCGTGTAGAGGAGAGCAGGGACATGCTCCTTGGATTGCAGAACGTTCCTTTGTAAACAGCCTTTCCCCATTGTAGCTGTGTCTCTCTGCCCTGCCGCCTTCTTCCTGTGTCACCCACTGCCAATCCCTTGTACTTCTGTTCTGCTGGGGGCTGCCCTGACCGAGCCCACACCTCCTGAGCCCAACTTTTGGGAAGACAGCATTATCTCTCTCCCTTTCCTCCACTAGTTAGAAGAGCAGCAGAGCCTGGAGGAAGCCATCAGCATGGCCGCAGCAGCAATCCAGCATGAACCTCTAACACTTGACACAGCCGTGTCTGAGAATGGGTGCTGAGACCCTGCAGAGCCTCCCGGGCAGGGAGAGCAGGCAGCCCGAGCCTGTTCTCCACAGATGCGTCGGGAGCTGCAGGAACTGGGCCAGCTGGCACACAGAAGTGTGGTACACAAGCGAGGGAAGGTGTCTGAGACCAGTGGCCAGCGTGTTCCCCACGCAGGTGGTGAGAGCTGATGCCAGCAGCGTTGGGCTACTGGAGTGGCTCTTGTCTCTAAGGAGGGATGTCAAAGATACTTGGCTGCTGCCTTCTGGAGGCTCTGCTGTCTTCCTGGGCTCTGAGCAGCAACTTTCCTGCTCCTTGCCTTGGGCACTGACTCCCTTTGTCTGGAGGAGATGGCAGGTTGTCTCCTAGTATTTATTTCTTCATGGTTAAGATTTCTAAGACCTGCCAGTCTTCTGCAGTAGAGGTGGAGCCACAGAGATTTCAGCAGTCTCTGGGAGTGCAGAATATTTTTGGAGAGGCACTTCCTGCCCTCTCCCTTTAGGAATGGTCCAAAAGCTCACCTTTCCTGTCCACCCCTCCAGGTAAGGGACAAGTGGGCAGCATATGCACAGAAGCAATAAAGCCCCATCAAAGCAAGCCCAGGCTGTCCTGGGCTCGGTGTCTGGAGTGGTGACCAGTTCCTGACACTGGAGTGAGCGCTCGGGCTGGCTCCGACAGTGATTCTCCCATCTCTTTATCACACTGCTCTCAAGCAGACTTCTCGGCAGATAGTGCTGTGGAGCAGAGCAAGGTGCTCCCTCCACTGAAACCAAACAGCACTTGTTGGGGGCTGAGCTAGAATTGGATGTAAATACTGAGTTGAAATAAAAACAAATTAAAAATGTTCTTTTTAAAAAAAAAAAAAAAAAGCACCTTTCTCTCTTTCAGTCCCTGGGGCCAGTGGTTGGCAGGGGGTGGGATGGATGTTACTGTTTTGCAGATGTAAGGATTAAGGAAGCTCAGGAGACCTGTTGAATTGACCGAAAGTGCAGTGATTGTCCAAAAACAGCACTGAGGAGGGGTGTGAGCAAGATAAGTTGCAGCCTCTGAGCTCTCAGCGTGTGTCTTAGAGGGACTAAGAGCTGTCTCTTGACTCTCAGATCAAGGATTCCTGCAAGCCTAGATTTAGGGAATTGTGTCACTACAAGAAAATGGGTGAATGCATCCTACAGCCCTCTGAACTGGGCAGAGAGACCTGGGCCGGCTTCCTCAACCCAGCAGGGGCAACCTCAACCCTGCCGCTGTGTACCTCTGCCTTGGGCAGTTTGTGGACAAAGCCAGCACAGAGAGCACCATAGAATCATTTAGGTTGGAAAAGACCTTTAAGATCATTGAGTCCAACTGTAAACCCAACACCAGCGCAGGCTCCCAGCGATCAGGTGTTTTATTTTTTGGCTGTACCCAAGGAGTTTGCAGAGGAAGAGGTTTCTGCAGGCAAGGAACGGGTGTAACCCAGGAGGGCTGCAGCGGGCTAGATCTCCGCTCGCCTTCCTTGGCGGGCTCATCCCAAAACAAGCAGGGCTGGAACCTTTCCAAAAGCCACAGCCCGTGCTCCTGCTGCGAGGAGAAGCTCTTTATTTAAATCCCAGAAGAGGAAGCTGCTATTTGAGTCAGAGGGGATTTCGCTCCGCAGAACACAAATGCAGAGAAAGCTTTTGATCTGTAGGCTGAGCTAGCAAAGGGTTACGAATCCCTGCCCTGTTTGTGCTCTGTGAGCCCTGGATTGTGCTTTCCTGGGCATGGGGGAATCGGTCCGTGGAGGGGAAAAACACCTGCAGCCCTGGGGACGGTGGGGCCGAGATGTGGCCCGTGGGCTTCTCCAGGGCGCGCCCAAGCAGATGGCGCTCCTGCTTCGCGCGTCCACCGCCGCCCAAGGCTGTCGAGGCAGGCGGTTTCCTGGAACCGGATCCTCGGCCTCAACAGAGCCGCCTCTGCCATCGCCGCCTGTAGCCATGGACCTGCGAGCGGAGCTGCTGAAGTCCATCTGGTACGCCTTCACCGCCCTGGACGTGGAGAAGAGCGGCAAGGTCTCCAAATCCCAGCTCAAAGTGAGTCCTCGGGGGGGCTCGGACAGTGCCAGCGTGAGGCTGGTGGGTGGGCTGCAAGGGGCAGAGCGGGTCCAGGGATGCTTTGCATCCCCCCTGGGTTTCCACGGAGGAATTGTTAAATATTAACGTTAATAAGACCTTGCTGTCGCCTCCACGCTGGTTTTGGTGAAGTTCGCTGTCTCTGACCTTGCCTCCCTTTAAAAAAAAGTGGGGAGAGTTAATGCTCAAATGTATTTTCTAGGTGAAAATAGGAGAAATCTGATTTTTAGTTGTTTTCAGTTTCTTATGCTTTTTATGCCCAACTAACAGCCCAAACTCAGTTTATATTTTCTATGTTTTCTTGCTTGCCAGAGCACCCATGTTTCTGCTTCCTGTTCAGCCAGCGGGTCGGTAGGTAGAGGCAGACCGTTTTTAAACTAGAACTCCTCAGTGGTCTGGCCAGAAATAACACAGCACTTTTAAAAAATCTCTGATTTCCCCTCTCCCCCAGTCCTTTAGCAGCTTTGCAGAGGGCTCCTGTGTTCAGCCCTTCATCAAAACCATCGTGGCTTTAAAAACCTTTTTGTCTGCCTCTGGGACAGGGTCTGGTTGAATCCACCAGGTTACACCTTGGCTTTGACAATAATTATTGATTTTTGTTTTTTTTTCCCTTTGCAAATGATAGGACTCCTTTTTTATTGCCATTAAATGTCCCGTTGTGGTTCTTAGGCCAGCACCGGGGTTGGAAATGCCTGTTGGAGCAGGGGGCTACGATGCAGAGGAAAGACCTGAGCTAGAAACATGCAAAACACGGGGAGATGTTGCGTCAGGACTTGGCAGCTGCTGCCAGCCTGCGAGATGAGTTGTGAAACACTGCAAAGAAATCTCTTTTCCTCTATTCCCTCTACTTTATAGGGCTTCCCCCAGGACAGACTGCAGGGAAGGTGCTGGGCTTGGCAGGGAGGGGGCATATTTTGCCCCAAAATTAATAGTTTTGTTTGCAGGGGTCTGGAGGAAAAGCAGCAGGAGCCGGGCTCCTGCTCAGCCACTGCCTCTGCAGCCGACAGCCTTCAACTGCTCCCCAGAAACTCATTGTACGTGTGCCCTGCAAGCCAGGCTCGCCAACTTAAAACTGCAGAAATATCTGAAGGAATTAAGGAAAATCCCAAAGTAGGCCAGAGCTTAATTCCCCTTGCTAATCCCTGAGAAGGGCTGCTATGCTCCCATCACAGCATCCCCTGCAATCAGGCTTTGGGTCTTGAGCCCAGCCCAGACGTGCTGCTGGCCCTGAAAGCGCCAGTGGGAACACGTGCAGTGCTTGTCTTGCAAGATCTTTATCACCGGCGATGATGCTGAGGCCACAGAGACCCTAATTTTAATGGCAATTTCCTAGAGAATTAGTGCAGGGGGCCTGGGGGAGCTGCAAACCCTTGTGCAGGGGCTGCTGGGATGCTGGGTTGCAGGGACACTGGGGACAGCATCTCTGCAGTGGCTTTGCCCAGGTGACATTTCAGAAGGGAAGGGAGATTCGCCTCCCACTATTTTTCCACCCGTCTTCAGCACCAAGACGGGATGGCAGTGGGTCAGGCTGCGCCGCTGCACAATGAAGCTCAACTCTGGATAACTTTCCACCTGCGTCAAGGCCAGGGAGCGCTCATTTCTATCGCCCGTTGCTGCCAAACACTGGCTCAGGTTTGCCCCAGCCTACGCAAGCTAACAGCGACATTTCTGTTCGTATGTTCAGTGCAGAAGAAATCCAGGGTCTTGCAGGTTTGAGCAATAACATGTTAAAGCCATGGTGGCGGTGCCCTCTCCAACCTCCTCCCAGGTTGTGAGAGCCAGGCTGCGTTCTGCTCCCTCACCCAGGCGTGTTGCTGCAAGAATGATCTTGAACAAGGGTGGGAGAAATGCCAGCGTTCACAGCATTTGCACCTACGGAAACAAAACCAGCCCCAGGAGCTGGGGCAGGGAGCTGGGTGCTTAACTCCTCCAACCTTTCTCCAGCCAGTTGCATAACTAAATTTAGCAGTGTTTCAAAGCCTGATGGCGAAGCTGTGGGAAGCCGTTGGGTTCAGCAGTTGAGTTCTTTTCATGGACACGCAAGCAAGCCTGTGCATATGTATATGTGAGTGTAGGTGTGTATCTGCACAGGAAGGAAAGACAATCTTGCGGTTGAGTGCTACGCATTGAGAGATGTCGGCTAGTTCTGTTCCCAGTGCGGGCATGCGCCGGGCATGCGCCAGCCCTGCTCTTGGATGAGTTTTTACCCACTCCGTGCTGTCACGTCCTCCCTGGCTGAACTGGGGGAGCTGCTCCCCATCTCTGTGGATGATGGCTGGGATGTGGGATGCAGCTCCTGCAGGCAGGGCAGAGCTGAGCCCTTTGGGGTGGCCATACCCGGCTGGGGCAAGTGCGTGGGAGCCACCATCCTGGTGCTTTTCAGCACCTCTGCTCCACTCCTGTCCCTGTTGCAGAGGGAGAGGAGTGGTTTGCTGAACGGAGCTCAGTCTCCTGAGGCCGCCTGCTACAGTAAAGCCCTTGGAGAGTGGAGAGGAGGAGGCAGGGGGACAGGCGAGTGGTTTAAATGTGTGCCGGGGGCAGAGGGATCCCCCACCCACTGCGTGGGGTTGCAGGCTTGGGGTGCAAATGGCAGGGGAGGTGGCTGTTGCTCACTTTTGGAGAAAGAGCCCATAACCCATGCAAGTCTCTGGGTATAACTGGTGCCTTGGGGGGCTGGGTTAACACAGCACAGCCCATTTATGGACACCCCCCCAGGAGCAGGAGGAAGGCACCTGGCTTGGACTGAAAGCTCCTCTGCTTGTTGCATGCCAAAAGGCTCTTGGCACTGGACAGTGGGTCCCAGTTTGGCCAGTAAGAGGTCTGAGAGCAGCTCTTCTATGCCAGCAATGGGGAAAGCCTTCCCCGAGGTCAGGAGCTGACAGGCCTGGGGGCGGGCTTGAGCCAAGGGGTCCTGGCTGATGGGGCGGCGAGGCAGTGGTCCCCATTCACATCCTCCTCACTGCAAAAAATGGGCAGCTAAAGTGACCCTCACCACTGGAAGAGACTCCCAGCACTGGGGTCCCCTGGGACAGGATTCCTTGCACCCCCAGCTCTGGGGAGGCTTTGATTTTCTCAGCAGGGCTGGTCTGCTTGCACATGGGGAAACCGAGGCAGCAGCAATGCTCCCTGCACAGTGCAGGAGCTCTGATCCCCCTGCTCCCACCCGCCAGGGACAGAGGGGTTTGTGCTTAACACAGGAAGCCAGGCTCCAGCCCGAAAAGTCACCCCCATCCCTGGCATCACCCCCGACATCTCCCACAGGGGAGAAGAAGAGGGGCTGCCATTCTCCAGCGGCATTAAATATTCCACCCCTGGCTCTGGCTGGCGTTGGCAGCCGCCACAGGCGGCTGTGGAGGGGTGGGAGTGGGGGGGTGATGGGGAGCAGGAGAGCAGAGGAGAGGGGGAGAACAGCATCGGGGTTGGTGCTCAGAGGCATTTGGGATGCTCGGGGGTGTCAGGCAGACCTCTGCCTCCCCATCCCAGCCATCCCCTGCATGCTGCAGGGGAAAGGTTGTGTCACCAAACTGCTCTCAGAGCATCCCTTCCTTTCTCCCCCCCTCCCCCCGCCCCCTTATTTTTCCCTCTAATCCCTCGTTTCAGAGCCCAGGGGGGTGTTTTTCCCTATCCTCTCTCCATGGGGTTGGGGCAGCCCCAGCCCCACACCACCTCGCCATCAGCCTGGCTGGGGCTTTCCTCCCCACCCTGCCTCACTTTCATTTCGTAGGGGACCGCTCCAGCAAGTGGAGGGGCTGTGGTTTGCAGCATGCCAGAGCGGATGGAGGGGCTGGGGGTGCCAGCCATGGCCAGGGGCACATGCAAGACCTCCAAGGACTTTTTGGGGTGCTGTGAGAGGAGGTGTGAGGGATGGGGATGAGGCCCCACATTGGAAAGGGGGGACAGGTTGTGATTCCCAGACTTTCAATCCATCCTGATGGATTCATTAGCCATCCTGGAGGATGCCCAGGGTGTTTCCATCCCTCTCCACCCCTGCCTGGACCCCGGGGCTGCACCAAACCCCGAAAGGTGCAGCCATAGCAGCAGCACTCGGGGCTACAGCCTGCACTGGGTGGAGACCTGCTGATAACATCAGTCCAGAGGGTGAAAAAGAGAAAGAAAATCTGGTTGAGCAAGATCCCTCTCCAGCTGCAGCAGCCGGCATGGCCTCCAGCGGCTCCTCTCCTGCTGGAAGGAAATTTGCAGCCCTGCACGGAGAGGAGCAGGAAAGACGCACACCATCTCCTCCAGCCCCTCTCTTGAAACCTTGGCATGTTTTCTCTGCAAACCGTGGTGCAATGGGACGGCATGAGTTTGGGACGCTTGTTTAACTATCTCCTGCTTACTGGGAGGTAAAGACAAGGAAACAACTGCTTGCCTGGCATCATGAGCCAGAGATGCTGGTGGTACAGCCTTGCTCCGGGCTCTGGCTGCTGGCCCAGCAGCAGCGTGGGCTTTCCAGCACGTGGGAAATTTGGGAGCTTCAAAACATGCTTTGTTTTGGGGGATTTGAACAAAAATGGGCTGGTTGGTGATGCTCGCAGACTGCTTCTGGAGATGGTGCATCTCCAGATCACCCTTGTCTGCTTCCATTCCAGACAAAATCTTTTCTTAGTTTCTTATAAATCTTTTCTTATTTTCATTTTTACGCCTTTCTGTGCCCCATTGGCAGAAAGCAACTGCTGCCAGGCTGGGTGCTGTCATTTGTTACGTTTTAAAGAAATCGCTAGGGGCAGCTGCCAAACAGCATGGCTTGGGGTGGCTTATCATCTCCTCTAGATCAAAGCATGTCCTGTTTGCTCTGTAACATTTGAAACAGCCTTTTTTTTTTAAAAAAAAAAAGTTCCCCATGTGCCAAGAAAGAAAAGAAACAAATGTGGAAAAATCCTCAATTTTTGCCTGTTTCTAAATGATTTTCTAAGGTTTATATTTGAGAATATGTTCCTGTCCCTCTGCCAAACCCAAACCATGCCCTGATGCTGTGGCTGCAGGGAGGTGATGCTGGGCAGGGCACGGTCCCCAGGTGAGTGGGTGGCACTGTGGGGATGGGCTGGGACAGGCTTGGAGGTTGTTCACGTTCTCCCCATCCCTCGTGCTTGGCCAGGTGCTGTCTCACAACCTGTACACAGTGCTGTGCATTCCCCACGATCCCGTGGCGCTGGAAGAGCATTTCCGTGATGATGACGACGGGCCAGTGTCCAGCCAGGGCTATATGCCGTACCTCAACAAGTACATCCTGGATAAGGTGAGCCCCTTGGCCATCCCCCCCGACCTGCTGCATCTCAGGTGGGGACACCATGGTACCTGGTCTGCTCCCACATCCCATGGGAGCCCCACGGCTCCACTCCCCTCTGCTCTTGGAGATCCCATGACTTGATGGGTGGAAAAAGGATAGAGAGTTGTGGAGTACTCAGATGAATGCCAAAATGAGTGAGAAATATTTAATACTCAACAGCTCCTTGGCAAGGATGAAGTCAGCCCTTTCCATCAAGGCTCTGGATGGAGGTGCATCTCTGCTCACGTTTCCTAAAGGGCTCAGAGAGACAAATCAGCCCCTTTTTCCTCTCCACCCCTGTTGAAATTTGAGGTGTGACCTCATTTGTCAAAGAGGAGAAGCGGGAGGAGGATGAGGTGCTGGGACAGGAGCAGAGGTTGGGGTGGGCAGAGGCTTTCTCCCTTTTTTTCCGCGTGGCTCAAAGGCACCTTTGTTTGCTGCAGCGAGACTTTGTGGCTGGGTGCTCGTTTCCTCCAGGCATGCGAGGAGAGGAAAAATGACTGACAACTTTCTTCCACTGTGTGCTCAAAAGAAGCGGGGGCCCAGAGCTGGGTGCAGTAACCCTTCCCTCCCCTGCCACTTCCCCAGGGCTGAGCCGTGCCTCTCCCCAGCATGCAGTGCTCCATGCCGGTCTCTGTGCCGGTCCTTGCCTTGCCCTGAGCTGGTCAGGAGCTGCCCAGCCTGGTCCAGGGATGCTGATCTCAGCTGCAGGGATCTGGTCTGCAGCAAGCAAAGGCAGAGACTTCCCCATCTCCCTCTGTCCGGGGCAGGCAGCTGCCCAAGGTCAGCCCAGCCCAATCTTCCTGTCACAGAGCAGCCAAAATCCTTCCAGTTTCCCATGTGGTTCTTTGACAGATGACCTTTAAACTTCCTTCTTCTTTCGCCATGGCTAGTAAAATCCCAGAGGCGGCCTGAGAAGGGGAAGTGGGTTTTCCTAGTAAGAGGGGCTTTCAGCTTTCTGCCACCCAAAGGTTTCTCTCCGGCTCTGCTGCTGGAGGCTGTGGTTTGCCCTCGTGCCAGCGGCTTGACTGCATGTGGCCAAGTTTCTTTGGTCCCCATCACAGTTCACCAATGCTGCACCAGAATTGCCACGTGAAGCAGCTTGTGATGCTGGGCGAGTGGTCACAGAAGCTTGTGGACAGGCAGTGGGGCCAAGGCTGATGGAGGTGTCATTCCTGCCCCTGCTGCTGCCTGCCCATGGCCCATCACTTCCCTTCACTGAGCCTCAGTTCCTCTTTATGGTCACATGGGATAACAAGAGCAACTCAAAGCCATGGAGGTGTTGGGGAGGTGGGCTTTGCCACGGGGTTCCTGGTGGTGCCCCAAAGCCTGGCAGAACATGGCTGAGCCACCGTGGCCACGCCATGGTGCCCCGGTGCTGCAGTGGTCCAGTAGCATCTTCTCTACTGGCCAGGATGCCTCACTTGTGTGCATAAGGGGACCTGTGCTGGTGACGCATACTCTGGCATCATGGGTCAGTGCCCACTTACACTCTAGTTGTGGGTCCTGCGTATCAATCATCCCATGCTTCTCACCATCAGGGACAGATTTCAGGTGTGAGGGTTTCTGCCCACTCTCCCTCCAGTGCTTCTGCCCAGAAACTCCCTCCGTAGCCCTGCAGCCCCACATTTACCTGCCTGGCTCCTGCCCGCAGGTGGAGGAAGGTGCTTTTGTCAAAGAAAACTTTGACGAGCTCTGCTGGACCCTGACCGCAAAGAAGAATTACAAGCCCGACCGGAACGGGAATAGCCTTGTATCCCACCAAGATGCCTTCAAGCTCTGGTGTCTCTTCAACTTTCTGTCTGAAGACAAATACCCTCTCGTCATGGTGCCAGATGAGGTAGGACCTGCCTCTCCCCTGCCATCCCCATCCTCCCAGGGCTCTGCGTGCTGGCAGAGCCCCGTTTGGGGATGATACATCCCACTATCGCTTCCTGGCATGTTCCACCACATCCTGAAAGACGTGGTGCTCCAGGGTGTGAGAGAGAGCAGGCATGGGGTGGGAGGAGGGGGCTGTCTGCCCTGGGCACCCCCCATGATGCCCGTGGCCACCCCTGCTGCCCAGGGAGAGGGGGTGACCTGGGAGCAGCTGGGAGGACACCTCCAAAATGCTGACGCCTCTGAAATATAGACTCTTGGAGGATGAAGTGTGGGCTGGTCCACAGTGCTCTTCCATGGCCCAAGCCTACACCAACAAGCTCTTTTGTCTGCTGTGAAATGAATGTGCCAGTTCTCAGAGCCACAACCAAGGAGCATTTGCAGCTCAGTTCCTGCTGGGGCTGGTCCCTTACCTAAAGCCCTTCCATCTCACCCAAGGGTTGAGTCGAGCATGGTGTTGGAGTCGTCCTGATTTTCATGGGGGAGAAAGAAAAGAAGACAAGAAACCCTTAAAGTCTAGTGCAATGGGAGGTTGCTCCCCATGAAATTGCTGTCAGGCTGGACGGGGCTGTGTCCCTCATGCTGCTCTCAGCTTGTGCCACCACGAAGGCAGTGGCAGAGCAGACCCAGTTGTCCCTCTCCATGCCCGCTGCTACCAAATGGTCACCCACTGCCCTGTGTCAAGAGAGTCAAGAGTGAGGTTGCCCCAGCTGCCCTGCAAAGCTGCTGGCAGTAATCTCCAAATCTCCAAATTCCACCTGGCATTTGGAGGAGGAGGGTCTCCCTTCTCTGGGGGTCAGATCAAACCCCAACGAGAAGGTGGGCAGATCTAGGGAGGAGGGACAAGCTCAGAAGCCAAGAGCGGCCTTGCCAGGAGGAGCTCAGCTGGGCAAGCAGTTGCCATCTGCTTCTACACCATCAACCTCCTTAGATCAGCAGAAAAGCCAAAAAAAAAAGGGGGGGCAAAAAAAGACAAGAAACAAAGTGCTGCGCAGGCGTAGGAGGGCGACCGCACTTCCTGCTCCCCGGGAGAGGTGTTTCCTGTTCCCCAGACCATGACAAACTGAATCATCTTTCTGCTTACAGGGCTGAGCCTGAAAAAAAAAAAAAAAAAGAAAAAAAGAAACGACATTAAATTCTTGCCCTACTCCTAGCTAGATGATGTAAAAAAATCCAGCTGGGTGCAGGGACTCTGCTGTGTCTCATCTTTCTGCATGGCTCTCTGCAGTCACCCACCCTCCCTGGTCCCTAGATTGTTGGTAGAGGAGAGCTGGCAGCAAAACTTGAACTGAAATAAGTCTTCCCAACATCATGTTATTTTCACCAATTTTAGCTCTTTTTAAAGCATTTTATTTACAGTTTCAAAAATGACACTCATCTCCTCCATAGGGAGCTTTTCCCCTGCTCCTCTCCAGTGTTTTTACATCAGCTGGAAACCAGAGCAGTGCTGAGGTCAGGGCTGTGGTCTGAGACACCTGCCTTGTGGGCTGTGTGTGTGGGACAGCAGCACTGGTCTGTTCTCCCTCAGGCACTTGACTTCTGCAGAGTTTTCTCACTCTGCAGACAAACAAGCCAAAAACATCTTAGCCTTGTGGTTAAAAGGAAATATCTCCCAGTAGTGGTCAAGCTCTAACCCAACATCAACCTCCTGAGCCTGCCTGCTGCCTGGAACACCTTGACCATGACCATCAACCATTGCAAGGGGTGATAGCTCTGGGATAACGGTCCTGTATCTGCAGGCTGGAAACAGATGTGGTCTTGGGTTCTCCAAAATGGGTCAGTGGGGTGGGGACAGCTCTCACTTCTCCCCATTGCTGAGTTCCCCATCCCTGCAGGTGGAATACCTGCTCAAGAAGATCTGCACAGCCATGAACGTGGAGCTGAACTCCTGCGAGCTGGATGACTACCTCTCCCAGGAGCCGCAGGGGCAGGGCGGGCTGACGGTCTGGCAGTTCCTGGACATGGTGAACTCGGGACGGTTCCTGCGAGGCATCGAGCAGGAGGCCGTCAGCATGGCCGTGGAGGAGGTGTACCAGGAGGTCATCGAGGATGTGCTCAAACAGGCAAGGAGCCCACATGTCCTAGGGCACAAACCCTGTCCTGCTTCCACCCTGTTTTTGATCCCCATGTCTCTTGGGCACAGGGCTACCTCTGGAAGAAGGGCCAGCTGAGGAGGAACTGGTCAGAGCGGTGGTTCACGCTAAAGCCCAGTGTCCTCTCCTACTACATGAGCGAGGAACGGAAGGAGAAGAAGGGGAGCATCGCATTGGACAAGCACTGCTGCGTGGAGGTACAGCCTGGGCCATGCTCAGCTGGGGAACAGGAGACGCAGGAGACCCCCTTCAGACCCCGTGAAGGGGAACCCAAGAATACACAATTTTACATCCATGACCATGGGAGGCCCAGTCCTATGGCCAAAGAAAGTGGGGATAAGGTGGGGTACGGGAGGGTAATGCCATCCTGTGTCCTCTCCCTGCAGGTGCTGCCCGACCGGGATGGGAAGAGGTGCATGTTTTGCGTGAAAACCTCCTCCCGCACCTACGAGATGAGCGCCTCCGACACCCGGCAACGCCAGGAATGGACATTAGGTCCGTGCCCACTCTGTGCCCCCTCCCCAGCTTCCCTGTGCCCCCCACCATGTCCCCACTGACCATCCCCTTCCCTCCCCAGCCATTCAGACAGCCATCCGGCTGCAGGCTGAGGGCAAGAAGTCCCTGCACAAAGACCTGAAGCAGAAGCGACGGGAGCAGCGGGAGCAACGGGAACAGCGCAAGGCAGCCAAGGAGGAGGAGACACAACGGCTCAAGCAGCTCCAGGAGGAGAAGGAGCGGAAGCTTCAGGAGCTGGAGCTGCTCAAGGAGGCCCAGAGGCAGGCAGAGATACTCCTGCAGGAAGAGGAGCAACGGCGGAGGCAGCAGCACGAGGAGATGCAGAGGACTCTGGAGATCCAGCTGCGGGAGGCCGAGCAGGTGGGTGCATCCTCATGGCATGTCCTGCCATAGGGCTGCATTACTGGTGGGGTGGCTGCTTCCTTCCCTTTCCCTTGCCCGTGGCAGCTCAGGTTTGGAGGAGCTTTTAGGAACATGTCCCCCTCTTGCAACAATGCTGCTGCCACCCATCACCTCTGGGCTCCCAGGGGCTGTGTGTGACCCGGGGACAAAGGACAGAGGGGTCAGCACTGCCATGCATGAGATACCTGAGGAGCAGGAGATGAGGACAATCTGCCCCAAGGTGTATGAAGCTGGGGGGCAGGTGAGAGGTGAATGGTAGTGCCGGGATGGCCAAGGAGCCCATTTCTGACCTTGCAGCCAGCACTGGCTCCAAACAATGTGGTGTGTCTCCCTGAGCGGGGAAACAGCCTTGCTTTGGATCTCTCTCCATGGGCTCTCCCTGGTGTTGGAGAAGTCTGGCCCCATCCACCCCAGGGTGCAGCGGCCAGGGGGCCCTGGGGACTGTGGCAGTGGCTCTGCCAGCCGCCTGCACTGATGGCTCCTCTCCCTGCCACAGGCTCGCGCCTCCATGCAGGCAGAGATGGTCCTGAAGGAGGCAGAGGCAGAGCGTCAGCGCAAGCGCATCCTGGAGCTGGAGGACATGCAGGAGCAGTTGCAGGAGGCCCTGCAGCAGGAGGTGAAAGCACGGCAGGACGAGGAGTCCGTGAGATATGCGCAGGCCAGGTAGGACGAGGGCATCCCTGCTCCTCCTCGACCAGCCCCACTCCCAGAGCAGTGGCTGGGCATGGGGACACGCTCCCCAGGGCAATGCAATGCTCCCTGGGGTACTGGAGTGTGCTGGTGACTTCCCAGTATGCCGGCAGGGATGGGGGAAGCTGGTGGATGAAGTGGCAGAGGGACGTCCTCACCTCTTGCTCTTTGTTGACAGGCTACTGGCTGAGGAAGAGGAGAAGCTGAAGCAGCTGATGAAGCTGAAGGAGGAGCAAGAGGAATATATCATCAAAACTCAGCGGGAGAAGCAAGTCCTCAAGCAGGAGATGGAGAACAAGAACAAGTGTCTGGAAGAGGCGCAGAAGCAGCTGGAAGAAGTGAGAGTGAACAGGCAGCGGGTGGACCAAGACGTCATGGTGAGCATCACATCGGTGCCACATCGCTTCATGCTGTGAGCCCCAGGGGACTTCCCAGCCCTCCCTGAGTCACCTCTGCACTGGGGAGGACCCAGCAGCTTTGGGGACTAAGCTGGCATTGTCTTGGGGGTTTTCTGAGCTGTGCCATGCACAGGCATGGGGTGATTCAGTGGCTGAGATGATGGGACAAGCGTGTCCTGCCCTGGGGGGACAGCGCTGGTGTCCAGAGCAATGTCAACAGTGGGAGTGTGTGGAGGGGGAAGGACTGGAGGAGGAGCAGAAGACCTAGGGGAGGGTAAGCTGGGTCTCCATCCCAGAGGGAGCCTCCAATCCAGGCTTACTCGGGGAAGGGAAACTCCTGCCCATGGTCCCGGGTCAGGGGCTGTTGGGTGGCCGGTTCACCCCTCTCCTCCATCCCCTCCCAGGCGGCCCAGCGGAAGCTGCGACAAGCCAGCACCAATGTCAAGCACTGGAACGTCCAGATGAACCGACTGATGCACCCCATCGGGCCAGGAGGTAGGAGACCGGCCATCACACCCTCCCCACCTCTCCTGAGCACAGCCATACCGGGGCACGAGCCCAGTCTCCCACCCATCTTCCCCTCTTTGGGGTCATCTGAGAGCTTGAAGGACCCCCATCTTTCAGAGAAGATAACCCAATGCTTCTGGCAAGGAGAGACTCCGCACCCCTTTTCCTTAGCTGAAAGGTCAATTTGGACCCCAGGTAAACAATCCTCTTTTTCTTTCTGTCCCCAGACAAGCGTACAAATGTGAGTGGAGGAGGCTTCACTGGCTACCAAGCCCTCCTCTCCCAGAGAGATTCCTCCCTGAAACTCAAGCAGAAAGTGGACGATAAAGGCAGCAACCCCACAAGGGACAACAGCAAGGAAAACGTGAGCAACGGTGGGAACAGTGGTGTGCCGCTGTCTCCAGATGCGGACACCATGGCCACAGAGCCCACCAACTAGCCCAGCAGGAGGGCAGAGCCCAGCAGGGAACTGCAGGGCCCAGCACGTCCCTCCAAGCAGACACAGTCAATACAGCCATCTCTGGATGGAGACAAGTGGGGACCAGCACAGAGCCTATAGGTGACTACATATAAGGCAGAGATGCTCCCGTTTTCTTCAGGGAAGGGCTGCAGCCACGACATGCCAGGAGGCTCAGACAGTCCAACAATGGGGAGAAGGCAGCGGGGCCATCTCCTCTGGGCTGCCCAGGTGTGGGACATGGACTCAACTCCCCAGACTCTGTTTTCCACCCTGCCTAAAAAAAAAGCCACAGGTGGGTCTGGAGCACGTGGCCCAGGGCTGCAGTCCCCCCCTTGATTTCTTCTGCATCACCCACTGCACCCCTGGGTGTGTGGCCCTGCAACAGTGGGTGCCAGGGAAGCCTTGGCAGACTGAGCGGTGTCTTCTCGCCACCCCCACAGAAAGGCCAGGGAGTCCTTAATTAACATGCATTCCCTGAAGATGGTGGTTGTTCACTGGAGTCACGTAAATGTTAGCAGAAACCAACAAGCAATAAAGCTTTTGGAGCCGCTGGCCCACAGACCTCCTTCCCCACACATCTATGGCCCTGCAGGCACCAGACCTCCCTCCTCGGCAGTGCGGGGTTTTGATCTCCATTAAAAGAAATCAGACACCACCCGTGGAAAGAGGCTCCACCAGTGGATTTTGGGTTGGTCTGTGGAGGGCCAAGAGGGACACAGATGCTGGTGAACTGGCCATAGTCGATGAACTCCACTCTGGGTGACAGGGCTGGCACAGGCGTATCTTCTGGGAGGGCCAACACCTCCTTATGATTAATTATGTGCTTATATAGGAAGGTAACGGTGCTCTGAGTTTTGTTTAGGTCTTTGCCCTTGGACAGCAAGACTCCCCACACCATCAGGGTTAGTTTTTCCAAGCACTTTTGTTTAAATACAGTCCCATTCACCTGTGACTTTGGGGTCTTTATTGTACAGGGCACAGAGCCCCCAGTCACATATGGGTCCCCTCTGGAAACAGGCACTGGTAGCAAGCCCTGCGTCACAGTTGCTTATGCTGTTTAACTACAGTTCGTTAGGGAGATTACAATCTGTTTCCTACTTGTGCAGCTTTCAGCATTTGCTCACCCAGCTCTCCCTCCCCTCCCCCCCACCCCAGTTTTTACAGTGTTTCTCTTTTACAATTATTTTTCATTGTGCCTGACTGCAAGAGAGGCCGTTTCCATGGGTGCCAGTGGAGCAGCGCGGCTGCCCCGGGACAAAGTGGCTCTGTGTGCCCATGAGGGTGACTGGGTGGCCCTGTGCTCTGGTCCCACGCAGCCTCGCTGACGCACAGAGAGGGCACGGGTGTCTGCAGCCCTTGCAGTGATGGCTGTGGTGGCCCTGGCCCTGCAGGGGCTGCAGGTCAAATTCATCACCTCTCTTCCTTCTTCCCACTGCACTGGGATGTAGTGGCATGGCCCCTACAGCCTCATGCGGTCCCTGTGCAGATTTGGGGTCCCTGCCTGGCCCTGTGCCATCCTGGCCAGTCTACTTGGACATGGGATCCCTCCACTCTGCACAGGTTTTCTGATGGAGTGAGACCTTCCCAACATACTGCACTGGAGGCTGGGGCTCTCTTTCATCGAGGCGCATGAGAGCCGTGGTATGAATGACTGCAGCCTCCCAGGGTGACCCTGGCAAAGCTGCTCATTGGTCCGTGTGATCCACAGGCAGAGCAAGAACAGGGAGGTTGCCAAACGCCAGTCTCTACTGGGAAGGAAATGGGCTGGGTGGAACTGCACTGATGGGAGACTGCATCCTCCCGCGTCAGCTTCATTAGCCCAATCTCGCCCCTGATCAGGCATCAGGACAGGTATGTGCCATGCCACACCTAGGCAGGGAGGAAAAGGGCAACCTCCACCCGTCTCCGTGGCTCCATGCCACAGCCTTGTCACAAGGACTCTCATCCTCTGCACAGCCCCCAGGGGACATAGGGCTGCATCCCTGCCACTGACAGTGTCATTGCTTTTCACCAACTCTGGGACTGCATCATTCCTCCTTAAAGCAGCTCACCAGAGCATTGCTTTTCCTCTCGAGAGCCAGGTTCCCATACGGCAAAAAGCTATACATTAATTGCCGCAGGCGAGGACAGGCGTGGAAGGAACAGCTGGAACCAGTGTCAGCACCTGCCTTTGATCTGCCGCCAGGCCTGGATGTGCCTGGATCTGTCTCATCTTCCCAGAGCAGCCAACCGAGGGCTGGAGCTTGCCTAAGTCAGCAGTTGATGTGCACCGTTGGCGTGCGCCCCAGTGCCTCCAACTAAGAATAAACTCCTGCAGCAGGAGCACAAGCATAGCTCACGGAGGTGCTGGGAAAGAGCAGCTCTCTGCTGCTCCCACCATCCCACCCCTGCACCAGTGTGGGTGTGTGTGGGGTCTGCACATCTGTGGGGGTCCCCTGTGGGAAACCTGGAGTTCTCTGTAGGGTAACGTCATGTGTGTGAGCATTTGCAGAGTCAGATACAAACCTTGATGCTTTCTACACTAATCTTTTGCAGCTCCAAGCCCGCAGCTCAGCCCAAACTCTTCTGTCCTGGTACACTGGCCTGGGGTTCCACATTTTCAGGAAGGACAGGCTAAATCCTAATTGTGGTTACATCTGCATTAGAGAGGCATCATCTGAGCTCCGTACTGCTCCTCAAGTAACCATAATGGGAACAGGGCCTGTGCTTTTTAAACATAACATCACTTATCAGATTAGCCACTGCTGTGGTTTACCTAGGGTATGAAGGTATAAAATCAGCTCCATCCTAGACCTCAAGTAACAGCATTAACAGCAGAAGGCTTGCAACACCTCCAGCAGGCAGCTGATGTAGCCCTGAGCAGGCAGAAAGCAGCCAGGGGCTCAGATAGGGGAGAGCCCCAGAGCTCCCGCAGGCACCTCGAGCACTGTGTCGTAGTGGTCCCGTAGCATCCAACGGAACACCTGGCCTGGCAGAGCTGGTGTCCGCAGCTCTTTGGACCTCGAGTCCCAGTTTCATTGCCCGAGACAAATTCCTATTCCCTCCCCATTCCACCACGGTGTGGGCTGGAGCATGCTGGTTACTGCCGGGCCTCCTGCACAGGGCTGCCCGGTGAGGGCTCGGCGGCATGTGCCCGGCTCCGTTTCTGGTCCCTCCGGACTAGCCGCTCTGCCCGCGACACGCTCAGCGCCGCCTCCGGGGCTTTCCTCTCCGAGACACGTCCCCAGTTACAGCCACGACCCGCCTGACCCGGGAGGGTTCAGCGGGGGTTTCCCAGGGAGGCTGCCGTCCCCTCTGCCCTCACGTCTGCAGGCAGGACACAAGCTCCCCCCAGCCCGCGCAGCACAGACGCGGCCCCCTCTCCCTCCACAGCGGCGGGGGCCCCGGGGGAAGGCTTGGGCCTAGCAGCGGGTGCCTGTCAGCCGCGGCGGGGCAGCCTGCAGGTGCGGGGACAGGGTGGCCGTGACGCCGAGGGGGAACAGGGACCACGCGGGCTCCCCCGGCCGCTGGGGACCCGTCCGGGGGAGCCTGCGGCAGCCAGAAACCGTCGCCCGCCGCCATTTTGCGCCTCCATCCCCACGATCCCTACCCAGCATGTCTCGCGAGCACCGCCTACATTTCCCATGAGGCCCCGCGCCCGCCGGGGGTGGGGTGAGAGTGTCGGCCGCGCCCGCCAGGGGGCGCAGCGCCGCGCGGCGGGGCGGGGCGGGCTTGGGCCGTTGCCGTGGTGATGCGGTAACGACTTCCCGGCGGCGGCGATTGGCTGAGGGGCGTTGGGTATGCGGTGGCGTCAGGGCGGGCGCAGTGACGTGCGGGGGTGGGTGGTAGCTGGGGCGCCGGCGGCGGGGGGGGGCAGCGGCGGGCCGGGAGCGGGGCCGCCGTGGGAGGTGAGCGGTGCGAGGCCCGTGGGGAGGCGGGGGGCTCCGCGGCGTCGGTGGGGACACGGGGGGACGGGACACGCGGGGACAGGGGCACGGTGTGGCGCAGGGGGTCTGTGGGGGACAGGGGCGGGGGTATGGGGCATGTGGGTGGTAGGGGCGCAGGCGTGTGGGGCAGCGGGGATAGGGGTATGTGAGGGACAGGGGGTGTGGGACAGCAGGGGTGGGGTCTGTGGGGGACACGGGACACTGAAGGTGGGGGACAAGGTAGGAGGCAGGGTGGGGGGGGGCAGGCTGTGCTGCGGGATGGGGGTAACGAGGAGCAGGGGGGTGAGGCTGGGGACAGGGGCTCTCTGTGGGTGTGGGTTTGAGGAGATGGGGGTGCATGGGGGCTCTCTGAGGGCCCGGAGCTCTGGCGGCACGGGTCTGAGCATCGAAGAGGCAGGGAGGGACTTTGGGGGGGCAGTGATTTGGAGGAGGCGGGGAGGGTAGGGACACATCTGTGACTTGAGGGTGCAAGCTCTCATTCCTGCTTGGGAAATCAGGGAAGATGGAGGATGGGACATGGCCCAAACCGGGGAGGCTGGGGCAGAGGGACAGTCTGCCTTTCTTCTCTTCCAGGAGCGGGGTGGCACAGGGGGAATTGGCCTCTGGCTTTAGGGTACCAGTGAGGGGCACTGCTGGGGCTGGAAGGAGGAGAAGAAAGAGGGTCAGGATGGTCCATCTGTTGTGCATGGGGTGAGGGGTTGCTCGAGGAGAAAGGATCTGAAAGTTCTTTTCTCATCTGTCGTATCTCCACATTCTGCTCCTGCTTTCCCTGAGATCCCCGATAAAAGATGTTTACTTTTTGTGCCGTGCTTTTTCCACCTATAAAGTAGGAGTACTGCTGCCTTTATTAAATAGTGGCTCTAAAGCACTTGAGAGTTCTGCATGAGGTTGCTTGTCCTGCGCTGCGAACGCTCGTAGCCGAATGCAGGAAGGTGGTACCTGCATGCTGGCTGGGTTGAGTGTAACTCTTAATTAGCTTTAAAAGCACTTGTAAAAAGTCCTAGGTGAAAGGTAGGGGAGTATGCAGAAGTAGGTGGCAGGACCTTGAAGCAAGAGACCTAATTTTCTTTCACCTCCTGCTTCCCTCCTTTGTTTCGTTCTACCAACCTGTTACATTTTCTCCTTCCTTGTTGGCTAGCTCCAAGCTCTGCTATTATAATCAACAAGGATCCTGTTGTTACATTGAACTGTTCCTCCCCAGATGAGTTTTGACCTCCCCTTTTTTGTGTGGTCAAAAGGCATCCTGGCTTCATTATACTTCCAAAAGTTTGTGTGCACTGACTTCACCTCAAATGATGTTTAACAGTCCTATTTGTTTATGATCAGAGAGCCTCCAACCTATTTACAGAAACCAGTGAATTAAGGTTCAAAACCTATTTACGAAGTAGGTGTGTTTTAGTGTCCCTGGATGGAAAATCAAGGCACAGAGAGGAAAAGCAGCTGAAGATGCAGCTTGTCAGTGAAGCAGGAGAGAATACACACCCTCTGTGACGATGCCATCTATGCTTTTCCCAAAGCCTCTGTCTGTCATCGACTGCATTGTATCTGTGTGGCTTCAAACAGCGTCCTGGTGTAACTTATCCTTGGCCACCTTACCCTTCAACAGCTGTGCTTGGAGGCTTCTTGCACGTGAGGGACAATTGTGCTTGCAGGAAGG
This sequence comes from Nipponia nippon, assembly GCF_047370975.1. Taxonomy (NCBI): domain Eukaryota; kingdom Metazoa; phylum Chordata; class Aves; order Pelecaniformes; family Threskiornithidae; genus Nipponia; species Nipponia nippon. The sequence goes on from NW_028262342.1 coordinate 7,489,344, forward strand.
AATCAGTCTGTTGAGCCCCCTGTGAATGGGCCGTGGGTGGGCAGAAAGGCAAGCCGGCTTTGGACGTGCTGTAGGGTCCTGGCAATGTCCATTGTGGCGATGCAGAGGGATCTGAGCATGGAAAGAGGATGCAGCTGTGGCCACTCCATAAATTGGATTCCCAAGGCCAGTAGCAATGTTGATCTCTTGAACCAGTGACCTGCTGGTTGAGGCAGCCCATGTCCCGTTTCTCGTTTCTGCTCCGCTTGGCCCTCCTCCTGCTGTCTCTCTTCGTGCAAACTGCCTTGCTGCCTTCAGCGGAGAATCCCTTTCCCCTCCTGGTACAAACGTGCTCCAGGCTGTGCCGAGGTGGGAGTTTTCTATGTGACTTATCATGTGTCAGCCAGGGATGCAAGAGGAAGCTTTCAGGAGGGGTGTGCTGGCAGGTTCCCTCTGTGCCCTGCTGAGCTGGTGCAAGTATTGCCTTGTGTGTGATGATGACGCAGCATGCCCTGGCATTTAGCTATGAGCAGGACGACGTGAGCCAGTAATTTAGTTTTAATTCTTAGATCTCTGGCAGCAGCAACAGTAAAGCACTCTGATCTGCAATGAGAGAGAGCTCAGGGTGTGATTTGTGCGCTCCCGGGGTGTGATTCATGCCCTTGTTGACAGTGTCAACATTAATACTTTGTTACTGAATCAGGGACAGACTTTATTGCTGGAGATGAAGAAAGACCCCTCCTGATGTGCCAGTGGGGTTGTAATGACTTTATTATTGTTCCTCATCAGGAAGGTTAAAGAAAATCTTTGTCTGGAGTGTTTAGAAAAACTACCTTCCATTTCGGGAGGGAGGGGATGAGAAACCTGCTGTAGCTTTAGTGTCCTGCTGTGAAAGTGAAGTTACTGTGTGCAGTTTTATGGCCCCCACTAAAGCAGAGGGCTGGGCGCTGGATCTGTGCTCCTTCCCTCACCAGCTGACCTTCAGGCAGGCTTGTCTCAGCTCAGGTCTCAGCCCCCCTGCCTGTAAACTGAGGGCAATCGCTTTCTTCGAGGGTGGCTGTGATTTTTATATCGCTGACGACAAGAAAGAGCAATCCTGATGCAAATGATGCTCCAATGCAAGGGACTGGGGTTATTTTTTTCAATATCACACTCATGCCCTCCCCTGGATGTACCTGGGCTGCTTGGCAGCATAGGAAATACCCTCCCCACTCGTGCTAGTGTTCCAGGAGCCTCGGCTTTTTGGGGCAGGGGATTTGCTTTTTCTTCCTCTTCTGAGCAGCTGTAGCTCCTGGTGCCATGTCAGACCCGGGAGATGCAGGACAGCATGTGGCACTGGGTGGGATTCACACTCTGCCCTGAACTTGTCGGCTTGCCTGCCAAGCTGCCCCTCTTGGCGGGGGGCTGGCGATGCCAGGTTCATTGCCAGTGCTCAGCTGCCTTGCAAGTCATCCATGTTGGAGGTAGCAATATGAAACGGGGCTTTTCGATTAGGGTGGGAGGAGCAGCTAAGCTAGGGTAATATCGGGGAGGGTACATGGGTTCAAGTAGCATCATGTTCACAACATCTTTGTTGAATATGTTAGTCCAGTTAGTCTGCATAACTATGTCTAAAAATAGAACATATTTTCTCTAAGTCCTCTAGTTCAAAGCCTCAGAAGCCTTTTTTTTTTTTTCCCAGCGTTGGTCTCTTACTGCTCTCCTGAGCCTGAAATTTGTACAAGGCTATTTGCAAAGTTATCGGGAAAACCAAGAAGAGTGAATGAACTCTGTCGAATCCTTAAGTTTCAGCCACCCGAGAGGGAAGTTCATGAAAGTTGCAGTAACTTTCTGGCAGCCTCTTAAAGGTGGATTAAGCAAGCTGAGTAAACAAGCCACCTTATGGCCACCATAGACCTTTTTCTAGCATCAACTTCATGCCTTGTCATAAAAGCTCAGGGTCATTGGCCTGGGGCTGCGGGTGACAAAGCAAAGGTGACATCCTGATGCTCAAAGCCTGGTGTCAGGGTTTGGGGCCGTCTCTGTTGGGACACCCAATGGTTTGCTCTACCTCCTGGTTTGCAGGACCCCAGGGGAGATGGCTGCAGACACCATGCGGCGGCTGCTCCCCTGCCTTCCCACAGCATGAGAGGAGTCACCTCAGCCTATGGTTTCAGCATGCGGTAGAGGGAGTGTTTGTTTAAATTTCAGAGCTGTCGCTGGATCCAGCCCAGTTCTCCCAGTGGCATAAATATCTGGCCTTCAGCACAGCCGTGGAAATTCGTGTTGTGTTCTCTTGCAGATTACTTCGGTTTTCAGCTCTTCGTGCTGACATGGTAACTGAACGGTGGCTTTCAGCGACAGGCAGACAGGGACAGCTGCTCTGGAGAGGTAACCCTTCTCTTTCGCACGCGGGCAATCTACCAAAGCACTTATCATATGTATGTTTTTAAAAACTTGGGATAGGGAAGAGCCTAGGAAGTGTGGCTTGCTTTCAGCAAGTTTCACTTTTGTCTACAAGCTTAAACTTCCTTAAATTTCTTTTTAAATTTAAATTCTATGCCTTATTTTTGTTCAGTTTCTGAATACAATCTTTATGGATTATGCTTAGGAGTAAGCTCTGAGTATCATGGTCTAATCCTGTTCTTCTAAGCTGACTGTTACCTTCAAAGTATAGGAACATAATATTTTATTATTTCACTGATTTTTTTTTTCAATTTTTTTTTTTTACAACTGAAATTGGCTCTTCTAGATTGGGGAGCACACATGAGATCAGGGACCGTACTTGGGTAAACAATCACCTAACGATCCAGACACGTGATCTGGCAGCAGTGCCGATACCGTCTATTGCTATGTAACTGCCTTACTCGGACAAAGCTGAGCAGGTTACAGCCGAGCTGGGACAGGGGTTTTGAGGAGGTGGTCAACACAGCCTGGGGGGGGACATTGTCCGGCCTGCAGACCTCTGAAGTGATGCCTGAAAGTCTTCCCTGCGGTCACCCTGCACCCAGATGCTGCATGTAGCTTCTGTGGTTCATGTGGTTGTCTGTGCATAGGGAGTGGATTTATTTTTGCCTCAACACACATCTAAGGTGTTTAGCTGGACAGAGACGTGGTTTTCTGTGTCAAGTTTGTGCAACTGCTGTGCTGTCCCTGTTCTGGCATTCATGACATGGGCTTCCAAGGATCTTCGCAGCATGCGGAGAGGATTTTGTAATGAGCCGCATGAGGCTTTGCTGATCAGATGAGCATTGTTGTACAAAATTGCTTACTGATGTTAATGATCTCCATCTCTCTAGCCTGTTGCCTGTTGACAAATATGTATTTTTGTACAGTACATCTTGTTGCCTTTCGGGGAATATTTCATCTGTGGCTATTGAATTATGAACTGGAAATCTGCAAATGTTCATAGAGACCGAGGAATTAGCACGACAAGAGACTCTTGGGCTCCTTCATGCAAATGATTTTTTAATTGCATGCAATGATGTTACAGTGCTTATGCCTGAGAGGTTGTTTGCTGCCAGAACCCAGCCTGGCTTGCCCTGACTATGAACTTTTAGAGATATTGGTTTATTTTGTGATTTGTATTGGCTCCCTTGCTTTATAGCAGGAACAACTGCCCTTGCTGATACCCACAGATTTGTCCGGCTGTGTAGCTACTTTCTCATCAGGCACTGCAGAGCAATTTCTGCCTTTCTAGAAGTGTCACTGTTCAGATATACACTGCTTGTCGCTGGTGCAGTAATTTTGGAGACTCTGCAAAAGTCTAGACAAGCAGAAGTGATTTCCATAGTGAGTACAAATAAGATTTTTCTGCAGAACTAATTTCTTTTTTTTTATTTTATACTCTGAAATGCACTTGCATTGGCAGAATGCCTAGGAAATTACTTTCCCAAAGCAGCGTTTGTAGTGGAACAATTGATGCCCATATGACTTAGCCAAGAGCCTGTGAACATCTGAGATCATTCGGGTCAGGTCTTTCAAACTGGCTTTGCAAAGGGCTCCGACGTACAAGTGTGTGTCAGGGTGCTTCCCTGGGGATCCCTGTGGACAGGTTCTGCTTGAAAGTGTGGGTTTTGCAGAGGCTGTGGTTTGCAAGGGAATCCTGACCAGGGAGGAGATAGCAGGATGAAAGCATAAGCCAGAAACACAAACATTTCTCATGGTGCTGGGTCAAGCCAGAGCATCTCTCTAAGGCTTGTGGATAGCAACAGACAGATAATGTCTGTGCTAACCAGAATCATTGCCCTCATGTTGCATTTTCTGGTTTGCCCTGGTCTCGAAACTGGAACTTGGAATAGCAAAAAACAGAACATGCACATTCAGCCTCGTAAGAGAGATGTGGAATGGAGACAGGGAACAGCTCTGGTGGTTTAAAAGGGCAGATGAGCTTTCCTACCTGAGCTGATATGGAAGCATTTCTTTGATGGTCTGTTAAGACAAACTTTACAGTGAACCATACTACTGCCTAATGAATGTCTCATTAGGAAAGGCTTTGTCAGGCCAAAGAGAGGATGGGTGAGGTGGCTTCAAAATAAGCAGTGTTTTGTGCAGTCACCTCGGTGATGGGAACCTAAGCTCAAATCCCTATCCTGCCTGACATTTTACAAACATTTTTTTTAATGCAACTCTTGATTTCATCTTAAGGCAAATCTGGAATATTTCTGACAATGCCCAAATCTACTTTTCACCTTTAAGTTGATTATATAGATTCTGCTAGAGCTGTTGGACCTTGAAAGCTGTCAACCCCACGAGGGCTGATGGTCAGAGACCCACGTCTCTGCAAAAAATCTGTGGGTTCTCATGTCCGTGGGGTAGGTGTTATGTTGTGGGACTTAGAGACACGGGGGTCTCTGGAAAAGGGTTGTTGGTGAGCGTGAGCTTGGGGCTGGGGCTGGTGGAGCCCGCTGAGCTCCCAGCAGCTGGCTGTGTCGGGAAGTGGTAGTCACTGGCTCGCTGTGTACCTCTGCTGCTCTCTCCGTACCCCCAAGACAGTGCCAAAGACATGAGGATGTTATGAAAGGTGCTAATGGTTTGCTCGAGCGTTTTGTTTTCTAGGGGTTGAGGTGGAAATCCAAATGGTCAGAGCACACTGCAGTCCTCTAATTGGCAGAGGAGTCTTGGCAGGATCATGCTGACGTGATCGCTGCTCATATCGCTGCTGAAAACGCAGGGAAACCTCTGTTCCTACAGTTGGCTCTTGCTGTGTGAATATGGCCAAAAATAGTAAGGAAACATCATTCCCCTCTAGTTCCCTAAGAGGGTGTTGAACTACTTTGTGTAACAAAGTTATTGTAATGTTGTCTGGAGTTTTCTGTACAGACATGTATGCAGTCAAACTCAGACTCCCTCTTTTTTCCTGCTCTCTGGTTGAAATGGAGATGCAGCGAACATGGTGATTTGTTCTAACCATTTTGGTGCGTACGTTCCCAGGCCCTGCTGAATCATCTGAACTTGTGCCTGGACATAATCACTCACTGTCAGCTGTGTCCTGGGATCAGAGCGGCACGGCTGGTGCCCAGGATATTTTGCTAAGGTCTACAAAACCGGTAGCACTTTTCTGGGAGTACAAGTGTAAGCATAACAAAACTTACAGGCCGGTGGATTTTTTTTTTTCCTGGTTAGCCCATGGGATCTAAAATCTCAGTTGCTGCAAAGAAGGGAAGGCTCGCTACTGTTTTTGTGGGCATTTTCCTGGATCTGGGAGCACTGGCAGCCTAGCAGTAAAACTTAATGGCCTACTGAGTGTTTGGCTCCAGATGGCAGGCTGCACGCAAGTGTGCATGATCCAGAGCGATGCATTGGCCTGCTGCTACTTTTCTACCCCTCATTGCTTTTCTGGGGAGCTGATTGCCCTGTGCAAAGCAGGGGTTAAGCTTGCTGGTGTCCCAGGGACATTGAGGCTTTTGGGAGAACTAAGATGTGTCCTGGTGCACACAGCGCTGCCAAATGACGGCCTTACTCACTGCCACCAGTGCTCCTGTTTGCAGTGACAGCTTGTTCTGCTTGCTGCTTTCCTGGTTTTCCATTTAAATGCTGCTCTGAGCCTGTAACACCCTGTGCCGACCGTTTGCCTTGGGAAGTGTTGTTGCTGTTCCCATGTGGTTCCTCCTTCATCAGCCCTGTTCTATAATTACTGACGTTCCTGAAACCAGATCCTTCCACGTGTCCTGCTCACGTTCGGGAGGACAAGGGGTCTGTAAGTAAACTGAGTGCCCTGGAGTAATGTGCAGGAGGATTTCACGAGTTTTGGAAAGCATCAGCTTACAGTGGGTCAGTGGGTTCTCTGAGCCGCCAACCTCCTCGCCTTTGGGATGGTAAAGGAAAGGGGAATATGTCCCAGACAGCTTCTCTGGCACTTGCAGAGAAGAAGCAGGAATGGGAAAGCTAGCACTTGTGGAGCAGTGGCAGAGGCTGCTGGAGGAGCATAAACAGGAGATGCCAGGCTGGGCAGCGGGTGCCTACTGTGGGTTCAGTCCCCTGCAGACATTTAACCATCTGAGCAGCCCCATGCAAGCTGTTCTGTGCCTCTCGCCCAGCAGCATGTACGCTAGGCTTGCAGCCGTGTTCCCAAACCATTGCCACAGCTTTGCGGCCACCTCTGCTGTGCCCTGGGGCACAGTGGGGATGATCCTCTCTCCTTACCAGACTTAATGATCTTCTCAAATGGCAACACTTCTGTGCCATTTCCAGCTCTGAGAAGTCCCAGTGGTGTCACCTTTCTGGTAGCTGCTTGTTTCCTGGCTGTGGTCCTTGTTGCAGCAGGTCAGACCCATGTGCCTCTCCTGCCCCTGGGTGCTCTGGGCTGTCCTGAGTTGACAGCAAAACACAAACATCAGGCAGCAATTGCCAGGATGAGACATGCCGGTTTGTTTGCTGAAAGTAATCCTGGAAACTCTTCATATAGGAATGTACAGAGGGAAAAGATGGTCACAAGCAGTGTGGTGTGCTGACCTGGGGTTGGGGAGGCCAGACTTGCGAGCGTGACTGCAAACAGGTGTCAAAATCCGTAATACAGGAATAAACAATGACATTTGGCACTGATGTATTCCTCTGTGCTTCCAAAACATGCCGTCTCCATGAGCTAATGTAGCAAGGAAAGGATCAGGAAGGAAGCACTGTAAAAGTCCTGGGTTTGGTTTTTGGGGTTTTGGTTGGAGGTTTTGTTTTTTGTTTTTTTTTTATGATGAAGGAAATGGAAGTATGGGGGTTGACAGGATTTGCTGAAGGTCATGAAGCAGGACTTCAGATAAGAGCTAACAACTGCTCAGCTCTTTGCTGCCTGCCCTGCTGTTACCCGTTCTGCAAGAGGTAGCTTCAGAGCATGGCTCATCAGAGGCTGAAGAGGGCAGGGAATCTCTCTGCTGGAAAAGTGTGTAGGGATGATTCCTGTAGAAGCATTAACTCTCTCCCAGTATCTGCCATCTCAAGATTTCGGAGTACATCTGATGCATGCTTGGAGCTGTTGGAGCCAGGGACGTCTGCAGCTCCTGGAGGATGAATTGAAAGAGAACAGCAGCCTGGCAGAACGCCCCCTTTGCACATGGTTGTGAGTTCATTGCCCAAAGTCTGATTTTTGCACTATCTCTTGCTCTCTGAAGAAACCCAGCCCAGGCGAGAAAGCAGGAAGTTCCTTTTGGAGCAAAATACCGTTACCTGGTTTCGGGGACAGCACCAATTGTGGTACAAAAAGAGAAGAATCTGGCGAGTCTTGTAACCTTTTTAACTTCTTTTGCTTTTTTTTTCCCCCCTCAGTGCCCAGGAAGTGAGTGAGTTAAAACATGCGGTAGATGGGTGATTCATTTTGGCAAGCCTGGCTGCTCAAGGCAAGCAAGGGAATCTCCTGCACCCTCTGTCACATGTTCCTGAGTAATTAGCAGCCACACAGCAATAGCAGCTCTAGCAGCACCCTGCTGCTTAGCCAGCTGGGCTCATACTTGGTGAAACACAGGTAGCCTGCACAGAGCAGCATTGGAGAGAAGATCACAGGACTGGACTGGGGCATGGTACAACATCTGAGCAGCTGTTTCAAGGGGAAAATCTGGCCCTGAGTGTCAGTGCTGGCCAGGCCTATGTGGAAGGGCTCTTCCTTGCTAGCTCTAGTAGTTTATTTCTGCATGTAGCCTGCCTTGCAGCCAAGATTTTGAGTAAGGGAGGAAGCACTTGGGTAGAAAGTGCTGCTGAGATCTCATTAGCTAATGAGTGGGTGTGTTGATTTTTCAGGAACAAAAACAAACATGTTTTCAATGTTTGTGTCTCCTGTTTTGTGCACTTAGTTACCTTTCCTGTATTGCAGCATCTGCTTAGCTCTTACTCGGCTTTTATTAGTAGTAGCTGACGTGTAGGAGGAGGAACAGAAACTGGTACTTGATCAGCAGATGTCAGAATCAGTGAAACAACCCAAGGGACATCTGCAAATGATGGCCAACAAGCGGCAATCACTTTTTTTTATGGATTCAGTTCAGTGTTTGTTTGTGGATTCAATATGTGTTGCACATCACAAAGCACTGCTGTACAGTGGGCTGAGTTCTCATCTCGCCTATTCCAAAAGGATTCACTTCTGTTAACTGTGAATTTGGCTAATATTTTTGTCCAGAGGAATAAAAACGCAAGCCAGAAGCACTCCCACAGTAAATTGGTTTCCTTTCTCAATTCCTGGTGACCTCTTTTACAGTAACTTGAACAACCACGTTGAGCAGATCAACTCTGATTTGGCCTTTGGGAGGTTTGGACCCTTTTTTGGCATTTTGCTTTGCCTGGAAACCCCCGTCTTCCAGGGAGGGATCTTGTGTGGTGATGCTCCAGACTGCAATGGGGACTTGGTCAATCCCATCTGCATAAATGTATTAGAAGCAAATGTATGTTCTTCTGGAGGGAAATGGGGGCGGGCATCCTCGCTTCACCCCTGTGAGCACGCTGGAATTACCTCTTGTTTGAGCTCACCACCAGTGAAACTACACCTGGTTTAAAGATGAGGTCCTTCTAATTACGAGCACTTCCTCGATCTTATTTTGTGGCTGTCTGGCGGCCAGTGCCTGGGTGTCTGCGTTGAATCACACATCCCCTTCTTGTGACACTTCACTCTGTGTGCGGGACTTGAACACTGGTGAGAAACTGGGCTTCTCTGTCACATCGTCCCACCACCCTTCCTGCACACGGACTGTGGGGAAACAGGCGCTTCCTCAACAGTTTGTCAGCTTCTGCTTCTCTGAACTTGGCTCCAAGGTTTACATGCTAATCAGTGGTGAAGAGTGCTCAGGCCAAAAGGGTATAGGCTGCAGGTTGATGTACAGGAGGCTTGGATCTTGGTCGGCTCCAGAGAAGTACTGCCTTCTTGCAGGGGGTCCACGCTGAAGATTTGTCTACTTTTAACTTTTGTTCTTGTTTTTTTTCCCCCTCTCATTATGCCATGTCTCTTCCACTCATTCCTGCCATACGGTTTAGCTTGGCATAGACGCCAGCTCCTGCTTCTAGTAAAGATAAACCTGTTGCCCGTGCTGTTTGCATCATGGGAGCGGGGCAGCCAGCAGGCATCTGCCCAAGCCCAGAGCCAGCAAACAATCCCACCCTCTGCCAGCTGCAGGCTCCCAGGAGGGAGGCTGCTGTCTCAGCCAGGGTTATCGAAGCTCTTTGGAACAGGGATTGAGGCAAGGGCAGAGTAAGTCACGAGATGCTTGCTGTCTCGCTTGTTCCCATCCTGTGGGAAGAGGAGGGGAAACAGCTTTGCCGGGTTTTTTGGAGAAGCTTAGGAAGGAATTCACAGTCCCCGTCCTTGTTTCCGTACTCTCTTTCCATTGCTGCCCTGTGACAGCTGCCAAACAGAAAAAGGGGGTGGCTATACCAGGCAGGAATCTCTGCCCTTCTTCCTGCAGCTTGAAGCTTGTGTGCTGTGCTCCGGCAGGTGGCTTTTTAGCCAAGGGGAGCAGACCATGTTATCCTTCCTCTGGCTCTGCCTGCTTGGCAGCTGGATGTGGAGGCGCCAAACGGATGGAGAGGTCCTGGGGTTGAGATGGGCCCTTTGGCCATCCTCTGCCATCCATGCAGCCATCCCTGGTGCCATTCCACAAAGATGCAGGGCCGCTACAACCCTGCCCTTGGCCGTGCTGGCAGGGCAGGTCCCTCCTCATGCTCAGAGGGACAGAGTTCAGACAAACTTCTCAGGAGCTCCAGCTTCCCAGGATACCCCACTCTGAACCACGGAGCTCACAGGGGAATGGAGGAGCATGTGTGAAACCTTGGCAAATCTCCACGGTCTCTGCGTGCTGCCACAACACTGCCCCCAGCCCAGAGGGGAGGGCTGGAGGTCCGTATCTCTCCAGGGGCCCTGCTGAGCCAGCTTGCTCCATGCTGGGGTGCACAGGCACGGCCTGTGCCCTGCCTTTCATCTGGGTGGCAGCTGCCTTGGCCTTTCATCTGCTGAAGGTAGGGGGTGCACCCTCCTGTGTGAAATCAATCCCTTTTTCCCCCTCCTCTCCCTCTATCTCTGTTGTTTAGAAAATAGGGGAATGGCTAAGGGAAAGGCAGGTGTGCAAACAGCTCTTGCAGCTTCCCTCTGCCCAGGCCCCTGTACTTTTGGCCTGCAAGGAGATGTTAAAACAGTGCATTCAGAGCCTTCTGGTAAAAGTTTTTCTCTCTCTGGCTCTCCAGCCACTCTTGAAGGGTGGGATCTGAGTCCTTATCCTTCCCATAATGCCTGCGTGCACATGGGGAGCCTTAGCTGGAGCCTGACATTGCTGTCTGCACATCTCGCCCTCTGCTTTCCCCCTTCTCAGGGCTGCATGCCCATCTCTAGCCAGACCAACTCCAAGCACAGTTTTGGGGTTGCTTTGGTGGGTTTTGGGGAGCAAGCTGCGTGTCACAGACTCGCTGCCATCCCAGCAGTACACATCCCTGAGTAGACCCAGCAGATGGAGGACAGCATGCCAGGGATGCAGCTGAAGCAATGTGTCCATGTTATTCCAATGGCAATGTGCCGTGAGGCATCTGGGGCCAAGCAGAGGGCTCCGTCTGCACTGAGTTTAAAGCAAGTGGCCTGTGCTGGATGACAGAGACAAAGAGCTAATAAGAAGCTCATTAAGCTTCTGCTGGATATATTTTCCATTGTAGATTGGTTTCTCCTGCCACAAACTTCCCCCAGTAACTGCTGTTCCAGGCAGAAGTGTTTTCCTGATGCTTGTACATTCAGTTATATATAGCCTTCAAAACGATCAAGCTCGTTACCCTCCATCTCCAATGAATAGGTTTTCCTGCCTGTGTGCCATGTCGCACCGTGCGGGATGTGTGAGAGGAGGCCAAGGATAACACAGCCCTTCAATGGTCCCTTAGTGCTCTTGCAGAGAGGCATGGGAAGGGAGCGCTCTACCCTTGTCTAAGCACCCGTCTGCCTGCTCCTGCTGCAAAGGAGAGCAGGGCGGTCGTGCTTGCTCATTGCCTCTAACGTACCTCTGCTTGAAACAAAGCCATCTGTCCTGCAGTCTGAATTTGCAGCGTGGAGAGGAAAAGCAAAGCCCCCTTGCCTGCGGGAGACCCAGGCTTCAGTGCAGCACTGGCTCCAGGGGGTGACTGGTGTCCTGGCTTTGTGACGTGTTTGCATTCAACCTCCCGCTTTCAGGCTTTGTCCTGTCCCTTGGCTGCTTGCTTGATCTTGCAGGAAGCTCTGACCTTGCTTGGCGCTGATGGCTTTCCAGCAAATCCAAGGGAGCTAGCTGCAGCTCAAGTTCAAGGTGCTGGGCATGAGGGTCTGCTGCAGGAGGGAAAATGAGCCCAGGGAGTCCTGGGTCACTGCTGCCCTCCTCCAGCAAGCCCTGTGCTGTGGCGTGGGCTAGACCATCCTATTGCTTGGGGGTTGCCCTTGTACGAGTCCCCTGCAAGCAGCTTGCTCACTTCACTCTAATGCAGGCTTGAGGGTGCTGCATCAGTTTAACTTGTGCCTGCATTTGCTTTGAGGTTTTCCTGGTGGAAGCTGGATTTCAGTGGCTTTTCTGATAGATATTTCTCCATTTAAAAATAGCTCCTTTAAGGAAGTGGATGCAACTCTACATAGACTGGGCTTGAGATACTAATTACTCAAGCAAGAGTAAGTTTAGGAGTCAAGGTAAATGAGCGCCAGGATGTTGCAGCGTGAGCTGGACGCTCGGGTGAGATTAAGCATGGTTAGGAGGGAGGTGGGAATGGCTCTGCGATGGTCACAGTACTGAGGATGCATCGCTTGCATGGCTTGAGCTTTTTGTGGGCTGTTTGGGACGGATTAAGGCAAACAAGGAGCGGAAGTGTGTGGCAGGGAGGACGGGGCTGTTCCTCCCACAGGAAACCCAGAATTAAGACACTAGCTGGATTGTGCGGCCATCGCGATCATGCCGCTGGACCCCGTGGCTGAGCACGGCCCAGCAGCTGCGTGGAGCAACAGCAACACGTTCAACGCAGCAGCTCTTGGCAGAGGAGCCAGGGCCAGTTACAACGCGACGAGTGACAATAAACACCAATTCTGTAACCGGCAGTGCTGTAATGGGAAGGAGCATGAGTGCAGGGGCTGGCAGGAAGCCTTGCAGATGGCTCGCACAGGCCAGGGGCTTTCGGCCACTGCCTGCTGCCACACGGAGCCCTGCTCCCCCAGCATCTCCCACCCAGGGCATGGAGCCACTGTGTCCTGATCAGCCACTGCCCTTGATGTGAGCTCTGCCTTGGCTGGGTGGGGATGGAGGGTGAAGCCAGACCTACCTTAATTTTCTTTCTGGTGGTGTTGGCTCTGTCAAACCCTGGCCTTGGCTACCACTGTGACATCCCAGGGTGCTAGCGGCTCTGGGGAACATTGTCTGAGGCAGTGTTTCTGTTATGGGACTTGGAAGCAGGGGAGGCCAGGTCCCTGGGTGGCATCTGGGCTGGTTTGTGATCTGGGCTCTGTCTGCTGGGCTTTAAATATGATTTCAGTGAGCTTTTGCTTCCTTGAGTCTTACAGAGCATTTATACCAGAGTGCAAAGTGACCGGCCCTGGGTTCTACTTGTCTCCCTGGATAAGGAGAGAAAGAAGAGCAGGACTAGTGTGGTTACACACCGCCGTGCTGCTGAGATGCTCTGTGTTCAGAGCTGACATGGCACATTTCTCCCTCTGTCCCGCAGGCTAGCAGGAACAGCCTGGTAGGGTCCATCTTGGGTAGACGCGGATGATGCCAGAGCTATGACAGGGATTGCAGTCTTGGCACTGAGGGGTGATCAATTATGGAACAACTACAGGAGGAAGTACCTGAGGTCAGGGAAGAGGAGGAGGAAGAGGAAGAGGCAGTGATGGTGGCAAGTGGACCCTCAGACCCAAGCGGAGGACCAGACAGCTCGCTGCCTTCGAGCAGCTACACAGGTGGGTGGAGCCGTGGGAGCTCGTCTGTCCCTGGAGCATCCAGGCATCCACATCCTCTGGGCAGTGTGCTCAGCTACAAAGGGCAGAGGACCTGCCCGTGAATGGAGTTTGGCTTGTTTTAATCTCTTCCCTTTGTGAAATAATGCATCAAGAGCTCAGTTATGGAGAGGCTTATTTCTTCCGCTGCAGTCACTGCACAGCTGTTGGCAGCGGGTTGGGAGATGGAAATTAAAAGGTAACATTGTGCCCCAGATGGGAGGACTCTCAGGGTGCCTGAGAATGCTTCCTGGCTGCTTCATGAAGTCTTCAGGGCAAACTGATTGTAGGAACTGGAGGAGAAGGTTTGTTGCTGCTGAAGAGGCTCCTCCAGAGCCCCAGGCGTTCCAGCTGGGCAGCCCTGTGCCAGCTGCCTGCCAACTGGGGATTGTAAAATTTGCTGGTTGGGTTCCATTGCCTAGACATGAATGCCAGAGGGAAGAAATCAGCATTGATGTGGAGCCTCTCAGCTGCTGGGCACACTGGGGGCACTCTTGGTTCTGTGCATGGCATCTGCCTGCAGCCAGTGCCTGATATCAGAGGTTAACTGCCCAGATGCAATGCCAGTGGCAGGCTGGGACAGTGCTGGAAATCCCTTGTCAGCCCCATGGCTGGAGGAGTTCGACGCTATGCTGGGCTTGCAGCTACTACGTGAAAGGACATATCCCTTTGCATGTTTGCAGACCTTTCGCAGAGCTCCTCTCCCTCCCTGTCAGACCAACTGCAGATGGGCTGCGAGGAGGCGGCCTTGGGAGCACTGAACGTGGAGTGCAGGGTCTGCGGAGACAAAGCCTCGGGATTTCACTACGGCGTGCATGCCTGCGAGGGCTGCAAGGTACGTACACCCTGGGGAGGGCTGGGTTCAGCAATGCCAAGCAGAGATTAAACCCCAGGGAGCACGCAATCTCTTAAACAAGCAGGTTTGCAGCAAAGCAGGGATGCAGGATTGAGTGATTGTAAAAAAATAATTTGCAACCTGTCTAGAGAGTGTGGAGTATAGAGGCAGGCACGCAAATACTGTCCTGGGGGAGGCAGCTGAGATACATATGGCCCAAATCTTGCCCCATCGTGTTTTATTTTGTAAGGTAAATCAGTCTGTCTCCATGGGGACCCTGACTTTGCTGTTAAAGATGCTTTCTGTGCTGCAGATCAGCAGTGAGCTGTGCGTTCATCTGCCTGGGATCACTGACCACAGCTTGGATCTGCCTCTCAAATTCTCTCCCCCACAGCAGATGCCAGCGGGGCTGCATTAGCGGCCCAGGTCCTGCCAGACATTCCTGCAGGCTGGGGCGGGCCCGCAGCTTGTTCCTCCATCCCTCCCTGCTGGCTGCCTGCAGTATCACACACGCAGTATCCGCCACCGGACTGTGGGCTGCCCTCCACGGTTCCTCCTCTGCAGCCCCCTTCTCCCACCACACGACTTCTTCTTGAGATAGAGACTGTGTTTGTGTCAGAGACCCAGGGCTCCTCCTCCCCACCCGGCTGAACCCCCATGAGGCTCCTGGGGATAATAAACTAGCCTGGTCCCAAACCACAGGTGCTAATACTGCTGTTCCCTTGTCCCCCTGCTCCGCGCCCCCCTCTGTGCCACCTGCCTGCAGGGTTTCTTCCGCCGGACAATCCGCATGAAGCTGGAGTACGAGAAGTGTGAGCGGAGCTGCAAGATTCAGAAGAAGAACCGGAACAAGTGCCAGTACTGCCGCTTCCAGAAATGCCTCTCGCTGGGCATGTCACATAACGGTAAGCGTCACCACTATCCACAGGCCTGGCTGGCTGGGTGCCACAGGGCCACCTGCCCTTCTGTGAAGGGTTTGCATGGGGAGGCTGTATGTAGCTTGCTTTATCCTGTGGCTTTCTTCTTGCTAGGGGATCATCTTTCAAAACCAATGCTTTGAGCCTTTGACTCTTCATCCCCTTCTGAGTGAGAAGGGGCTGTTCATTCCCACCACGCAGGCTGGCTGTTGGCACATGGTTGTCCCTTACGGGTTGACCCAGAGGGAACTGGACACACAGATTGCTCTTCTGTGCTGGGATTTTTAAACTTCAGGTGTAACCGTCTTGTTCCTGGCCAAGCAAAGGTGTTTATGTGGGGAGCAGAGTTTTTGCAAGAGCACAAAGGAGTGGGGATGGGAGCTTAGTGTGAGGTTGTGTTGGCAAGGGCAGCAGTAATGGCTGGTTCATGAAGGTGTTGATGCCAGAGGAGCTGCAGCCCTGGAGGAGCATCGTGTTGCGTAGCTGCAGGTGTTCACCAGCAGACCTCTGTCTGCGGTGGCAAAGCAGACTGCTGCCTCCCTGGACGCATCTCCTGGGATCATCCCCAGTGTCCTGACCCGCCAGTTTTGCCCCCCCCCCGACAGCAATCCGCTTTGGCCGCATGCCGGAGGCAGAGAAGAGGAAGCTGGTGGCAGGACTGACGGCAAGTGAGATCAGCTGCCAGAACCCGCAGGTGGCTGACCTGAAAGCTTTCTCCAAGCACATCTACAACGCCTACCTGAAAAACTTCAACATGACCAAAAAGAAGGCGAGAGGTATCTTGACCGGGAAGGCCAGCAGCACCCCAGTAAGTTTCCTCCGCGGGGCAGGTGGGGTTGGCCATGAAACAACACGGGAGGCTGTTCTCTGGGAGATGCTGCACATCTCCCTCCTGCTGTAGCTGTTCCACATGCACCAGTTCCCACCTGCAGTCAGGTGGATTCTACACATCCTGCCCCTCGCTGGGAAAATTCCCATTGCTCTTCAGACTTGTGCTGTTGTGGGTGGGTGCAGATTGCCCAGGCACTGACAGGCAGACAAATGTGAGTGTCCTTGGCAGAGCTGGTATCTTGAGTCCCCGCGGCAGGTTCCTAACTGCTTGCTTCTTTGTCAAGCAGCCTTTTGTGATCCACGACATGGACACCTTGTGGCAGGCGGAAAAGGGGCTGGTCTGGAAACAGCTAGTGAACGGCATTCCTCCCTACAAGGAGATCGGGGTGCACGTCTTCTACCGCTGCCAGTGCACCACAGTGGAGACTGTGAGGGAGCTCACGGAGTTCGCCAAGAGCATCCCCAGCTTCATAGGCCTCTACTTGAACGACCAAGTGACTCTGCTGAAGTACGGGGTGCATGAGGCCATCTTTGCTATGCTGGCTTCTATAATGAACAAGGATGGGCTGTTGGTGGCTAATGGGAACGGCTTCGTGACCCGCGAGTTCCTGCGCAGCCTGCGCAAGCCTTTCAATGAGATCATGGAGCCCAAATTCGAGTTTGCTGTGAAATTCAATGCGCTGGAGCTGGATGACAGTGACCTGTCTCTGTTTGTGGCTGCCATTATCCTGTGCGGAGGTGAGCAGGTGCTTTTGGCCGTGCGACTCTCGGGAAGAGTCCTCCTGTACTTAGAGGTGGTTGGGGCTGGGCTGGGGGGGCTGAGCTGAAGCTGGCCCTGAGATCAGCCAGGGGTATCTTAGGAGGACAAGAGAAGAACTGAACAGTTCCAAAACCAAAGCTTCTTTGTGGCGGTGACGCCTAGCAAGCTTGGACCAAGAACAAGGAGCGTAGAAGTGGCATCTCCTTGTAGGCTGCTGTGGGATATGTTGTCCAAGGGCACATTTCTCCCCTTGTCTAGTTGATGACGTTGGAGTCACGGTGGGTGGGTTTCAGTCCCCGTCTCCCTTTCCCCAAGAGAAGCATGTGCTTTGGGGGGCTACACCATAACACTACAGCTACCGTGGTTCCTCTCCACAGACCGTCCTGGCCTGATGAATGTGAAGCAGGTGGAGGAGATCCAAGACAACATCCTGCGAGCGCTGGAGTTTCACCTGCAGTCCAACCACCCAGATGCCCAGTACCTCTTCCCCAAGCTGCTGCAGAAGATGGCCGACCTGCGGCAGCTGGTGACGGAGCATGCCCAGCTGGTGCAGAAGATCAAGAAGACGGAGACAGAGACGTCTCTGCACCCGCTTCTGCAGGAGATCTACAAGGACATGTACTAAGGACCTGTTATTTATGAGAACGAAGCCATGGATTCCTATCAAGACTCTTTGTACAGAAACAAAGAAAACCTTTTCCCATGTCTTCCATTTCTTCTACTGGAAACTCTTTTCTACATGACCCTGACATACGGTACATAGGGCTAGATGCCATAAAATTTTGCAGCCACCACCTGCTAGGCCAGGGCTTCCGTTAACACACACTAACAAATTTACAAAGGCAAATCATAAGCTACTGTTTCCGTTACTACGGCCCAGCTCTTCAGCTGCTCTCTGGGGCCTCTGGAGCAGCCGGCCGGTTTACATGGCCCAGACGGTGGGTTCCTGTGGCAGCTTGGGAACAGTGGGGGATGCTCTGGTCATTAGGAGACCCAAGCGTGGTGCGGGTATCCAGTGGGGCCAGCAACAGCATTTACAGCGTGTCTTTCTTTTCTTTTTTATATTGCACTCCGAAGACGTAGTCCTGAGCCGTAAAGTCTAGGACAGTGTAACGAAAGGATGTTTCTGTCTTTCCCAAAGAAAAGCCAGAGTATTTGCAGATGGGTAGGGCTGTCCTAGCAGAGACCCTCAGCTGCAGCCCCCCCTCGCTGTGCGGCGTATTCCTGTCTCCCAGAGGGATTGTGTGATCTCTGCCTTCCCCTGAGTGCTGTGTGGGAGCCCTTGCTCCTGGTACCCCTGTTTCAGAGGAAGCCTGCCCCTCGGCACCTCAGTATGAGAGACGAAGGGATGGGAGGTGGAAGGGAAAGGGTTTGACTCATAAAAATTCACCTTCAGAGCAGAGGCCAGAATCTGTTTGCTTCCCCAGGCTTTTCTGCGCAGATATGAATTACCAAAAAGGTCTGTGCAGGGCCAGGGGCAGGCCTAGGACTGGTCGGGTTTAGGTGGCAGGGCTTGCAGCTTGTCCTGCAGCTCCCTTCCCAAGCCCCGGGGGGGCTCTGGGGGTTTTGCAGGGCAGTGTGAGCAGCAGAGGCTCCCTGGCAGCATGGCTCCTGTGAGCACCGGAGCAAACAAAGCTTTCAGCAATGCCAGCAAGTGGAAAGCAAAGCCACGGCCAGCCCACAGTGCTCATGATGCTGAAAGGGCATTGACCTGTCTGTTAACTGCCCTGCTTCAGTTTCCCCTCTGTGAAAGGGAGCTGGATTGTCACCTGCTCTCTGCTTGGAAGGGGAGCACAAGGATTAATTAGTGCATTGGTTGCAAAGAGCTTTGCAGCTGTAAAACACAGTATAAATGCCAAGTATTTATAAAAGGGGAGGGAGCAGGAGCTTCCTGGCAAGCACAGCCGGGTCAGGGAAGCTGCCGTGCCCTCCTCTGCTGCCATCCCGAGTGCAGGGACAGCTCCAGGCTTCAAGGTCTGCCTAAACCCAGAGCCATTCTAGGACTTCACCTCACAACTTGCAGCCGCAGTGAAATGCCACAGTGCTGCCTGTGCCCGGGATGGGACCCCTGCATGGGGGGGCTGCCTCACCTGGGCTCTGGGAGAGAGGACGGACACGGGAAGGGCTCGGTCCCCTCTCAGAATGATGGTGTCTGACCTAAGAAGCAGCACTTACCCATCTGCAGCTCATGGTCCCGTGTGTCCCAGGCAGCCTTCTTAAAATATTAATATTCCCAAGGAGGGGTTGTGGGAGCAAATTAGTCAGTTTTATTTTCCTCTTCTTCAGGGTAGCAGATTTCCCTGGTGCAATAATTCCTTTAAAACACAAAGGGGAAGAATGCTGGGCTTCCTCTCCATGTCAGAGGGCTGGCTGGTCTCGAACCTGCCCCTGCTGCCACCCTCCGGCTCCTTTCCCTGCCTCAGTTTCCCTGCCCTCTGCCTGCCCAGCCCTTTCCCCTCCCTACCTCGCAGGTGTATTATAAATTACCATTTCTAAAGCACTTTGAAGCCCTCTTGGGGAAGGCGCCAGTGTGTGCTGGAAGGAGCCTGGGGGATTTGCCCTTCCCAAAGCCCCCAGTGGCATTCCCCACCATGGCCAGCATGCAGGACTTGTGTACTCATCACCTGGGGAACTTTTTGCTCTTCCCTCCTCAACAGTGTAACAACCCTCAAACTGAAATGTATATTTTTGCTAGAAGTACAAACCTCCAAGTGTTTTTAATAATATAAATAGTGTCCACAAACTGACTTGACTTTAAATAAATCTGAACTAAATATTTAAGAACCTCTTAGTGTCCATCCTTTCTTTGTGGGATTTCTCTCAGCCCCTGGGTTGCTGCTGTTGGAAGGGTTTCCAGCAGAGGTGATGGGATTTTCTGGATTTTCTGTGATTTCCAGGGATTTGGCATGATTGCTGGGTGTCCATGATTCCCAGGTCTTGTAGCTGCTGTGGTTTTCCTGTCTGCATTTCCCATCAAACATAAAAGCAATGAGAGGTGGTCGTGAGCGGGGTCCCAGCCTCAGAGCCAAGCACTCGTTGCCCCAAATCTTGGCCGTGGCCCTTGCTGTGGGGTGAAGCTGGGCAATGAGCTGAGCCTGGCCATAGCCACCCCATGGATATCCGGCCATGTGCTGGCACCGGGCTCTGCTCTTGGCCGGGTCTGAACACCCGAGAGTTTGCAGGGAGCAGCTCCAGACCCCCCACTCTTCCCGCTCCCCCCTCTGTTCGAGGGCCCCCGGGAGAAGCCGTACCGTTGCCCCCAGCCTTGCCCAGGCAGGTGGGGGCACAGGGAGTCCCGGAGGTCCCCGCTGGGGTGGGGGGAGCGGCAGGGCGAGGGTTAAGCCGCTGTGCCTGCCGGGCAGGTGACGGTTACCTGGGTGGGGACCGGCTGCGCCCACCGGCCCATCCAAAGCCATAAATAGCCCTGGGAGGTCGCCCAGTCCTCTTGGCTGCCGGGGAGGAGATGGAGTCGGCCGCGCTGGTGGCATCTGGGGCGTTAAGGGCCCGGGGGGCGTGTCTGAGACCCCTGTGCAGGTAGGGCTTGCGGGGGGGGCGGCTGGGAGCAACTTTTGGGGGAGATGGGCTGCGAGCCCCTCGCTGTGGGGGCGGAGGGTGGTTTGTGATGCCCTTGAACCGCCCCCCCCCGTCCTGTTGCCCCTGGAGGGTGAGGGGCTGGAGGGGACAGAGCCTGTCCATCCAGCTGCCCCCCCTCCGGAGCTGGAGGACCCCGGCCGGGCAGCCGAGGACTCCTGCGCCTTTCCACGCCCGCACGGGGAACAGGGGGTTTCCCCAGCCCTCCGTGCTTCCCCCAGCCCCGGGGAGAGCCCCCAGCCTTGTGCAGTGGCTGCTTGAGCCCCCTCGGCCAGCCCAGCCCTGGGCTTCATTTGCTTCGCAATTAGCCAGGAGATAAGGCTGGATGGGGCAGGGAGAGCCCTGGCTGCCTGCTGGGCTTTGCCCTTGGTGAGGGGCTCCTCAGCCCAGACACCAGCCTGGGGGCTCCAAAAATATGGCCCCATCCAGGCAAAGCTGGTACCTAGAGGGAATTTTGGGGTGGCTGGGGTGGGATCTGACCCCAGCCATGTGGCTTCTTTGGCTGGCAGGAATTTTGCCCGCGGATCCTGTCAACGGGGCCAGAACTGCCGCTTCTCGCATGACAGAAAGTCAGCCCAGATCTGCAGGTACTTCCAGAGTGGGTTTTGCAGCTACGGAGAGCAGTGCAGGTAAGGGGAGTGAGGAGGGGGCCTGATGCTATGAGGATGGACTGGGAGCCAGGAGGTGTCATGCTGGGCTGATGGGACCCTCTATCTGTCTGTCCCTGGGCTCCTCCAGCTACCAGCACATCCAAGAGGAGCCGGTGCCAGTGGGGACCCGCTGCAGCCCTGTGCCCCGCAGCCGCTGGGGCTCGGAGCCCAGGAGTGTGCCTGTGGCAGTGTCCCGGGGCTGGGGGGGAGCCTGGCGCAACTCGGCCCACCCTGTCCCCAGCGTGATGCATGTGGCCTTCAAGTTCCCGAGTGTGGAGGTTGAGGAGGAAGAGAAAGACAAGGAGAACATCCCAGCACCTGACAACATCCCCCATGGGGCTGTTGGCGGAGAATTTGTCCCTGCACGAGCTCGGCGTGCCTCAGGTAGGTGCTAGGGTGCCTGGGGACCAGAGGCACTGAGGGTACCGGGGTGGTCACGGTGGAGCATCCTGTGGATGTGTCTGCCTTTGACCCAAATCCTCCTCCCTCATCTCTGGGCAGGGCACAGCTGGGGCTGTGGAAAACTCTACTAGCAGCTTTTTTAGGTGCTAAGCCTGTGGCCTCCGAGCCTCTTTGACGATGGGGCAGGATGTGCTTTTCCCCTCTAAGAGCTCTCCTGCCTGCAGGTTCCCAACTGCAAGGGCTGGGGCTGGATCCAAATTCTGCTGACCTCAGAAAGGCAGCGGAGGAGACAGTGACATGGACTGACCCTGCAGAGGTGGGCTTGGGGGGTCTCCTGCAGCTGGGCAGTCCCCGTCACCCTGCATCAGTCCCGTAGACTGGAGCAGTGATGGAGCTGGGGGGTTGCAATGCTGTGCTGCTCTGCTTGCAGGTCGCCACAGAGTCGGGCACTGCGGCAGCCCTGGTCTCTACCGCGGTGCTGACAGCCCGGAGCGAGGCTGTGGTGTGTGGCATCTGCATGGACCGGGTGTACGAGAAGCCACTGCCAGAGGAGCGGCTCTTTGGGATCCTCCCGAACTGCAGCCACGCATACTGTGTGGGCTGCATCCGCAAGTGGCGTTGCAGCCGGGACTTCCAGAGTGTGGTCATTAAGTGAGTGGGGATGGGGACATGGCAGGGCAGTCACAGTCACCCGTTCTGCATTCTGAAAGTTGCTCCTTAGGTCTGGCAATGTGGCTTTGGGATTGGAGTGACTTTCCTTCAGGAACAGGCTCTTGGGAGCTGTGATGGGGACTGGGATGCTAGATGAGGCCGTGGTGGTGGGACCACCCAGCATGGCTGTTAAGCCTGTGCTCCCTGCTCCCTTTTCGGGAGACCCACCTAGACCCGTTACCTTCACCCAGGGCCTGCCCAGAGTGCCGGGTCACCTCCAGTTACTACATCCCCCACAAATACTGGGTCTCGGACGTGGGTGAAAAGGAGAAGCTCATCGAAACATTCAAGGCACGGACAGGGTGAGTGCATGGCACTGTGGGCTGCAGGACTGTGGGTTCTGTGCTGCTCCGGGAGCTGCGCTTGCAACTGTGCTTTGAATCCCACAGGAAAATCAGGTGCAAGTTCTTTGTCCGGAATCGTGGCCGCTGCCCATTCAAGTCAGACTGCATCTACCTGCACGAGCTGCCTGCCGGCTGGCTGCCACAGTACAGGCAGCAGCGGCCAAGGATGCCTGTTGTAAGTGGGGCAGCACATCCTGGGGGGCTGGGGCACTGCATGGCCATGCAATGCAGCTCAAGGCTGGGGCTCATCCTCTCTCCTGTGCTGCAGGAGTTCAGCCCTTCTCCCTCGGAGAGCTCTGACGAGGAGGATGAGGAGCTCTGCATGCTTGAATGGGCTCTCACGCTGGCCCTGATGGAGACAGACTTTCGATACTCAAGTTATGGCTACGAGATGCTCTTCACTGACTTCAGCAACTCTGACTGAGCCATTGGGTGCCCCACTGGGCCTGGGTGCTGTTGGCGGCAAGGAAACGTCTTCTGGGAGGGGGAAGCATCTGCTTTTGATGTGTTTAGCTGCTCCCGGCATTGGTTTGGGGTGGCTCCAGGCATGAAGGGTGTTGCAGGGGTGGGGTGGGATGGGGAAATAGTCTGGCTGGTATTTATCAGCCACCACCATGTCGATGGCTGAACCCCCAGCAGGTCTCACATCCCCGCTCCACCCAGGAAGCCAGGGGCGGGGTGTGTGTGACAGAGCTGCAGGGGTCTCAGGACAGTGGGGCACAGCCCCCCCCTTCTCTTGCTGTCACCTCCTTGGTGGTGCAGTGATCTGCACCCATGGGAGCCCTCGCGGGAGGCTGGGCTGGGTGCTGGGGGGCAGTGGGGGTTTTTAATGCACACGGGGCCGGGGCGGGGGCAGCCCGGCAGCTGTGGGGCACGGTTTTAAATTGCTTTTAGCCAAATCTGGAAATTATGAAATAAAATTGGGCTGTGCAACGCAACGCTGCGTGCGGGCTTTCCTTCCGGGGGCGGGAGTGGGAGGGGATGTTAGGGTTGGGCTTTAAGGATTCGTTTGCATAATGCATAAATTTTGCATGCGGGGTTGATTTGCATACGTGGCGCGCTTTTCCAGAGGGGCGGGCCCGGAAGCGCGTCTTCTCCCCGCGGTGAGTGTCTGCCGGGGGGCGGGTGGCTGCGCTCGCCGTGGCTTGCCGGGGGACGGGAGCTGATAACCGGGGTACGGTAATAACCGCGCGGGCCCCGGGTTAGGGCTGGTCTGTTCCCGGAGGGGGGGCCCGCAGTGGGGCGAGGGGACCACCGCCAGCAGCACTCAGGGGGTTTTCCCTCTTGGCCCCCTGGGAGGGCAGCGGGGGGAACGTTGAGATGGTGATGGGGCAGCTGCGAGCGAAGTTGTTTTAGAGGGCTCAGAGGAGCTCCCGGTCCTCAGGCCCGGCTGTGGTCCTCGGTAATGCTTCTGCATCCTCGGGTGATGAGGATAAGCACGGACCCTGCTGCACACAAGAAAGGGCAGCCCCCGAAACTGCAGCCGACGAGGGAGGACCCCAGGGTTTGCTCCAGAGCAGGGCTGGCCGGGTCCTGGATGTGCCGATCCTCCCTGCACCCTTCTCAGTGTGACCCATATCAGATTCTCCCCGATTTTCCTGTAGGTGGCTGTGAAGCCCCCCCAGCAGCAATGGAGCCCCCATGCCTGCCCTGGCTGCAGAGCTTTGACAAGCCGTGCCGCCTCCTGCTCCACGCGCTCGCCTCTGGCTCTTCTGGGACGCTGGCCGCTGTCCTAATGCTGCAGCGGGTCCAGGCCCACGAGGGACTGGGGCAGGTGTTTCCCTGGCAGGCCTTCACCACAGCCCTGTGTGCCAAGGAGCCCACGCTGGAGGGGCCGGAGGGGGCCCTGGCTGTGTGAGTCAGACATGTTTCCAATACTTGGTGTTTCGTGGGAGGTTTGGCGTGTCGGGTTCCCACTTCAGCACCGTGCATCTTCTTCCCCCCGGTGCAGCAGTCCGTACGTGAAGTCAGGATCATAGCAGGGTCCCGCCAGTCTTCCAGCTTGTGTCTGCAAAAGCTGGTGAAGGCGTTTGCTGCCTCATCTCTCTTCCTAATCCTGTTAGACCCTGTTCTGCAGAGCAGGTTGGCAGTAAGGACTTGGGGCTTTGCTCTGAGTCGCCTCTCCCTTTTCTCCGCTTTTCCAGCAAACCGCGTCTGCTGCTGCTCCCCGTTGTGTGCCAGAGAAACCTTTTCTCCCTGCTCCTCGTGGTGCAAGCTGTGGTGCCAGGGAGCTGCCTCAGCCAGCTGCTCCAGGCAATGGAGCAGGATTCCCACGTGGATCCCTGGGTGCAGACACTGGGGGATCTGCTCTGGCAGGGACTGAAGGGAGAGGAGCGTTCCCCACCTCCCATTCCCTTGTCTTCCACATGCCAGCAGCAGCTTAGGTGTCTGTGCCAGAAAATTGCCCAGAACAAACCAGAGGGGCGAAGAAAACTGAACTGGTGCTTCAGCAAGCAGCCCGGTGCCGCTGGGGACGTGGTTCACTCTGTGTTTCAAGGTGGGAAGCGCAAGAAAGTGTCAGAGGAGAGCCTGGAGTTGGAGGAAGAGAGAGAGGGAAAGAGGTTGCTACTGGAGGAGGCTTCATTTGACTCCCTGGCAACCCAGGAGAGTGGGGATGTGGCAGGGGTGGAAGAGGAGGTGCCTGGGGAGACTTCAGGGGACAGATCTGCTCAGAGCCCAGCCGGAGCTGCTCTGGAAAGCTCCCAGCAGGATGCTGCCGGGGAGCCCAGGAAGATTTCCCAGGCAGAGCTGGCAGCGGAGGTCCAGTCCTTTCTCCAGGTACGAGGCAGGGATTGCTTTCCCCTTCCAGCCAGTGAGCCTTTACAGACTGATTTCTGTTCCTTCACCTCATTTTCTGCAGGTGCATGGACCGAGGCTGAAAATGCTGCTGCAGAAGGAGTCCAACGTAAGTGGCTGTTTCGGTCTCTCTACTGGAGCTGATGGTCTGAACGGGCTCATGCCAGGGCCTCTGGAAGGGATGGGAAAAGAGGTGGGTTTCACTGGGACAACTGGAGGGGGATAAAAAGCCTCACTGCCACCTCCTCTGGGCTCAGGTACTAACACCTGCCTCCACTTTGCAGGGAACTGCTGTATGATGGGCAGCCTGAGGGGTCAGTGCTGGCCGAAGCAGTGGGTGGTAGGGAAGAGAAAAGCCCTGGAGCTGTATTTTGTGGGTTGGTTTATTTGGTGTATTACTCAAGGACTGTGTTTCCCTCCAGCACTCAGAGCTGAGCATCCCACCTGAGCTGCATGTTCTGAACAACTGCTCTCCCAGCCAGGTGAGCCTCAGCATCCTTGCTGCAACCACTGGTGCTGCAGAGGGCCTGCTGCTGTCCCTAACGTCCCTGTCCCCTCTGCCATCCCCAGCTCGAGGGACTGTGCTCCTTCCTCCAGCTCTCCACGTGCCCAGAGCACATCCTGGTGCATTTCTGCAGCTGGCTGCTGGCTCTCACCCCCAACCTCAGCTACACCAGTGCGGCCATCCTGGCAGAGCAGCTCTTTCTCAGGCGAGTAAGTGCAGGGACAGAGGTTTCCTGCACCCTGTTTCCGTCACCGCCATCCCCATCTCCTGCCTTTTCTGTCCGTAGGTCCTGTCTCTCACCCAGCCGCCCTCCCGCCATCTCATGGCTGCCCTTGCTTCATTTTGCTCCAAGTATTCCCAGCCCTTCTGTCAAGTCCTGGTGGCTGCAGTCCTGCGGGAGCCAGGGGAAGGTGCGATGGGCTTGCAGGAGGCATGGTTTGTTCTGGGACCAGCTGAAGGAGCTGGAGAGGGGCTGTGGGCTGCATCCAGCAGGAAGGGAAGCCCCAACTGCAGAGTGCTGTCTGCTGGGAGACATTTATCACCCAAAATGTGTGTTAGGAACCACAGAGGGATGGTGCTGCTTTTATCTGGGCAGGTGAACACTTAGGATGGGAGGTGGATTTACAGGTGCCTGAGATGGAGAGGGAGGCTGAGCTGGTTTCCAGCCTCAGCTCTCCCAAAGAACAGCTACCATCCCTCCATGGACTTGAGGATTCCTGACAGCTCCTAATGCTGGGGCCAAAACTGCCCAAGGGTGGCATGAGAAGATGGTCCTGCATGAATCTCTGCCACAGTAGCATCCCCTTTTCCTAGGGACTGGTGCTAATTAAACTCTTGCTGCAGAGGGGCAAAGGAAGCTGGATTATCCTGAACAGTAGAAGGGGGCACTATGTGGTTTCTGGGTGTCCTGACTGGGATGTACTCCTGTGCTAAGGGGTGCCAGGAAAGGTCAGGCACATCCCTGTGGATCTGGCAGCCTCTGGAGGCTCTTCCGCCTTCTGCTTTGCCCTTGCAGGTGCTGAGCAGACCAAGCTGGTGTGTGAGCTTGTGGAGGACTGCCTGGAGCCAGACTGTGTGAGACTGGTGCTAAGGTAAGACATTACAGAGGCAACAGCTCTGCTTTGGCCCTCATGCCTGCCTTGATGGGTCCAGCTGGCTCCGGCCGCTCAGGAGCACCAGCAAGGTTGTGTGAGCATTGCATCTCCTCTTCACCATCCTTTGCAGCCAGGTCCTGGAGGTGCCTTTGTCAGAGAAGCTCCTGCCGGTGGTGCAGGCCGTGCTGGGGCGGCAGGTGAGGGGACCCTGCCTTGTCCCCCCAGGTTTTTTTGCCAGCTCCAGCAGTGCTGGAGCAAGGACCAGCTCTCCTCACCACTCATGGCTCTCTTCCAGGAGGTGCTGCCCCCCGAGCTCTTCGATCTCCTGGTCCTGAGTCTGTGCCGGCAGGCCCCAGCCTTCGCCATGTCACTGAATTACGCCAAGCTGGTGACAGCCATGCTCACCATGTACCAAAGCCAGGTGAGTAAGACCAGGCTTGGGTCCTGCAGACCAGCTGGTGAGCTGTCAGCCAGGGCTGCAGCTGAGCCAGGACCTGGTCCAGGGGTCTCAGGTGGGCTCCTGGCAGTGCAGCTCTCTGAGCACCTTGCTCCTGTCCGTCCCAGGTCACCCCGGCCCACCAGAGCCATCTGGCTGCTGCTCTGGATCGGAGCAACGCGGCTCTGAAGAAATCGCTGCAGGCTGTGCTGGAAGGAGCCAGGTGAGATGGATGCTGTGCCCTCCAGGCTGGGGTGTTTCTTGTGGGGGATGGCAGCCTCCACGCTCCTGGTCTGGCCCAGGTGGTGGGAAACCACTGAGTGCCTGCAGAAGCCATGCCGGTGTGTGGTTGGCAGCAAGTTTCCGGTTTCTTGATTTCTCTCCTCTTTCTCTCTCCTCCTCCCAGGTGAACACCAAAGGGAACCGCAAGGCGATGGCTTCCTTGGGCAGAGGATGCTCGTTAGGCAGTGGTAGCTGCAGCCCAGTCCCTCACTGGGGTTCACCACCAGTGTGACAGAGACCCACGGAGTGTGGGCTGTGGCACTCAGAGTGCCCATGCCTCTGCCTGAGGCCTTGCAGTGATTCCTTGCACTCAGCCAGCCTGGTTTGAGGTGGGCTATTGCTGGATGACGCCATCCCCACGCACGCCCTGAGGCCTGAAGAGGGTTTTCTTGGTTAAACAATGAATACGTTTCCAGTCATCTCTGTCTGGTCTGTTTCTGGGCTGCCTCAGAGCATGCCGCCATGCGTGCCTTGGCACACTCAAGATGGCAACTCCTGCCTTCCCACCCTGCCATGCTCAACATGGCGCCTCCCTCCCTGCCTCTCCCAAGATGGCGTCAGAGGAGGAGCTGTGGAGGGGCGGGGCTGCAGGACATCTCAGGGCAGCGGCTCTCCTCTCCCAAACTTCAGCGGTGTGGCCACCACAAAGCCCTGGATTGCCCCATGTTGGCACTGGGCCCGTGGGCATGAGGGGTGGCCGGGCTGTGCATTGCCTGGAGGGGTGTAATTGCATAAAGGTGGCTCTTTTGTAGATGGTCTGTGTCCAAAAGGTGGCTTTTTTTAATCAGGAGAACAAAAAAATCCGTTATTTTTACATCATTGATGGAGTAATGTTGGCACACAAGTACTTGAAGAGTGCCTGAAGGTGGGCTGCAGCGATCCTGGGCCTAAGGCCAGCTGCCATTTCCCCTTGGAGAGGAAACATTGCCCATTTTCCCTGTATGTTCCCTTATTAAAAAATGGTTTTCCATTGAGCAGGTCCTCATGTTACCCAACTGGGCAGCGAGAAGGTGTAGAAGAAGCAGAAGCCCTTCTCTGCTTTCAGGTCCCCTTTGGCTTGATGAGTATGCTGGATGACATGATGTCTCCTACCTTGTGCCAGCATCTCTGATAACTTTGTAAATCTGACGAGCTTGATTGAGCATCCACGTGTCTCATCAGTCTGGTTTGCAGGTGTCCCTACTTGTTTTAATCAACCTAGATCCACTTCTTTTTGAAAAATGGAGTGACATGGCTGCAATATTTCCTGTGTGTACCTTTGTTTTGTTTCTCACAGCTGAGAAGTACGATGCCTTACCGGCATCAGCCCTTGATGAAACAGGTTGCTCCTTTATGGCTCCAGGTCTGCACAAAGCTGGCAAAGCTCCCTCTCCTTGCTCGCAGTAGCAGCCTGGTACCCAAGGCGAAGAGTCATCTTCTCCAAAATCTCCATATTTCAAGTGTTTTTCTAGCACTGTGATGGCCCAGAGCAAGCAATACTGCATGGCGGAGTTCACAGGTCCTTAGTTCTTAATGCCCTTAACACATCACTGAATCAAGACATAAACTGATTTGAGACTGTTTGAAGATGATAATTCTGGACTAGGCTTAATTGACCATCGTGATTTTATCTTGGCTCAAAGGAGCCAAGGCACAAGTGGTGTATTTTGTGCACGTTGGCCTTTCTCTCTGACAGCTAAGCTGATTTTTCGGGTTATGCAGCAATGATCTGCTGGGATTTACAAATCTCGGGATGCAGAAGAGTGTAGTTTGGATGAACTGGTAAACTTGAATTTTCCACTTTAAATCTGCCTTTTTTTTCTGTGTTTTTTTTTTTGTTTGTTTGGTTGGGTTTTTTTTCCTGCAAGTGGCCCTGCTCTGTGTCACGTGTCTGGTTTTCCACATGGTGATAATGGCGCTTCCCATTGCAAGGTACTTAGTGATACACTAATAAAAAGTCCTTCTATAGTGTGACTATTTCCAGGTTTCTATACTGTATCCTTGAAAACACCCATTGGAACCTCATCTGGGCACCTTCTGGCCAGGGGACTGGAAAGATAACGATGGGAGAGGGTGTATGGACTCTGGGGGAGGTAGCACTAGACTTTTAATGGCCATTTTGAAGCATTGCATACTTCAGGAACTATTTAAAAATCATAAACATTTACATCTACAAAGGGAGAAGAGGGATTAAAACATGTAGGTGTGACATGTTACTGCTTCAAGTTTGCTCATTAATGTTTAGATCCAGCCAGAGGAATGAAACTCTGAAGCATTAAGTGATGCTCTTAATGCTGAGAGCACAGATTTCTTTATAGTAAGAATCTCTTAAGCTATTTTAGGTGACAGTGGACTGATGAGGCTTCAAAGTCTACATTAGCTGGAGGAAAGAAACCTCCAGGGAGCTGAATTGTTGATGTATTTGCATACCAGTGAATTAGTGGCTGAGTATATTGAAGCTATTGTAGGGCTGCCCAAAATATGACATAAATAGAAACTGTGCCCTGATCATCAAGGTCTGAGCCTGCTCTTCTGGCTTTATTTAGGTAGCAGGCTGCAGTCTTCACAGTTTCCTTGCAAAGCTTCTACCAAGCGACCTCGGTGTCATTGTCCCCAGTGCTCTGTCTGGCTGTGGCTGTTGGTCACGTGAAGATGACTGAGGACAAACTCATCTCCAAAACTTACCTGGTTGTCAGCTTCCTGGTGTCGTTGCTGAACAGGAACTGGAAGAACATGTGTGCTGTGTACGTCTAGAGCACTGTGGGGAAGCCCCGGCATCTCTGTGGACTGGGCAGCAATACAGGGTTTGAAATCTCCTGGCCGTGGTGTGCGTCTCCTCCTTGAAGGATATTTGATTTTGTAACTGCTTACTGGTTTCTTTAGGCAACAGTCTCATTGTGACAGGCTGTTCCTGGCTGCTACGTGCTTTATGCAGCTTGCACTTCCAACTCATCTGGAGATACTGGGACCTGCATTTTGGGCCAGCCTACGTGGTTTTTGCAAGAAACAGTAGTCAAGCAGGCATCAGCTTTGCAAACTGCAAGGGGGAGTTCCTGTTCTGCTGGGAAGCATTACACTGGCTTGTGGAAAGAGACCTCTTAGCCCTGTTTTTGCTTTTGGCTGCAGCTTATCATGTACAATGGATTCCTCTGGGGTGTACGTGCGAGATAACAGTCATGTTAGGAGAACTGGAAGCGAAACCTGGAGACACCAGACATGCTGGGGGAAGACTGCTTGTTTGTGTCGTGGTTGGTAGCACCTGCACAGAAAACTTTACTTTTGACTCCTCTTGACCCTCTCAAGAACTTAAAAATCCAGCCTGAACAGTGCGAAGAGGTGGACATGGCATAAAACATGAGTCAGGTTTTATAGTTCATCAGAATCTTATCCAGGAGTGGAGGGAGAGCCAGGGCTGGGTTTGATTAGCAGTGATTTATTAGCAGTGTTGGTGAAGGGAAAGGTCTGAAGCTTTGTCTTAGATGTTTCCTAGGCTGTATGTAGAAGGCAGTGTATAATTTTCAGCCAATTTACTTGAGATATTTGACAGTAGTTCCTTATCTGCTTCCTATTCTGTTTGTAGAAATTTACCTCCTTCACGCTATGGAGGGTAATTCCCTTTTTGGCCTAATAGGTTTGTTTTGTTTTTAAAGGAAATTAATATTATGCAATTGAATGGGTTATCTGTCTACTCTGCTGCCTCCCCATCCTCCTCCGGTGATTTTTGAACCAGTTTCATGACAAGATGATCTCTCCACTCCCCAAGTGGCGTCTTGGTGCCATGATCAGACAGCAGAGAACTTCCTTCGGGTGGGCAGAGGCGTGCGAACACTGCATCCATGGATGTTAAAACGCCAGGTGTCAGAGCCACATAGGAGCCAGATCACCTTAGTCCATGCAATACCTTGTTGTAAAGGGCTGAAACTCTGCTTCTTTCCTGAAAATGGTCTGTATCCATTCCCTGAGGGGCTGCCCCTTTCCAAGCAGGAGCTGCAGGCATGGCCAGGTAGTTGCTGTGTCCCCTCCTGCAGCAATGCTGGGAGCTGATAAAGTCACCCTGCATCTCCTTGGAGGTAACTGTGTTTCAGTGACGACCTGTTTATCATATGCACGTAATCCCCAATATGCTGATGCAGTTTTGCATTGAAATCTGGTGGCTGTGACACCCAGATGTGAGGCTGAACTGCTCAGGGGAAGGCTCAGCAGTTTCTTTTTTCAACCTGGAATTTAAAACTGAACCAAAAGAAGCAAAAACCCTCTTTCTCATCTGTTTTTTTGCCAACAACCTTTTCATCATAATAAGAGAATCATGTTCTCCCTTGGGCAGTCTGGTGCCTGCCAGGTCCCTGTCAGCTGGGGAGATCAGGGCCACACGAAGATGAATTTGCTGGAGGGCTGGGGTGTTGCTTTATGGTTGGGCCCCCTGCACAGACCTATTAAATCATGTTTGCCACATCAGCAGTAGCAGCCAGTGTCAGTCTGAGCAGCTTTCCTCCAAGAAGTGGATAATCCAGATGACCACAATCTCTGCAATCGGAGCTGCAAGTTCAGCTCAGCTTCAGGAGAAGCCCTGGGAAGATGCTGTCGCAGTAGGCTGCTGCCTCACCGGTGGGACCTTGCTGGAAGGAGACACGAGGGGCAAAGCCAGAGCCCGCAGCAGCTTGCTGCCACTTGCCTGTCTGGGCTAGAGATCTCCCAGCAGGGTCTTGTTGATCCCCTCTGAACAGGTTTGTGCATGGGGAGCTAGGCTGCTTTTGCTTGTTTGAGGCCATACAATAGCTAGATTGTAATCATGATGCTCCCAGGTTAAAAATAAAAATACGTAAAAATTCCTGGGTGCTTTTAGGAAATGCTTTTAGAGGCTCTTTGAATGGGATGGTTTGCAAAGAGAGGCATTGCCTCTTATTGAACCCCTTGGCACATGTGTGTGTGAGGGGAACAGAGGAGTTTTTGAGCAGAAAATCTCTATTCTGGTGTGGGGAACCAATGCAATGGTGTCCTTAGGTCTGTGTCCTCCATGGAGCAACTAGCTGCAGCTGTGGACCTGCCAGGACACTAGAGCAGAGGCTACAGAGCCTCATCTGCTGCCAGCCCAGTGCCAGGCTGCTGCTCGCGGGGAGGAAGCAGGGTCTCTGTGGGGACGGGGCCAGCAGGACCAGACTGTGTTGAAGGCAAGGCACTGGTGTACACAATGGTGTCTGTCCTCCATTCCCTGAGCTCTCCAGCCTCTGCGACTGCACTGCCCATCCTCGGGGGAAGCTGGTTTTGTACCCTCTGTCTGCTCAGCATCAGGCTGCGAAGGTGCTTTTATGTCTATGCCCTGCTACAGGAGTCTTGGCTGCAGGCTCTGTCAAGGAGAGACCTTGTGCTTGGCTAGAAAGAGCACTCAACAATAAAATATATAGTTTAGACCATGTACCCAAGCAGACCCTCATGTAATGCAGGCAGGGGGAGGTCCTCAAGGAGGGGAACAGCATCGCAGCAATTGGGTGCTGGGCTCCATCTGCTGAGTCTCAGCCCAAAGGAAGGGTCTTCCTCTGTGCTCGAATCCCCCCTTTCTGAAACAAAGGGGTGGCCAGAGGCGAGTTAGCCCAGTGGTGGGACTGGCAGTGCTAATGCAAACCTGACTTTGTGCCTGGAGAATTCATCTGTGTTTTGAGATACCAGCCAGACAGCAAACTCGCTGAGTGACTGGGAAAGCACTGGGGTTAAGGGGCAGGGGGGAAGCTCTGCTGCTCAGGGTTATCACTGCTGCACAGCACCCAGGGCTCAGCTGCCTCTGGACAGACATGCATGGACATACCCACCTGCGGGATGGATCCAGCTCTGCCATTGCAGGCCCTGAGTATCCTCTTGCAGCTTGGGCCAGGCGACGTGCTCGCTCCAGGAAGCGTGTCTTGGCAAATCCTTCTCTGAAAAGAAGCACAAGTGTTCAGCCCTTGCACCTGGAAACTCTTGGAGATGGACAGCAAACAGAGGAATGGGGAAGAGAGGAAATCCCAGGAAAGATATTTTAAACAATGGCAGGGGATATATAAGAATATAAGGCAGAGGGTGACAGTGCCAGTTGCCTTGCAGTATGTCCGGTGTCTTCCTGGTGGTGGTGGTATGAACTTAGGATGCATTAATTGTCATTAATCGGTGCTAATCATGCAGACCACAGCTTGTGTTGTTAGGTATGTGTGTTACAGGGAAGACAGCACAAGAATTTGGGGCTATTCTTCCCATAAGATGACTCATGATTTCTCAGCAGCTCTGCTTTTGGATCAGGTCTGAGCAGGAGGTGTTTGCCCCAAGAGGGGAAAACCCATCTCTGAAGCTTCAAGGACGTTCGAAATCCTGACCTGGTGGGGACCATTATTGATAGCCATTTCCAAAGCCTCATCCCACTGTGGCACAGCACAGTTCCTGCTTCAAAGCTGCAGATGGGCTCTTTCAGTCCTCCCTGGCTGTTCCCTGGACCTAGGGCTGCATCCTGCACGCTTGGCAGATGGGCACGAGGCTGGGCCAGCCCTGCCCCGGGGCTGGGAGATACTGTTTGCTGGCTGACCTCTGAGGGCTTATGAGATTTGCAGACCCCAAGGACCTGCCTTGTTCCTTGTAGTACATCAGGGTCCCCAGGCATGGGGAGGCTAACAGCAGCTGCCTGCCTGCAGCCTGGTCCCCTGCAGCACTGAGCATCAGGTCTGACTCCATGTAAGCTCATTAGGGGAAGAAAGCAGCTTTAGAGGATGTGATGGATTTGAGCAAAGGAGTGGGGCAGGGGAAGGGCAGTGGGGGTGATGGCTGGGAGGAAAGTGGGGCTGCTATGAGGGGCAGGAGGGATGGGGGTCCTGGGCAAAGCAGCTTCCCTGCATCATCAAATATGATGCTACAGGGGCTCCTCGTCAGCCATCCTGGCTTAGCCTCGTGCTGAGCCCCCCATGAAGGATTCCCCCATCTCCATGGAGGTCCTGAGTGCAAACGCCCTGTCCTGAGCCTCCTGCCAGGGAGATGCTGAGACTCACGTCTGCTCTGCTCTGCAGACACCGGGCACAGAAGGAGCAGCCGCGGTCTCTTCCAGCTCTGGGTAACAGCTGTCACCTCCAAAGAGTGGGTGCAGGATCCAGCCCCGCACCGAAAACGGAGGTCGCCTGGCCACCTGCAAACTGCTCAGCCCGCCCCGGCCCTGCGCAGGGAGCTCCCAGCCACTCTTGTGCATGTCCTTTAAAGGCCTTCTTGTATCGAGCTCTTCCCTGGCAGCGTCTTCTGCCGCAGATGCGGTCGCCCTCCCCTCCGGGGAGACTCTGCCGCCAGCAGCTTGCACCGTGTGGGGCCCTGGCACCCCCCGACCCACCGTCTGCTGGTCGCACCGCGTCCCCTGACCCCCCCTCCCGGGTCTGCTGGGGACCCAACAACGCCGAGTGCTGGGTCCAAGCTGGGTGGCCCCAGCATCTGCCTTCGGCTACTTGAGACAAGTTCAGGCAGGTAACAACCCAGGGAGTATTTGGTAAAGTCTCTGAGCTGAGGGAAAGTGCTTGGTCTGGCTTCCCGGGGGGGGTTTTATGCCATGCTGGGCAAACAAGCTGTGTGCCTCTGTATTTCCATCTGTAAAACAAAGATAAGGAGCAAGCATCTGTAAGGCTGGCTAAGCTGTAGTAAATCAGCAGGCTGCAGGGTCTGCCATGGATGTTAGAGTGAGTGCTTTGCAGCAGGGACCAGCCCTTGGGGAAACTCTGATGCTTGCTAATGTGATGAGTTTGGCTGATCCCTGGTGGCTGGGAACTCCCAGGCCCCTTGGCAGAGGTGTTGGGGACAATTTCCAGTGTATAGGCATGAAATGGGCTTGTTTTGACAGATGCCAAGTGCTGCTTGCTTTTACACCTCCATCAGGGCTGAGCAGGCTTTGGGAGACGGGTGATGGCCCCACTTGGCACGGGGGCAAGATGGGTGATGGCCCCACTCGGTGCTGGGGTGACTGACCTTGGCCAAGGCTTTGTACAGGCATGCAGGGCTTCAACCAGTCCCTGGTCTCTGTCCCCTTAAATCTCTGCTGCATTTCGTGTCCTAGCCAAAAAAAAAAATCTCCTTTTGCCCCATATCTGCATGTCTGTGGGCACAGCTCCTGAGGAGATGCATCCTGCAGATGCAGGAGAGTCCCTTCTGCACAGTGACTTTACCCTGGGCTGGGAGAGGAACTGTCTGGATTTTCTGCTGGCTTTCTTTGATTTTTAAACATTGCAGAACAGCTTAAATGAGATATCCAAGCTTCCTTGGACTCGGGAATCTCTTATATTTGCCTATCTGGGAGCCAGCCTGGCAGGGGGATGCTCAGGGATTGGACTGTCCCCTGCCTGGGGTACAGCAGGTTGCTCCCGCTCTGCACCAGGTGCTTACACCGGTAGGTGGGTGCAAACTTATCTTCCCCCACGGAGACAAACTCATGTTGTGAGCCCCAAGTGAGGATTGCCCTGTGAGAATGTAATGGGGGTAGCAAGCGGGAAAGTCCACCCTCAGCGCTGCACACAAACGGGGCTTGTAATAAATTCCTCATTCACCTCGCTCTGTGCCCGCCCGAATCCCAGCAGCATCCTCCTGAATTGCAGCAGGCCTCCCCACCTCTTTTCCCACAGATGCCTC
The DNA here is from genome assembly GCF_047370975.1 of Nipponia nippon. NCBI lineage: Eukaryota > Metazoa > Chordata > Aves > Pelecaniformes > Threskiornithidae > Nipponia > Nipponia nippon. The sequence continues at coordinate 7,525,438 of NW_028262342.1, forward strand.
CACGCTAAGCAGAGGAGCTTGGAGCTCCTGCTGGGTGAGAAAATGCTTTAAAAATATAACATTTAGAGGCGTTCTCCCATCTGCGCACAGCTAATATGTGTCTCTCATGATAGGTGTGCTGGTCCTGGAGCCTCCGCACTTTGCAAATGAAGCCGCTCACAGGGACCTCGTTGGGAGAGGGGGAAGAGGAGGTGCAGGGACTCACCCAGGGGCTCCGACGGCGGCAGCGGCAGAGGACAAGCTGCCGACCCAGCCCGTCGCCTTGGAGGTATGTGCATGAAGGGCTTGCCCCACAGCTCTCAGGGCGAGGATGGGACAGGGATGGCAGTGCCAGGCAAGGGGGATGATGCTGGCTGGAGCATCACCCCGCTCCAAGGCACCGAGCATCATTTCAGCACAGCGGCCCCTTCTCCTGTAGCCACCCACTCCTGGGAAATGACCCCCAGGCTTGCAGGTAGGAGAGGGAAAAGCCCTGCTGTAGCCCTTTCCAGAGCCAGGAGCAAAGTTTGGAGGTTCAAACCCTTTCCCAGTGGGGTGCTAGGCTCCAGCACGAGGCCACAGAGGGCTGTTTGCATGGCAGCCCCTGTATCTCCATGCGCAGGTGACCTGCCATCCCTGGCATGCTCCAGCATCCCCAGCCTCAGTGAGCAGGGATGCTACAGAGCTGCCAGACTTCCTTGCACCCAGGACAGGGTTTTGGGGTGGCGAGGCCATCCCAGTGCACTTTTGGGGGGGGCAAGAGCATGTACCAAGGCCTGCCATCCCCGTGGCAGTGATGTGAGATGGTGCCCGGGCTCTGCCGGCAGCTGGGTTTATTGTGGTGCCTGTGAAGAGGCTGGCTTGCACCGAGGTCTGCTTGGCAGCCAGGGCAAAAAAAAAAAAAAAAAAAAAAAAAAAATGTGCTGAGGAGAAGCACAGCCGTGGGACGGTGACTCATTGCTGGCTGGAAACGGCTTCGGCGGGCTCCTTGGTGGCAGCTCTGCGGCGGCTGCAGGAGTGGAGGGGGCTGCTGTGCCCGTGCCAGGGAGAGTGGGGATGGGGACGGGCACAGGGACGGGGACGGAGCGGGCTGCAGAGGATGCTCGGAAAGGACCCAGGTCTGGAGCAGCATCCTGTTGAGGGATGCCGTGGTGGTTGGGTGAGGGCAGAGGGGGTGGGATGCTGCCTCTGCTGCCGGAGTTTCTTTGGGGTTTACCCAGGCTTCTGTCTGCAGGGAGCAGCAGGCAGAGCTGGCCGGGCTCCCCACGTCTCCAGATGAAGGTAAGGGCAGCCCGGGGTGGGGATGGGGGGAAAGGGGTGGTTTTTGCACCTTTCCTCCCTGAGCAGCATTGCATGGGTCCAGCAGGAGGGTGTCCCCTCGCCTGGCAGCACCTGCCTGCAACCTCACACCCCTTCCAGCCCTGGAACCCCAACCCCATCCCCTGGATCTGCCTCTCCAGCTGTAGCCTACTTGCTGCACCAGACCCCTCGCGCTCCTTCCCCTGTCCTGGCCCAGCCTGGCTGCAGCTCCCTTAACCCCGCAGGGGTATTTTGGGGGGCACCTGTCATCCCGTGCCCCCTGGGAGCCTCCAGGCTGCAAAAATGCCAGCGGTGTTTTTGAGGGTCTCCCCTGAAGTGGTGTCAGGCTGGGGAGGGGATGCTGCCGCCCAGCTCCCACCACCCTTTCTGTCCCCAGGGAGGATGAGCAGTCCCCAGGGGCACCCAGACAGGGTTTTGACCAGGAGCAAGCAGAGTGTGGAGCATGTCGGCGAGGTGAGAGGGAGGGGAGGGTGACAAGTTGGGGGGCCCTTCCCTCTTCGGCCCCTTGGGCTCAGACAGACCCCCAGCCTCTCGGTGCTGCTCTTTTCGGGATGACGTCCAGCAGCAGGGAAGGGTTTGCTCCGATAGTGCCCTTGTGCCCCTCCAGGTGCCAAGGATGGACAGGCAGGAGCTGGCTGTGTGCACCAAGGACAGTAACGGGACTGAGGAAGGTGAGTGAGTCCCCATCCCACATTCCAACTGGGTCCCATTAGGTGAAAGCCTGAAGTAGCTGGGGATGAGCCTGGCAATAGTGTGGCCTGATGGCGTTCGTCTCCCTTGGTGGGGACATGGGGAAGCGGGGACTGGCCTGGGGGGGCCTGAAGCCCCGCTGATGCTGGGAGAAGGATTGGGACGATCCCACACCACAGGCACCTGCTCCCTGCTGGGGCAGGAGTGCACAGGGAGGAGGAAAGGCCAAGGAAAAGCCTTCACATGTGGTCTCTCCCATGGTGTTACTGCCTCCCTGCAGATGCAGAAACCCCAGAGGAGCCACTGCTGAGTTTCCCCAGCGAGCTCTCAGTGCTGGAAAGACTAGGCTTGCACAGGTAAGACCAGTGAGCACCTGCGTCCCTCCAGGGTCTACAGGATGGGGGGGTCCTAGGGCACCGTGTCATCCAGGGACTGGACTTCCCTCATTTGCCAGTGCACAAGAGCTGCTCTCTAGGCGAGGGGCACTTGCGTCACCACTTCTGATGGTGGCTGGCATCCCTGGCACCCCTGGGAGTGGACCAAGGGCATTTTCAGCGTGCAGTCCCCATGGTGCCACCATCCTTGACAGCACTTTTCTTTCTGCAGGGTGGCTTTGACAGAGCAGGATGTGGAGGTGAGGGCTGCCGGGGGCCATGGGTGGGCTGGGGAAGGGGGACAGAAGGACCAACACCTTGCTGGCTCACAGTCCTGGGGCTGCGTCCTGCTCCTGGCCGCCCTCCAGGTACCGCAGTCCCCTGGCAGCTGCCTTACAAATCCCTTTCCCAGTGATGCTGTTGGCATTCAGAGGCAGCTGCATTTCTATGGCAAGATGAACCCGTCCTCTGCGTGCCCGGCAAGCCCACAAAGTGCTCTGCAGCTTGCTGAGAGCACCCTTAGCCAGGGAGGTGGTGGAAGCTGAGCTAATAAAAATAATTTTCCTGCAAGTGCCAGGGCTGAGTCAGGCTCCGCTGTCAGCCGGAACCTGCAGCGAGGGCTGGTGTCTGCCCAGCACGTGCTCTTGCCAGGAGGGCTTGGGATTTCCATGCGTTATCAGCTGCCTGGGGCACGTCTCCATCAGGCTGGCACCTCCTGGGTGCTGTCCCCACCCGTGCCTAACGGGTGCTGGGGCAAGGCAAGGGCTAATTATCGTTAGCACTGCACTGCTTGGTGGCATGCTAGGGAGGGTCTGTCTGTGCCTTGGGGACAGCAACGCATGGCCCTGGTGGCCTTCCCTTTGCCCTGTGTCCCACCTCTTGCCCTCCCACCCTGCAGGCAGCCTTTGCCCACCTTGCCCTGGCTTTTCGCTGCGACGTGTTCACCCTGCAGCAACGGGTGCAGGTGGAGAAACGGGCACGGGACGCAGCAGAGGAAAACATCCAGGAGGAGCTGGGGCAGTGCCGGGCTGCCCTGGAGGTAGGTGGGCACCAGGGCACTGGGCTGGCATCTGCTTTCAGCCCCAGAGGGGTTTGGACAACTCAAAGTCCTGGCTCTGGCAGCTCCATCCTCCCCCTCTCCCTCCACAGAGGCTGGGCTCATCGTGCACTGACGCAGGCTGCAGGGAGACACTGGAGCAGCTGCAGCACAGCCTGGCTGTGCTGGCGGCTGCCGTCGAGCGGGCAACCAGTGCTGCGGAGAAGCTGGGGGCTGTACATCAGGTCTGTGCATTGCTTGGGGCTCCCACTGGGGCCAGGAGGGATGGAAGGTGCTGTGCCTGGGCTGGGGAACCCGTCCCTGGGCTTGCTGGGGTTTGTCCCTCCCTCGTGGTTCTGGCTTTGACCTCATGTTTGCACATACCAGGGTGCAAGGGATCTGCCTGCCCGTGGGAACAGGAAGGGGATGCATTTGCACCCCTCAGGTGGAGGCACTGTGGGATGCACATTGAGGGACTGGCAGGGACCTGGGTCCTTAGGGACCAGGAGATGGAGGATCTGATCCCCCCTCCTGCCCATCTGCAGGAGGCCCGGATGAGTCGAGCAGCGGAGGTGATGGTCCAGCATGTAGAGAACCTGAAGCGGCACCACATGCGGGAGCATGCAGAGCTGGAGGAGATGAAGCGCCTGATCCAGCAAAACTCCCGCAACCGGCAGCTGGCGGAGACCCAGGGTGAGGTGGGCTCTGCTGCCGGGGCCCATGGGGGGTTTGCATGGGGTGACCCTGTGGGGTTTGGTCCCAAATCCCCCCGGGGGTCAGTGTGACCCTGCACCACAGAGCTGGTGGGTTGTGTGAGCTGGGGACCAGGGGCAGGTGACAGCTGGGACCTGATGACAAATGCGAGGGGCTGGTGTAACAGCAGACGCAGCGTGGGAGCAGGTGCTGGTGGCCAGCTGGGAATGCAGGGCAGGGGGGCACGGGGCATACAAAGGATGCTCTGTCCCTGGACACCAAACCCCATGCATGCCATCACCATGCATGCAAGCAAGGTCCCCCTGGCCAGGGCACCCCTGTGACTTGTGCTAAGCAAGAGCACGTGGCCAGGACAGCTTTCCATGGGAGGGAGGTTTGCAACCGTCTGTGCATCAACCCCATCATAATTTTGGGGAGTGATGTAAGGCTGCTTCTCTTTGCTCCCAGACGATGCAGAGCCGCGGCTGAGGCCTCACCCCCTGATGCGAACTTTCCAGCAGGTAACTGGTGCCAGTTCAGCAGCCCCAGAGCCACCACCTCCCCATGCCCTGCTGCTCTCCCTTGCTCGGTGGTCCCCACACACCCGCTAGTCCCTGGGCAATGCCACTCCTGCCAGCTGCTTGCTGTGGTCAAGATCTGCTAGAAATGCCGGGGACAAGGCAAAATGTAGGGGCAGCCTCGGAGGGCTGCAGGGAGACAGGGTGCCCCGGGGATGGGGGTTGCTTGTCCAGGAGATCTCAGGCAGGTACCTCTGCATTGCAGGGTCATAGCGTGAGAGCCGCAGGCTTGGCTGCTCTCTAGCACCAGCCCGAATTCAGCACTGATTCCCCTACAGCTCAAGAGGTAGGGGAGCGCTTGGGGAGGGGGTTAGGCAGCCCTGCCGGCACGGCTTGAAGAGTAAGAACAGGCACAAACCTCTTGGCTTTGACCTTCCCACATCTCACCAGCTCTCCGGCTTCCCCCTTTAGTGCCAGGGCCAGTAGGAGGCCGGTAGCGTCCCTTCTCCTCCTCAGCGTCCCTTGCCTGTGCTGGGGAGGTGGTGGGGAAGGAAGGGATGGGGAGCACAGGGAGGCAGCTGGCGCAGTGCTCACCCCCAGCCCCTTTATTGCAGGGGTCTGCCCGCCGCAGAGTCAGCATCGCCGTCATCCCCAAGCAGCTCTTGGTAAGGACATGCACAGGGGGTACAGACAGGAGCTGTGCCCACTGTCGGACATGTGTCCCCAGGCTTGGTGCTACCGGGGGTGTGGGTGCCCGCTGATGCTCCCACCTTCGGTGCCCAGCCAGGTGCCAGCCTTGACAGCCGAGCAGCCCCGGCTGGCGAGCCAGAGAGGGAGGGGGCCCAGTGCCGGCCCAGCACCCAGAGGTAACTGCACCGGATGGCAGGGAGGCCACGGCACCGGCTACTTTTCGTCCACGGGGCACGGCACAGCACCCCTTCCTCTCCCTCCCCAGAAGCGAGCTGGAGCCACAGGGCCTGGGCAGCGCCGTGACCAGGAAGCCGGTGGCTGAGGCAGATGGCAGACGCTCAAGTGCAGGGGATGAGGAGCCAGAGCAGCTTGGGCTGACGTGAGCAGCTCCCTGTGTGTGCCCAGCATCCCCCTCACAGCTGCTGGACTCTCTGTGGTCCCATGGTGGCCAGCACATGGGAAACGGGCTGGGGATTTGGTGATGGGAGGCTGGGATGTTGCTCGGCTGCCCCAGCTTGACCCTGCTCTGCCTCAGTTTCCCCCATGCATTGTGGGTCACCCATACTCTCCCAGGGCTTGTTGCAATTTGGGTTTGCAAAAGGGCCAGTGAGGTTTGGGGTTGAGTTAAACAAACTCTTCATCCTCAGCTGGGGCGGAGGTGGGATTTGCTCTCTCCCCTGGATGACGCGTGTTCCCGGTCGCCTTCTCCCCAGGTCCAAGGGGTCCCCAGTGGAGCTGTGGCGGCCGTGGCTCTTCCTCCCGCAGCACTACTGGGTTTTCTTCTGGCTGCTTCTCCTGAGCATCGCCTTCCTCCTCCTCATCCGAATCCTGGAGCTGCAGTGGCTGCAGCCTGCAGCATCGCCCAAGGCCTAGCTGGAGTGCGGAGGGGGTGTGTGGCCAGGAGGCACCCATTTTCCATCGCTGCTCCTTCCCTGCACCGTAAAACACCAAAACCCTAGAATAATAAAATTGGAGGAAAAATGGGGGAATTTTAATGCTGGAGCAGAGGGGAACATCCTGTGCTAGGATCTGAGGTTTGGTTGGAGCCACTTTACAGGTATGAAGGGCTCAGGGAACTGCAGCAGCTCTCATCAATGCTATGAGTTTGCCTGTTCTCTTTGCACACCAAGGGGTGCAGGGATGCCACTGCATGTCCCCCTGTGCTGGGGACAGAGACCAGGCTGCCCATGGCTGGCTGGTTTGTGTTAGAGCCGTGTCCCACTGTGCTGGCCAGGCGCCCTTCATCACGGCATGTCCTCGGTCCTTGCTGCCTGGGCAGCTGTAATTAAGATCTAATGCTCATTTGCTGCTGCCTGGGGGACAAAGCTGGGGCTGGAAGGACAGCCCCGGGTCAGTGTTCAGACTTTTCCATGGCACCACAAAGAGCTCACAGACAGAGGGAGCTGTTTCCGACTGCTCCGGCGCCTGGGGAAATCGCCTGGTTTGACGCAGACGCCCCGTTTCCGTGTCCGCCCTGGCCTCTTGCGGCCCCGAAACGTGGGTGGGCTCCGCGGTGCCTGCACCCAGCAGCTTTGCAGGAGGCTGGTGGGCTCGAAAGACCCAGGCCGAGCTGCTGGGGGGGTCGGGTCTGCACTGGGACCCCTAGGAAGAGGCCTGAGGGGGCTGGGGGAAGGAGGAATGGAGGTGCTGGGCTGTCTGGCCCTGCTCACCGCGGCCTCTGGCAGTGCCACGGGTGACTCACAGGCAGCCGACGTAACCCCCGCCCTGTATGCCAGCTGTTGCCCTGTGTCCTTGAGTCACAGTCCCTAGCCTCGTAGCAGGTTGTCCCCGCGCGTCACTGGCCCGTGAGCCCCTTCACCGTGACGTCCACCCTGGCATATGGCAAGCGGCCAGCAGCACCCCGAGGACACCACCACCAGAAAACCCCAAAAAGCACCCAGCCAGGAGTGATCTTCGGTGACCCCAGCGGCTCCATCCTCTGCCCCAAGGTACCTTCACCCCACTGGAGCCATTCCCACCTGAGGACCCAGGTGGAAACATCATCCCAAAAGTTTCCACGAGGGCTGTGGTGGTCTGGGTCCGGGGTGATCAGGGTGTCAGGTGGTCGGGGTCCAGGGCTGGCATTGAGTGGGTCCCCCCCATGCCCACAGCTCCCTCCTGGCCTCTATTTCTGCTAGCGAGGGGAAGTACGGCGCAGCAGCCAGAGCCGGGGCGGAAAGTGAAGCGGTTTTGTTTCATCACCCGAATCGTTTCATTTGCTTTGCAAAAAGGCCGGTTTCTCACCCCAAAATTCAAAAAAATCCAGCCGAGGTTGCTCTATGCATCCCCTGCTCCAAACCTCCCGGCGCGGCGTGGGGAGGGCAGGGCTGCCACTCGGGGGGGGGGGGGGGACGACGACACACGGGACGACACGCTCAGCCTCCAGCACTGCAAAAACCCAATTGCAGCAACATTTGCAGCAGCAGCACAAAGCCGGAGCCCCCCCGCCCCGCCCCAGCAGGAGCTGGGCTGCTCCCAGCACCGCCTTCCAGCAGCCGGGACGCCTGGGTCCCCCCGGCCGTGGGGGAGGGGAGGAGAAGGGAGTAGAGGGAGGGCCAGCCGGCAGCTGCTTGCGGAGCTGGAGCCCGTTTCCTGCTCGTCCTCGCCCGGCTGCAAGCAGCCCTGAGCCCCTCCCCACCCCCGGGGCTGTGCCTCAGTTTCCCCTTCCGAGAGGCTCTGGAGGTGAGTGGGGGGTGGGGATGGGCAGAGCATCCCTGGGGGGGGTGGGGTGTCAGGGTCCTGCTGTCCCCCACCCCCGTGTCCCCCCGCTCGGATGCGGGCACGGAGGGGACAGCATCCTGCCGGCCAGTCCCCTCGGCCCGCGGAGGGCATCGCTCCGGGCCCCGCCCTGCTGCGCAAGCCGGGGATCGGAGGGGGTGCCAAAACCGAGGGGTGATTTTGGGGTGCTGGGCGGGGCGCTCAGCCCCGCTGTGTCCGTGTCCTGCGTGTCCCCGGGATGCCGAGTGGGGATGCTTGGTGGCGGGGGAGTGCTTTGTCTCTGGTTGCCCCCTCCCCAGAGCCTCTCCCGGGGGGCAGCGGAGTCCCCCCACCCCGTCCTTGCTGCTTTTCCCCTCCAGCCCCTGGGCTCTGCTCCCCCTGGGACAAGGGGAAAAGAGAGCAGCCCCCGCTCCTCCTCCTCGACTCCATTCCCAGTACTAGTGCTCCCAGTGCTGAGTGGGATGGGGTGGGAAGCACTTTGCTAAGCGCTTTTCCCCCATCCCAATCCCTCTGGCCGATGCTCCATGGGCCCCTGGGAGTGAGCGTGAACTGGGGGTTCAGGGCTGTACCCCATCTCAGGGCTGAGGCCAGAGGACATGTTCCCCAGCCCCTGTGCCTGAGGTGGGTGAAGGCCCTGGTACATTTGGGTAATCGAACCTGAGGTTCACCACTGTACCCCAAGACACATCTCTTGCCAACCCCACGGGGACAACTGTGGCTGGGAGCAAAGGAGAAGCAGGAGGAGAAAACAGATGCAGGATGTGAAGCCTGGCCATGCACAGACTTCCTCTCGCACCAAAATTCAGCTCCCTCCGTGGGGCTGGTGCTGGGCAGGGGGGCAAAGCTGAGAAGCCAGAATAGGGGGGGCAGGTTTGCTCCCCCCCGAAGTGTTGTCTCTGCCTGGGGATCCCCCGGCACGTGGTTGGGCTGTGGCTTGTGGATCTCCTGCAAAAGGCAGTGCCAAAATGCCCCAGAGAAGTGTCCACTTCTGCTGCCGGTGGCTGCAGGAGCTGAGGCTGGGACCTGCACCTCAGGGCGGGTATTTCGGCATGTGCTTTCTGGGGAGGGTTATGCACCCTTGAAAGGGAACCCCCTGCACCATGACACCCTGTCCCTGCAGCTGCCAGCCTCTGCCCTTGCTAGTGTTGGTGGCAGGTTTGTCCTGGCTCCTTAGCCCTTCTCCCCGCAGCTCCACACTGTGGGGGTTGTTAAGGTGAGCTCGGCCGGGAGATGCCCATGCACCCACATCCCTAGCTCAAACCAGAAGAGCCGATGGGTTTTTCCCCTCCCTCCAAGGATTAAAACCCAGCCAAATTAGGGTAGGTTTCCATGGGGTCAGCCAAGGCGATCTCCCTGCCTGGTCCCATGCCCAGGGAGGATGGCGCTTGCTAGGGCAGAGGACTGGATGTTTCTCCTGAGCACAATAACACTGGGAAGAGCAGCACCCGCTGCCTTCACCCCTTCCTGACACTGGCCCAGCTCAGTCAGTGGTTGAAAGCAGGATCTTTGGCCAAGCCGTTGGACGGCCACAAGAAATCATCCATCCTGCCTGCTGGCCTTGGGGCCATCCCTGAAGTTGCTGGAAGGACTTTCCTGGGGTCCAGCCCAGGCTCAGCAGCCTGGCCCAGCAGCCCGGCCCAGGGGTCGCCAGCCTAGATCCCAAACGTGGAGCAGTCCATGCTGGGAGCCAGTGCAGCGACAAGGCGAGAGGCTCAGCTGGAAGGGGATCTGCTGCTGCTGGAAATCCTCCCGGCTTTCATTAGCTCCGTATGGAGCTGCGTCCTTTCCCACCCCATTTCCAAGTGCCTGGGAGATACGTGATCTCGCCAGCAGCCCAGCACCCGCAGGGTGGCTCCCCCCTCCATCTCCCAAGTGGCTGCTTCTCTCCGTGCAAGGGCAGGGGGGGAACCCTGACCTGCAAAGTGGGATGGGGTGACCCTGCTCCAGGGATGCTCCACATGTGCCAATCCCGGGTGATGTCCTCATAGGCTGCATGTCTGCAGCCACCCCAACCAGAGCCATCATGAGCTGAGTCAGGGCTGGCTGCAACCCCTCCACCTCCTCCCTTCAGCTCTCAGGAGCAGTTTTAAAGGAAGAAACGCAAAAGGCGTTCACAGGGAGAGCAGAGCCAGAGGCAGCCTGGCCCAGCACCATGCCCCTCTTCACTGGCACTGGCTTTTGTGGACTGAAAGCTGTTTGTTTTCATCAAACCTGCAGGAACTGAGTATCCATGGGGGTTTCTGTCCTTGCTTGCAATTGTCAGGGGGATTCAAGCATGCCAAAGGGGACGCACTGTGCCAGCACGAGCATCATTTCCGTAGGAAACTTGGTGTAACACAAGGCTTGTTGTTCTGCCTCCTCCAAACCTCCCTGCCAAAGTGCTGGGGCTGGAAACCTTTCCTGGGTGGTGTGCTCCCTCCGGCATCGTGTCGGGTGGGAATTGAGGCCTTGAGATGTTTTTTTTTCAGAGCCAGGGGCTGGTGATGCTGGAGTGGATGCTCCCAGCCCAGGCAGCTGCCTCTGCCCCATCACCCTGGGGCTGCTGCATGGTGGCCTTGGCAGGCGCCAGTGCTGTAAGTGAGCTCCCAGGGGAAAACCCATCATGCTCAGGCAGCGCAGGGCACTGGAGCCAGGCCAGCCAGCATGGCTGCCCGGGTAGCCTCCCACGGGAGGAGGGCAGGCAGCTGGCGAGACAGCATGCGTGACCTCTCCAGTGAGGTTTGCAGCACTGCCTCAGTTTCCCCAGGCTTCTCATTCTGTCCCACTGGCAGGGCCAGAGGGCTGGCACTGCTTGGGGGAAGGGCAGAAATCTGTCCCTGGGTCTCATAGCCGTGCCACAAATGCATCGGTCGTGTGTTCTGTCCCCATGCTGCCACTTTGGGGACTGGTGGGTGCCTGCTCCTGCTCTGGCCTGGCTGGATGCTTTATCCTTGTGTCTGCCCAGGAAGGAAGAGGTTAAAATGCTGGGATTTCCTGGCTGTGATGATCAGGAGGGAAAATGACCTGCAGAAGTGTTTTGAATCCTCTGTGGCTCCAGCTGGCCTTGCAAAGTGCCATGCAGGTGTCAGAAGCTGCTGGAGTGAGACCAAACTTGAAACCCAGCTAGAATTTGGGCTTTCCAGCCAAAATTTAAGCCCAGGCTTAAACGCCTCCTTTCCCCCGCCCCACTGAGGGCACCTTAGCTCTGATGCAGCATCCTCCTCCCTCCAGTGTCCTGCTGTGGGGCCGGCTGCTGCCTTTGGGGTACTGCCGCGTGCGCGGCGAGAGGGCAAAGAGCAATAGTTCAAAGGTAGGAGCGCTCCGGTTTCCCGTGCCTTTCCACCAGTTCCTCCTTGGCAGCGCTGCATCTCCACTGGCTGCTTTGCCAGGCTGGGAGAGGCTTTCCCAGCCCCAGGGCTTGGCGACAACGTCTGAAAAAGGCAAAGACAGAGAGTGGCATTGGGACGGTGTGGGGGGACAGTGCCAGGAGCGGGAGGCAGATGCAAGGAGTGCTGGTCCCCTGTGAGATGCCACGGGTGGGGGGGGCTTGGGGTGTCCACGGGGGAATGCGCTGCACCCCTCCTCCCATGGGTTCCCTGGTGCGATGGGGCCATTCGTACAGTGGTTTAGCTTTTTTTGGTTTCCCTACCGGTGTTTCCTCTGTGCTAATCTGCTTCCACCCTGCTCTGCGGGTGGCAGAGGCGGAGGTGGGGGGGAAAGTTGTCCCACTCTGGTTGCAAAAGCCAGGCTGGTGGGATGGGTCCTGCCCCAGGGCTGGGTCTTGCTATTTTTTGGGGCAGCTGTGGTTTGTGCCTGCAGCTGGGACCCTCCTCCCTATCCCTCCCCAGGCGAGGCCAAGGGTGAAGAGGAAGGAAGCAGCTGTCTTTGCTCCAAAACACCTCACTCTGCTCTCAGCTGCTGCAGGTACACGCCGTGTGGAGGAAGCTGCTTGCTGCCACTGCAGCCCTCCCCATCTCCTCCCCTGACGTCACCGTGGCAGGGTGACACCGTGGCTCACTGAGTGCAGCATCCGGGGGAGGCTCCACCAGCCACTGCTGGAAAGGGCCCCTATTTTGGTGGCACCATCACTGAACAACACCCCCGGCTGGGAAGCCTTGCGCCAAGACACCAGGTCTGGTATCAGATGGGTTTGAAGATGGGGATCCAGGAAGGTCCCCCCGATGCTTATCTCTCCCATCCCTTGCCAGGCTGCCAGGTGAAGTGGGATGAGTGTGCCAGCCGACGAGCCGGGCAACCCGGCCCATGCCGTCTTTGAGAGATTCCTGCATGCCGGGGAGTGCCAGGAGGTGCTGGGCTGCTTTGGGGAGCTGTGCCAGCAGCTGGGGCTGCAGGGCAGTGGGCTGCAGCTCTACCATGGCCTCAAGGCTGCCCTCAACTACTGGAGTGCCAAGGCCCTGTGGAGCAAGCTGGATAAGAAAGCCGGGCACAAGGACTATGACCAGGGCACAGCCTGTGCCAGCACCAAGGTACTGGGGACACGGGGCATGGGGTTTGAGTCCTTCCTAGCCCTGAATCCTTGTCCCTGGGGTGAGAGCATCCCTTGGGGCACCCTGGCCCCCACCCCAGGAGGATGCAGGATGTGCCGGGTGGGACGTTGATGGGGTTTAATTGGATAGGGTGTTAATTAGCACTGCTCCCCTCCCCATGGTGTGATGCTATCTCTGTGCCACCCCGCCAGTGGTGTCCTTCCTCCTCCCAGCTGCTCCTCACTGGGGACACCCCATGGAGGGCTGCAAAGGGGCAGAGTGACCTGCCAAGCCCTTTCTGGGGGACAGGAACATGCCGGGGTAGGATGTCCTCCTGGGGCTGGGGGACCCTATTTCTGTTCCCCTGTCCCAGAGCTGATGGCTTTTGTCCCCAGTGCTGGTGCCACATCATCCCCCCAGCCCTGTGCAGGGGCCGGCAGGAGATCAAACCCGAGTCCTGATTTTGAGCCTGTTGCTAGTGAAATCTCCCCGTTCCCAGGCTACAGCAGGCAGGAGACGGGCGCACCTTATCTCACCAAGAGCTTTAATTGCTGCCATTGCCCCGTACGAAGCCAAGGTTCAGGCAGGCACGTACGCGAGGGGCCTCCCACAGGGCCCCCCACTTTGCAGGGAGAAGCAATGCTTGCAGCCCGGGAAAAAGGGGAATAGTGGGGAAGGGCCAGTTCCTGACCCGGGGAAGGGGACAGATGCTGCCTTGGTGGTGCTGAACTCCCTGGGGATTTACCCAAACCCTGGCTCTTGGGGGGGTGTGCCCATCCCCTTCACACCACCCATCCCCTTTGCAGTGCCTGGTGGTGGGGGCCGGCCCCTGCGGGCTGCGGGTGGCCATCGAGCTTGCGTTCCTGGGTGCCCACGTGGTGCTGCTGGAGAAGCGGGACTCCTTCTCCCGCAACAATGTCCTGCACCTCTGGCCTTTCACCATCCACGACCTGCGGGCGCTGGGCGCCAAGAAGTTTTATGGGCGCTTCTGCACTGGCACACTGGACCACATCAGTGAGTTTGGGGGGGGGACCAAGCTCTGCACCGTTGGGGTCCCCTCACTGTGGGGAGCCCAGGGCCTGGGGGGGTGCAGCCCTGAGTGCCCCCTCTCCCCTCCCAGGTATCCGGCAGCTCCAGCTGGTCCTGCTGAAGGTGGCTCTGCTCCTGGGGGTGGAGGTGCACATCAACGTGCAGTTCAAGGGCCTCATCCCCCCCGCAGGCCAGGCAAGCGGCCAGGGTAAGGTATTGCTGTGGGGTGGGTGGCTTCCCTGGGGACAAGGACAGGGCTGCAGGTGGCTGCTCTGAGCCACCCTGTCCCTCTGCTAGCCTGGGGCATGCCTTTTTGGGGGGAGATGAGATGCAACCCTCTCCCCTCCCAGAGCAGGTCCCAGCTGAGACCCAGCATGGTCGTGACTGTCCCTCTCCCCACAGGTGGCTGGCGGGCTGTGCTGCAGCCTGGCTCCTCTCCCCTCAGCCACTATGAGTTCGACGTCCTCATCTCAGCTGGTGGCGGCAAATTTGTCCCTGAAGGTGACAGCAGCAGGTCCCTGCACCTCTGGGCCTGGTATGGGGTGGCTGGGTAGGGGCTCATGCCTCTGTCTGCCTGCAGGGTTCAAGCGGAAGGAGACACGGGGGAAGCTGGCTATCGGCATCACCACCAACTTCATCAACCGCCACAGCCGGGCTGAGGTGGAGGTGGCTGAGATCAGTGGTGTGGCCCGAATCTACAACCAGAAGTTCTTCCAAAACCTCTACAACAAAACGGGTCGGTGGTCCTGGCCCCAGTGTGGAGAGTGCCCAGGGGGTCCCTGTCCCCCCTGGTGCAACTGGAGGCTCAGCCCTGGGGTGTCCCCTGCGTGGTGGGATGCATGTCCCCACATGGTGCCGCATTGCAGGGGACATTTGGCAGCTGAGCCCAGTGCGGGGGCTCCCCATGGCCCTAGCTCTGCCCTGTGGCTCAGCTCAGTCCCTTCCCCATCACCAGGCATTGACCTGGAAAACATCGTCTACTACAAGGACGACACTCACTATTTCGTCATGACAGCCAAGAAGCAGAGCCTGCTCAAGAAGGGGGTTATCCTCCAGGTAAGGAGGGCAGGATCTGGCCCCAGGATCCCATAGTGATGGGTGGCTGAAAGCCCTGGAGGGTGGGATGCAAATCATGGGTGCTCGTTTGACTGTGCACCCCTGGGATGGTGGGGGCTTCAGCAACTGTTGCCTGTGCCAGTGTCCTGTGCTGGGGGAAAATCTTTTGGGAGGCTCACAGCCCCAAGCCCAGTGGCATGGCTTCACCACAGAGCTGGCTGCACTACCTCCCACATCCCGGCCAGCTTCACCCCCTCCCCACAGGACAAAGCAGACATTGAGAGCCTCCTGTCCCCGGAGAATGTGAACCAGGATGCCCTCCTCAGCTATGCCAAAGAAGCTGCCAACTTCTCCACTAACTACCGCCTGCCTGAGCTGGAGTTTGCCCTCAATCACCGGGACCTGCCGGACGTCGACATGTTTGACTTCACCTGCATGACGCGCTCGGAGAACGCAGCGCTGGTGCGGGAGCACAACGGGGCCCGTCTGCTCCTCGGGCTGGTGGGCGACTGCTTGGTGGAGGTGAGGGTCCCCATTGCAGCACCACTGTGTGCCTCAGTTTCCCCTCTCCCTGCGAGATGCGTTGGTCGCAATATATTCCCCCTCCCTGAGCACTTCTCGTCCTGACTGCCTGGTGCACACCATCCCTGGGGGCAGGTTCCCCAAGTCCCAGTAGCAGGTGGGGTTATCCTCTTCCCCAGCCCCACCAGAGATCTGGGGGTGTTCAGGGTGGAGGAGGAGCGCAGCTCCTCCCCAGATGCATCTACAGTGGTAGCAGCGTCAGCTCAGCTGTGGGGCCGGGGTGGAGACGGCCGCCCATCCACTCCCTGCGCGTCCCGCCGCCACTCCCCGCTTTCATCCCCAGCCAAGCCTGGCAGCTCCCTGCCTCCTCCCAGCTGCCCTGACCGGCCACACGTCTCCAGCCCCATCTCTCTGCATTTCCCTTTGCAGCCCTTCTGGCCACTGGGCACCGGTGTGGCCAGGGGCTTCCTCGCTGCCTTTGACGCAGCATGGATGGTGCGGCGGTGGGCAGCCAGGACCCCCCCACTGGAGGTGCTGGCCGAGAGGTGAGTGTCCCCATCCCACTGGGCTAGTCCTGGACCGGGCAAGGATGGTGGCACTGAGCCCAGCCCTGTCCCTTGCACCCAGGGAGAGCATCTACCAGCACCTCTCACAGACCTCCCCGGACAACACCAACAAGAACATCAGCCAGTACAGCATTGACCCAACCACGCGCTACCCCAACATCAACCTGCAGGCCATCAAAGCCAGCCA
This sequence comes from Nipponia nippon, assembly GCF_047370975.1. NCBI lineage: Eukaryota > Metazoa > Chordata > Aves > Pelecaniformes > Threskiornithidae > Nipponia > Nipponia nippon. The sequence goes on from NW_028262342.1 coordinate 7,541,282, forward strand.
GGTACCTGGCCCAGGTCCTGCCACGGGGCAGCCATCCAGCCCAGCCTCCCCGGCGGTCAGGGTGACATTGATTTTCGTGGTCCCCTGTGCCCAAAGGGTGCGAGGCTGAAGCTGTTGGTCCCTGGGACATTTAATGAATTTGCTATTGCAGATGCGGGTGGTTCCAGGGAGGTGTGGGGATGTCCCCCTTGCCAGGGTCAGCTCCCTGCGCTGGCTCTGTGCAGGTGGTGACCTGCCACTGGTGTGTCCCCATCGGTAGGTCCGGGACCTCTACCTCGTGGGCATGGTGGAGGTGGACCACAAGAGGAAGAGCGACAACCGGCTCAGCACTGGTAGGAACAGCCAGTCCTGCCCTGACCCCACCAGCGCCAGGACCTCCCGTTTCTCCCAGCAGCCCGTGGCAGAGCAGCTCCTGCCCTGATTTTCCTCCCCGCTCCTCCCAGCAGTGGCTGCATTTCCATCCCAGTGGCACCACTGGTTTCCGTTCCCTCTGCCCACAGCTGGAGACACAGCCCCCCAGCTGCCTTCTGCAAGGGGAGGCTGTACCCCTTCTTGACGGTTGGACTCGATGATCTTAAGGGTCTTTTTCCAACCTTGACGATTCTATGATTCTTGCCCGCACTGATGCTGAGACATGAAATATTGACGGATGCTTTATCAGCCCATTTATTGAGCCTTGGGGGCTGGTTGCATGACGGGGGGGGGGGTGTCTCATGTCACTCCCATTGGGACCCCTTCCCTTCTAAAGCACTGATGCTGGGAGGGGGGGAGCGGGCTGGGGGGGGTCGTCCCCTGCCTCTTTGGGATGGGGACATGTGTGCTGCCTCCCCAGCGATCTCCGGAGACACCTACGAAGAGCTGCTGAGCTGGTGCCAGGCCAGCACAGCCGGGTACCGCGGTGTGGAGGTGACCAACTTCACCACCTCCTGGAGCAGCGGCTTGGCCCTCTGTGCCCTCGTCCACCACTTCCGCCCCGACCTGGTGTGAGTGCCTGGGACCCCCTCTGGGACCCCCACCCTGCAGAGCCCACCCTGATGGTACCCATGTCTCCCCACAGGGACTTTGACTCTGTGGACCCTCAGGATCCCATCCGGACCCACCAGATGATTCTGGACATGGCAGAGCAGGAGCTGGGCATCCAGCCCGTCCTCTCCAGTGCTGAGATGGCCACCATGGCAGACCCCAGCCGCCTGGGGCTCATCACCTACCTCAGCCAGTTTTATGAAGCTTTCAGGACCTCTCCAGGTGTGAGATTATGGGGGGGGGGAGGGTCATCCCACCCCCGAGCCCCACCGGGGCTGGTTGGGTGCCCCCCCTTGTAGGGTGAGTCCCACCAGTGTGGCCATGTCCCCTCTGTGCAGAGGTGGAGGAGGTCAGCAAGAATCCACTCTCTCCCCGGGGCACGCGAGGGGCTATCCTCTTCCTCAGCAAGCTGCAGAAGAGCCGTAATGTGACACACAAGCGTGCCCAGGTGAGGGCCCCCCACCCAGACCCTCGTGACACCCCAGAACGATGCTCCCCCCCCTATCCTAGCCACTCCCTTTGCATTTGCAGGACAGTGCCCAGAAGGATGCTGAGGCCAAGAGGAGCCGCAGGGACACTGAGGTAGGTCTGCCCCAGGTGCCTCAAGGGATGCTCTGCCGGGGTGCAGCCATCCCAGAGAGAGAGCAGGGGACTGATCCTTCCCTTGGGTTGCTCGTAGCTGGATGCGGGGCTGGATGGAGACACTCTGGATGGTGCCCATGAGCCGCCGCAAACTGCCACGATGGACCCAGGGCAGGTCAGTCCTCATGTCACTCCCCAGGTGGGGGGGGGTTGAGCTCCTGGCGAGTGGGTGCTTGGGGGGCACCGGCAGCTGGTGGGGCCAAGCTAAGGGCTGGGATTGGGGCTGCGCAAGCAAACGCCCACAGGCTCCCGGCTCCTCCCCGCCTGTTTTCTGACCCAACTGGTTTTCTGGAGCCAAGACCTGCCGCTCCCTCGCCGGTGCCAGCAACCCCATCCTGAACACCCAGACGCACCTCTGCAAGAGGGGCAAAGCCCCCCCCCCCCAAACCCTCTGTGCTGCCAGCAAAGCCCTGGGTCAGGGTGGGTGTCAGCACCCCAGTGCCACCCCAGCCTGTCCTCTCCCCCTGCAGCCACCAGCCCGCGGGGAGAGCAGTGACGCCTGCTACTTCTGTGGCCACCGTGTCTACATCCTGGAGCGAGCCAGCGCCGAGGGACACTTCTTCCACCGCAGCTGCTTCCAGTGCTGGCAGTGTGGGGCCACCCTGCGCCTGGGTGACTACACCTTTGACGAGGAGGACGGTGAGGCGGGTATTGGGGAGAGGGGATGCTCAAGGAAAGGATTCTCCACCTTGCAGGTTGTCACATGGGTTTGGGCCCCTCCAGGTCATTTTTACTGCTCACTTCACTACCCCAATCCACCCAGCATGGACCTGCCCCAGGACAAGCCCCCAGCACTGCCCGATGGGGTAAGTCACTGTAAATCCCCATAGATGATGAGGGAAAGGCAGAAGATGGAGGGGGTTGCTCGGGCATGGCCCCATGCTGCATCACCCCTCTGCCACTGGCTCTGCCCTAGGATGCCGCTGCCACCCACCTGTCCTCAGATGCTGGGAGCCTGTGTGTGTCCCCCAGGGAGGGGGTATCCAGTCCCCTGCAGCCCCCACCAGCAGCCCCATGGCCGGGGGGAGAGCCTGGGGCAGCGGAGGATGCTGCAGATGCTGGTGACATGGAGGAGCAGGAGCTGCCGGCACAGCCCAGGGGGGATGCAAGGGAGGAGGAGGGTCCTGGACCGGAGCCCCAAGGGATGGCAGAGGAGGGTGAGGAGAGCAGGGGCAGGAGGAGGATCGTCCTCACGCCCCTGGAGAAGCTCAATCTGTCCACGCTGAACTTCACCAGCGAAGCAGAGCCTGAGCCGCCACCAAAGCCAGCTCGTCTGCGGCTCCAAGCAGCACCCAAGGCCCTCCCTGCCCTGTGGCAGGGACAAGGTGCCTGGGAGGAGGAGCAAATGGCCATGGAGGAAGGTAGGTGGCTGCAAGTTGGAGTCTCCAGCCAAGCAGGGCTGTGGGTCCCTCTGATACCCTGCCATGCCCCATGTCTTGCTCTTGAGGCACTGGCCCAAAATGGCTCTTTTCTTGGGGCAGCTTTGGAGGAGAGTTACAGTGAGGAAGAGGAGGAGAAAGAGGAAGGCGCAGACTTTGGCATCATGGCAGAGTTGGTGAGTGTTTTCTCTGAGCAGTGGTGGCCCCACTAGCCTGGGTGGTGGCTGGGGCTCTTGCTGGTGTCTCCTCTCCTGGAGGCACTGGGCCCAACTCTGCTGTGGCTGCTGAGGCAGGAAGTGCGCGGCACAGTGACTGACCCTCCTGCCTGTGCCACCATCCCTTTGCAGTGCCTGGACCTTGGAGAAGAAGAGAAATACCCCACCTGGAAGCGCACACTGACCCGCCGGGCCAGGGAAGCCCAGATGAAGCGGTTCTGCAAAGCCCAGGTAGACCCACAGGGGAGAGCCAGGTCCCCAGCCTGGCACTGTCCCCCATCCCCTCCATCCCGCTGCTGGTGGCCATGTTGCTGGTCCACGGACGAGTGCTGCCCTTCCCTTGCAGGCCATCCAGAGGCGACTGGAGGAGATCGAGGTGACATTCCGGGAGCTGGAGCAGCAGGGCATCAAACTGGAGAAGTTACTCCGAGATGAGGACGGTAAGACCAGGGTGGACAGGGCACTGTGATCCCCATGTCTAGCAGGTCTGTGCCCTGCTCATGCCCCCTCCACCGCCTTGCAGGCACCCCAGCCGACCAGAAGACGCAGTGGATGAACCAGCTGCTCTACCTGGTCCAGAAGAAGAACAGCCTGATGTCCGAGGAGTCAGACCTCATGATTGCGTAAGGCTTAGGGGGATGCTCCCCAAGCGGTGTGGGGCCTCAGCTCACCCCAGCCCCCCCAAGCCCAGCACCCAGCACCCTCCTTCCCTCCCCGCAGGGTGCAGGAGCTGAAGCTGGAGGAGCAGCAGTGGCAGCTCGACCAGAAGCTCCGGTGCTACATGAACAGGGAGGGTGAGTGCTGGCACACGTCAGTGGGGGTCCCTGTGCATGGTGGGGGGAGCAGGGCCTGGCCTGTGGCCCACTCAGACCTGCTCCAGCCCCCTGCTTTTACAGAATCCCTGAAGACACCGGAGGATCGCGTGGCCGAGCAGGAGATCCTGGTGCAGCTGCTGGAGGTAGTGAACAAGCGCAATGTCCTCATCCACATCCAGGAGGAGAAGCGGCTCAGCGAGCTGCGGGCCTGATCCATGTGGCCCCAGGACCCACTGGTTCCTCCCTGGGGGGGACAAGTGGTGTGTCCCCCCTGGCTGAGCATCACCCTGAGCTGCTTCTGAAGGTGGTAATGTCTGAGCTGCCCGCAGGCAGCTGCTGTGGTGAATCCAGGTCCCCGCTTGCCAAAGCCTGCCATGGAGGGGCTGGGCCCCCGGTGGATGCCAGTGTGGGGAGACACCAAGGAGCACTCCATCTTTGGGGTGCAGAGAGGGCGTCCCCATGCTTGGCTGGATTGCCTTTGCCTTGTGCTTGCTTGAAAACAAGATTTGCAGGGGGCTACGAAACACAGGGGCTGTGGTGGCTCTGCCCAGGGTTTGCTGCAGGAGGAAGAAACCCCACAGAGAAGTGGGGTCTCGCCCGGCACAGGAGGCCCCACAGCTGTCACTGCTTTGAGGGGACGCTGCCCAGAGGCTTGGCCAGGGCATTGAAAGCGTTTTGTCCGGCAGAGCCCCTCATGCTGGAGCTGCGCTGCTGGCTGCCTCAGGACAGGCTCCTGGCGGGAGAGGTGGCTCATTGCTCCCCAGCCAGCCCCATGCCCCTGGCACCGAAGGGCTTCACTCCTGGTAACGAGGATGTGACTGTGGCCACCACAGGCAAGTCACAGTGGAGATGCCAAATGTGGAGGGGCAGCATCAGGAGTAGCCCCTGGAAGCCATCCGAGGACGTCCTTCCCTGCTGGGGACATCCATCATAACCCAGGACATCCATCCCAGCCTGGGAGATCTATCCCAGCCAGGAACACCTGGCTGTATGAGTGGGGTCAGCAACAGACAGACCGGGCTGATCCCACCGCTCTGCATCACTGCTTTTGGGTGCCACTTCCACGCTGTCCCCAGCCGCTGCAGGAAACCAGGGTCAGGAACCTCCCTGCGAGGCCCCACGGCTGGGGAAGGGGCTTTTTGTCCAGCAGCTCCCCAAGAGGATTGTGCCCAGGGCTGGCACTGTGTGACACTGAGGACAAGGGATGCCAGTGGCCGTGACCTCATTGCCCCTTTGGGGTTTCTCCTGCTTGGCAATGCTGAACTGGCCTTTGCGCAGACGTCTCTGACTTTTCCAGAGACCCCAGTTGTTGCAGGGTGGCCTCCACGGCCAAATGGTGCTTATGGCAGCCCCAGCCATATCGGGCATGGGGGTCCTGGGTACAGGCTCCTCCATTAGTGATACCCCCCTGGCGCTCAGCCCTCCTCCTGCTGCTTCCTTCAGCACCTCCCAACACCCTCCTATCTGCCTTTCATTTGTACCGAACCCTACCATCCTGCTGCAACCCCCCCCCACTTTGAATAAAGCCTCCCCAACTCGATGCCAAGGGCTAAAACACCACCTTTATTTTCTATCCGAGTCAAAGTTGATTGCCAGAGCCGTCGCCAGCTTTCACCAGGAGCCCCTGAGGCTGCCCCAGCCAAGGGGAGGCTGAGCCTCTCAAGCCTCCTGGCCATTCCAGTGGGTCCCTCTGGATAGAAAGGATGTATTAAAAAAAACACCAATTAAAACCCGCCTCCATCGTGGTTCGCATGGAGACGAACGTGACAAATCTGCTCCAAAAATCTTAATTTCACCCAGTGAGGCAGCTGTCGAACCTGCGCTACCAAGGTGGCCACAGCACTGCTCACCTAAAACCGGAAATCAACTAGAAAAAAGGGACTGAAAGGGGCCAGGATGGGGCAGGGGGACATTGTGGGACACCCACGGCCCTGGGTCAGCCATCGCTGGGATGCTCCTGCAGCGCCCGCAGTGCCATCCGCATCTGCTCCTCAGTGCCCTGCAGCATCTTCACCTCGATGGTGTGGAAAAGGTGGAGGCCAGTGGCAAGGAGGAGGACGCCGATGGCGAGGAATGCCAGCAGGGAGAAGGAGAGTGTGGGGAAGGGCTGCCCGGCTGCCAGCCCCGCCAGCACGCCCAGTGCGGCCACTGCCTGCAGCAGCAGCAGCAGCAGGGCTAGCACAGCCATCCTGCCCGTGGAGTAGCGCTGCTGCTGCGCTGCCCGCAGCCCCACACTCACCTCTGTCCGTGCCTCCGTCACCACATCCGCCAGCATTGGCTCTGCAGGGGACAGAGGCAGCTCAGTGGGGTGGCACCTGTCCTGCACCCCTTTTTCTTCCCATCCCCACCACTCTTCCCTGTCCATGCACCCTTCCACAAGCAGCACCCCAAGGAATGCCCTAAGCAAGGGGAAACATCCCCAAACATTCCATCTTCGTCCAACTCCATCAGTCCATCCACCAGCCCCCCCAGCACATGGAGGACCCCGGCAGTGTCCCCCCGCCTTACCAGCTGTGCCAAGGTTGGCACCCACAGCCTGTCCCTGCCTTCGGATGTGCAGCGTTGCCATCACTGCTTCGTGGTCCGAGAAGGGGATGTCCATGCCCGGGGCTGTCCCCGTGGTGGTCTTCAGCACTTCGCACTTCACCACGAAGCTGGAGACAGCCTGGGCAAGGGGATGGGGATGGGGGGGGTCACACTGGTGCCTCCCCTCCCTTCCACCCGCAGCCCGTGGCTGAGGGCCCCCCGTTACCTTGTAGAGGATGTAGTCAATGCGGATGCCCAGCGGGAAGGGCAGCAGCTCTGTCTTGACAGTGAAGCAGTTGTTGGGGATGAGGGTGCAGCCACCTTCACAGCCCTGAGAGCAAGAGCCTGGGTGGGTGGGGGGCTCTTGGTGTGCCCTGGGACCCCGCTCACCCCCTGCCGCTCACCTCAAAGTGCATGGCCTCGGTGAAGGCATCCTGCAGCCCCGTCCAGCTGCGCAGCAGCCGGATGCCCACGTCTTCGGGGTGCATGTTCAGGTCCCCTCCCAGCAGCACCACATCGGCTGCCTTTGAGGTGTGTCTGTGGGGACAGGGATGGCTAACCCCCTTCCCCGCCCTGCCCCGTGCTGGACTGGGATTACTGGGACCCCCACAGTGCTCTCCAGCCATACTCCTGGCTGGGACTGGTACAACTGGGAGCTCTCTGCAGTGCAAGCCCCAGGGGCAGGGGAGACCGCACATCCCCTGGGGACGCACAGCAGGGGGACCCCATGGGCCACCCTGCAGCTGCTCACCGGATGAACTGCGCTAGCTCCCAGGCCTGCACCAGGCGGTGGGACAGATAGGCGTCCTTCTCCCGGCAGTACTCGGCATGCAGCTGGCAAGAGCAGGGGGGCAAAGTGGTCGTGACCCCCATGCCAGCACCTGCCCCAAGCCAGGGCTCCCTGCAAACCCACCCAGCCCTTCTAGACGGTCCCTTTGGGGTCTGGCTGACCCCTCTGTCTGCATCCTACCCCTCTGGGGACAGCCTGGGATGCTCACCCACTGCACAGTCAGGTTGTGGGTCACTGTGCCCTGCCCCCCAAGCAATATTTCATTAATTGGTGCATGGTCCCAGGATAGATGGTGCAGGGCAGTGGTTAAAGCAATGGGACAGCAAAGGAGGGGTACGGCCACTCATCCCCCTCCTTCCCCATCGTCCCCCCCATGCTGGGTCCACCCCTCAGGTGCTCACATGGGTGACGTAGATGTTGAAGACAATCCCGGAGATCTTAATGATGACAAGGCCAACGGACTTGCCACAGAACCAGTCCCCATGCTGGAGCTGCCGGAGGGGAAGGGGAGCAGGTTGGGGCCGGTGAGGCTCCGTGGGACCGGGCACTGTGGCGCCATGTGCCCCCCACCCCACTCACCATGTAGGGGTACCCGTTCAGTGAGTACTGGTAGAGGAGGGTGTCCAGGATGGGGAATCTGGAGAAGACGCAAAGGCCGCTGCCAATCACCCCACTGCGAGAGGAGAAAAGCACAGTGAGGAAGTGTGGTCCCCCCCCACCCGGAGCCCAGGCGGCTCCCCGGATGCCTGGGTCCCAGCTTCCTTCCATGAGCATCCCACTCTCCAGGCATGGGGTCTCCCACAGTGACACAGGTGACCTACAGCACCCGCACTGGTCTCTCCATGTGGCAAATACCGAGGATGCGGCACAGCCCTGCCACCGTCCCATGGATGGAGGCATGGAGGGGGCTGGCCTGGCCCCTCTCACCTGCGGAAGTAATGGGAGAATGGGTAGCAGCCTCCCAGCTTTGCCTTCAGGTCGTGGTAGTCCCGCTCGCTCCACACCTGGAGAACAGCAGGACGGGCTGAGAATGGGCACGCTCATCTCAGAGGCTGAGAACAGGCGCACCCATCTCACAGCTCACAGTCTGAGAATGGGCACATTCAGCTCATGGGCTGCCCTCACCTCCTGGAGAAGCACCAGGTCGAAGCCCTCCTGGCGCAGCATGTCCCCAATGAGCCGGACGCGTTCCTGATACCGTTTGCTCAGGTAGCGGATGGCCCTGACGGAAAGCAGTGGTGGTCACAGCCTGGGGGGGGAACGGGGTGATGGGGGCTGTCAGGGCATGCCAGGACCCGGTATTGGTATGGGCAGGATGCAGACTGGGGGAGATGGAAGGGGGAAAGGGCCAGGCGGGGACATGGGGACAAGCGGGAGGTGCAAGGAGGCTGTCTGGGGACAGCTTTTCCTGCTTGCAAAACTGAGGCAGCTGGTTGGGGTGCGAATAGGGGGCCTTTTTTGAGGGAGCAGGCAGGGAGGGGACGAGGGGCACGGCTCAGCCGAGCACCTTATGACCCTTTGGGGCTGGGAGAGTGGTGTGACCCCAAAAAGAAGGGGATGTGAAAGTGACGCCAAGGTGGGATGCCTCTCCTGGTGCAGGTGTCCCCGTCCCCACCTGTGCAGCATGGTGTGGCCCCAGCAAACTTTGGACTCACCAGCAATTGAGGTCGAAGACGCGGAGCCGCAGGGTGGGATCTCCCTCCATCACTCGCCGGGGGGCTGGAGGGCAACGCCGGGTTGAAGGGGGTCCTGCGGGCAGTGGGTTGGGCTGACAGCCCTGGGGAGCTGGCGCAGGGCGGAAGGCAGAGCCAGGGAGCCAGGCTGCCACAGCAGAGGCAAAGGTTGGGAGGGAGGAGTGCTTGGGGTGCTCCAGCATAGCCCATGCTGTCCCCTCCTCTCCTGCCTGCGAGGCCCATCCCAAACCCCAACTTGTCCCCAGACAGGGACCCATGTGCCCAAACCACACAGGTGACTGCTCCATCCCACGGATGGGGACACCAGTGGGCCAGGGATGGGGTACAGGGCTCAAACCCTTTGTCTGTTAGCGAGCTGTGTTCCTGGATGGACTTTAACACTGGCTACAAGGCACAGGCGTGGGACACCCCACCACCCACCTCCCCTCTTGGGAAGCCCACGGATGCTTTTGAAGAACCCCAAACCCCGCAGGACCCAGCAGCTCCTGGAGCAGCCCGAGCGCTGTTTGCCAGGCGGCTCTGCCAGCCCCGCTTCTCCCCCGCCTCTCTCCAGGGAAGGCTGTCCATTTTAGAAGGGCAAAAGAGCAAACCCCGGGCTCCGGGAGGCGACGGCTGGATGCCGGGGACAGGGAGCCGGGCACAGGCAGCCGGGCTCTGCCTGCCCCGGCGGGATTACCGAGCGGCTCATCTCGGCCCTGCGCCGTGCTAATGCCGGCGTCTCCTACCGGGGCGGAATTCCGCCCCCCCCGGGTCGCTCCCCTCAGCCCCGCCGCTGGCAGCGCTTCCCCCCCCCTCCCCAGATACCCGCGGTACCGGGCGGGCGGCGGGGAGCGCAGCGGAGCCGGGACGGGAGCGCGGAGCAACCGGCGGAGCCGGAACGGGAGCAACAGGCGGAGCCGGGCGGAGAGCGCGGAGCAACAGGCGGAGCCGGGACGGGAGCGCGGAGCAACCGGCGGAGCCGGGACAGGAGCAACAGGCGGAGTAGAGCGGGGAGCGCGGCGGGGCGCGGAGCGGGGGAGAGGGGCCGGGGCGCGGAGCGGAGCGGGACCGGACCTGGAGCGGGCCGGGCGCGGCGCGGAGCCGCGGGACTACGCGTCCCAGCAGGCAGCGCAGCGGAGTGGAAGGGGAAGGGAGAGGCACGGGGCCGGAGCGGGCTGGGCCGGCCCAGGAGGCGGTGCGCGGTGGCAGGGGTGTGTGCAGGGTTCTGCCCTGCTCTGCACCTTTCCAAAGTAGCCCCAGCAGCTTCTTTCTATACAGACCCCCTCCCTCCATCTCCTTGGAGGCCTGTGGGATCCTCCCTGACATCCCACTCCTCCCCGGACATCCTCTCCCATTGCCTCCCGAGTCCCAAGTCCCCTTAGGAGCACCCCTGAGCCCCCGTGGGCATTGCCCCCTCTCTGCTCCCACTGCTTCACCTGTCCTGGAGGGAGCAGGTCCTGTCCGAGAGCCCAGGCTGGGAAAGGCAGCAGCTGCCCAATATTGGGGCCAGCTCTCCTTCTTCACAGCCCAGCATTGCATACATGTCCCACAGCCTGTTCCCAGAGCAGCAGTGTCTTCAGCAAGGGCTGGTACTCACGGGATGGCAGCGAGCCTGACTGTGCTGTCAGGGACTCTTTTTGGATCCTGCCTGTGTGTTTTGTTGTCTTTCCCAGCCTATGAGCCAGGCTGGATTAGCCCCACAGTAAGCCTGGTTAGAAATAAGTCTCTTGGATGCCTTAATGCCATGCAGGACCCCCAGCCCACGGTGCAGAGCAGGGGAGGGGGTGGCAGCAGGAGGAGCAGGGCTGCAGGTCCCCCCACTTCCTTTGGGGACACTGTCCTGGGTCCAGAGGGACAGCAGCAGGACAGCAGCAAGACAGCTGTTTGCTGAGCTGGAGCGTGTTTAGCAGCAGCAAGAGGATTTGTGTATCAGTGCTAAAGCAACTGAGTCGAGAGGTGTTTGGGATGTGCAAAGCCATTAGCCTTATTGGCATCAGGGTTCAGCCAGGGCACCAGGTTCTGCCTTCGGGGCGATGGTAATGGGCACGCAAATGCAATGGTTCAGCTTGCAGAAAGGGGAAAAGTGCTGGAAATGCGGTTGGTGTTAAAAGATGTCATCTGGGTCCCCTTGTTCTGGGATGGGGTGGGTTGCATTGAATAGCCAAGGCACTGTGAGCAAAGCTTTGATGGGTATTTCTTACTGGTAGGACAGACTCATCCCTCCATCACCTGATGCTAGCATGGGCAAGGATGTGACCCCCTAAAATATGTCCGCCTGAACCCAGCAATGCTGCAGGGAAGTGTTTGCCATGGGGTAGGCTAACTCAGCAGTCGCTTTTCCCAGGCAAACCTACCACCAGTGATGCAAACCACAGCACAATACTGCTGGACGTGGCATCCGAAAGCCTGGAGCTGGGGTCCCAGGAGAAGCGTTACCCAGCCAAGGGCTTATAGCCCCACTGTCACAGCAAACCTCAAGAGATAAAAAGAACAGGAACTTCAGAACCACTTGAGCCAACCCATGAACAAATAATTTTAATGTTTTTTTCAGCAGACCGTAGTTTTCTCAGAGCTCCACAGTCTCCTCTCTTTGAAGTTGGACAGATACAGTAAACACAACAAATATATGATACAACCCATCACAGCTGGATTAAAAAAAATACACAAAAAATATAATACATAAAAAATGGATTTTTAACATTGTGGACTGACACAGCTCTAAAAATGGTGATCGTAACCCTGGTAAGCTTTACAAAGTCTTTAAAAAAATAAAACAGTACTTCATGTGAAATTCATAAATACACTGGAGGAGAATGGAGGGGCTGGGGGGGGGGGGTTGAGAAAGTGTCTCTGGGATCGTGGCTAAACCCCGGCTGCAACTGTCGGGGGCACCATGTGCATGGGGTGCGGGTGGGTGCCCCGGGGCTTGGTGCAGGTGGGATGGAGGGATGGAGGGAGCGATGAAGGCACAAACCGGTCCAGTTAATGAAGAGCTTCATCCACCAGTGGAGCCAGGAGCAGGGCACGCCTGTGTTTTATGGCAGGGAAGTTTTGAGTTTTCATTCCCAGAGTTTTAGATCAGTGAGTGAAACAAAAGAAAGAAAAAGAACCACAAAACAACAAACACGCTACATATGAGAACTTGGCTGGGCAGCCCTGGCGTGGCCCTGGGATGGGATGCCCATGCCTTTCCCTGGATTTTTCCCTCTCTTTCCCCCCTGCTCCGGCCACCCCTGCTCACTGCAGCCGCCTCCATCCATCCCCACCGCCATATCCTTGCCTGGGCACGGGGCCAGGTGGCTCTGCCCCATCCCACGGGGATGGGTGGCTTCTCCTGGCAGTGAGAGGTCAAAGTCCCTGCGCTTCACGGGACACGTGGCATCGCGATGGCAGCCAAGGCCGTTTCCTGAGCTCTGGGGCTGCTCCTCCGTGCCCAGCAGCATCGAGCCTAAAACCCCTCTGTCCCCTCCCATCCCGGGCTCCAGCTCCCCTCAAACCTCTCCTGCCCTCCTGTAGCACCTGGCTCTGCACCTCTCACTGCCTTCGCTCCCCCGCCGGCATGAGACACCTGGCCAGACCTGCCTGTCTCAGGCTCCCTGTCCCCCTGCCACCCTGTTCCATGCCACTGCCAACAAACTCGACCTCTGTCCCTCTGCGTCCCTCCTGCTCTCCCCAGGCTCTGCCCTTGCAGCTGACCGGGCATGCTGCCTTGGCTTATTTTGAGCTGCAGCCACAAAAATACCTCCAAGCAGACCCAGTCCCCTGCCCCGGCATCACTCCTGTCCTCTGTTCCCTCTCTGTCCCTTCTGTCCTGAACTCTGCCTGCTTGCAGCCTGGCCCTGCATTGTACTATGTGCTTCTCCCTGCATGAGCTGCTTCCCTGGCTGCTTCCTGCGGGATGCAGGTGAGCTGGCTGGAGCAGCTGCAGGGAGCAGCTGAAGCCAGAATAGTCAACACAGAAAAAAGGCAAAAAAGGGGGGGAAGGAAAAAAAAAAAAAGAGATGGAAAATGTACATATCCAAAGTAAACCAGGCAAACCTGCCCTCACTGCTCTCTCCTCATGACTCCTCGGCAAGCAACCACAGAGGGGGTATGTTTAGCCTGGCCCACCCCCAAGTGCAATCCCTGAAAGCACAGGCAGACGCTCAGGGGATCCCGCTGCCACATAAAAACCAGCCTCCGGTCTGCAGCAACCCCACAGAGATGGAGATGCCCCCAAGCCCTCCCTACACAAGCTAGCTCCCCATGCCCAGCAGTTTCACTGCGCAGCTCCAACCAGGCAAACTCAGCTGCGTCACCTCCTCTGGTCACTGCCATGGTGGGGGTGGCAGGGGAGCAGGTCCCAGACACCGCAGAGGGGCATAATCCTGATTACAAACATGGTGTCTTTTTAAAAAATATTAAAAAGCACTTTAATTTAAAAAAAGGAAAAAAAAGAGCCATAAAAAAATTGGTTTCCATCATCAATGCCCTCCCGCCTTCAATGCTGCTGGCTCCCAGTGCCCCAGCCGGGCACAGGGAAGGAGCATGCTGGGTGCCAGTCCCCAGGGATGTGGCAGCATCCTGCTCCACTGCCCTGCCCTGCTCCTACCTGCTCCTGCCTCAGCATGTCCATCCCCACGTCCCTGCTGCCACCCGGGCTCTGCTGGGCAGCACCAATGCCGCAGCCGCTGCCATGCCAATCGGTTTCAGACCAGACCTGGCGTGACGCCGTCCTCCAGCCTGTCCGTGCTTGCTCCTCTCTGCTCAGGACCAGGGCCATATCTGAGTGAGGGGTGGGGGCGAAAGGAGGGGTTGTCCTCTGCTCCGACATCCTGCTGCTGACGGTGGCACGGTGGGCTCCCGGCCTTCATCAGTGACACCGAGGGCTGGTCTCTTCCCATCCAGTGCCGGATGCGGGTTTCCTTTCTCCCTATGCTTCCTTTCCCGTTCTTCTTTTTTTTTTTTATTTATTTAAAAAAAAAAAAAAACTGTTCCTAAGTAGAAAACATCTGCGATCGCAAGTCAGTCTTTTTTGGCTATTGTTTTTCTTCCTCCTCCTCCTCCTCTCTTCAGATGACTTCTCACGAGGCAACAGGCACAGTTGGCTTTTCTGCACGGCGCCCTCCCTCCCCTATGCACCCCTCATGCCCCCACCCATCCCCGAGGGCCCCTAGTCCTTGACCAACTTGTACACGTGGTGCTGGGCGCCGTGCTCACTGGTGGAGACCTCGAAAACAAAGGCTATGCACAGCAAGGTTTCCTGGGTATCCCTGTTTGTAACAACCTGTGACAGAGCGGAGAGTGTGTTAGGAGGGGGCTGTGCCCATGGGGAGATGCTGCGATCTGAGGGATTGCATGGGCTCTGGCACAGACATTTAAACTGCAGACCTTTTAACTGCACCATGAAAAATTTGCTACCCAATTTTTGGGGGGGTTGCTCGGGCTCAGGCACAGCCACTTTGCACCATCAAGATTTTCTCCCTGTGATTCAGGGGGTTGCACAGGCTCAGGCACAGGCACTTCAATTGCACCACCAAAAATTTGTTACCTGTTACTTGGAGGGGTTGCATGGGCTCAGATACAGCCACTTTATTTGCACCACCAAAAATTTGCTACCCATTTTTTGGGGGTTGCATGGGTGCAAGCACAGACAGCGTATTTGCAATGCCAAGGCCAGGTGCCCCAGGGCCAGGCAGCATATAGCAGGAATGGTAGGGTCAATGCAAGTGCAGGCTCCACGCTCCTGGTGGGAAATGCTCCCTGGAAAAGAAGGGGAGGTACCTGCAGGATGGTGAAATTCTCCAGGACGCTGTTCATCATGTACTTCTCTGGGAGGTGCTTGAGTTTGTGGATGAAGTTGATCATGTACTCACACATGGGAGACCGGTGGATGCGGTAGACGAACCGGCCGTTCTCCAGCCGCGCGTACTCTGTCTGAGGGGTACAGCAGAGTGAGCAGCTGCCCCATGGGAGCCAAAACGCCGCAGGGGACATGGGCACGGGCAGGTGGTGGCCAACTGGGACATGGTGGAGATGTCTTCTCCGTTCCACCCATGGACAGGCATGCACCCACATGTCCTACACCCAGCTCTGGGGCTTTCTCCATCCTGGGACCTGTGGTGGACCTGATTCCCACCCCTTCCCAATGCAACAGGGCACAGGACTCACCTCCACCTTCTCCACGACCTGCTTCCCAAAGGAGCACACCTTGGTGGAGACCGTGATGGTCATGTTCTCTGCGCTGCTGTACTGGCTGCTGACACCATAGAAAGTCCCCGGACCATCCTGGATCGTGCTGTTCAGATCCGCCTGGAGAGATGAGAACAGGAAGAAGGTCCCATTAGATGCCATCACACCCAGCTCTTGATGGGGACAGGGGACACTGGCTTATGGAGCTGCTCAGGATGCTCCCGCTCCACCAGCAGGGTGCCCAACCTGTAATGAGCCCGTGGCTCAAGGACAACCCTCTCCATCCTCCCCCTCCCAGCATCATACCCAAAATTTGACAAGGAAGAAGGAGTTCTGGGGTCCACGCTCATAGAGCTCCTTCAGGCCACCTTTCTTCTCGGGGAATTTGTCATAGATTTGGCGGATGTCCACGGCCTCCAGCAGTGGATCACTGTACGAGGGGTTTGTCTGGCCAATGTGCACGAAGAGGTGTTTGCTGTACTGTAAGGACCGGAGTGGGAAAATAAAAATGAGAGGTCAGATGAAAGCAAGATGACACTAAGCACAGGGATGGGTGCTATCCGACCTGGGTGGTGGGGACATGGAGGGTACTGTTACCGTTTCGGTGTCCCGCGGCACTTCCATGAAGGCGGAGTACTCGAGGAGCCGGAGCTTGGTGGAGGCGATGGTGCGGTCCTGCCAGACAGGCACGGCCGAGGCGGCTGGCGGGAGCGGAGCCAAAGGCTCATAACCTGGGGAGGGCACAGGGTGTAGAGGGGCAGCTGTGAACTGGGGCGCGCCCTTCCCCCCCCCGCACCACCATGGCGCTGCTGTCCTTGCCACATCCCCCACCCTCCCATACCTCCCAGCACGGGGGTATTCCCACAGGGTGGCCAAAACATGGGATGTGCCAGTCCCACTCCTGGGTGGAAAGGGACAGGAGGGACACAGCCGTGAGCATTGGGGTCCTGCTTACCACGGGCCTTCTGGCTGGGTATAAACCCAGGTTTTTCCCCCCAGCAGGGCTGGAGAGGGGACCGCAGGTGGGTGGCACTGCGGGTAGGAGGGTGGCACAGGACAGGTGACAAATAGGATGTAGCAGAGGTGCAGGGTCCCCTGCAAGGGAGCAAGGACAGCACTTACTGGCTAGTGATGGAGGCATGGGTGGCTGGATGGGGTAAGCTGGTTGTGCAAATGGTTTAATGCTGGAAAACAAAGAGCATCGTTAGGTTAATGAAGCCCACGTTGCCCCAGCCCCTTGCCAAGGGGGGTCCTGCCCAGCACAGTGGAGGGGTCTCGTACTTACTCCTGAGAGGGTCCAGGCTGTCCTGGGATAGGCCCACTCCAAAACTGGGGGAACAGCACAAGGAAGAGTTAGCGGCTTCTGACTCCCCCTGCTCCGAAATTCCCCTCCCCACCTGCTGCAACCGCAGGGAGCCCCCAAAGCCCCCTTTGCATTGCCACCATGACCAAGGGGCCATCGAACATTCCCCCCCCGCCATCCCCTGTGCAGCTCGTGCATGGGGATCCATGTCCGTCCCCGTCCCCCCCCCGAGTGTCCCCATACGGGGGGCACAGGGCTGTCCTCACCCTGGGGGCAGCAGAGAAGACGGCCTGAGGAAGAGGAGGGGGGGGGCTGAGCTTGTTCTGCAGGACGCTGGCTGACACGATCTGTGCAGAGGACATGGAAGCCATGCTCTGCAGAGCCTTGTCCTTCGAGACCTGGTCCTGGGGGAGGACAGGGGGACAAGAGGGAGATGGAGGTTACACAGGCAGACTGAGACCCCCCCAATCTGAGTGCACCTGGCAGGTTTTAAAAAGCACGGAGCTGGTCGTGCAGCCTGGCCAAGGGACCAGGGCAGGTGGACGCACCCCCTGCTCCCCAAAGGCACCCATGTTAATTAATGCTTTAAGCTTGCAAATGTCCCCTGGGCAGGAGCTGTGGGGTCTGAAAAGCATCCCCGCTCCCCTGGGAATGCAAAGGGTGTAGCCCCTCTGCAGGAGGAGGCAAAAGGCAATGGGAACAAAAGGCATCACACACTCAAGCTCAACTTACCAAGTTCATGGCCTGTTAGCAAAAGAAAGGAGGAAAAAAAAAAAAGGTTAGAGCATCATAGCAGCCTGCGGGCACACCCCCCCTTCCCCCCCCCCCCGAGTTGTGTATCCCCCACCCTGGCTCATCACCACAGCCTCATTTGGGGAGTGAACCCTCAACCCAGCTGGTCACCAGGGGATGCACATGGTGGGCACCGATGCCTGGGCTTAATCCCACCAGGAATGGGATGCCAAAGCCCCCCAGTATTTTAGGGGGTCGCTGTAGCGAGCCAGGCCTGTGCCTTTGTTGGCTTTTTAATAACCTTTACAATCTTTAATATCCTTTACAACCTCTTCAGCAGCCCCCAACACTTGCAACCAGGGCACAGAGAGGAAGAGCTGCCTGGCTCCTGCCCTGCCCAGCAAAGGGCACCTGCACCTGGCTCCCTGGGATGCTGGCACCAGCTCCCCTATAGGCACCACAAGGAAGATGCTGGGCACAATCCCCCTATGCCATGTGTGCATTTATATAGGAGACCAATTATTTTTCCTTTTCGCTTTTGCTCTGGAGGTTGCAGCACTGCTGGGCAGGAGTGGGGGGCTCCAAGTTCTTGCCCGGGGCTGGGCTGCTTCTCCAGCTGCACTGCCAGGACATGTGCATGCTGGTCCCACCGCACACCCTCTGTTTTCCCTCTGAACCTTCCTCAAGGATCAATCGCTTCGTTTATTTTCACCTGGGGCAAGGCAGGAGTGTAAGCATGCAGCCACATGCTGGGCAGCACTAACACACACATGGCTGCAGCTTAAAAATATATATATTGCTCACAGAAGGGAGTTTCCATCCAACAAGACAAGCGCTGGGTGAGGGCAGAGGGCTGCCTGCACTGGGCTTTGCCTCCAAGTATGGCTGGGAAGCCACGTTTTGCATCCACAGTGTATTGGTTAGGGGGACCTCTGCCCCAGCTGTTCCCTGCTGGATTTCTGCAGGCAGCGTGGCCAGGGATGGAGAATGCATCCACGGACACCAGCCTCCATCCCTGGACCTCCCAGGGTCACTCCTGCCTCTGACTCCCCCTTGCCCTGTGCTGGGCAGCAAGGAAATCCTATTTTATTTTATTTTATTTTATTTTTTTGTGCAAAGGCTTCTGCTGTTGCTGACCCTGCTGCCCCTTCTCTCCCTGGTTCCTCCTCTTGGGGTTGGGAGCTGGGTTTAAGATGTACAAGCCCAAAGGAGCCTCCCAAAATAGTTCCGGGTGCCCTCTCCTGGCTTCTCCCAGCAAACCAAACCCACCGGCATGTGGGAGCCCTCCTGGCACCCCACTCATGGGGCTCTGCTGAAGGCCTTTGGAGGAGGCTTGGTGGGCTCCTGGGCAGCATGAGCCAGAGCTCGTTAAAGCTTTGGGGACCAAAATGCCAGTGCCAGCTATGATGGTGGCCCCTGCTGCCAGCAGCCTCAGTGCTGCAGACTTGGACACAGCACCCAGGACAGGGCGACAGGGACACGGGGAGCTGGTGATGCTTTTAGGACCTTGAGGTCACGGCAGGGGGCTGAAAGGCTTTCTGGGCTCCCACACCCTTGGCAAGGCAGCAGCTTCCCCCTGGGTCCTGCCCAAGGAGATGCTCCCTGGTGTGACGGTGCAGGGATTAACCCAGGAGCATCCCTGGCTGCGCACCCCAGCCTGAAGCTGGCTGTCCCCAACAGGCTGTCGTGCAGTGGGGACCGCTCTGTCCCCCACCTTGCACCATGTGGGTCCAACCTGAGCAGGGCTTGGTCCTTCGGCGATGCCCCCAGTCCTGCCCATGCCCGCCCCCGTCATCATCCTCCCAGCCATCACCACGAAGCTCGGTGGGAACGGTTATGGAAGGGTTAGTTGGGCTCCAGTTAGGAGGAAGGAAGGAAAGAAAAGCCAATCAGAGAAGAGAGGATGATCCAGTTTTTCCTCACTCGGCTCCCTTGGCCCCTGGAATGATGGGCTGCCCCGGGACTGCCGTGCCCCCTCCCTGGCAGCATGGCCCCATCCAGACCTGCTGCCACCCACATCCCTGAGGTGCCACCTGGGCCATACCTGGACCCTGGTGCAGCACAAGCCGCCACGCTGTCAACCTGTACGGACCCCCAGCACTCCCCTGCTTCTGCCCACATCCCACTGGCACCTGTCATGAGAGGGGCCAGGTCTCGGCTGGGGTGGGGCGAAGCCCTTTGCATCCCTTCCTTGAACCTCACTTTGCCTTGCTGGCTGCTCTGGGGGTTCTTTCCCCTCCTGGGAGAACCCCTGATGGCCCAAAAGAGGGGGCAGGCCTCATGCATCACCAAAGAAGGGTTTAAACCCCCACTTACCCAGGGCAGAGTCCTTGCCTGGGTGAAAGGAGGGGATTTGGCACCCAAATTCACCCTCCTGGGGGAGAGGGAAGGGCTCTGGTGTCCCCACCCAGCCTTTGAGCTGGAGCACCCCTTGCACTTCTCTCTGGGCATCCCACTACAATGCCACTAAAAACCATCCAGTCCCAGGAGCCGAGGGAGAGGGAAGAAAAAAAAAAACCACCAAAAAAGAGATATAAAAGAAAGCAAGCAGCACACCGCAGAGTTGAGTGTGTTAGTTGTCAGCGGGCAGAGGGGCCAGGTGGGACAGGAGGGACGCGTACCTTCAGCTTGGACTGAATCTCACGAGATTTCCGTCGGGCAAGAACCTGCAAGTGGCTAGAGACCTGCAGAGAGAGAGCAGAAGGAGAGGGGGAACAGCAGAGCCGTCAACCAGAGGAAAGGAGGAGGAAGAAGAGGGGCTGCCCATGCTCACAGAGACACCGCCGCGGACACCTGGGCAAGGGCGCCAACGTACCTTGATGCCAACCTGGTACTCCCGCACCTTCTTCCGAGCTAGAACCTGTATGTGGCTGGACACCTAGCGCCCGCCACGCCATTCGGAAAGGAAAATACAGAGAGCGTGAAGATATATTCCCCCCACAAGGTAGGATGTTGTCCCCGGGGAAGGGAGCGTGGAGAAAGGGGGGAGCGCGCGGGGCTGCCGGGGTGATGCTCCTGCAGATGCTGAGGGTCTTGCTCCTGCTGCAAGCTGGAGGGAGGAAAATTGGGGGGGACCCTGGCGCTGTGCTGATTGATGCTGGTTTGTGCCCTCTTGTTGGGGTGAAGCTCCTCGGGGTGAAGCTGCTGCAGTTGGGGGGGGAGGGGTGTCCATGTTTACCAGCTCTTGGGGCTTCCCAGACAGACAGACCCTCCCCCAAACCTGCGAGTGCAATGAGCCGCTGCTTGCACACAGTGCTGAGGATACAGCCCAGCTGGTTTGGGGTGCCCCAGGGTTACCCCAGGTGGGGCTGCAGCAGGACTGCCGGTCCCAAGGGAGATCCAGGAGGGACTGGCTCATTCCCCCAGGCCTCCTGCTGATTTTGCACGTGGGAAAGGTGAGAAGACAGTTGCTTTTTTTTTTTTTTTATCCAGACCCCTATAAGAGCAGGATCCAAAGAAAAGGGGCTGATGTACAGGCAGGAAAGGAGCAGCATAGCTGGGGTGCCTGCCCTGAGCCCCAGGCAGGGTGGGGGTCCCTGCACCCACCAGGCACCAGGGCTGATTTTGGCAAGATCGTTCTCCCACCAGCACCAGGCTGTCCGAGAAGGGACACCAGGCTGTCCAGGACATGACTGCACAGAAGGGACAATGCCACATGCGTGCTCCCCTGTGCCTTTTCTGAGTCCACCCCCAGAGCATCACTTTTGCCCAGCACCACATCCTTCCTGCCATGGAGGGGGGTTCCAGGCGGTCCAGTTAAGGCTTTAAGCCAGAAATAAAACCAGCTCAGCGCTGGTCTGAACACAAGGATGGTGGCCAGACTCTGGTCCCTCTCCCTCCAGCATCAGTCCTGGAGAGATGTGCCCCTAGTGCCTGGGGACCAGCGTCCCTACCTTGAGGGGACTCGTGGCATGGGGCAGTCCCAACATAAGTGTCCCCCTGAGGTGGGAGATGCACCTGCTTCCCAGGATCCTGGGCCACTGGCTCTGCCAGGACAGGCAGCACCATGGAGGGGAGGGAAGAGCCACCAGATGCGTGACAAATGGACATGTCCCATTGAGGGCTGCAGCAGTCCAGTCCTCAGACAGATTTGGTCTCTGGCACGAGGGTGCAGCGAGGGTTCGCAGCTGGGCTGGATGTGACCCTGCCCATACACTGTGCAGGCAAAGGAAGACCACTCTGTGCTCCCTGCCCTGCCAGCATCCCTGAGTGCATGCTGCCTGCCCCAGCATCCGACCTTGCAGGGCAGGACGAGGACTCTGTGGTACCTCCCTGGGACCAGTGCTGCAGACCACACAGCCTGTCCCCAGCTGGGATGGGGACGGCTTGCTCTCAGCCCAGGGGCTTTGGGGGTGCCTTCACCGTGGTGTCTGGCACAAGCAGCATAAAGCCTGGCAAGGGGCAAAGGTGGAAATGGTCTCCAGATCCAGGTGGAGCAGCAAAGCAAGATGCCGACAGACACACACGCTGCTTGGATGGCTACTGCCACTCGTCGGGTGACCCCAGCCAGCACACTGCCAGGCAGGGGTGGCTGGGTGCTGCCTTCCCCCCTGCCCCAAATTTCAGGGCATCCCCCGATCAGGCTGGGACAGACCAGCCCAAGGGTGTTTGTGCTCACAGATGAAGCTCCTCCCAGAGGATGAGGGTCCTGCTGGCAGCAACAGTGGCCTCAGGAGGGGACGCAGAGGACAGGTGATGTAGCCAGACACCCACTCCCCCCCGCCCCGGCTTACCTTGCACCCCCCTCCTGCCCCCCCAAGCCCTCCCAAGAGAAAAAGCAGAGCGATGGCCTCACCTGCTTCCTTGTCCGTGTCTTCCCTGTCCGCAGCTTGATGTACCGGGCTATCAGTTCATTACGACCTGCCAGCAGAGCCAAGGGGTCAGCCCCGGGGAAACAGGAGGGCCAGGGGCATCAGCCCCAAAATGCGCCTCCAGCTCCTACCCTGTCCTGCCCAGCCCAGCCTGATGATGCTGGTCCTTAACGAGGCTGGTCCTTAATGAGGGTGGTCCTTAATGAGGGAGGCACCGCCAGGAGATGGCGCTGCCATGACAGCTGTCTGGCCTGAGGGGACATCGGGGTGGCCTGAGGGGACACGGGGGTGGCCAGCCCCCCGCCAGACCAGCAGGACCCACTTTGTGGCCCCCACCCCACCGTATTTGGCAGCCCCCAGACACAGGGGCCTCGGAGGGGGGTGACAGCAACCAGGGACTCCTGCCACAGCAGTGTCTCCAAACACGGGCAACCATGGACCCCCCAAAAAAGCCATCCCAGCTGGAGCACCCCTGGGGGAGCCGATCAAGCTGCTCCCCACAGCCCTTCCCACAGGGGTCCTGGGGTGCCCCCCCGGCATGCCGCTTCCCATTTGCAAGCTGTGCTGGCCTTTCCACCAGTATTTCCTAACGTCCTGGGTCTAATTCAAAGCAGAAGTTGCTTTTGCGCCACATTTTAGGGGCCAGCTGTGGCCAATCTACGTTCAAACGTCAGAGCAGCTGGGAGCTTTCTTCTCCCGGCCCCGGCCCCCCCGCTGCCGCGCCCCCCGCACACGGGGGCGGCCAGGCACGCCAGATTTATTTTAATGGACCAGATGGTCGCGGTTGGAACTTGTCGAAATGCCCTTGGAGTGGGTTTCAGCTTTAAAAAAAAAAAAAAATCTTTAAAAAAAAAATATCCCCCCCTCCTTCCACCCCAGCCGGCCCCCTCCCAGCCTCGGAGCAACTGGGCGCTCCTGGCGGGGGGGACACATGGGGACAGACAGGGCCAGGTGCCACATGGGGACGGCTGCGCCTTGGGGTGCCCATGCCAGGCAGGAGCTGGTCAGTGGGCGGCCACGGCCGCCATGGCTCCCTGCACCCCTGGAAATGGGGACACCCCTTGCATGGCCAGTGTGGCACCCCAGTGCCACCCCAAAGCACTGAGCGTGGCTCCCATCCCTCCTGCCATCCCCAGCCTGCGCTGGCTCCTTAGCCTTATTAAAACCTAATGAGGGCCAGGTCATCAAGGGTGTTCTTTAAGCCCAGGTGAGATGATGCCCACAACAGGGTACTGCCAAGGGGTGCGGGCAGACGGGACCCCAGTGCCAAGCCCTGGCTTGGGGGTGCGCCTTCACCAAGTGCCGCAGCATTGCTCTTCGCACACCTGCTCCTAAGTCCCATCCTCTCCCTCCCTATCCCCAGTCCTTGGGAAATAAATATGGGAAATAAATGCGGGTGCCTTCATGCACCCCGGTGGGGCAGTGCCAGCCCAGCAACCAGTGCCCAGCACTGAGCAACTCCTGCACCCATCCTGCCTTGCCCCATGTCCCAGCCCCCACCCCAGGCTGCACCCTCGCACCCTTCCTGCAGCCATCTCAGTGCCCGTGCGCCCCATCCCTGTCCCCCATGATTCACCCAGGACCGTGCCATTCCCTCTGAGAGGGCATGTCCTCCTCCAAATTACCACATTCCCCAAATTCCTCTCCCCTGACACCACCACGTGAACCAGTTGGACAGGCTGGGTTAAAAATAACCCGACGGGCAGCAAGGGAGAGCAGGGGCCAGCGTGCCCGGCCCGGCCCCCCGGCTCCCACCTGCTCCCAGGGCATGCACCCCTTGCCCAGCCCCTTTGTTGCCCCTGCACTGCTGGCATCAGCAGGGCATGGGCTGGCGTCGGCATGGGCATCCCATGGGACCCCCCCCCCAAAAAAAGATGGGTGGTGGAGAGCAATGGCACTGGCACACCTTTATGTCAGATGCCAGCATCGCCTGTGCCGCCGGTGGTCCTAGGGGTCCCAGCAGGCTCGGCACCTCCGGCTGGGGGTCCCGGAGATCCGGTGGGGAGATACTGGAGGGGTGGGGGGAGATGAAAGGCAGACAGCGGGGGCCGCTGCCTCTTTAAGCAGCTACCAGATGTCTCCGAAAGGCTGGAAAAACCGGTCCGGGTTCGGCGTGCTGTGCACAAGGCCACGCTCCCGGCGGCACTTCAGCTATTCCAGGAGAAATCCAAAAAATGCACCCGTTTGGGAAGCTCTGTGCTCCCACCCGGCCACCAGCCCTGACACCCCAGGTTAGGGGCTTCGGCAAGCAGAGTGGCACAGAGAGCTGGCATGGGGACCCCAGCAAGCAGAGTGGCACAAGGAGCTGGTGTGGGGAAGGGGACAGTGGCATGGTGCTCACTGCAAAGCCTCATCCCCTTTGCACCTCTCTGCCAGCAGTGGGTGAGCCATTGCCGATGACGGCAGTATCCCAGGAGGGTGTATTTTGGAGGCTGGGGATGGAGGTGCTGGCCCTGGTCCCTTTGTCACTGCAAGGTGACAGTAACATGGCAACTCATCCCTGGCTCTGAGGTCACTGACCCTGGAGGTCACATCAAGGGAGGTGGAGGGGATGAGGGACCAGCCCCTACCCCGGCAGGAAGTAGCACCAGTACCACCCCCTGCCTGCATCGCCAGTACCACCCCCTGCCTGCATCGCCCATCCTCTTCCTCCCTGTTGCAGAGAGCCACCAAGACAGAGGGAGACACCAGAAACTAGGCTGAGACCACCCCAAACTCATGGCACCAGTGCGCCCAACCAGCCCCACTGCTGCCAACGAAGTCACCAAAAGCTGAGCCAGGTGCCAGTGGCTCAGGGTGGGTGGGTGGCCTTCGCCACTGGGTGCTCCCCACCACCAGTTGGGGAAGGTTTGGGGAGCGATGCAGAGGCACACAGGAGCAGGAGGGCTGGTGCTGGCCCCACAGTCCTGCACCCGCTCCCTGCCTGCACCTGCTCCCTGCCTGACGGCTTCACCAAACCAGTCAGTCCAGCAGGGCGGAGAGAGGGAGGGAGCAGGAGGGAGAGCCAATGCAGAGGGAGGGGACATGGGTCACAGCCATCTCCCTGGTCCATCTCCACGATGCACCCGGAGAAGCTGCTTTCAGGGTTGGGGGCTGCTTGAGGGCAATGCCCCAGTGTGGGTTTGGGGCAGGAGGTTTTTCTTCACCCCCAGCTGCCCCATCCTGGCTGGCAGTGCAGCGCTCTGCCCGTCGCCTCCATCCAGCCCCCATCACTCACCGTACATCTTGCCCTCATCTGAGAGGATGATTTTCCGCCGGCCGCAGGGGGGGTAGATCGCCAGTGCCTCCTGGAAGCTCTGCTCAATGTCCGGACTCCACACACCCTCGGCATCATTGTCCAGACTCTTGTCCATGCCGTCCTGGCCATCTTCCCGCCCCTCCCCGGGGCTGCCGCTGGTGTTCCAGCTGTTGGACGCTATGGTGCTGGCTGCTCTGGGCTCCAACCCCGAGCCCCCACGGACACACGACAACCTGCCGGGACACAGGGGACACCCGTTAGACCAGGAGACCCTTGCTGGGGTATGGGGCTGCAGTGACAGGATGGTCCCAGGTCTGCCCCTGGCGCTGGCCCTGTCTCCACTTGCACCCGGAGCTGGGAGCAGAATCCTGGCGTGGAGCATCAGAGACACAAACAGGCTTTCCTTGGGGGCAGAGCCATGATTTCCAGGAGTACTCCCAAATGCCAGCCACGACAAGTAACCACCCAGGGCCCACCCAAATAAAGTTTGGGAAGAAAACAGACCGGATGCTGCATCATCCATATGAGGAGCTCAGGCACAGAGTACCCACAGGTGACACCTCGGGATGGGGCAGCAGCCCTGCAGTCTGCGAGCCCGGACCCTGCACCAGCACCCACTGCCATCCAGCTGCCTCCTCAGGCAAACCGGCCCCAAAATCACCCCCGGCCCCAAAAATCCCCAGTCCACCTCGCCTGGCAAAGGCAGAGCCGGGATTTGAAGGGAGATGCTGGGCGGCTCCAAGCCAGACCCCGCTAATGGGAACCAGGTGGCCAGAGCCCTCCGGCAGCCCTACCCCTGGCACCGGGAGAGGCCCCCTGCCCTGAGGATGCTCGCCCAGGGCCCTGGGCACTCCCTGGCTGGCTGGCAATGCTGGGGAGCCTTCAACCCTCCTCCTCCTCTTCCCTTTGCCCGGCTCCCAGCATAGTGTTTTGCAATAACATGTTTGGCGGCAGCTGCCTGCGGTGGGAGCGGAGAGGTGTCTCCTGCGCCGCCGCGCTTCCCGGACGGGCTGGGAGTGTACAAAGGTCTCCGGCGCAGACATCTCCTTTTAAAGGAACTGCAGCAGCCTCTGGCTCAAGCGTGCTGCAAGGCCTTTTTTTTTTTTTTCCTTTTATAAAAAAAGAAACTTCCCCCCCCCATCTCTCTCTCCCTCGCCGTGATGTGATGTCAGCCCCTCCGATCCCCGCCGCCCGCCCCTGCCCGCCGTCCCCCCCGCCTGCCGCTCCCCCTCTTGCCGAGCACTGTGGCCAAATAAGGAGAACTGGATTGTAGGATCGAGCCAGCCGGCCAAGGGAGGGATGGCGGCAGTGGTGCTGGACAGGCCTGCGGCACCCCGAGTCCTGCAGCACCCCAAGTCCCACAACACCCCAAGTCCCATGGCATCCTGGTTGTGCCCGCCGCCAGGGTGCCCTTCAGGGCAGCCCCTGGGAGGGATGCATTGTCTAAACCAAGCACGATATTGGGGATGGCAGGGCGGGAGGACACCACGACAAGGCACTGGGCAGGGACGGCAAGGGTGGCATGTAGGGACAGCCCTGGCAGGACCCCCCACTCCGCCTCCTGCAGCCCAGCGAGTGCAGCAGGGCTCCATCCCAATGTGGCACCTACAATGGGGTGTGCAGCTGCCTCGGATGGGTGCTGAGCCCTGGCTGCACCATGGCAGCCCAAGACCCCCCAGCAGACCAGGACCCTCCAGACATGGGGGAACCAGAGACCCCCCAGCTGCACCACAGCAGCCCGAGACCCCGCAGCCCCCAGACCCCACAGTCCTGCAGTGACCCCAGAGACCACAGTGGCCTGGGGCCCCATGGCAGCCCCAGACCCACCAGCTGCACTGTGGCAGCCCAGGAGGCCCCATCCTCGAGACCCTGCAGTGGCCTGGGACCCCATAGCCCTGTGACAGCCCAGGACCCAACAGCATCCCAGGACGCCACAGGGCTGCCGTCAGCTCACCCCGAGAGGGGAAAGCCCCAAGAGCTGATGCAGGGGGGTGGCTTTGCAGGGACCCACCAGATCCCCTGCCCTCCCCGACTGACAGGTGCTTTTGGGACCAAGCACGAAGCTGTAGGGCCAAAGGCAAAGCTATAGGGCCAAGCGCGAAGTTGTAGGGCTGAGAGCAAATCTATAGGGCTGGCTGCAGCACTGCAGGCAGGATCCTGGAACCAGCAGCATGACCAGTGCCCTGGGTCACCATCCTCATGCCGGGCACTGCATGCACAGGCAGGGTGCCGGCTGCCCACAAACCCTACCTGTGGCACACGTCTCACCCCCTCCCCAGGAACCCCCCAGTCCTGCCCAACACCCCCAGCCCCCTCCCATCCCACTGCCCCCCCCGGCAGGGAAACCCCAGCCCAGCCTTTTCGGGGAAGCTGGGAGAGGAGGGAGGGTGATGCCGGGGCCCTGGCCAAGGTGCGAGGAAGCAGCTCCTCCTCCACCAAACCTGCTTTTGGCCAGGCCAAGACATTGAATTTCCTGGAGGGAGGGTGCAAGGCATCACATTGACGCAAGGCACAGCTGAGCACCGCGCTCCACCCAGCCCTTACAAAACACCAACAACAGGAGCAATTAGGAAACCGGCACGGCTGGACGGCCTGCGGAGGGACCGCTGGCCAGACCTGCTCCAGGCAGGGAGGGGACTGGACCTGCCGGAAAACATGTCACCAGCTCCTGCCTCCTGGCTACTCCTGGGGACCAGGGGAAGAAGCCCCCTCCCACAGCACAGGCATCTCTGCGGGGCTTGGGGAACCCCAGAACCACCAGTCCACGGTGGGAATGCTCGCCCTCCATGAGCATGGATGCTCGCTGGCACCCATGCCGGGAGGGAGCCCCCGCACCCAGCTCTCTTGCTCCTCTAGAACCCTGCCTTTGCGGGGTGCCAGGCACCAGCCCGAGGCTTTAGAGGGTGCTGGAGGAAGGCTGCACCCATGCGAGGTCCCCAGCGGGTGTGGGACGGGTGCCCACAGCGGGCAGGGGAGGATGCTGCCGGGGCTGCCCTTATCTCCCTGCGAGGCCAAGGCTGTGCCAGGAGATGGGGATGGCATTCCCACAGGCTCACAGAGCTCGGCCCCGGCACCATGTGCAGGGGGCACGAGGGAGACCCGCAGCTTGTGTAGGCAGCAGGGCTGCAAGCGGCTGCCCAGTCGGTGAGAGCTGCTTGGGGCTGGAGAGCCTGGAAAAGCAACAAGAAGCCTCTTTAAACCCTGCAAAAGCAAACAGGAGGGTTGCAAGGAGGGAGGGGTGGTCAGGAGATGGGTGTTTTCTGGTGGATGGCGGAAAGGAAATATTTTGGAGGCAGCAGCTGTGGTCAGAGCAGTGCGGTAGGCATCCCGCTGGGGCTGGGCGCAGGTGCCAAGGTCAGGAGCAGGATGCTGCTGGGACCAGCACAACCAGTCACGACAGGGCTAGGGGCATGCAGGGCGGTACAGGGGAGAGGCCTTGGGGCTTGGAGCACAGGGACGTCACTGCTCAGAGCTGAGGGCTGTTGGGCCATGATGTGGGCAGAGGTGCCCATCGCCACCGCGAAGCCCCAGGGCAGGGGACGGCACCCTCTCCCCATCTCTGTCCCATGCCGCCCACCCATGCCCCACTGCCCACCCAGCCAAGCACCCCACCACGCCACCCAGTCCTGCCTTGGCCCGCGTCACAGCACAGGGACCAATTCCTCTCACCATGCTCCTTGGTAACCCCAGCCACCCCTGCCTTCCCAGCTGGTCTCATGGCCAGTGGCGGTGTCACCCCTCCCTGGGCACAGCCCCCAGGCTTGCTGCTCTCTCGCCCTGTGCAAACTGGGGGTGGGGTGGAGTGGCTATTGCCACAGCATCCCCCCAAAGCACTGGGGATGCAGGGCACAGCCATCAGCATCTGCTGCATGAGGGGGTCTGCAGCACAGCATGTCCCTAGCTGACACCATCCATCGGGACAAGGCATGGGGCAGAGTGGCCCCAAGGTCCCTTCCTTATTGGGGGCTCCCCCGACCCATGGCGAGGCAGCACCAGGACCCCACGGGACGATTCCCCGCGGTGCTGGGGACAGTGAGGGGGCCCAGCAGACCCTGCAAGGGGTGGGCTGTCCGGCTGCATCCCAACTCCATCCCGCCTTCCCATGCGGGTAGCCTGGGGCGATCCAGCCCTCCTCCCTCTCCCCCTGCACCCAGACCCCATGGCAAAAGGATAAAAGTTCACCAACAAGCCCAGGCAGGCACGGCACAGCGCGGTGCTCAGCCTTGCACCAGCACTGGCACAGGCAAAGCGTCGCAGCCCGCACCAGTCCTGGTGGGGGGATGCATGAGGCCACCGTCACCCCCTCCCCATCACCGTGACTGGTGGCACCCGCTCCCGGAGGGCAACGGGGGAAAGGAGCCCCCATCCCCCCTGGTGCTGAGCGTGCAGGCCCCTGCCAGGGCTGGCTCAGGAGAGGGGCCAGGAAGCTGCCCTGGCCCCGTTGCGCTGAGGTCCCCAGGGACAGCTCTCCTGCAGGGATGCCGAGACAGGCTGCTCCATCATGCAGCAGGCTCTGCAAGACCCCAGATGAGCAAACACCAAAGCCGAGGCTCCCAGGCACCCCAGCTCCTCCCCACACCCCCCGGCACATTGGGGCTCGGTGAGAACGCGGTTGGAAGTCCGACAGCCAGCATCAATTTGTAGGCAGGCAGAGGCCTTCGTTAATGTGCTCCTCGTTTTGGGCAGGGGTCATTAACGTGCTCCTTGTTTCGGGCAGGGGAGCGCTGGCCAGGGACGGTGTCCCTGCTGCCACCTCTGCCCACCCTGTAACATGGCTGGAACAGGGCCGGGAGAAACGCTGCCAGCACCGTCAACATAGCCACCAGCTCTGGAGAGCCCTTCAAAGCAAACCCGAAAGCCTTGGGGCTCCCAGGGACCCCAGCAAGGCCACAACCTGCCAGGGCAGATGCAGCCCTGTCTGCTGCCAATCCCAGCACCGTGCACAGAGCCCGGACGCTCTTGGCTTGGCCGAGCACAACCCTACAGAACTTTTCTTGCAATAGCCAAGTGCTTTTTGCAGGAACCCCACATCCCTGGCAGCTCACTCAGGGACTCTTCGGGAACAGCCTGCCCCATGTCGTGCCCCAGACTCTGCCCCGATCCTTCAAGGGACACCATCCTGGTTGGCACGTGGCCGTCCCAGGGACAACCAGCACCCATCGAGGCGGGCGGCAGCAGCCAAGTGAGACCCAGCTCAGCAAGGAGGGCGGTGGAAGGAGGTTTGTTTACATTGTGCTCCTCTTCCAAACAGCTCTCAGGTTTTCGTGAGGGATTCCCTGGCTCAGGAAGGGAAGGGCGGCCACCCTGCTCCCTCCCACCCAGGTCTGCACCTCCCTGCTGAGGAGGACCGACTACCTTCTCCCCAAAGGGACCCCTGGCACGGGCTGGGGACCTGGGCGGTGGCAGAGTCCCCCGTGCACCAGGCCAGCTCCCCATGAGACAGCCCGACTGATTTCCTCCCCTGTATCGTTTCCTGTCCCTTCCGGCTTGGCGGGCGGCTCAGGAAGCAATCGGAGCAGGGAAACCGCAGGAGGCCACGTGGCAGCATCCCACCAGGGTCCATGGTGCTGCCAGGGCTACCTCAGGCACGTGCACCCTGCTCCAGCCAGACCCCCGCAGCCAAAGGATCCCCCCAGCTCCCAGCAAAGTCCCAAGCCCTCACCTGGCAGGGATGCAGCTGGTTCTCACCCAGCGGCATGATGCCGAGGGATGCTCAGCCCCCCCATCCCGAAGGGCCATGGGCGAACGAGACGGGAACTTGAGTGATTTGCCCAGAGAAAATTTGGGCAGGGAGGAGGGAGGGGATTGAGCAAACCCGCTGAGCCCCACCGACAGCCCCGCTCGCCAAGATCCTCCCTCTTAACGGCAGAACCATGGGCGTGCAAACCAACCCCTTCATCTCCTCCTCTTCCTCCGGCCCCAGCAGGGTGGCAGAGCTGGGTTTCGACTGCTGGAGGACCTGAGCTGGTTTTGCTCAAGCCTCCAGGCCCAAGACCCGAGGGTAGGGGACAGACGAACACCGCAACCTAGCTTCCCTCCCTGGCCCAATTACGGCCGCCCTGCCCAGCCAGGACAGGGCGTTTCACCCAGCAGCACATAAATAGAAAGCTTCTGCAGCATTAATTGCTCTCTGCGTTATGAAATGAGCTGGATAGAAACAACAGGGTTGGAGTCGCCTGCTGGGGACAGGCCACTGCCATGGCTGTCCTGTGACACCCCCAGCACTGGTGGCCTATGGCATGGCCAGTGCCGGGCATGGAACCCACTGGGGACTGTTGAATTGGCTTTGCTCCTGTGCCAAAATACGCTCATCCTGGGATATCTTCTACTGAACATCCCCTGCAGATGAACTCCAGGCAGCCACTGTGTCCCGAGTCACCTGGGCTTCCCAGCACTGCTTGTCCTAAGGGGAAGCCAAAGGTGCCTGGGGTCAGGGCAACCCCAGGGGAGCCCAAGGCCAAGCAGCCCCATGCCTGCAGTGGGATGGTGCCCCACCGCCTGGGTGGGCCAGGTGTCCCGGGTAACCTGCCAGCCCTCAGACCCGCTCCTGGGAGGAGAAATGCCTCCACAGAGGAGTTTCAGGTGCTGCTGACCCCATTTTATGCCATTGCAGCAGGGCCAGGGAAAACATCTCCCGGGGATGCCAGCTGCCAGGCGAGGAGGAGGAGGAGGAAGGCTGCAATGCATTTCACACCCGCCCCCGGCCACCTCCACCCCTGCGAAACCCAACCCTGCCCAGGGAGCAGCTGCACCCGCTGCCCGCACCGGACCCCGGGCCCAGCACCACCACTGTTTTTTCCAGGAGGAGAAACCCCATGGGGTGGGGGGATGCAAGAGCTGATCCACCCCCAGGCACCTGAGACACAAGGTGGTGGGGGGCTGTCAGGCATTACCATCCCAGCTGAGATGCGGAGATGTCCCTGCCTGCCAGAGGCTGGGGCAAAACGTGACATGGTAACATCTCTTGGCCACTGTCACCTCTGCAAGGAGGTATGTTTCCCTGCCCTCCTGCAATGAGTTCACAAAGCTCGGGGCAGCCACCAAGCTGACGTCCTGCATCTAATGCAGGAGCTGCATGAGCAGGTACACACTAGCCTGCACAAACTGCATTGGCAATCTATTCCCAGAAGGGATAATTCGGTTTAGCACCATTTTACTGCTTGCCATCACCCCAGACCGGCCTGGTGAGCAAACCCTCGTGCATGCCAGGAGCACTGGGTGCCCGTGGCAGAGCATCACCTTCTCCTGGCACCTCTCGTTGCTGCCCAAGCTGAGAGCTGGAAATGGGCACAGCGACTCCCGCAGATTGAAAAATTGCTCTGGAATCCTCGGGGAGGAAAGTTGCTAAAAATACACGAAGGCGGTATTCTTAGTAAAAGAAGGAGCTCCAGCAAGAAGCACGGCCCAAGAGTGCCAGAGAGCCTGGCACAGCACGTGAGCCCCGTGCCTGGCATGCTGATGCACAAACATCAGAGCCGGACCCCGACCCCCCGCTCTGTGATGCCACCCGGGTGAGGCTGTAAGCAGGGCACACCGGCCACCCCACATGAGAGCCAGAGCCCAAATGCATGCCATAGATGATCACAGGCACTGGCAAGCATCAAGCAAGCACCAAGCGAGCACGAAGCAAGCACCCTGCCTGACTTGTCCACCAAGCATGCGGGCAAGAAGCTGGGCAGGGAAAAAGTGGGGCCTTGCACCAGACCTTTGCTTCTGGACTACAAAGCGCCCAGATCTTTCTGCTAATAAAAACCCGACGCTTGTTTGGGTTGGGGGCTCGCGTGCCTGTGTGCGGGTGTGCTTCTTCCTAAACCCCAATTGCCTAAGCCGGGGGGGGGGGGGGGGGGGGGGGGGAAGGCAGGGGCTGCCTGCCTCTGGGGGAAGGGCGGGTGGTGAGGAGCTGGCATGGGAACTGCAGCCCATCCTCCACGCACGCCGCGCCGCTCCGCGTCTGTAAACTTTGAACATCTTCCGGAGAGAAGTTAGTGGCTATTGTGAACAGCTGGATCTAATTTTACGAGAAGCGAGGAGGAGACAGTCGTGGGGAAATAATAAGGCTTGGCGCTCCCAGGCGAGGATCCCCGAGCCCAGCCAGCACTCCTGCCTCCACCGCACCCCACCAGGGGGGAGCGCCGGCGAGACGGACATGGGGAAACTGAGGCACAGAGCGGCATGGGGCTCAACCACGTCCTGGGTAATGCAAAATGGGAGCCCAGGCGTCCAGGGCATTGTCCCTGCATGTGTCCCTGGACCCGTTGCCCCTCCAGCAGCCGGGGCATCAGTGGTAGCACAGGTCTTCCCCATGGTGGAAAGCTGGGCTGCTGATACAGGGCCACCTCCTTGACCCACAGCAGCATCTTCAGACCCGCGGACCCCCAGCACTCGCTCCTGATGCTCATGGCCACCATGGTGTGACACGTCTCTCTGGCTGGCCACTTCCCGCGAGGCTCTGCCCACCTCCTAAAATTAGCTCCAGCTCTACTGTCCCATCCCTGGCCATCCCCTGCAGCCAGGGGAGCTCTCCCAGCCCATGCTTCGGGTCCATATGGATTTCCCCAGCAGCAAGGGGGTAGGGGATAAACCAGCCTCCTCCACCACTCACATCTCGCTTGCCAGCCACGAGCCACCTGCAAGCAAGCACTTCCCAGCGTTATTTATTACAGGGTGAAGCACAGCCCTGAAGCACGCTGAAGTCACCTTCTGTGCCTCTGGCTCGTAAGAGGATGGCCGAGGATGAGCTTCAGGTTGGCTTTAGCTAACTGAGACCTGGCTCATCTCATGACACACCCAGTGCCCAGCTGGAAGGCGGCAGCGGTATGTGTGGTGGGCACACTGGGTTTCGTGCCACTGCTGTCTCATGGCATGTAACAGTGGATGCTGGGGACATCAGAGCATTGCATCCATTCGGGTCCAGGTGAGGGGACATGCTCTGGCAGGATGTGCGCCGGCAGGATGTGCGCCACCAGGATGGGACGCACTTTGTGCAATCAGACACGTGTGTTTCTCCAGACCCTTCGCCCACAGGATCCTGTCGGCTGTGCCAACACAAAGCCCTTCACAAATGCCATCCCCACAGGGCCACCAGCTACCACCACCAGGGATGAGAACACGGGGTTCATGGCCTGTCACCTCTGAAGGGCTCAGCCACGCATGCTCACCATGAAACCCTGCAACGAGCTGCGCGGGGAGCCTGAAACAGTGCCTGGCACCGTGTGACCACCATGGGCAGGCAAGCAGCCGTCCAGCACCACAAGGAGGTTTTGCCGGGGCCCCTCGCTCCCATTTCACAGGCGGGGAAAACCAAAGCACCAGGAGTTGTAGCAGCATGTCCAGACCCGCAGCAGGATCCGGCTGCATGTTATCACAGAGCGGGGGGGCCGCTCCTGCCGCGTGCCCACTGCAGGCTGGTGCGGGGCACGGCCCCACCGGCTCACCTCATCATTACCTTCCCTCCCTCCAAAAAAACATTTCATAAGCCGCCACGTGACGGTGGCAATAGCAAACGCCCACGCGCTTCAGGTGCCTGCTCCAACCGCAACATGCAGGTGCCAGGGCTCAGCCACTGCGGCCCCTGGCACGCTCCCGGCCCGGGCACTGACCCCAAATAACACCTCGGACATGTGGCTGAGAAGCTCAGAACATGGCCTGGCTGCCCGGCAAATCCCCTGGGGATGGGAGCTCCAAAACTCAAAGGTGTTTGGTTATATCCCATCGAGCAGCAGCGCCCAAGGTGGAACAAACACTATGGCAGCCCTGCCAGCCCCTTGCAATTGCCATCAAGGATTTAATAAGAGAGAGAAGCTCCTAGAGATGGGACATTTTTTAGACAGCATTCATCCTGTCCGTTGACAGACAGAGGGATCCCAAACCCACAAAGAGCCCCAGGATGGCTCTGGCCACACAAATCCCAGCAGCACCCTTGGTTAGGGCTTTGCAGCGTGTTCTCCTCCCTTCCCCTCCATCCCCTCCACTCCCATGGATGGGAGAAGAGGTACTAAGGCAGGAAAACACATTTTTTTCCCTGCAAACAGCCCAAAATTGCCCATTTCCCCCCTTTCCAGCCACTGCATGCCCACACCACTCCCACCGCCAAGCTCACCTGCCACTGGCCTCATGCTCACTGAGTGTTTCACGGGAGCTCTGCGGTTACTTGCTTTTTAATACATTAATTATAGCTGATTACCACTGCCACCCCCACCACCTCAGAGCCACAACCTGCTCACACACTGCCGGGAAAAGGCTCCTTCCTTTGGCACAGTGCTGGGGCCACCAGCACTCGCCTCCCAACCCGGTCAGTCGTGGCAAGATGGGGATTAAATGTCGATTAAAAGGAGATGTTGTTTCTGGTATCATGATAAATAGCAACCGTATGTCATGGGAAATGGATGCAAGTCCCTTTTATTGATGGACATGGAGGCTGGAGGGGGTTTTGCGTTGCAGGAGGGGGATGTTAGAGGTGGGATGGCTGCTGGAGGGTTCGTCTCTGCACCCCTTTGCCCCCCAAAATGCCCCAGTTGAAGCATCCCCTTGCTCCAAGCTGAGCCACTTATGCAAGGCAGCTGGAGCCCGCTGTGGAGCCCGCTGCTTTCTAAGGGTTATTTTTGTTAGAAAAGCCAGTGCAGTGCCAGCCATGCACCCGCCCCAGGGAGGGAGCTGGGTGCCCGAGGTCCCCTGGGGACGGGAACGTTCCCCCATGTCACCCAGCTGGGAGGGGGCAGCTGCTCTCCCCACACCCATCTGCAGCCCCTTCTGATGGGAATGCTGGCCCTGCAAACCCAAACAGGGCCAAATCCAGCACCTTCTCCCAATGGGACACTCATGGCCATCCTCCTCGGTGGGGAAGTGCCGGGGAGGCCACTCAGGCAGCACCACGGTGACCGTCACCTGCCCCACCAACGGGGTCCCAACCCTGCCCCCCCCCCCCCGCCCATTTCTCCCCCAGCTTCGCCATTGGGTGACCTTGGTGAGCCCTCACCCCCAGTCCGCTTTGGGGACCCTCCTCCTCCCATGTTGCAGTGAAATGACCCACCCCGAAAGCTCGGTGCAGGGAAGGGCTTTGGGGCCACGGAGGCCCCCAGGGCCAGTGGGTGTATGGGGGTGTCACCAGCTTGACAGACTCCCAATTCTCCACCCGTCATCATGAGCACCCAAAACTGGGGGGTAGGGAGGGGGTGGCAGCCCCGCTGGCAGGGCCCCCCAGGGCAGCCGGGCAGTGCCAAAGCCCTGACTCACGGCGCGCACGTACCCACACGGGGTAAAGCGATAGGAGGGGAGAGAGGACGCCGGAGCCCAAAATACCCCAGCGCGCCTGACACCGGAGATTATCGCTTCGCTGGTGGGACGGTCGCCTGGCCCGGCTCGCCCCGGCTCCCTGCAAAGCACCAAAAGCCCCCAAAACTTCTGCCCTCACCTTTTCCCCTGCCACCCTGTGCCAACCACCCAACAGTGATGGGGGGCTGCAGGGTGTCCGCGACCCCAGCAAGGCCTCTGGTACCATTTCCAGCTGCTTTCTCCCCAAAATAAGTTTTTTTTTTTCTCAGCCGGTACTGGCCAAACACATTGTATAGGGCCTGAGCAGTTTCAGGGGGTGGAGGCGAGCAGCACTGTGAGGGCTTGGCCTTATTTTCCTTCCAAGGGGGTTAGGGGGGAAAAAAAACCAACCACCCCAAACCCAAGGAGGGTGTAAAAATAAAATAATAATAATAATAAAGATGACACACTGCTGAAAATTATACATCTAATTGCTGCCTCGTTAGCAATGCGCCCCTATGACGAGGCACAAAGTGTTTAGCGTACAGTCAGCGTATGGTCATCCCCTACATGTGTGTGACACACATGTAACGTGACACACGTGTGGCCCTCACACCGCACCCGGGACCCCCCCCCCCCGCCCCCCGCGCCGTTTCCCGGGGGGCTTCGGCCGGGGAGCAGACGAGACGGTTTCTCGCTTTATATAACGCCTGGCGCCGTCGCCCTACACGCTCCCGACGTATGGACTATACCGTACACAAGGCCTCTTTGTAACCCCATAGCCTGCGCCCGCCGCGCACCCCGGGGATGCGCCGCAGCAGGGGGGACCCAGCGGAAGGGCCGGGGTGGGAGACTGGGGACCCGACGGGGGGGTTGGGGACACCTTGGGGACACCCTGGCTGTGCCCCCCCCGACACAAACACCGCATCGCGGGGGAGAGGCGGGGGAGCCCCGGGGGGGAGATACCGGGCTGGCGGGGTCGGGAAGCTCCCCACCGCCCCATCACCACCCGCCGGGGCTCGGTGCAGCCGGAGGGCTGCGGGCCGGGAGGAAGGAGGCGCCGGAGAAGGAGGAGGAGGAAGGGGGTTGGGAGTCTTCCCGGCTGAGCACTTACCTGCTCCGTGCTCCGGAGGGGCTGGGCCGGCCGCGGGTGCCGGGACCGGGACCGGACCGGGGCCGGACCGGAACCGGGGCCGGGGTGGGGAGGGCGGCAGGAATGCGGGGAGCGCGGCGGGCTCCCGGGTCCGCGCACGGAGCCAGGCGCAGGGACGGGAAAGTTTATGCAAGGGAGGAGCAGAAAGTTGGGAGTCAATCAGGAGGCGGCGGGGCCGGGCCGACCCTCTCCCCTCCTCCCGCTGCCTTCCTCCCTCCTCCCGGCCCTCCCTCCCTCCTTCCACCCGTCCGACCCTCCCTCCCTCCCTGCCCGCGCCCCCGGGGCGGCGGCGGCAGCGCTCCACGACGGGCACCGGGCCGCGGGGCTTCCGCTCCGCCGGGAGGTTTTTTTGTGGAAAGGGCAGCCCTGGACCCCGGCTCGGTCCGGCCCGGGCTCTGGGAGCAGCCTCTAGGAGCCTTCCTCACCCTCTTTCTCTTCCTCCTCCTTCTCCGGCCCTCAGCCCCGGGATGCAGCCCCGGGCCAGGTCATGGGGGTGCTGCTGTCCCGTCCCATCACCGACCA
Organism: Nipponia nippon; assembly: GCF_047370975.1. Classification (NCBI taxonomy): domain Eukaryota; kingdom Metazoa; phylum Chordata; class Aves; order Pelecaniformes; family Threskiornithidae; genus Nipponia; species Nipponia nippon. The sequence goes on from NW_028262342.1 coordinate 7,579,525, forward strand.
GCCAGGGTCATCCCCTTCTGCACATCCTCACCCCCCTGTGCTGACCCTCATCCCCCCATGCTCACCTTCATCCCTGTGCTCACCTTTATTCCCCTCCACATACCTTCATCCCCCTCTGCACACCTCATCCCCTTCCACACACATCCCCCTTCCCCTTCATTGTCCTCCATGCGCCCTCATGCCCTGTCACCCACCTTCATTCCCCTCCTCATCCCCATCCTCACGCCCTCATCCCTCCCCAAAACCCTCACCCCCCCTTCCATACACACCCTCAGCCCCCCACACCCCACCAGCATGCAGCTTCCCTGTCTCTCCTGCACCCCCGCCTCACCCCGTGGTACCCAGGATGGGGATCTCAGCCCACACGGTTGTGATTTCCCAAGGGAACCCAGCCAGGAGCCAGGCTGCAGTCATTTCCTCGGAGCGAGCCGATGGGTGGTAACGCGCTAAGCCGCAGCCGGCTGATTGCATGTGAGTCCCTGGCCGTGACCCAGCCCGACTGTTGGGAACCATGGCCCCGATGCGGGCAACGCGTGGCAGAAACCCCGGCCCCACCAGCCACGGGGTCCAGCATGTGCCAAGGACCCATGCCACAGTACATGAAAACCTCAGAGGTAAATCAGGGAGCGGGATCCTCCCGGCTCAGGGAAGGGATGCTCTTTGCATCCTGTCTCTTCTAGAAACATATTTTTCTAATTTTCATGCTGAGCTTGGTTGTATGCAAGCATTTCGGGACAAGACAGCCAACGCTGCAGCCTGTAAAGCGACAGTCTCTGAAGCATCCAGCGTATTCAGCAATCGTGTGTGATTAATAAAGCAGTATCACATTCTTCCACCCTTGGACTGGTGCTAACTTGTAAGAAATCTGGACGAAAAACTGCAACAAAATGGCTGCTATTCTCCAAGGGCCGTTCGGAGCACTCGTTACTCATCCCTTACTTGGGCAAAAATGACATTGACTGCTCCTGGAGATGACAGGCTTAATTGAGTTCAATAGAAGTTTAGGCTGAGTAAGGCATGAGCAAACAAGCGTGCATTAGCCCATGAATAAAAGCCTGATCTGCAAATGTTTAGGAACACATGTAACGTCGCACAGGGGAGTATTGAGGGGGTCACCACTGTGCTGGGCCTGCTGGGGTCGGGCTTCGGCTCGATTACTGCATCCAACCCAACTGCTGGTGATGCCGGGATGAGCTTGTTCTGGAGTGTGGCGATTCAAGCCTGGCTCGGTGGTTTGTTTCAGTCCTGCCTCTTTTTTTAAATTTTTTTCCCTCCTTCAGAAGTCCATAATCCTCATTTCTGCTATTCTTCGTCCACTGGTGGGAACAGCAACTTCCTTTCCCAAATTATAATATAAAAGAGCTGCAGGCAGCAATGCCATAAATAATATTTCCTTATGGCCAGAACATCCAAGCCTAGGCAAGACACCAAGAACAGCTACAACGCTCTAAAACTCCAACACTTCTCCAGAATGGATTCACTAATTAAAAAATGATTCCTTTTTAAAAGCAGTTGAAAAATATTGGCTTTTCTATTACTGCCTGTCGCTTGCTGTGCCGAGAAAGAGCCAATCCTGCAAACCCGCAGCCCAGCTTACCAGCCGTGAGTCTGCCTTTCCCCCTAAAAAATGTCACCGAAATAAATGCACGGGGAGGGGAAGGGGAGAGAAAAACACCCCATCATGATCACTTCTTTAACTAATTAATGTATCACCACTTCAAAGCACGGAGCGAGAGCCCCCGAGGCTGAGGCGATGCTCTCTGCTGGGCAGGGCACTTGCTGGGAACCAAACAGTTCCAGCCCTTCCATTGCCGGGTGAGGAGTTTCCCTGTGCTGGCCTCCCCTCCTGTACCTGCTGGGATGCAGGCTGCCCAGCTGATGGGGCATTTGCCTTTCGGAGCCCCGTGGAAATACCCCGCAGCCCCCCCCTAAGAATGCAGAGGCTGAGCCTGCACTCAGGGCTGGGTGCATGGAGCTCCCCAAGCCCCGGGGGTCTGGGGCAGAGGGAGAAGTGAGCAGTCGGAGAAGAGCCCCCCGCTTCCATCCTCCTGCTCAGCTCTGGACCAGCATCTTTCCACTCATTGGCACAGGACAGGGATGCTGGCAACCACTGCCTGCGAGAGCCACTGGCACCACAGTGACATTGATCCTAACTAGGATGCAGCGCTCAGCATCGAGGTGAGACGTTATTTTTTTTTCCTCCCCTTTGCCTTATAACCATCTTTGCAAAAATAAAACACATTTCCCAGGAGGTTCCCTTGAACCACCAGCCTCTGGCCGCTGGCCGTGCTTGTGCCCCCACGTGAGCACTTCATGGGTTTAAATCCATCCCTGCACCACCAGCCTAACCTCAGCCCCCTAAAATGAAGCTCCAGAGGCTTCAAAGTCTCATGCTGCGGGGAAAACATCATCCCTGGGGACTGAGAAAACCCTTTCTCCAAGGAAGATACACACTTTGGGCTCAAACACCGTTGATAAGGATCCTTCTCTTTTTTTTTTTTTTGATCTTTTCTTGCAGTGAGCATTCCTTTCACACCCACGCACACCCCAGCATCCTCAGCCATTGGTCTGCCGGCACATCCGTCACACTTTCCATCAGCCAAAGTAGATACACATTTCAACTGCTTCCATTCCTCGTCTCCTCTGGTGTTAACAGCCAGCGCAAACAAAGGGCCTGAATATCCATCGCCCTATTAAATTGTTTTCATTTGTTTCTTGTGCCACAGTTGGTTTGGGTTAGAGGGTTTGTGTAAGTGATTTGGGGTGGGCAGCTGATGCTGTAACTGTGTTCTGGGATAGGGTGGCATTGCATTGGACACCCATGGCATATCTTTTGCTCTGCTTGGGCTGCAGGCTGGGAATCCTGAGGGGTTTGCAAGCAACAATGGGCAACACGAAGACTTTTTGGGTGCATGGAGGGAGAAACTCCCTGGGGAGCAGCTGGGATAATGGCAGCTCATGCTCCAGCGAGAGCTTGGGGAGCTCAAACCCCCCTCTCTCACCCCACTTCGGCTTTTCTGCTTCCACTGGAGGAAATGAGGACAAGTGTTAGCTCAACCGTTAGCTGAGCTTTCCCCAATTTCGAACAGATGGTGGGTTCATGGCTGGATTTGGGCAGAAAGCTCTTGCTTTCCCCACATTTGCTGGCTATACTTAGCCAGGAGATGCTGGCCCTGAATTGCGGTGGCTGGTTCTCCCTTTAGCTCACAAGAAGGTCTCATCTTGCTGTGTGGGTAAGGGACGATGACCCACGCCGTCCCATTGTCCCTGGGCTGTCCATCTCCATCTGCCCCCACCGCAAGTGTCTGCTGATGAATCATGGAGCCCGGATTCGTGCAGCTGGTGGGAAAACCTCGGCTCCGTCCACAAAGCCACTGGGACAGATGTTCGCCAGCAGTCCGGCTGCAGCTCGTGGTCCCACTGCCATTGTCATCTGTCCCCAGCCCTGTGCAGGGACAGGTTCGGGCCGCAGTGGCGTTGTGACACTGCCCAGCAAGGACGAGCATCCCTCTTGTACAACTGCATCTGCCTCATCTGTCTCCTGATCCTCAGCCTTTCCGCCCTGGCTACCTCTCGCAGCATTAACTTGGAGGGCTCAGATCACCCCCAGAATGGGGGAAAGACCTGTATGTGTCCCAGGAAGGGGACCCCAAATTGTATCAGCCCCCCCTGGGGTCAGTGCATGAGCTGAGCAGGTGAGAGAAGAACTACTGGGGAGTTGAGGATGGTGTTTCAGGGCATGTCCCGGTGTTTCTCACCACTGAATTAATCAGATTTGGGACTGTCCGCGCAGCCAAATCCTCACCCCACAAAGGTGAGTTAGTGCTGGAAATGGGGGCACAGGCTGCCCTGTTCCCCCCGAGCTGCCCCTCTCCAGCATCTCCCCATCCAAATGACTCTCCACAGCCCCCCATGACACCCCATGGGTCTGTGCCACAGGGTGGCACTTCCCATCTGCCACCCGTAAGCAGAGAGCATGAGCAGGCCGGTCCTGGCAGTGGGGACACCCAGGGTATGCGGGGGGCTCCGTTGGGACTACCAGCCCAGTGGGGTCTGGAGGGATGCCGCAGAGCGCTGGGGCAGTGAGCAGCAGGGGCACGGGGGGGGGGGGGGGGGGATCGGCGGGGCCCGTCCGGGTGCTGAGCATGACTCAGCACCACACCACACCTCATGAGTCACCCTGGTGCTTCCTGGTGCACCCAGAGTTTTCCCTTCCAGGTCCCTTCTGGCAGCACTGACCCAGCCCAGCCCCGTGCTGGCTCTGCCTCACGTGGCTGCCAGCCCTCCTCCACTGACACCGGCTTCCCTCGGCACATGCCCGCATGCCACCAGTGCTCTGGGTGCTGGGCTGCTCCTCAGGGGCCCAAATCCCCAAAGGCTTCCAGGCAGTGGGGTTAGACCCAGTGGGTGGAGAGTCCAGGGCATGCAAAGACACCGTGGGCACTGCATGGCTGCTTGCACCAGGGCAAAATGGGGCAAAACAGGAGTTTGGTGCCTGGTGGGCATCAAGCTGGGTTGGGGGGGTCCCTCACTGGGAGGCTGGGCAGAGCACAGCCATGCGTGGGCTCTGTGCACACTCCTAGGGGGATGAGGAAACATGAACCGAGGAGACCACCAACCCCTCTCTCACTGAGAGACTGAGCTACAAAATACAAACCAGAATCTAAAGAAAAAAAAAAAAAAAAAACAACAGGGGATGAGTTTCCAGGATCTGCTTCCAAGAAACGTCTCAAAGGGACAAAATCGGGATCACAGTCAGCCTCATCTGCTAAATATACCCTGGGCCTGACTCTGCCATCTGCCCCAGACCAGCAATCTGTCCCCAGTTTGCCTGAAGAGGGTGGCCGCGGCTGGATGAGCGTCCCACAGCAGTCTGTGGGCACCATGCATCTCACGCCACCCCACGAGTGTCTGTAACCACAAGCATTCACCGGGCAGAAGGTGGAAACCAAGGGAGCAGAGCAGGATGGGGATGCAGGAGCACCCATCGGACACCGGCTTGCAGCCTTGGCAGCCCTGGCGCAGGCGCTACTCGCAGGCCAGCTTCCCATCGAAGCTGGAGAGGGCAATGGCGAAGGCCTGCATGGCACAGAGCGGGTAGTTGTAGTCCATGGTGAAGGCATCATCTGCCACACGCCCAAACTGCATCACGATGTAATCGGCTGCGGGAGAGAGGGGATGACTCCGGTCGGCGCAGTGGGGGCAAGCGGCTGGGCTGTCACCTGCGCACCCATCCCACCCTTTTCCTAGGGGACCCACGCAGTGGCATCCCAAAGAAGCCACCCCTCCCTCCACCAAGCTCTGCCTGTGGCTCGTGCACCAGCTGCACTGTACCACAGCGCATGTTACCAAAAAGCGGCATTTTCCCATTGCACAGTCTGGCACTGGACCACGGCACCCTTCGGTCTTCCCAGCAACCCCTACCCGGGAGCCACAGCCCCCCAAGGGACGGGGACCCCACTCACCCCCCCACGGGACTGCTACTACTGGAGGGTAAGTGACAGGAAATCTGTAAAAATAACCAGGGGCCCCCGAGAGGTTTTTTCTGTCCCGTAACCCAACACCCCAGAGGCTGAGGGCTTCTGACTGCGCCGGACAGGTGACGAATGGCCACGTCCGGCCGCTCGCGCAGGGACAGAGCTGTTGCCACCCCTGAGGGACTGTCCCCAAGGCATGATGCACCTCAGGGTGAGCCCGCCAGCAATGTGGGGTGCATGCCGGGGTGATGCTCTGAGGTGCGTGGGTGGCTGTAGTAGGGTGGAACAGGGCTCAGCACCCCACAGGAATTGTCCTTGCCCGAATCTGCCTGGCAACAGGTGACAGGCGCGGTCCCTCTGCCGGCACCCAGGGCCAGCAGGCAGCTGCTTGTGCGGTGCCATACGCCCTGTAGGGCTTCATCCCAGCTCCAGCAAAGGCAGGCAGTACCCCAAAGCAGCCATGCATGAAAAAAATAAACCTCAGCAAAAAAAGGGGCTACTGTTGCCAGCTGATGTCAGTGCTCCCCCACCACCACCCCCATCCCCTTCCCAGCTTACGGTCACTGCCATGCACGATCTGGAAGTTTTTGACAGAGGCGTGGGTGACCCGGCCGTGGAAGTTGAGGACATAGGACTGGGTCTCGTCGTTCCACACCGGTGCCTTGTTGTGCAGCTCGATCACATTGTCCATGTTTTTATTCTGCCATCGCATCAGGAGGCCGTCATTATCCTGGGGAGGGTGAGAGGGGGGAGAGCAGAGTTGGGGTGATCCCCCCCAGAGCCCTACCACCTGCCATGGCATGCCCAGGGGGATGCTCTGCAGCAGGATCCAGCTGGGAGATGGGATCCAGCATGGAGAAAAAAATACAAACACCACATCTCCCACCTCCCAGGGAGGTGCCTTGAATTTCAGGGACACTTGAAAGTCTTTCAATGCCCCCAAATGGGTAAAATTCAAGGTGAACCCCAGCAAATCCAGCCCCCAAGGAGTTTCTCCCTGACTTACGTTTCGGGGCCGGATGGGCACCCTCTCATTGTCGGCGTTCATCCCAGGGATGATGACCGTCATCTTCCGGGGGCCTTTGAACCCTAAAACATTGGTCTCCTGCAAGACAAACCCCATCTCTAAAACCAGCGACGGCTGTGGGCTGCATCCTCTCGCCAGCAGGTGAACAAGGGCTCAGGGACAGATCCAGCCCATCCCACATCTCTGCAACCCCTCAGGGCAGTAGCCCCGCCAAAAGGGTGCAGGTCGGGACCCCCTTGCTGCCTGCCTGGGAGGTCCAGGGTGGGGTTCCTGCACCACTGCTTACATAGACCACAGCCGAGAGCTCCTGCCGCACGTTGGACCAGTCAGTGTTGGCCCTGTCAGGGTTCACGCCGTTGTCGAACACCGTGAACTTCGTACCCATCAGGTTGGATCTGCAGCCGAGGATGGGAGATGGCTGTGACTGGTGCCACTGAGTCCCCTCTGACCCCCCTGTCCCTCCCCTCTCCAGGCACAGCCCCAGCTTTTCTCCAGCTGGAAAACCCACATGCAGCCCCCCACTAACACCATTGTTCCCACCCTTTAGCCATTTGCTCGGGTTCAGGACACCCCTAAATTGGGGTGTTACGGCGTGCTGTCGCCATGGGGACCCCCCAGCATCACTGTGTGGCTGCCGGTGGTGCAGCGGGCCAGGACTTGCTGGGTGCCGTTTCTAGCTGTGACCTGTCGGCCAGGAGGAACTAGACAAGCCTGTTTTCCCCTCCTGGCCCCCCAACACTCCTCAGGTCAGACCCGGCAGCAGAGGACACTGAATTTAGCCTCCTGTTTGACCCAGCCATCACTCGGGGCAGCCAGAAACCCATGGAGTGGGAGCGGGGTGCTGCAGGAACGGGGTGCTGCAGGAATGGGGTGCCACTGAAATGGGGTGACACCTCTGCTCCTACCTCAGTTTCCCGATGAAGTTCTCTCCCCCCCGAGACAGGTCGGTGGGGTCAATGGAGATGAGGTAGTTGGAGGTTTTGCTCTTCTTACGCTTCCTCCCGGCGAGGAGGAATACCTGGGAGGGCGGTGGGACCACATGGGGATGGGGCATTGTCATTGCCATCGCCACCACCATCCCCGGCTTGCTGCCCAGCCGTGCCCTCTGCACAAGGCTTGGCCCAACAGGTCACTGCCGCAACCTTGCGCAAGACATGGAGTGAAGATGATCCCCAAAATACCAGCTGAGCCATGGGACGGGAGGGTCTGAGCCCAGCCCGGCATTAGTGTGGCTCTCTAGCTGCCATTTGCTCATCATCCCAGGTACCATCGACATGGGGCATTTCCCAAGAGGGACTGCAGGGGAGGGGAGCAGCCCCATCCAGGACCCACCACTGCAGTGGGATGCAGGTGGGCATCCCCCCAAAACCCTGAGGGTGCTCCCTGGGGTGGGTGCAGAGCCCCAGGGGTCTCCACACCCCCACCCCAGCTCACCTTCTTGTCATTATCCAAGTGGAGGTAATAGGTGGGGTAAAGCCCCCGGTCCATCCCCTTCTTGTCCCGCGTCACCCGGCACTTGATGGTCACCCCCTGCGGTGCTGGCTGCAACACGAACTCCTCCAGGTTGTCTACCTCAATGATGGGCGACGGAGGCCTCTCCTCCTTTGGCTACAACACAAGAGGGGATGGTGACCCCAAAGCCAAACCTGCCAAAAGCTCCCCTCCTTTCCCAGCTAATTGCTCCTTGCTCTCAATCCTCCCCAGGCTGTGGCTCTGCAGCTGGTGGCTTTGGGGATGGTGCTGTGGTGGGTCTCCCTGGGGGATGCTCCAGCCCCCTGACCCACCCTGGGGGGAAGAGCTGCTGCCCCTGCCCCGAGGAGACACCCATGATTCTGAGGGTTTTTTTTGTACCTTCTTTGATTTCTTCCCCTTCCCCTTCTTGTTGGAGTTTTTCTGCAGGGTCTCCTCCTCGCTCTCGGCCGCTTTGGGAAGAGCTGCAGGCAGGAATGGTAGGGGCATGGGGAGGGGGGAAGAACCTGACTCCGCTGAACCCCAAAACTGAGCTTGGCATAGACACACACCAACACCATTAATCATAACCCCCCTCTCCATGGCCAGGCTCACCCACACCCCCACAAGCCCCTCCAGCACCCACCGCCCTCCATTGCATCACCAGTGCCGGGCTCTCACCTTTCTTTTTGGTTTTCTTCTCCTTGGGGGGGTCCCCACCAGTCTGGAAGAGGAATGCTGGGTTTTTCTTCCTCTCTGACCTGATGGGTTTGGTGCTGGAGTCGGAATCATCCTCCTCATCACTGCTGATGGCGGCTGGGGGGACACACGGGTGACACCGTCACACAGCACCAGGTGCTGTCAGCTCGGGGTGATGCTGTGGGGCAGCGGGACTGGCTGCCACCCCCCCACACTTGCCCCGTACCTTTCTTCTTGCTTTTCTTCTCCTTATTCTCCCCATTCACCTGGAACATGGACATCGGCTCCTTCTTGGTGCTCTTGGCAGATTTGGCTTTGCCGTCAGGGTCACTCTTGTCTCCTGGCAGGACGAAGGAGCTGATGAGCGGCTGGACAGGGGGAAGGGGATGGGTGATGACAGGAACAGGGAGGTGGCAGGGTGGGGGCAGCAGGAAGGGTTGAGCTGGGGGGAGATTGCACAGGGAGGGGGCAATTGCCCCGCAGCCCCCTGAGCCTATGAGGACAGTGATGGGGACAGGATGCAGGCGGTCCCCTTGTCCCAGCAAGGAGGGATGCAAGTAGCGATGGCACTGCGTACATGCCGTCCCTGTCCCCTGGGCACTCACTCTTTGGCTTCAGCTTCTTCTCCCTGCTCTCGCCTGAAGGAGGCTCTTTGGGCAGCTTCTTCTTGAGCTTTTTTGGTGGGTCTTTATTCTCCATCTCCTCTTCCTCTTCCTCCTCCTCTGAGTCCTCGGTGGGCTCTGCCCAGAGGTGACACCATGGCGTCAGCAAAGCGATGGTGTCTTGCATCGGGGACCCGCAGCCTCGTGGTTTACGAGCAGGGAACCTCCCTCGGCAGCGCCGGCCAGCGTGGGCACCATCGTGCCACAGCCAAGATTCTGGGACCATGGGCGCCCGGCCCAGCCGCGGTGGCCAGCGGCGCGTTGGACATGTCCAGTGCCGGACACCGCGTGCGAAGTCACACCGCCATCTCGCGGCTGCAGCCCCGGAGTGCGGGGGGGGGGGGGGGGGGGCGCGGAGACGAGCCCCATCTTTTTGCCCGCCCCATCTTTTTGCCCACCCCATCTTTTTGCTCGGAAGGATGTCCGGGGAGCTGGCGGCCACCGTATGCCACATTCCCAGGGAGCTTGTCCCCCGCCCCAACTCCCCAGCCAACGCCACACATGCAGGTCCCCTGCCACATCCCCTTTCCTGCCAGGTGTGTAGCTGGGTTTTGGCCAAAAAGCCCCCACAGGGACCTGCAGAACCTCTGCAGACACTGGGAGCATCGATGGCACCGGTGGGATATGGTGCATGGGGATGTGGTGCACAGGGACATGAGGTGCCACGAGCGGATGCCTGCAGAGGGGTGGGTGCTGCCCCCTCCCCCCCACACCTTGCTGCTTCTTGGGGTCCTTGGCCGCACAGGAGCGGGGGGCCGGGCTCTCCTTCTTCTTCCGAGTCTCCCTGGTGAATTTGGAGTAGGGGTCCTTGTCGCTGTCCTCCTCCCCTTTCTCCTTCTTTTTCCTCAGCTTCTTCACCCCTGCGCATTTCAAGAGATGCCCCTGATGGAGAGCACTGCTGGTGCAGGTTGGGGCCATGGGGGGGACCAGGGTGTCCCCCTGCTTCCAAGGGAGCTGGGGGTGGGCTGTTCTTACCCTGCGCCAGGGCCCGGGGCTCCTCCGCAGCCCCTGCCTCACCCAGCTTCTTCGCCCGCAGCTGCCGGGCCTTGGCCTCGGGCTCTGGCACAGGCTCCTGCCGCTTCTTCTTCAGCTTCTGCCCCTGCAGACAGTGCTGCAAAGACGGTGCCAGCCTTAAATCCCTTTTCCCTTTGCAAGGCAACCCCTGCTCATACAGCAACGGCTCCCATTCTGAAATATAGCCAGGCTTTTCCCCGGTCACATGTTGGAGCAGGGACCCGCTCCAGGGAGAGAGGGACACGCTTGCACCTTCAAACGAGCCATTACCAAAGGGAGCAACTTACCATGGGGCAGGCCCCCGGGGAAGGCAGAGGGAGGAAAACAGAAAGGGCTGTTAGCAGACAGGCAGGAGAGCACCAGCGCTGGGACAGACGGCCACATGCCAGCGCTGGGGACAAGGGACATGATGCTGGTGCTGTCCCGATACCACAGACCATGCTGGCACAGAGGGACAAGCCATGCCGTGCCGTAGGGACCCCAGCCAGGAGCCACCCTGGGCACCGGCTCATCTCCCAGTGGGCATCCTGGGGGACCTGAGTGGGGACAGGGGACACAAGGACAGGCAGGCAGCCTGGCTCTACACTTCCACCCCCTTTTGCCCATGTAAAAGGCTCCCGTTGAAGGCAAGGAGCCATGAGGCCATGCCAGGATGGAGGTCAGCAGGAGCGGGAAAGCAGGGGGGATTAGACACAGCACACCTAATCCTGGTTAGCTGGGGCTATAAATAACCCTGATTTACCAAGTACGGAGCATGTGGGGCAGCACTTGGCTCCAGGCAGGAGATATTTGGGGAGTGGGTGTCAGCTCGGGGCCCTCAGAAAGTGATTTAAGCAAATCCAGTTGCACTGGGGCATCCACCACCCAACAAAGCACCTTCCCCCTCACAGGGGTTTCATCCCTCCCGGATTCCCCAGTGTGGTGAGTGAAGGCGTTTTGCAATGGAGGGGGGGGGAATCCAGCCAGATCCCAGCAGGATCCCAGTGCCTCAGATTTGGTGGGGAGAAGCTGTGAGTCCCACGGGGAAGCTGCGAGTCCCATGGCAGAGCTGGGAACCGTCTCATTTCTTCCATGTCATCAGCTTCACACTGAAAAGCTCCTTCCCATCCTTTAATCCCTTAAGCAGCTTGCGACAGCCACTTGCTTCATTACTTAACGAAGCCCTTTGAGGAGGGGCTGCTGATTAAATCAGGTCGTTGATGAAATTGCTGCTGAGACCCCTCCGAGGCCGGGTGGCACCCAAGGACTATGCCAAAACACAGTGAAGGGAGGTCTGGCCTTCAGGGTCACGGCCTGGGGAAAGTGAGTCACGGCTGATGGCTTAACTGAGAGGCTTAATTAAAGCATTAATTAGGAACTGAGAACCACCTCATGGGGTGCTTCAAAGTGATGGAGAAGGGGTTTGGAAGGATGCACAAAGGAGCAGGGGCAGGCTGTGGGATTTCCTCTACCCACCTGCTCTGGAGAGGGGGGTCCCCAAAAGCTTAAGCCCCCTGTGGCTGCAGCACCCCAACAGAGCAGCCCGTCCATCCTCAATTTGGTCTCAGTGTGGGGCTGGGATTTAGGCATCTCCAATGTCCCCAGCCCTTAGGGACAGCCTACAGCAGGGGACAGTGGCAGCAGGAACAGGAGGGGAAGGATTTTTGCTCACCTGCTTGGGCTTGTACTGCTGGGGGCTGCCCGGCTCCTCGCTGGGGCTGTGGGGCACAGAAAGCAAAGGGGTGAGGGCTTTCAGCTCTCCACAGCTCCGGGAGGGGAACGAGACCCTCTGGCTGAGTACCACCCCAGTTTTCAGGGTGGGGGAGGGAAGGTCAGCCTTTAATTTGGCTCCAAAGCAGATCTCCCTGTCTCAGCCAGGTCGAGCTTGGCCAACAGCACCCTTCCTAGCAGGGAGCCGGGGGCGGGCTCTGCCATGGCCAAGGGTGACAGCAATGGAGTTAATTTGGGGACACCCCCCACAACGAACACTTTTGCTCTCTGTAAGCCAATGATCATCATACACACTGACCCCCAGAACAACAACAACAAAAAAATAAAACAGCTCATTAAATTGCATTTAAACTGAAAATAGGAGAAAAAGGCACTGGAGGAGGTGGGAGCCCCGTGGGGATGCCCAGCGCGTTCCCCACCCACCAGGTCGCATCATGCACACCAGCACTCACCTGTCAGCAGCCCAGACCTCGCGCAGGATCTCCGTCTGCAGCGGCATGGCTCCCAGCCCGGCGTCGAGCAGGATGGCTCCCTCCGCTGTGCCCCGACCTCCTTCCTGGCACCGGCCACTGACCCCCTGGCGCTGCAGCCCCTACCAGTCCGGGGCCGGATCCATGGGCTCAGCTGCAGCCACAGCAGTCCAAGCAGCCTCACGGCATCAGCGTGGCCACCTCCACAAGCCCCTGCAGTGGGAGGAGGAGGAAGAGCAGGCGAAGGAGATGATTAACTTTTTATTTCTTCTGAAACTCAGTAATAGGATTTCAGGGACTGTCAGCCAGGCCTGCCGGGAGAGCAGCTGGCAGGGTGGTAATCCCAGGAAAAGGGGGCCTGTGGGAGCGCAGGGGGTCATGGGGGATCAGTTGGGCTCTGGGCACCTTTTGGGGGTGCATGGCTCCCCACACACGGGGTGGGGTCCCCAGTATGGTGGGACCACTCACTCCAGCCTGGTGTGGGCAGAGGGATGCTGCCTGAGCTCGTTTAGGGTTACCCTCCCTGGGTGCACCTTTTTCCACCCAAAAAAATGTCATCTTAGTGATAGAAAAGCAGGATTTGGGTTGGGTTGCTTGAGCTGTGCATGGGGAGCCCATGCAGGGGATGGCAGCAGCCCCAGCTCCGGGTGATGCTAAGGGCTTCCCTACAGCTCACTGCTTCACTCTGACCCCCCCCCACATCCCTGGGGGGGTCCCCAGGTCCCTTCGGGTGACAGGTTTCACATCCTGCACATCACCACTCCCACCTCACCTTGTTGTTAACAGCACTTAATATTTAGCTATTAATATTCCCCTCCGAAGGCTGCCTGCGGATGCTCTCCAGTTGCAAAGCCAGACAAGCCAAGTGTCCCCACTGGACTCTTGACCTTGCCCAGCCCACCATAGACACCCCAAAACTCCCTGCCGTCCCATTTCCCACCCCGTGCCACTAGATGGCATTTGAACACCGCACAGCCGGAACGCACCAGCACTGAGGTTTCCACGCCTTCGGTACAAAATCCTCCTGGGTTTCCCTTTAATCTCTAAACCGCATCTTATCATCTGCCCGAGTTTAATTTCTTTTCCAAGGGGAAGAAAGCACCAAGACAAATAAGGCAAAAATCTTCTTGAAAACGGGGGAAAAGCCCAGAAACTGCAAAGCAAGTTGTTTGGTGGGTTTTTTTTCTGTAGAGGGTTGTTTCCTATGGAAAATGTGTCTTGGACTGCCACCAAATAACTTTTTTTGCCCTGCCTGCAAGGAAAACAAGCCAATTCTTTGCAGAGCCCCTAGGTCTTGCAGCATCCTTCCCAGGCAGCACCCACTGGGATACTTTGCTGGCTATGAGAGATCCTGGGGTGGTGTAAAACCAGAGACCTAGATGAGCAGCCAGAGCAGCCACATGACATCCTCAGTGCTTGCAGACCAGCTCTGTGTGCCCCTTGCTCCTCCAGGCTTGTTGCAGTAGTGGGGCAAAGCATTGCCCAGCAAGACCCTTGGCCAAAGGGCACAAATGCCTCCTCCACCCACCCAGATGCCCCCCAGGAAGCTCACTCCCAAAGGTACCTGCTGGCAAAAAAAAAAAAAAAAAAAAAAGAAGCATCAGGATAACCCCTCCCAGGCTGGAAAAACAGCTGAGACCCAAGTAGCATCCCCCAGCCACGCATCTCTGAAGCATGGCCTTCTGGCCCTTTCCCGGCTCTCCAGGGAATGATGGTGCTGATAAAAAGGGTCAGCATCGGTCCTTGGGGACACTAATAATTCCTTAACGAACCCCTTGCTGGACCCAGGGCATCTCCACCCAGGGGAGAGCATGCCTGCTCTCCCCACAGCCACCCCCTTTGCTGAGCAGGATCCAGAGAAAAAGCACTTTTTTTTTTTTCTTTCAGTTGTTTATTTTCAAGCTCCAAAAGGGGTATTACAAAGGACAGGAAAAATAACAACCGGAAAGCTGTTCTTACACAGTAATGATGTTGTCCCTTTAGGATGGAGGGGGACGATGGCTGAGGCGGCAGCAGCACCAGTGCAGGAACACAATGCATCCCGTGCACACTGCTGTCCCCCCTCACCACAGGAAAGCTGCTCACTGATGAGCCGTAAACCCACAGTACCAGCTCAGACCCAGTCACTTGCTTTCTGAACCACAGTACATCAACCTGCTCTTTTTTCTCCCCCATGCGGACCCCAAATAAGCAATAAAACTCCCATTTAAAGATGGGAGCCGAGAGATGGGCTGCAGGCTGTGTGTCGACTGAGCACCTGTGAGCAGCAGAGCTGGACAGGAGGCTTTTGCTCTCCAAGGAAACAGAAACCAACTTCTTCAGAAGATAAAATCCACCCCTCAAAACAGTGCTTTAAAGGCAAATTACATCCCTGCACCAAAGGGCTGCAGCAGAGGGGATGCGGGTCCTCATCCTCATGCCTGGCTCCGCATCGCAACCCCTTCAGCCACAGGCAAGAAGCCACCAGGAGAGAAAACCAATTTCCCCCCCAACCCAGTGAGCACCCATGGGTGAGCAAGCTGCCAGGTGCTCTGGGGTGCTGGATTCCTCGTGAGTCAGCTGCGGATTCCAGCAGCCAACTGTGTCTGTGCTGGCGGCGCTCCCCTCCACGCTTGGGGCTGGCGGAGACACTGCGGCACCCCGTGCTGGCACCGGTGTGGTGCAGCGCGGTTGCATGCCAGATACAACTGGAGGTAGCACTGCAGCGTACAAGGAGCATCTCCCACATCCCAGCTCATAACAGAGGACCTGGGATGCTGGGCTGACACGAAGCCAAGAGAGCTGGGACAAGCTGTCTATGGAAACCTCCCAAGAGCCAAGAGTTTCAATTTTTATTTATTTTTTTTTCTCTTTCTCTCTGTTAAAAAGCTATTTGTTCCATGTGCGGTGGTCCCACGGCATCCCGCCACTCCCGTTCTGCCCCCGAGCGCACTCAGGGCAGTGGGACAGGGTTCATTGCTCTTTGTGAGGCGCTTTTTGCTTCCACGATCACACAAACTGTAACAAGCTTTACAAGAAAACACTGGCGAGTCCCAAGGTCTGGCAGCAACCTTTTTCTGCGTGGGCCGAGGGCAAGAGGCTCTCCCTTCCCCTCCTCCTCCATCATACGTGTCCTTCGGCCTCTTCTTCTTCAGCACCAGGAGTTTTCAGTCCCTTTTCACAAGCTGCTTTCTCCACTGCTTTTTCGACCCCAGTTTTGCTAGCTGCTTCCTGCAAAATAGCAAATAAAGCACACGGATGAGAAACAGGAGTGAGGAGGAAGCAGCAGGCAGGTGATAGCGATGCTGGGGATGGGTACAGGCAACCAAACCTGGCAGGACAGGTAAAATTCCTCTCCTTGGCTCCCCCCTGCCTATCAACCACCATGGCTCACACCAGAGGCTCCTGTTTTCTTGGCTCAGCGGCTGGCGGAGGTTAAACCTCATTGGCTCAGCGAGCTTTTGGGGAAGGTATGGGATCCCCTGGGAATGATGTGACCCACCTCGACGGAAGCAGGGTGAGCCCAGACAGATGGATGCAGGGGCACAGAGGAGAGGGACAAGGAGACGAGGCAGCAGCATCGGAGTGGAGATACGGGACCGAGCCATAGGTGCAGCCTATACACCCAGCCATGGGTGCAGCCCAGCCAGCAGGTGCAGGAGAGGAGTGCTAAGGCACAGTAAAGCCTTACACCTGCTCCAGCAGTGACTCTCCTCACCACAGCCAGCTGCACAAGCCAATGCACCATGGTGCCAGCAGCCAGCCCTGCTCCCTGCCCTGAGCCAGCTACCCCAGCACACTGCTACCCAGGGTCTGCACCGGTCACTTATTCCACAGCCTCAACCTCCAGGCACCAGTTCAGAAGAGATTATACTAAAAATGACCCATGCAGATGGCTTGCAAAGCTGTGTCCTCTCATTACAGTACACCAGGTTTTGTGCAGAGGAATTTTGGATGAGAGCCTGTTACAAGGCACCAATCTCCCCGTACGAGCAGAGGAGCAGGCTATTGCCTTACCAGGTTCAGGAAATCGATACTATCATGTCTCAAAGTACCCTTGGCCTTGCCAGAGACGGGATGACTTTTCATTTTACCAATGACCAAGAGGTCAACAGTCACTAGATGGGAACAGCAAAATTAAGTACAAATACCAACCCTGTTATCAGCCCTCGTGAGCCCACATCGCAAATACTTCTATTGATCACTGAGCATCTGACAGCAGTCTCTGCATAAGAGAGACCAAGAAACAAATCACTTCTTCCCATTGCAGCAGGCTCTATCCCTCCATCCTCAACCTAATCTATAATGTAACTGGTTTTAACCTACCTCTTCTCATCACAAACCTTCCGAGCATCCTTCAGCACAGCCTGCTAGATGGCCAAAAATGGGTAACACGCACCTTTGCATCCCTCTCTGCAAACTTTGCAAACATGTTGGCATAGATCCTCCGGTCCCGCTCATTGTGCTCCTTCGTCTTCTTCTGGCAGACTGAGATCTGGGATTTCGCTGCTTTGTTCTGTGGATTCACTTCCAGCACTTTTTGAAAGTCACATTTTGCCAGCTCAAACTCGTTCATCAATAACCTGGCTTCGCCCCTCCGGTACAAGCCCTTCTCGTTGTCCTGGTCCAGTCCTAGCGCCTGGAAACACACAGGTCCCTGTTAGCAACTTGGGGATCCCCCAAAGACCCCCTTGTGGTTAAAGCCTCATTAAATCTGCCAAAATTAGGACAAGGTGGCTTCAATTCTCCAGAGCACTTGTATCTTGCTCAACAAAGATTGACTCACCTCTATCAGCAGCTGGCACATCATTAATATAGTTTAGTTATTTCTCCTTGCTTAAAATCCTCCTGAGAGTGGCAGAGTCAGTGGGCGACAAACCCACAGACAAGAAATCAGGTGTAAAAACTAAACCTGAGCCCAGAGGAGCATGGAGAGCTCAGAGGCAAGGGAGCTGGATTAAACGTGGTTTTGTCTCCCTGCTTTAGCAATGACATTATTGTCCTTTAGTAAAAGCCACATATGCATCTCAGAGATGATTTACCTTTTAGATTAAGGCAACTAGCTTCACTATCTTTCCCATAAGCAAGATGCTTAAATTTAAGCCTTTTATAAAAGAACTAATAGTTTCCTGACAAAGACAAGGTTGTAACTCTTTTAGGGACTGGCAAAGCCCCATCACACCCCTCAACGGATCTGGAGATCCGCTGCAGCTCTGGCAGAGACTGCCTCTGTCGTACCCAGATCAGCACCCAACGCCCAGATCCAGCCTGGGCAGACCCAAACAGCATCCTAAGGCTGTCGGTCCATGCAGCATCCATTCATGTGGATCTGGCTTTGGAAGAAAAGCTATTTAAGTGCATGCCCAGGTGGACTTTGAAGTTTTGCTCCTGCAGTCTCTGAGCATGCAGTATCCACAGAGACGCGAAGACGCAGAAGGGATGCCACCATCCCACTGCTGCTTGGAAATCGCTTCTTATACAAAAAGAAATCTAAAAAAACCCAAACTCCCAGTGAAAACATGCAAGAGGAGAGGATGCTCCAACGCCCGGGCTCGTGCACCTCTACCTTATCGCAGCACTCTACGGCTTTGGCGTACTCTCGCAGCTTCAGGTAGCACATGGCCAGGTTGAGGAAGGCAGCCAGGAGGAAGGAGTCAGAGGCTTTCGACTCTTTCTCAGACAAGCCGTACTCCATTTCCAGCCAGGACACGATCTTCCTATACTGAATCACTGCCTGCAGGTATTTGCCTTCCTGGGATGGAGCAAAGAAGAAGAGGCTAGAGGAATCCCCAACAACAACGCTCGGTCTGCTCCCGAAACATCCTGCAAACAGGTTATGAGTTTAATGCAGCGTGTTAAATAAATAAATAAAGGAAGGAGGATGCCGAATACCTACAACCACACCGGGACTTGGCTGGAGCTGCTGGTGTGCAGCCCCTATGAAAAGCCAAGTCAGAGCTTGTGTTCCTCCTCTGTGCAGAGCAGAGGAGCATCAGGATGCCCCAGCTTGGGAAGGGGAACCGCAAAGCCCCTCAGCATTAGCCCTGGTCACATCCACCCCTGGGAACAGTCCGATCCGCCGTCCTGCTCCGCAGGGAGCACACATGGGCAAGGCAATACTGGGAAAGGACAAGGTACGTCAGGGAGTGAGAAAAAGGCAGAGGAAGGGCAGGACTTGCCTTCCCCAGTACTGTTTGGGGGGGACATAGCTTCTCTGACACTGACGACTGCTAAGTCGTATATCCAACAGTCACCCCGAATTTATTTCCAGCTCCCTTGCTCCTCCTCCACCATCCCTAAGTTTACAAACCTTGAAGTACATTGTGCCTTTCTCCTTGACAACGGCAGCCTGCTCCAGCTTCTCTTTGGTGTCCATCTCCCACGACTCCTTGGCCTGCAAATAAACGCTCGGCGCAATCCCAGTGGAGCACGAAGCACAGCAACCTACCGCACCAGCAGAACCACATGGCTTTCTAGGACTGCTTGTTAAGGAGTGGGGCCCCCTCAGGGCAGTATTACAGAGGGCAGGTCTAGCAGCTTTTTTAATTTGCGAGGCTGGGGACAAGGAGACACCTAGAGCACACATGGAGGTGCAGACCTGGAGCCCTTTACAACAGAGAAACCCCCACCAGGTTCATGACTTCACCCCAAGCAAGGTGGTTTGTCCACCACAACCCCACAGGAGGAAAAACCCTGACAAAAATAAACCCCAAAAAGGGAAGAGGAGGGTGGGGAGAGACATCCCTCAGCAGAGAAGGGATGCAGTGGGTCTCGCTCCGGCCAGGGTGATGGGGTGGGGAGGGGACCCAGTCAGGGATGCAGCACAGCAGCACCTGCCCCATCCCATGGGCATCTCCTGTATCCCGTCCCCAGCCTCCCCACGGGCACAGCCGGCTTGGCATGCCAGCTGAGCTCCTCGGGGCCAGCTGGCCAGACACGCCAGCTTTCATCTGTGCAGCCCAGGGGAGGTGGAGGTGGGGGGGAATAAAAGGAAAGGGAAAAAAAATAAATAAAAGGGAAAAAAAATAAAAGGGAAAAAAAATAAAAGGGAAAAAAAATAAAAGGGAAAAAAAATAAAAGGGAAAAAAAATAAAAGGGAAAAAAAGGGAAAAAAATAAAAGGGAAAAAAAATAGTACAAAAGGAACAAGGCTAGGAACAAGTAAGAGAACCAATGTTGGACCCCAGCCAGAAAAATAAAACAAACGAACAGAGAAGAACAAATTAAGAACACAGAGATCCTTGGTGACGTATCCACTTCAGCAGGGGCCAGGCTGCAGCCACGCCAGGGACAAAGGGTGGACGCTGCAAAGGCACCAGCGTTCCCATAACCTGGGAAGGGACCAGCACGTTCCTACCCTCACCTTTTCAAAGCTTTTCAGTGTAACCTCGTACACCAGCTCTGCATTCGCCTGGATGCCATATTTCGGCTTCCCTGCCTCGCCAAAGCCATACCTGAAAGGGTAGAAAGGAGCTATCACAGCAGGGGGGTGGAAAAATCTTCATTTCGGCAGCATTTGGCTATAAAGACAGACCCAGGTTACTAATTCTGGTTTCACACCCAGCTCCACGCCTGCAGCTTTCTAACGCTTTGGGGCCAGGATGATGTTGTTCTCCATGAGCAAAGATATCTGACAATACACAATGCATTATGTATTGGGAATCATCCTCTCCGGATGCATCAAATCTGTCTATTTATACAGGTTTCTCTCCAGTGGAAGGACCCAGCCCTGGCAATTTCCAGGGAGACATTTTCCTTTCAGCCCCAGGACCCGGATAAACGCCTTTTACGTCATTTTTTTAAAGCATCTCGACATTCCTGCCTACATGCCCCTGGTCGCTCTTGCCATCCCTGCTGGCATTGCTAACCCGAGGCTCTCTTGGAGAGTCCTGTTTTCAGAATCGCCATCTTCTGCAAGTGCTAAAATGACCTCAGATGCTGGAAGCCTAAAACTAGACAGCATCCCTGCGGGAATGCTCCTTACCGTGGCCCGAGGTAGAGGACGCAGTGCTCTCCCCTCTGCATCTTCTCCAGGGCTTTGTCGATGCCAATGGGGATGTCATGGTCCTCCCCTTCACCCACGACGAATTTCACATCTTTGCAGTCAAATCTGGTGCCGCCACAGAATCCCTCCAGGTGAACTGCAGCGGGGCAAGAGGGCATGGGGCAGGATTGCACCCGGAGCCACCCAAACCAAGGCAAGGTGGGTTCCAAAGGAAGCATCTTTTAAAGCATATCTCCCAAAATCCAGCAAAACCTCCAGCCCTGGAAGCCCTGGAAGCGGGAAGACACGGGGCTGGGGGCAGCCAAGAAGCCTCTGGTGAGCAGAGAGGGATGGGGAAGGCTTGGAAACATTGCTGAAAAGCAGGACAGGCATATCTCATCTAACCAAGGACCAGACAACAGATAAACATCATGACTAATATGTTCCCCTCGTACTCAACTGCACAAGTCAAGTCTTACTGGAACTGGATATTGCTCCTGGCACACCGCCACACAGTTTATCACGGCGATTACAAATCTTCTATACAGTGCTATACTGCCTTGCCTTCTACCTTGAAAACAAGGCTATGTTCTCCTGCCTGTAAGAACTCAAAGTACAAGATAAACGTCTTTTTTTTTTTTTTTTTTTTTTTTTTTTAAGTCTTCAACCACTAACCACACTGTTCCAGCCCCAGATGCTGGCAGAAGCACAGCCGGAGCAGACACCAGGTACCTGGCACATTCGCCACCTGGTACTCCTGGCTGGGTTTCCACAGCAAGATTATTCTTTATTTATTCAGTCCTGAAGATGTTCCAGGCTTTGGGGACAGTTTTATGTTCTCTGCACTCTGCTTGCAAGGTACAAGGCATACATGTGCAGGCAGGTATAAAGTAAAAGCAATTTCATAAGGAACTCCTATGTACTGTTAAAAAAAAGCTGAAACAAACAAAAAAAGTTTTTTAAGAGGAAAAATTCACGGGAGGCATTAATGTTGTCACAACTGTGCTTAAAGGCTTTGCAGCCTGGAAGGACACGAGCTTTACCTTTGCTCGCTGCAGAGCGGAGAGAACAGGATGTGACCCGAGCTATTGCAGGACACCTAGCATCTCCTCCCAGTGGCAGGGGTAGCAGGAGGTGAGCACAAGGACAAGCCGAAACAGACACCGTGCTGGACACAGCCAAGAGGGTCTGGGCTCCGTACAGGAGAGCTGCAGCCTGGGCTGAAGGAAACCTGCCCACCTCTGCCCCATGGACACTTTCCTGCCCTGGGACCTATGGAAAGTCCCCAGGATGAGACACATGGACTAAGTGAGACTGCAGGCAGACCCCCGTTCCCAGGTCAGGTCCATCCCTCGGGCGTTAAACACCACTGTAACACAACCCAAGGATGCTCTCCCCACCGTGGGGACAGGACTCCAAGCTCTGCCTCGTCACCCCCCTCCTGCCACCAAAGCCATGCTGGAACTCAAGTGCAGTAGAGCAGAGGATGCTCACGTGCTTGCCAGCATGCCAGGATAAATCCTGCATCCACCACTGGCATGCAGTGACCACGAGGCTCAGGCTGGTGTGTGCTCACCCAGCTCAGAACAAGGACAAAAGGCAAATCCAGTTCCTCTGGGGCTGACCTCTATTTTTGCACTACCCAAAATCAAGGTGGCTATTTTCTTAGGCACAAAAAAGTGGAAAATTCAGCCTAAAATACAGGTAACCCAGCAACCCCACAGTACCATGCCATCCCCCTGCATGTTCCCAGTAAGTACAGATCCATAATCCCTCACCCCAAAAGCAGCACTACAGCTCTCCCAGGTCCCCTGTCCCCAGCAGGATGTGGCAGCGACGGGAAGATCCTGCTTTAAAACAGGACACACAGGAAGATGCTGTGATTCTTCCCTTTGAGGATAGTTTT
The DNA here is from genome assembly GCF_047370975.1 of Nipponia nippon. Taxonomy (NCBI): domain Eukaryota; kingdom Metazoa; phylum Chordata; class Aves; order Pelecaniformes; family Threskiornithidae; genus Nipponia; species Nipponia nippon. The sequence continues at coordinate 7,601,901 of NW_028262342.1, forward strand.
GCTCTATTTTAATTGCACATAAAATACACTAGGCAAAGGGGGGGGAATCTCTGCTCAGGTTTCCAGGAGCAGGTCAGCTGGCTGCAGCCACTCTTGGATTACAGGAAAAAAAAAAACTGCTGAAGGAACATCACTCCGGTTGCAGCCCTGACTTATTGTTCTCTCGGTGCCTGCAGCGATTTTGTTTTTGAAGAGCTAAGAACAGAGTGTACCGAGTGCGGCTGGCACATGAACTTGATGTGCTGACAGCAATTTGTACTCAGATTAAAAATGAAGAAGGAGGAGGGGTGGGGGGGAAAGGTTGTAACAAAAGCTGGAATACCAGATTTCAATTGCAGCCTGGGTTTTAGGGACCGGAACTGTGAATTAGGCTCTATAAAACTTAAAACCTGTAAAAACGCTTTCAAAACTCCAGCCTGGAGATGCTCACTCCTGGAAGCTTGGTTTCTTCCAGCTTAATTCCAGTGGCGATGCACCTCCCAAATACATGGCTGAGATAAACCATTGCTGCTCCCCTGGGTCACAGTCTTGCCCCGGGGCAGGCTGCCATGCCATCCCCACGGCTGCCATGCCGTCCCCACGGCCATTCCATGCCCACAACAGTGCCCATCATAAATAGCACTACATTTGTTAAAAAAAAAAAAAAAAAAAAAAAAAAAAAAAAAAAAAAGCAAGCCTATTTGCACCCAAAATGCTCCCTGCAAGGCTGCCTGGTGCTGCTTCTCCTCATCGTCTCTCACGGGGATATATTTAAGGGTCTCCGGCCCCTGGATGTATAGGGATGTACAGGAATGTACAGGTCCAAATGAATTAAATGCCGCAGGAGCAGGTGGCGGCGGACAGAGTGGCTGGCGCGACAAGCGGGCTGCGGGCGGGATCAGCACCACGTTTCCCACCTCTGCCCTGCACAAGCAACACCAGTTACGCAAGATCGCCTCGGAGGGCATTAATCTCCATTATTCTGACTGACCACACGTGTGCTCATGCTCGCAGTGTTTGCTCCAATGGACGCTTTCGTTTGAAATAGGTAAAACAGCATCAGGCTTTGGGGCATCAGGAGTACGAGGAGCCTTGTTATTTGGCTCCTTACGTCCTTTCAGAGAGATGATTCCTGGCTGGCGCTCCCCCCTCCCTGCCTCAGCCACCTCCTGAGCCATTAAAGCATCAGCATGTTCATGAGAACCTTGAGCTGCAAAGGGAACAACCACAGAGGGACCAGGGGTCTCCCCATCCTCCGCACTGGGCATGGTGCTGCTTGTAACACCCTCAGACCTAATCAAAATAAAGAGGAACGCTGGATCTGTGATGATTTCAATTGTATTTAGTCTTTTAGTTTAACTTTTGGGGTAGCAGAGCCAGCTTGAAGCTCGGCTCGTGGCTGGTCCCCAGCTACGATGCTCGCAGTGGGAGAGGCAGACAGTAGAGGCTGAGTCAAAAACTCATTTCTTGTCAGAAAAACCAGCCGTTCAAGGCGGTGAGCTTTACGAGCTGTCACAGCTCAGAGTCAATTTCTCCTTTGCTAAAGGGAGTTAATCTTTGTGCATGGGAGCTCTGAAAGGGGGAAAAGAAAGTAAATGCCTCCCATACGGAGCGAGCTCTGTGTCTGTGGCCAGGTTGTTCCAGGGAAGGAAAGAAAAAAAGGAGCCTGGCTTCTCCCGTCCAGCCCCACAAAACGTCTGCTCCAGAAACATGATCAGAACAGGGAGAGCCCAATGGGACTGGAGCTCCTCATCCTCCCATGTCAGCTGGGACCACCCTGGCCTCAGCAAACCCTCCGTATTAATTTCCTTCCCCCCGCCACCAGCAGCAGCCCTCTAGCCGCAGGGAAGGAAAAGACAAGGCTCCATTCTGCAGCAGATGCGATAAAACCCACGAAAATGACGATCAACGTTGGAATAACAAGGCCAAAGAAACTGCCGAGCACCTACATCAGTGCCCAAAACACTTAGCAACGGATGCCATCGAGGGAAGATGTCCCTGCTACTGATACTTTTGAGACAAGGCAGAGCCGCGGTTTTGGCAGCTGGCACATCCCAGAGTGGCTTGGACACTGCAATGGATGCAGAAAGGTCGGAGGAGAACACAGAGCCCCAAACCCCTGTGGGAGTTTGCTCCCTTGATCCTCCCCCAGCTGCTGGCTGAGCAGCACCATGTCTCGCAGGGATGCGTTTGCCAACATGACTAAGAAAACAGAGCGCAGGCTATATTCGAGTGGTCGCTCCATCATTGCCTGGCTGCTCCCATGGCTTGAGGTTTTCCAGTCAACCCTCCCAGCCAGCAGCTCTGGCAGAGCCACCGCCGGGGCCATGCCAAGGTGAGCTTGTAGCAGCATCCACGGGCAGACAGTGAACCACTGCTCTCCCAGCTCCTCTCCATCCCGTCCAGCCTCTGGATGGATGCAACTGCATCCCACCGTGATGCATGGCCACCTACAACCTCTACAGTGCCAGCAGCTCCTTGCTAGGGAGAAGAAAGCAGGGCTGCTCTGGGGCAGGCTCACCCCTCCAGCCCCCCAGCCCCAGAGGGACCAGCACTCACTTTCCACTGTAGCACCTTCATTAGGGTTAGAGTAACCTTCTCCCTTCCTCTTGATCCTCCGGATTATCCCTCCATCCTCAAACAAGTCCTCACCTTTGAAGTCAAGCAATTCAACCTAAAAGAAAAATTAATAAAAATAATAAAGAAAAGGGGGGCAGAGCTCGGGAGGGGGGAAGGAGAGGAGAAAAACAACAGAAAAGCCACAAAGCAGCAGTTCATCCTCTGGCTGGAAAGCCAAGCCAGCTAATTCTCCACTCAGCTGACAAGCAGAAGTTGGCCATAAAAGCCAGCTCCAAGCCACAGCATAATACACCCGATTTATTAGAAATTGGGACACATCCAGTACCTGAAGCATAACACAAAGTAACAGTAAAAATAAGTTTATTAAGCCTGTAAGGGTACAACACGGCCGGTGCTGGAAGATGCTGTGAAAGCTGCCCGGGACCAGCGCAGGCAGGAGTTTCCCCTTCATTCTGCAACAGGACCAGCTCTGACCCACAGCTTAGTCCCCACTCAGCTTGGAAGGACTAGGCCTTAATTTAGGACAGACCCATTCCTCCTGCCCCATTGCGTTGGTCCAATGAGCCCTGCCCAGCAAGCGCACCATGCAAAAACCTTGAGTTTCTTCCACCCTATGGCACTCATGGGTTTTTAGCACCCAGAGGCATTTCCCAGCCGCTTTCTCCTTCCCATGTGCATTTTTAAACCGGGAATCTGCCCACTCCCTCCCCTTCCCGGGACTAGGGCTCTCACCAGCTGGAGTTTCAGTCCCAGCCTCACAGCTCAGACACACATTTCTGAGAAAACCCTGGCAGCGGTTCCTGGAGCAAAGGGACACGTTTCAGGAATCCAAGCTGGTTTTTCTGTTGGGTTGTTTTTTTTTTATTTCTGAGCTGGCTGGCAAGTCAGAAAGGGAGCAAGTGAGCTCATCCACGTGCTGGCTCACTGGCATTACTTGCCTCGAAAAAGAGGGTCGCGTTGGAGGGGATTTTGGGGGCATTTCCAGCAGAGCCGTATGCGTACTCAGGTTTGCAGAGCAAGTAGCAGATCTCTCCCTTCTTCATGGTAGCCACCCCGATGTCCCATGCCTTGATTACCTGACCTAGGAGAGAGGCAGATGTCAGGCAGGAGGGAGCAACCGGCAGCCCAGAAAAAAACAGCCTGGGTGCTGCGAGGATGGCACCCCAAAAAAACTCGCCCTCAGAAGTCACTTAAGGCAGGGCTGACACTGTCCATCTGTCCTGCGACAGGGTCCCACCCTCCCAGGATCATCCCACCCCGCCCCGGGATTATCCCGCCTTCAAGCATCCCCATGGATGGACCCCCCAGACTGGCTCACCCTTGCCCAAGCTGAAGACAAAGGGCTCGTTCCGATCGCGGCTGGAGTCAAATTTTTTACCGTTGGCCAGTTTGCCTTTGTAGTGGACGTAAACCTTGTCCCCAATCATGGGGGACTCATCTTTGCTCCCGGGTCGTTTAATGATCTGAGAGAGAGAAACCACCCATGAGAAGGGACGCTATGGGACAGCTAAGGATGCATATGGAAAGAGAGAGAGATACACAAACATATGCATTTTTATATACACACACACACATGCATGCATATACATAAAAATATATATACACACATCCATATACACCCCAGTGCTGCTCTAAAGCAAAGGGAGGCTGGAGAAGGAGTCATAGAATTTGTCCTCCCATCAGCCCCTAAAAATAAATCCCAAACCTGAGCCACGGTGACAGAGCAAGACAGGGCTGGGAGCAAAGACCTGCCTGTGCTTTGCAGGGGTGTCTGGATTTCCGTGGTTCGAAACCTGAAGTGAATGCAATTACGCTCACTTTCTGTCTGTATGCATTTTACTCGCAGGGGTGTGTCATTTCACTACTCACTTCTTGTCAACACTGTTTTTTGAATGCTACAGCCTGGAACAAGCAGTTCTCGAGCTGAGGATGGCACAGGGGAGGATACTATTCTTAGAGGAAAGGTCCTATTCAACTGGAGAAAAGCAAGCGCTGGGGAGCAGAACTGTCCAGAAATGGCACTGAATATGAAAAAGGGGTTGTGGAGCAGACTGGATGACCTCAGTAATGTGCTCTTTCTAATGTCTGTGAGTCACACACAGAAATGCTTTGTGGATTTACAGCTAATAATCTGATTAGGAACACAATAGCAGTGAAATTCATTGAGCAGCCTGAATCCATCAGTCTCAAACACCACTCCATCCTTCTTTATTCCAAGTGATGCTCATCTCCTTTGCCTTTCAAATAAAAAAAAAAAAAAAAATCAGTCCTACAGCCTTGGAAGTACTACAGGACCCCAAAGGCTGGGGATGCAGCCCACCAACATGACCACGCACCCCAAAATGCAGAAAGGCAAGACCCTCCTGGAAGTCCCCCTCACCTTCAGGACCCCTCGGTCTCGAGCTGGTGTGATGTCCTCCCCACGCTCGGCAAGAGCCACCACCTGCACCTCCCCTTCACTCTTGGTGGCCTCATCAGTGGTCATGGTCTCCTTGCATAAGCCCCGGACCTGCGGAGACACGGCATGCACCCCCTCAGCCTGCCAGGACCACAGGAGGTGGTGTAAGAGGAAAGGGTTAAAGAAAATAAGCAGCTCGCTCTGCTGCGGGCCAGGGCAGGAAACTTTGAGCACATCTCCAGCTGCAGAGTGGAAAATCCCTTCCCAGGGGCCACCCAGGCTCTGCTGAACCACAGGGCACAGGAAACCCTGATGTGCAACGCCAGCCATCCTCACCGCCTGGGGACAGGAGACAGCCCCATGGCTTCATCTGGCCACAGCAATAGGGATGCTCATGAAGGTCCCAGCCTTCATCTTCAGCCTCCCTAGGTCAACATTACACCCCTGGCATTGCCCCGGGAGGCTCCCCCAGCAAGAGTTTTACCCAAAAAAGCACCAGCAGGTAATGCACATGCCAGCCAACTGACTCCTGACACCAGGCAAAATGTGGAAACTCATCTTGGGGTGCTGCACTCAAACCAGTGGGATCTTCTGCGGTGGTCTCTACCAAGCACCCGTTTTGATGCAGGACTAGCATTGAAGCACCTACATTAGCAGACACCAAGGGCAACGGTGAAGCCAGGAGAGATGAAAGTGCTTGCAGGTGAGAAGCAAAGGGCTGATGGCCACCAAGCTTCACCCATTCCTTCTGGCTCGTGTAGAGGTGGGCACCCCTTGGGTATGGGTACTAGAAATATGTGCACCAGGCTATCATTTCCCTTTTGAGTTATTTTATACAGTTTAAGATTATTTTCCACAAGGAATTACCTATTTGTCAGAGACTCTATTATTCGGAAAGCAGCACCTCAACCCCAGGCAAACCTCACTTTCTCTTGCTCACCAAGAACACCCCAAAAAGAGAGAGCAGGCTTCAAGTCTCAGGCAAGCAAAGCATCACCTTGCACGGAAAAACTTGAACACACAGCTTTAGTTAAGCAAACCCAACACCAAAAGAATCCCAACTATTTGGGCAGATAAAGAGAAAATTCACAGCAAGACTCTTAAGAAACTGGGTATTTTTGGGCAAACTGCTAGAGCACCACGCTCCCAATGTCACCGTGCAAGCAGCCAAGGTGCCAGAAAAGCCACGTTTTTTGTCAAATGCAGACTTTTTCCAATGGTGCCTGGTGAAAAGAGAATTGCCTACGGTTTAAAACACGTATTTCCTAATGATTTCCTTCAGATCATAAGGCTATTTTGGTAGCCACACTGCTGTGCAACACGTAATCAAGGAAACATGTGACGGAGAATTAGAAAGCGATGGATTTTTTAAGACATCAACCAGATCTATTAAAGTCACTCTAATTGCAAAATTTTCCCACAGTCTTTGGTGTGGAAGCTGATGTTAACCAGCAGGAGAAATCATTCATTTGGGGGATTCAAAAAGAGCAAAGAAAGGATGTTTTCAGCTCCAAGGGCAGATAAATTGTGCTGCAAGAAGAATTGTGCTCCTCACACCCGGGTGGAAAGGGAAGAGCTGGAGCCCTGCTCCCCCAGCACAGGAAGCCACTGAGACACAAAGAGCCCTGCCATGGAAGAAGGAAATAGAAAAATAAGGGAAGTACTTGCTGCAATGCTCAATTATCACAGTCTTTGGGGTAATACTTCATGAGATTTTGCATCTGCTCCCTTTCCCCTGCTCTGCTGAGGTTTCAGATGGGAACATCTAAAAAAACACTAAAAAAAAAAAAAAGCAACTTTGGTGGTGAGACTCATCATCTTGCGGGTATTTATACAGTGGAAAACATGCCATCAGTTACTTTGGAAGAAATTTTTTTACAATGAGGGTGGTGAAACACTGGCACAGGTCGCCCAGAGAGATGGTACATGCCCCATCCCTGGAAACATTCAAGGTCAGGTTGGAAGGGCTCTGAGCAACCTGATCTAGTTGAAGATGTCCCTGCTCATTGCAGGGCGGTTGGACTAGATGACCTTTAAAGGCCTCTTCTAACCCAAACTATTCTATGATTTGGGCACTGAGATGGTCTCCAAGCCACCATGGTCCACTCTGCCATGCCTCCACCATGGCCATCCTCTTGGAGATGAGTGAGGAGGTGTTGGTGCCCATCGCGGCACGGGCACGCTGCCAGCACTGGCTCAGAGCTTCCCAGCACAGATCCTGTGCAGCACCAGGGATGCAGCACCTATAACCCATCTATCAATGAGCAGGAGGAGCCCGAAAAAAGGGGCGCAGCTTGCAAAGGAAGTGTCACCTCCTGGGGCAGAACCTCCCGAGCTCCACCAAGCAGCCACCACCGGGATGCAGAAGACAGATGGGGAGCTGCTGGCTCTGGCTCGCCGGTTGCTAAATCCCACCAAGAGACATCTAAAAATACATCATACGCATCCTTCTCATTATTTTTCTACGTAAGCAATTAGTGGAGTCATCCAGGGAAGCTAGCCAAGGCGAGCGGGAGGGGAGACGCTCTGCGTCAAAAGCAGTGGGAGGGATGGAGCCCACAAGACTGGCTATTAAGATGTGGTCCATGTTATGAAAGAGCTTGAGACTTCTCCGTCCAGTGATGACAGCTCCAACTAGGTTAGAGAAAAGACCACGCCACTCCCGCTTATCTCCGGTTTCGAGGGACAGAAGGAGGCTGGCTGGGGTCCAAAATCCCAATTAATTTGAAACAAACAGTTGTAGGGGAAAAAAAAAATATCTGCTACTCCCCAAGATTTTATACCAGCGAGCCGGGGACTGGTGCCAAGAGCTGTGCAAGCTTGCTGGAGGTGTCAGAGCCTGAATCTTCTCATTGTGGGACTGCATGTGCTCCGGATACAGGGAGGGGATTAATTAATTACCCCGTGCAAAAGCCTCTGGGTGTTTCTGACACCCCAAGCAGATCCCGCTCTCCCGTTGCTGTTACCCACAAGCTTAATGTTGTAAGTCTGTAAATGAACCCAGGCTAAATCATCCTCCCTCCTCCGAACACCCATGCTGCTTCGGTTCCCTGGGGTGTAAATACAGATGGGTGGGAGGAGGATAGAGGGTGAGGAAGGATTAAACCCCCCCAGGCTGGGGGTCCTCCTCCACCGAAAGGCGCAGCAATTTGCAAGGCATAGGGCATTGCTGAAAGGCCACCAAGAGGAAAGGGATTTCCACACACAGAGAAGAAAGGCAATGGGAAGGTGATTCAAGAAATGCCCCAGCAAAGGTGCACACACACGACAGGGCGGTTTTGCACAGTTTGGGGTGGTTTTGCACAGCTTGATTCTTCGCATCCTGAAGCAAAGTCCCTTGCAGGAGCCTGTAAACCCCCCCAAAAAGCCTCTGCTCGAGCTCTGAGCCCAACACTGGGGTCTGGTCCATGCCTCCAGCCACCGCCTGGGCCCTCATGGCTGGGCACGGGGCTGCCTTGCAGCCGTAGGGACCCAGAGCCGCCACCTCCACCCTCCCCAGGCCCTGAGAAAGGGCCAAGTTATGCCTCAGAGCTAAAGGAAAGGGTTTGGGGTTTTCACTTGGTTGCTTTTAATCAGTCCCCACTCTACCGGATGATCTGAAAATTCAGTGTAGCTGTTTAATCTGTAATTTAAGAGCTACAATAAACAAGCTTTAAAATCCAGAGGTTTTGACACCTGGACACAATCTCTCCTTCAAGTGCAACTGTCTCAGTGTTAATTAATATGAAATACGTTAAAGAGCTTCTAGCTGAGCAAAGAAGGAGGCTTGCGAGTTCAGAAGACTCCTACGCATTCACGACACGTGCTTCACTTGGACCAGCACATCCCGACCCACAGCACCAGCGCACGCCTGTTCTCAGGCCCGCTCAACTAATATAAACTCCTTGAATTGATCAAAAGTAACAACTGCTGCATCTTTCCTTCTTGCAAATCCACTGTCTCCCCAAATGCTGCCCTGCACGCCAGTGCAAGCAGTTGCAAATATTTCCCTCCTCCAAACAGAGAGCGGCATCACTGTGATTAATGCTCATAAACAAACGAAGCCTCGATGGATGCCCATGAGCAATTAAGTCACAATCGATGCCCACGTGCAATTAAGCCGCCTGCAGCAGGCACAGGCTGCCCAGGCTGAGCACCCACCTGCACAGCCCAACACAGCCAGGCAGTGCTATGGCTTTTACCTCAATTTTAGCACCTCCATACAATCAGACATTGATTCAGCTGCTGCTTCAGAAAAACGCATTCTGAGCTTTTTTTGTCTATTTTTTTTTAAAAGCAGGTATGACAAAAGGCTTTTTTTTTTTTTCCTCTTTTTAAGCTGTGCAGTGCCTGGGGTCTTCCCCACCTTTGTTATCCTCTGAGCCCTGTGTGTTTTTCAGGCTGTCTGCAAGCAACGCCAGACATATGCTCGTGGAAAACCGAGCAGTTGTGATCTGCAACAGGAGCATCTTGAAGCCCTTTCCCCTTTGCACGTGCCTTTCAAACGATGATCTTTTCAACAAAAACACTGCTCCGGGAGGATGCACACCATACGACACCAGCACATGCTGCGCAGAAATCCACGCCATAAAAACAAGCCATTTATTTTTACAATCCCCTCTCCGCATGGATGTTGCTATCTTCCAGCCCGGAGAAACATGAGAAAATTCAGAGCGGAGAATGGGATGCAGATGTCCAACCCCAGTCTGAGGACAGACAGGTATCACACATCCTAGGGTTCTACCAAGCACACGATCCTGAGCCACGTTTCCTAGAAATCGGCATACCAGGAATTTGCCAGCTCCAAATGAGAACTTCACATCGCAGATCCCTCCCAGAGGCTCACGGGAGGCGAAAGGAAGGGAGGGAAAGAAAGGCTGGGGTGGGGTGGGGTTGAGGGGTCTCACCTTGCCAGCATGCAATTGCTAGAGAAGGTTTGAAGGTCCAGGGTGGGGTCCTGGGAGGCACCTACCCAGAAACACAGTGGGGATTTCACACAAATACCTGGTAAGAAGAGGGGGGAAAAAAAAAAATTAAAAAAAAAAAAAAAAACAAAACCCATATGCTTTATTCCAAAACAGGATTTAAGAAGAAGGGAGAACTGAGACAATGGTTTTAAGCCACAGACCATGCTCCAGCATAGGCAGAAAGGGGTGATGAGACCATGGACAAAACCTCCTGTGGCAGCTCCTTTGCTCCTCGCAGCCACGGGAAGATGCTTTGACTCGCTGTTTCCATAAAACAGCATTTAGCATCTTAACATCAGCTTAAAAAAAAAAAGGGGGGGGACACCTATAGTCTGTCCAACTTTTTTATTGACCATTGCTGAAAGTCAGGATGAAAATTAACAGACTGGAAAAATAAGAGATGACTGCTCTGGGGTTTGTTTTTAAGAACCACTTAGCACAAAGCGCTTTCGCTTCCATGGCACCGCAACAGCCCTAAAAGCTTCAAATTGCAACACGGGAGGGAGTTTCTTTAAAATGCAAAGGTCAGGCTAAAAAACAGCGAATCTAAATGCACAGGGGGGAGACGCAGGGCCCCGAATCCTGGCCAGCATCACCCCAAATCCCAGCTGGCATCACCCCAAATCCTGGCCCTTCGAGCCAGGCAGCTGCATGGGGATGCACCTCCATCCTCCATCCCCAGCACACCCGCTGACAGATAACGAAGAATGACCCAATTAGCACAGCAGCTGGGGTGTCTCCACCGTCCCACTGTGGTTTCGCTTCCCCCTCGATTGAGAAAACTATTTTTTCTAATAAAATACCTACTTACTGAGCAAACTGTCCCCGTGCAGCAGGAGAGAGAAGACAGGAGGAACTATTTTCCCTGGACGAGGGTGTTTTCAGATGCCTGCAATGCCAGCCTATGGAGCAGAGATCCAGGGAGATGGTGTTTGAGTTGGTAAGAAGTTAAAATCGGGATTTCTAATAAAACACGACCTTCCTAAGCCCAACAGGGCAGCTCCACATAATCCTCAGCTCCATCCCAACACATAAGGATGCACCCAGACATCGAGTGCCATTTCTCACACTCATACATTACAGCTTGATTTAAAAATTAACTTTTTTTTTTTTTTTTTTTTTAAATCCTGGCCACTTGACTTTTCCCCACCTCCTTTAAAATAAACGGGGAAGCCATAAAATTTAAATTATCGCTGAATAAGACTCACATGGATTGATTTACTTCCTAGCATGCACATTGTGCAAGCAGCTAACATCCCAGTGGGGCAGTCATGGCAACTTTTATTCAAGCAAAAAAACAAAATGCAAACAGAGCTGCTTTAATCGCCTAGCACCCTTACGAACCTCCATCAGGCCGAGGGCAAACCTTGACTCACTGGGGACCAAAGCAAACTCCCTAGTCTCCTTTATCTACAGCTAGTTGCTGCTCCAGGGTTAACTCCTTCTGCCCATGGAGACCCTGGTACCCTCCTGAACAACCCGGTGCCATCCACCCCATAGCCTCACATCCCCTCCCAGCACGGGACATCCCAGTGAGGGATGCGGTCGCCTTTATCCCAGTCCACCTCCCAAGGACCAGAGGATATTGGTGCTATAGCAGCAAAGGGAGGTTTTTAAGCAATTAAGAGAATAACGAAGGGAGAAAAGGAAACTGCTGAATGTGGTTAACTTAAATACAACGGTATGTGTTCCCGTCACACTTGCTTAATAATTTTGCCTAGCTAATATTTTTAAGCTTCTAAAGTGGTTATAGTTAAGATCCAACTCATAACTAATTCCCCCCCCCCCCCCTTTTTTTTTTTAATATGTTGAATAAGAGGCTGCCCTCAAGTTTCAGCTGCAGCAAGAGGAAAAGTAAGCAGGACGGCTCACGGCTCGCTGCTCCCTGCCAGAATAAATATTTCAACAGAAAGCAAGATGGGTTCAGCCTGTCTGCATCCCCCAGGAGCGAGGCGAGTGCACCCACACCAGCAATATGCAAAAGACTTTCAGAAAGGTTTTGGGGTTTTTTCCCCCAGTTTACAATATAAACCCATTAAAAATCATCTGGCTCTTTTCCTGGTTATCTAGCAAGGCACCAGCGAGGAAATGCTTGCTTGGTGGTTTTTCAGGTTGCTTCAAAATAAGAAATCACAGGGATAAAGCTCCTTTGGATTCAGCCCTCTTGTGAGCATCCCACCAGCAGCCCCTGGTCCATTCCCCTCCAGCGTGGGTACCCAGAGACACAACGCCCTCCACTTTAATGTGAAATAACCAAGCAATATTTTTTTTTCCCCTCTTTTATTCTGAACAACAAACATATACTGCGGAAGGCAAAAGCCCATAAACATTTATGGGTTATTGCTCTTCCAAGGGGAGAAGGTGCCAGGGACGGGATGTGGTTGAGGATTTTACACAGTGATGCTCCATGGCTTGTATCCTGCCTGCCCCTGAAGCTGCCCCCGGCCCCAGAGAGGATTTCAGCTGCTCCCACCACAAAAATCATGACAAGCCTCTGCCACAAGTGGCACATCCCAAAAATACTGGAAAAAACAAGAATGTTGGGGCCAGCAGCAAAGCCTCTGCTCTCCATCAGCAAGGAGAGAGGCACCAGCCTGCACCCATCCCGCTCCTGGAAGGGCTAACACAGCCTCACTGATGGCAAAAATATAAAAATAATAACAATAAGTGTATAACTAGCTGTTCCACACCTGCCTGAGCTTCCCAGGAAACAGCTGGCAGAGGGGCCAAGCACAGCATCCTATCAAGCTCAGTGGCCATTATATACAGACACTCACGTAACAGCGGGGAATGCAATTTCCAAATGCTTTCATAAATTAGGATTATGTAACCGGAGGAAAAGAAAATATAATAATATAGCCAAGCCAGTTATATAAACTATCTTTAAAAAGTGAGAAAGTACTTGACATCGTACTACCCACTCCCTGGCACCCTCTAACTGTTTTTTTTTGCCATCAAAAATGAGCAGGCTCCTTTCCATCGTGTCTTCTCCCCTGGTCAAAACAACTAGGGAGAACAGGCCCAGCCAGGCTTTTGGGGACACTGGAAAGAAATATTCCACCTCTGGCTAGTAAATGTGAAGTTCCCCCCCCCATACAGCACACCCCAGTAAAGCTCACCCCCTCCACGGGCAGCTCGGAGCATCCTCCTGGCAGCAGCTACACCAACGCCGAGCAAATTCAATTTTAAGAGACAGCTTGGGGGAACTAAACTAAATGCAAAATGGGAATAAACAAGAAACGCCTTGTTTGCCAATTCTGTTTGAATTTAGCCTTTTCTCCAGGATAAATCTGACAATTAAACTTGGATTTTTTTTTTTTTTTTTTTTTAAATTTCTAAAAGCATCTCATTGCTTGCAACAGATTTAGGGGTTTCTCCAACAAACTTTCAGCCAGGTGACCCTAACCAACAGCAACCCCCCAGCAGTGGAAATGCTGTATTTAATCACTTATTCCCCACGCACAAGAGCTTGGCAGCATCTTGAGAGCCCTGGTGCCAAATTCCAGAGGGGATCCCCAACTCGGCATCCGGCATTGCTGCCGGCAGCGCCACACACCCAGAAATAACCCAGCACCCAAGACCTTTTTTGAAGCCACGTGTGCTTCACGATATCGGGCAAACAGCAATTCCCAGCATGTTGTGAAACACCAGCCTGTTGCCACGCCAAACTGGAATTTCTTGGAGAGGACAAGGAAACACCATGAGCGGCCAAGCTGATGGAGGGGGACCAGGACCGCCGCTGCCATCGCTGGGGGATGCTGCGAGATGCAGGGAGCTCAGCCCTGGGGCAGCGGAGCGGGGTGGGAGGCTGCCAAGGATGCTGTGGCTTTGGGGATGATGCTGCACCGCTGCCGGCTCACCCTCGTCCCCGTCAGCCCAGAGGAGCAGAAACACGCATGTACCAACTGTGCATACGTGTGTGCGCGCACACACACACGTGCATCACTCGACGACGGGGAGGGAGCCTGCATCTCGCTAGGGCTCCTCACCGGGATGGGAGTCACATCCCAGAGATGATGCTATTTGCAAGGCCGTGCCTCCTAGGGCTTGTTTTATTGAATTATGTGATTAAATTTAACATAAATAAAAAAAATACTTGAAATAGGAATACTTCCAATGAGACTAATTTTCTAAGAGTGATACTACTATTTATGAACAGGGGACACCACAGGCAGAAGATGATTTAATTGCAGTCCTTCACCATCCCATCTCTTCACTTCTGACAGTTACTTTACTACTATTTTCCTAATTTTCCAGTACACTCACTTGCAAAATCAGAAATCCTTATTTCAACCACAATTACTGATTATGGAAAAGCTCATCGGCTCCATGACAAACAAATTAGATAAAAAACTCATACATTAGAGCACTTGTGGCCATTTCTTTACGCCCACAAACATACAGCATTAAAATAAAAAAAGCCTTGCTAAGTGATTTATTATTTCCCGGTGAGATGCATGAGATCAGTACGAGCTCCGCAGCTCCCTCAAGGGGCTGTAACGACTTATATAAATATATATAACTGAGAGTGAATATAAAATAAAATGAAATATTAAACAGAATAAAAGTATAAATAACTGAGAACAAATTATTCTCCAAATACTTTACAGAATGTTTTCCCCCTGAGCCAGCCTGGGGAGCCATGGTCGGACAGAGGGTGGTCTTGGTGCTGAGCATCTCGAGCCTCACAGCAAACTTTCTCCTTCTGCAAGCCGGTAATTAAAACACGCCTAACTACACAGCGGTGATGTTCCTGAAGGATGCAGTTTGGTTTTCACTTGGGAATTGTCCTTATTTTCTGGTTTGTCCCAGCAGGGAGACACTTCAACAGTGCTGGGAAAGAACCTCAACATAATTCAAGCGTATGCTCAGCAAATACAACCTTGGGAAGCTACGATTATTTGCTTTTATTTTCTTCTAAAAAGAAGAAAAAATAATCGCACAAGCTGTCATCCTGGCAGACACCTCTGCTCCAGGCAGGATGGGCATCATGAGCAGCCCACATCATGCCAGCCTTCTGCCCCGAGCCCACTCCAGCACTGGTCCCGCTCCATCTTCCAAGCCCACAGGAGAGGCCACATGCTGTCGTCCCTTCCAGCAAGTCTTGGCAGAAGTAGTAACTTCTCCACTAACTCCCCAGAAATCTGCTTTTTTTCCTCACACCATCACATATCTTCTCCAGCACAAGCCCTGCCTGCTTCATCACCCCAAGACCCCCAAGACATCTCTGGCCACCCCTTCCTCCACCAGCACCCCATTGCCTCTGGCTCCCGTTAGCACCCAGCTCCATCGCACCCTCGCCTTCCTCCTCCTGTGTCCCAGAAGTTACTGTCATCACCCATCACACTGCAGGGCCGAGGACCAGCATCCCCACTAAGGACCCCAGCATCCCACCTTTGGGCTACAAAATTCTCACCACCACTGAAAAGTTATTCCTGCCCAGCCCCATACTCCTGGTTAACCCCTTGCCAGCAGTGGCTGTCGTTCCCTCTGCTTCGGCAGCGTTTCTTCCCTCCTCCCTGCAGTTTTGTCCCATCTCTGGAGTACCAGGTTGGAAATAAAACCTAAGCATCTCCGAGTTGCAGCATCACCACCTGACCCAAACCCACTGCATCTCCAGGAAAACACTCCATAAAAGCCACATATAGACTCTGTCAGAGGGATTTAATGATTTTCTTCCCCCCTGGCCCTTTGCAGGGCAGGGAAGGGGGCAGGAGGGACATGACTTGTGCACGTTTTAAAAGAAGGAGCGATTTGTGCCTTCAATTTTTTTTTTCATTTGAACTTGTAATACCAGTTTCCAGGCTGGATTTGATGCCCCAGTGATGTCGCAAATCCACCTCAACAGTTTAATAGCTCATTATAGGGAGACATCATTTACGCTCTACCTTAAAAACCCTGAAGTATCAGCTCCTGGCCTTCCCTCCCCCCAAGGCTTTTTTCCACTGGCAGCATCATGGCCCCATTTGCTTAGCATGACAGCACAGCGAGGACAGAAACACAGCTGCAGCATGGAAACCACCGGCCAGGGATGCACCAATGATGGATGTATCGCCCATGAGCTCTTATACCTCATCACCTAAAATACTCTTTCTTGATAAGAGCAAGCTCACCCAAATATGCATTCTAAAAACAGAAGCTTTGAAAGAGGTTTTGCACCCAGAGAGGAGGGAAAAATAGCAGAAGCTTAAAAAAATATTCACGTTTACCTTGTGCAATTGCTTACACCTACTGCCAATGAAACTACACATTTATGCACATGCCCTATAGCGTATTTTTGGTAGGTGGCATTAGAGGAAACATTTTAGCTGAGCACAGGAACCTCGTTTTGTGAGGGAAAAGTGGGAAAAAGAAAAATCCCCTCCCTCGAGCACCGTCCCGCTGGCACAAACGGCGGGACACCAACCCCATCCGGTGTGACGCTGTGCCGCCAATGCCACCTCGTCCCCCGTCCCCATCCTAGTGCATCCCAGTGCCCCCAGCAACGCTCGGGCACCTCTGCATTAACTCCCCCCAGACATCCCTGCACTGGGGTGGGGACCCCCATCCCACACCGCAGTAACAGCTGGGGACACCATCCCCTTTCCCACGAGACTCCCCAGCCCCACGCAGGACTCCAATGGCCCCCATAGAGCCCCACGCACGCCTCCCTCCAACCCCATACTGCCCTACGCTATCCCCCCCAGCCGCACACAGACCTACAGTATTTCTCCAGCCCCACACACCGCCCCCAGCCCCACACAGACTTCCCGCAGAACCAGGCAGCCCCACGCAAGGCAGCCCCGAGTCTCTCCCCCAGCCCCGTGCAGCGCCCACGCAGACGCCCCCAGCCCCACGCACAGACCCACCTGCCGCTGCCGCCGCCGCCCGGCTCCGAGTGACACCGCGTGCCGCGCCGGCCGAGTCTCCCCGGCCGCCGCGCCCCGCCCCGCCCCGCCGCCCCGCCCCTCCTCCCGCGTCTCATTGGTCGCTCCGCCTGCCCGTCTCGGCGACGGCGCCCGCAGCGCCTTGTCATTGGCTCGAGTGGCTGCGGTATGCAAATCAGAACGTTCTCCCCTCCCCTGGCGGGCCGGCCCGGCTCCACCCGCCCCGCCCCGCGCACTTGCCGGGGGAAGCGGCGGCGACGCCGGCCAGGAACTAGGGGAGGCCCGGCCCCGTGCAATGCCCCGGGGCCGGTGTTTGGCCCCGTGCGATGGCCCGAGGGAGACCTGGCCCCGTGTAATGCTCCAGGGGGGTCCCCAGCCCCGTGCAATGCTCCGGGGGGTTCCTGGCCCCGTGCAGTGCCATGAGGGGTGCTCGGCCTAGTACAAGCCCGGGGGGGGGGGGGGCGGCGCGGCCCCACGCATTGCTGCAAGGACGCTTCAGTCCCGTGTAGTGCTCCAAGGTTCCCCCAGCCCTGAGCAGTGCCCCTGGCGGGGGCGGGGGGGGGAGCAGCTTTCTGCATCCAAAGGCACCCCAGCCCCTGAGGACCAACCAGCCCCGTGCAATGCCCCGGAGGCACCCCAGCCCCCTGCAACTTCCTCGGGATTTGTTAAGGGAAATATCGCACTAGAAAGCAAATAACAATCTCCCGCCGCTGGGGACAGGGAGACACGGGTTTGGAGGACACGCTGGCTGCTGGGACACACAGAAATGTTCCCGTTCAGTATGAAGGAGACAGATAAGATTTTTGTTAAGAGCTGCCTCAGAATACCTCCCGAGATTAGAAATAACGTGCATTTGCAATTAAACATCTGATTGCTGCTCGTGCATGTTCAGCTAATTGCAGCACCTGAGATGAGAGGGGCAAAAAAAGCTGGGGGGGTGGATCACTGGGCAGATTTAAAATGTGGCATCTCTGAGTATTTTTATAAACTGTTTGTTTTTACCAGGCTTGTGTTGGAGCTGGTGCCTGCTGCTCCCAACCTGTGCCCTGATTCCCACGTGTTGATCCAACAAACTCCCCAGGGCCGGACTTAAGGCAGCACTGCCTTTACAGATGCTTGCTCACAGGTCTGCTCTTTGATGCAGACTTCGATTTTCCCAGCTGTAATTTAGACACCAGTGGCACTTGCTGGAACTCTGGAGTTAAAATTAAAGCCCGCTTTAGAAAAAAAGATTTATTTTCACGACATTTCATTTTTCCCTCTCTAAAACAACCCAGGTGAATCTTGCATTTTGGTTTTAAACATTTCCCGGCCTCTGAGAGCTTTAAATTTCCATTTACCAAAGAAATATTGTGGGTTTCCAGTATCAGGAAACCCCGCAGCTTAATTTTGTGCTGGCCCCTTAGATAATGCCCAAGCCCTGAAAAATCCCATGGGGCCAACAGGAGCGGTGAGGGGTCATCTAGCCTGGTTTGCTCTTGCACCACAAAAATGGTAAATTTGTTTGCACAGAAAAAGAAAAGCAAAATAGGATGGGAAGAAAGCACCAGCATGTTTTTTTTAAAAGACACCTTCCAAATCACTGCGATACCAGCACCAGACCCCCTGGCTCACTCTGCTTTCTTGGGTGGTGGGATGCCTGAACCCCTCCTCCAGTGCCAGGGTCTGCCCCATCCCCCCCATCCCTGTAACACAACCTGGAGGAAATCTGCTCCATAAATAATCCCGGCTGGCTTTAGGGCAGCTGCCAGGGGCACTGCTTGTTCCCCCTCGCCATCCAGCTGGCTGCACATGTCCTGCCCCAGCCCTGTGCCCGTCGTGCAGCCATCACCTTGGCCCTGAAAGGACGGGGGTCCAGGGAAAAGCCTTGCCCCCTTCCTCGTGCCGGCCCCCAAGCACCTTGTGTGATTTGAGAGCAGCGGTTCCAGAAAAAAAAAAAAAAAGGTCTATTTTTATTCATCCTTGTCTTCTGCTAAAAATAACCAGCATTAATCTGCCTTGAGAGCATCAGGAGGAGAGGCGTCCCTCCGCCTCGACTTCACATCTGAAAGCCGCATCAGTGAATCTCTCAAGTGCGTTGGAGAGTGGAGGAAACGAGTTTTCTCCCAGTTTCCTTCTGCGTGTGATGGCACAAATCCATGGCCCCAGGCATAAATGGATGGCCCCGGGCAGATGACCCATGCAGGATGCTCCCCCTCCCAGGGGGACCAAATCCATCCTTCCCCCCTGGTACCCAGATACCCACCCGCTGCCCATTTTGGGGAGCAAAGCAGTTTTTTGCAGCCTGGCGATGCTGTGGCCTCACCCCCCACACACACCCCCTCAGCACATGTACCCCTCCGAGGGCCCGGTTGTCACCTGGGGCAGGGGTGCAGCATGGTGGGAACCTGGCAGCACGGTCACAGGAAGCTAGGTGTTTACGGGAGGCACAGCCGGGTGTTGCACAACAGGCAGCAGAGTACAGGAAAGACACCGTGTCCTCGCTGCCGGCCATAGGTGCAGTTGTGCGGCGGCAGGGACTGGTAGTGGGGACATGGGGGGACACGGGGAAGGGCAGCAGGGCAAGACCACCCACTTGGCATGGGGCTGCTTGACCCAGGGGCTGCAAAGCAGCCAGCAAGCTGCTTTCTGCATGAAATCCCCCCCCAAATCTTCCTACCGGAGAGGCTGCGGGAGGGATGCTGGGTGTCATCGTGGAGCCTGGCCAGCGGCAAGCTGCCACATCCAGCCCGGGGCGATCCCTCCTCCACCTGCAAACCCCCTCTCTTTGCTCAGACTCACAGCTCCTGCAATGAATTTTTACAGGCAGAGGGGCCAAGGCATCCCTGGCACATGGGGACCCCTGGAGCAGCCCCTGCTCCATCACCGGTCTGATCCTGCTCTGTCCCCCAGAGTCGCCAGGGCTGGCCCTTTCCCCATGCATTTCCAAACCATAAATTTCCGGGTTGCGATCCAAATGCTGGGCCCTGTTGCAAAAAAACTCATGCAAGCAGGCACAGGCACCTCCAGCCAGAGGCTTTGCTGAGGCTGGATCTGTCCCTGAGTCCCCATCTCCCCCATGGTGCTTCCTCCCAGACACCAGTTTACACTGGCTGAAAGGACACAAATATTTTCCCAGATTATTTCCTCCCTGGTCCAGGGCTCCCCCAGCCCCGCTGGAAATCCAACCCCGCAAGATACAGCGGGGCTGGAGCAGGGAGGATAAATAAAGTCCGGCTTTGCCGTCCTGGCTTGGGGCCACTTCTAGCACAAAGTACATTCCGGTCTGGACGTAACGAACTGTACCAGCCTCCGCTAGGGCGGGAGGGTGGCCGGGGGTGGCTGGGGCTCCCCACAAGCCCCGCCGGGACGGGGGTGTTGGGGGGGCGGTGTGTGTGTGCAAGGGTGCAGGGGTGGCGGGGGGAGGAGCAGAGGGTGCCGCACCCCCAGGAATGCTCAGCTGTGAGGCTGTGCCATGTGATGGGGCTCTGCACCCCAAAAACACCCTGGGAAAGATCCTCCCTGGGTGCCCTAATGCTTGTGGGGTGCCTGGGGAGCCCCGGGGTGGGGGGACACCCGGCAGGGACATGCACAAGTGTGACCCAGGCCAGTGCTATGGTTGCACAAGCCCCCCCCCAAAAAAAACCAACAAACCACCCTGCAGCTCCCAGGGCTTTGCTCCTGGACACAGCATCGCCAGTCCCATGAGCCGCATCCAGGGAGCCCAGAGGGGCCGCCCGGGAGCAGCACCGGGCGGGCGGGCAGGAACCGTGCCAGGCGCCCGGCGTGGGGACGCGATGTACCGGCCGCGGGAGCGCAGGGAACAGCCTGACTCAGCAGCCGGGGCAGTGAGTGTGCGCCGGACGGAGGAACCGCTCCGCAGGGCCCGCCGGCAGCCCCAGGCCTACCGGGGGGGGCTGCCTGCGGCGGGGGGGGGGGGCTGCCGGCTGCCTCCGGGCATGCAGGCAGGAAACTCCCTCCTTGCTGCTAGCAAGACCCGCGGAGCAGACGGCCCCCTCCAGCTTGGTCGCCACTGCATGGTTGGGGCAGGGCATGGCCACCAGTATCACCCCCACAGCATCCCCCCAGCATGGCCCCCAGCTTCCCCCCCCAACTCCCCCCAGCATCCCCCCAGCAGCCTCCCTGCATGTCCCTCCCACCCCTGGTGCTGGCCCACTTTCCCAGCCCAGCTCACCAGCATTTCAGGGAATTTAATGCTAAAAATACCCAGCTGGGGCGAGACACACCCCCCCCCCCCCCCCCGCAAAGTGCCCAGCCCCGAGCTCTCCCTGGGCTGACGCGTCAGCCCCCCCTTGCCCTCCCCACCTCCCTGTATCACGCTAATTAATTCCTCCAGTAGCACAAATAATTCAGCCAGAGGATTTTTTCCACTTGTGCCCCGCTGGAAAGCATCCATGGAGGGGTTCATGGAGGTGCATGGGGTGCCTGGATGTCCTTCAGGGCCACCTCTGCATCTCCACATCCTGCTCACAGCCTCCACTACTGCCCCAAGCTGGGCAGTCCTCAGCCCTGGGGTGCTTTCCTGGCTGCTCTGGGCTGGGGGAGCATCCTCAAGGGACCCCACCCCTGGCCATGCTCCCAGCCCCAAAGCCAACCCCTAGGATGGAGGTGGGGACGGGGACCAGGTTTCAGGTCCCCCGGGGCTGTGGTTTGCCCAGAGTCGGTCCCTGCCCTCCAGCCAGGTCCTTCCTCTCCTCCAGCCCCAGGGAAAAACATCAGAGTGGAAAAACAGGAGAGCGTCTGATATTGTTCCCTCCATCACATGCGAAGGCAAAGCCAGAGAGGCCAGGAAAAAAATCTTCAACAATTGGTTTTGGCAAGAAGAGGCAAACCAGAGCTTTTCATGATTTTTTTTTTTTGGTTGTTGCTAGAAAGGTTGCTTTTCCTCCAGCGAGGGCTTAAGGATGGCTTCTCACCATCTCCATCCCTAAACCATCTCCCCAAGATGGTGCAAACCCGGCCCAAATTTAGGAAAACCCATTGGGGTGTCGCAGGATCAGGCCCCCAGATCCCTGGGAGCTGCAGTTGGGTGTGCTGGGGGTCTGCACCCTGTTGTGCCCCACAGCTTGGACCTCCCGTAGGGACTTTGCCGCCACAGGTGCAGGTTGAGGTGTCCCACGTTGGCATGGGGCGGTGGGGGCAGACTGAGACATCTCCCCAGGGATTTGGGGTTCCCTGAGCCCCCAGTGCTGGCTGGGGTGTCCCACACCCTGCAGGGATGTGCTTCATCCCTGCAGCTCCTGCCTTGCAAACGCAGCAGCCACATCCAGCCAAAAGCCACCCTGGCTGAAGTATGCCCTTAGAGGGGCCAGCAACCCCCCAGCTGTACTGGCTACTACCTTGCAATGCCCCAGCTGAAACCGGGGGGAAGAAGTCATCCAGAGCAGGAAGAAAAATAAAACCCAGCCCCAAAAGCAAGCAGGCAGCCCCAGATGCCTCTGGGCACCCTGAAACGCCTCTGGGGCGCCCCCAAACGCCTCCGTGCACCCCCAGATGCCTCCAGGCAGCCCCTCAGGTGTGTTTCCACAGCACAAGCCTCCCACAAAGCACAGGCATCCCCAACACCCTCCAACCCAAACCCCATGAGACCCCCTGACCCTGCTGCAGGATCAGGTCCCTGCACAGCACCAGTCTGCAGCAAATGAGGCTGGGGGGATTGGGCTGTGCCTGGGTTCTGCCCCCCTGGAAATCATTGCCCCAGGCTGGGTGCTACAGGGTTACTGCCTTCCTGGTCTCCTCTGTGGGGGCCGGGGGCAGTTCAGGCCCCCCCAAGAAGCATTTACCCCCCCAGGGCTGGCAGCCCCCGTGCCCATGGGTGAAGGCTGCAGGAGCAAACCTCCCCCTCCCCAGACGCCCTTTTTCTTGGGGTTTTTGGCAGGGCTGGGAGGGTGCTCCCCGTTTGCAGGGGGGGGTTTCTTTGCTGGGGGTGTCTGAAGGGATGGGCATCGGGTGGGCACCCCACTGGAGCCCCCCTGCAGCCACAGCTCGTGATGGTACGGGGTGGGGAGCGCAGTGAATTGGGGGTGCAGGGACACTCCAGGATGGGCAGAGAAAGAGCTTCACCGCATCTTTGCAGAAATGAAAAAGAAATTAAGAAGAAGAGGAAAAGGCAGTGTTTTGCAAAAAAAAGGGTTAAAGCAGCGCGGAGAAGAGGTGAAGGCCGAGGGCTGGCGGAAAGGGGAGGGGGAAGAGAGGGGGAGGAGGGAGGTTGGGGAGAGGGAGCGCGGCTATGCGAGAACATCCTGTACCCTCCTGGTAAAAACAGCCCAGGCGGGGGGGTGGGGGTGGGGGCGGGAAAACCTTCCACCACCACCCTCCAGTGTAGGGGAGGGGGACACTGCGGGCACCCCGTGGGTGAGCAGGCAGGGATGGGGGTGCAAAGTGGGGTGCAGCCCTGGTGATGGGGTGAGACTGGGGGGGGACTTGGGGTGCCCCCCCGCAACACCCCTTCAGCCTCATTCGCCTCCTCGTTGCTTTTTAATCAACAGGGGGATGCTGTGCAAAGCAGGGTAGGAGGAAGGAGCACCCCAGTGCTTGCACCCTCCATCGCCCAGGGTGAAGTGAGGTCCCCGGCGGAGGGAGGGTGCCTCCCCCCGTGTCCCCTCCCGGGGGAGGGAACCTCACTGCAGCTAAATCTGCCCGCACAAGGATGCCCTGTTCATACCCCTCCCTCCCAGCTCAGGGTGCCCCCACCCTGGTGTAGGCCTGTCCCCGTCCCCGTCCCCAGGGCTGGCAGCACCCCACACGCACCAGGGGCCCCTTCCTGTGTTTGTTAAGACGCCGTGAGTCAGGCGTCTGGTTTTCTGTTTAAGCCAATATTTACCAGCCGAGAGCTGCCAAAATAAAGCTGCTGCTTCACCAGTAAATTTAGGGTGGAGATTGGGGGGGCGGGGGGGGGGGCATTCATGTGTCGTCGTCCCCCCAGCACAGCCACCCCCTTCCCACCTCTCCGGTGCCCCCATCCTCCTCCTGCCAACATAGGGACACCCCAAAAATGGGGACACCCCAAAATCCCCATCATATACACCAGGAGTTGGCCCAGGCTACCCTCTCCCAATATCCCCCCCTCCAGGGAGGGTGTGATCCCCAAAGCGGGGCTCAAGGTGTGTCAGGGCTGTGAGGCTTGGTGCATTTCAGGGCCCCCAGGGCTCAGCTGCCCCTGGGGTTGGGGGGTCCCTGCTAGGCTGGGGGGTCCCCAGGGCTGAGGGGGTTCCAGGCTGTGGGCACGCTACGGCTGCCCTCTGCTGGTGCCGACATGGCCAGAGCCTGGGCATTGGCCACATCCTGCCCATGCCAAGGATGCAAAGCCCCAGGAGAGGCTGGCCCTGGGCAGGCAGGGCTCCCAGTATCCCCAGTATGTGTCCTGGGTGATGCCAGCCTCTCCGGGGTGCTCCCCACTGGTGTGGAACAGCATGTAGGGCTGAGGACCCCATGCAGATGACAAGGTCAGGGAGAGACCTTATGTCCCATGTCCCCTGTCCCCTACCCCATGCCCCCTCGCCCTGCCCAGGGGTGCCTGTCTGCTGCAGGAGAGGGGCTGCTCTCCCCATCCCCATCCCCATCTCTGCCTTCCTCCAGGCCTCATCCCGCACTCATGAGGTCATCGACCTGGTGGCCTCCTGCTGGGACCACGAGGACAACGAGACCACAACCCTCAAAGCTTTCACCACCCACCACGAGTTTAAAACTAAAATCCAGGTCAGCATTTTCCCCTCTTGCAGTTCCACCAAGCCAGGCTTGCAGAGGCCAGTGGGTCCCTGGAGCATCCCCTATCCTGTCCCCACGCTGCCCGCCATGTGCCCCCCCCCACGGTGGGGACCGCCCCCCCCCCCCCCCCCCCCCCCGTTGTGCCACCCTCCCAGCCGCATCCCTGGTGTTTCTGCAGGTACAGAGATCCTGAAGCTGCTGGTCACCCTTGTCCTGGAGAGAAAGTTTCCTGCGGGACATCCTCAGCTGCCCGGTACGGCCCCCAGCCCCTCACCCAGTGGAGAGCTGCTATGGGGCACCCAGCCCCTCGGGGTGATGAGGAGCAGTGTTGTAGGTGCCTGGTGCTTGGTCTGCCCCCAGGGACAGAAACATGCAGGGTGAAGACGGCACCGGAGAAGCCAAGAACCCCTGCCTATGGTGACCCCCTCACCTCCTGCTGTCCCCCCAGCTCTGCCAGGCGGGTGCCTCCTCTTCCTCACCCCCCTGCAGCATGTCTGTGCCCCCTCCCCATGCCCAAACCACTGGCTCCAAGTCAGGCATCGCCCCCCCGCAACCCACCCTGCCCAGGGCACAGCTCCACCAGGGGCAGAGTTAAGGGGATTTGCTGCCTCGCTGCCAGCCAGGGCTGCTCCCAGCATCACCTCGCCCCAGATCCATCCCAAATTCCCAAAGCTCCTGCACATCTCACAGCCGGAGAAGCTGCTGGTGGAGGTGCTGCATGAGGGGCCCCCACAGCACATACAACTGCTGCCCGTATGAGGTTCTTTTTGGGGAGGACTCCCACCTGGCCTACCACCTCCTGGCCACGTCTGCTCACCCAGAGGAGGAGGTGCAGCTCCCAGTGTGCAGGGTCATCCAGAGCCCTCAGCACGGCATGGCAGAGGTGGACACGACCACCAAGTACCCCAAGCACCCGCAGCTTCCACACCACCTTCAAGTCCCTCTTCTCCAGCCACAAACCTTTCCCAGGGGAAGTTTCCAACCAGAGCAGCTGCAGAGGCAAATAAACCGAGTCCAGCACAACCCAAGTAGCTCCCTCTGATCCTGGGGCTGCTGCATCTTCCCCTCCCCTGGACCCCCTTTGCTAACGCTCCCCCCAGGCAGAGCTCCCCCCATGGCTTGCTGCTGGCCTGGCCCAGATTATGATAAAATTGCATATGATGTGCACACATGTATAGGTAAAGCCATCACGTCCCTGCAGCATTTTCCAGGACCTTCTGGCCCTGCAGCCCCTGTCCTGGGCTGAAGGGACGCATTGAGTGAAAACGCTGGCTTGCAGCTCGGCATAAGATGCTCTTTACTTGAACGTCCCCCCTGCAGCCGTGGCAGCGCGGGCAGGTCCAGGCATCCCTGTGGAGGGGAAAAGGCAGGGTGGCAGGAGCAGCACGGGGGTGTACTGGGGGTTCTCTTCCTTCACCACGACCCATCAGAGCCCCGGGGGTCCTTGCAGACACCAAAGTCACTGTTGGTGATGGAGCCCACGATGGTCTTATCAGCGTCACAGGTCAAGCCGCTCTCACAGGGACACTTATAGTAGACTCCATAGATGCTCTACGGGGAACGAAGGCACAGTGCAGTGCAGGGGACATGCCCCTGTCCCTGGCCACCCCTGGGAGCAGGGGAGCACGTACCTTTGGGGAGCACTCCTGGAACTCAGCTGCTTTTGGTGCACATCGCGCCAGGCTCAGGCCGCTGCCCCGGTAGCAGCAGCCGCTCTTGCACTGGGCGCTCTGCAGGCACAGCTCCCCAGTGTCCTGTGTGGCGAGGCAGGGCATGAGCACCAGGTCCCTCTCCGTCCCCCCTTAATCCCCCCCAGCCTTGGGCCTGGGGGCTTTGGGTGGGTGTCGGACACCAGCTCTGTCTTTTGGCTGCGGCTCAGCACTGCTGCCAGCACACCCAAGCCTCCCACCCTGCAGGATTTCTTCAGTCTGGCCCAAAATACCACCTGCTGAAGTGCTGTTTTCTGCTGGGCTCGTGGGAATAGGGCTGAGACACTGCAGGGAAAGCGTCCCCCCTCCCCATTCCTTGCAAGCCCCCCCAGGGAGGGGGTCCTGGCTGGCACAGGGAGCTGAGAGCTTCAGTCCCATCTACTTTTAGGCTTCCCTGGCCCTTTACACAACTGCTTTCCCAGGTGTCAAGATCCCTCACAACCCCAGAAAAACCACCACACCATCCCCACCTGCCTCAGTTTTCCAGCTGCAATAAGTTTTGTTCTCGGTGCATGCAGCCGTCACCCCAGGGCTCCCCCACATAGCTGCTGCCAGAGACTAAAGCATCGCAGACCCCTCCAACCCCACAATGTGCCACACACCCCATTGCAGCAATCGGGGCATCGCCTGGACATGGCAGGGAGGGGGTTAGTGTCCCTCTTACCAAGTTGAAGATGAGCCCTCGCTTGTGCTGTGCTGGCAGGGCTGGGGCCAGGAACAGTAGGGCCAGGAGCAGGCAGAGGGGCAGTGCATTCGCCATGGTGGGCTCGCTCATGCCTCTTCCACAGGGCCAGTGGGCACTTTATAGCAGGCGTCCCCATCAGCTGATGAGGCTGCTCCTATCACACTCCAACTCGTGGCATTGGGGCAGTGCCACAACGCTCTGCCCAGGGCAGGAAAACAGCAATGCCCGTGCTGCCAGGCAGTGCCACAATGGAGACATCTCACCGTGTTCCCAGGTGACTGTCCCACACTGGTAATGCCAACCTGCCCTTTGGCAGCTCCTTTGGCTGATGTGAACATGAAGTAACGGCACTCCTACGCTTCCCCCAAGGGGGATTTCCAGTCCTCCCTCCTCTCCTTCACCCTGGCTGCAGGGAGCCATGAAGCTGGGGTTCTCTGGGACACCCTCCTTGCTGATGGGTTCATGGGCAATGCGAGAGCCAGCGCCATGGCAGGAACTCCGCTCCTTGGGAAAGTGTCCACCCCCAGATCCTCCATCGCTCAGACGTTATGATCACAGACACCAAGAAACCTGCTCAAGAAAGCCCAAAGCATGACAGGAGTGACCCCACACCCCTGCTAGCATCCTGCTGGCCTCACTTGGTGTTCCAGAGCCCACCCATGTCACTATCCCATGGGCCACCACTGCATCCTGCCCTGCCAGATATATGCTTTCAGTGCTTCAGTGCTTGGCAGGTGCAGCTGATGAAAGGAAAACAGCCCCAGGAATGGCACAGCTTTTCGCACCTGTGTTGGTCTGGCTGCTTTCGGCAATGATTAACACCCAGGCAGCCCTGGCCTTCGGCAGCCACAGGGGTGACACTGAGGCTGGCGCTGGCTGTGGGATAGCTGTCACGCTGCCACGTGGCATCTGGACCCCATGGCAGGAGCTGAGCCTCTACAGTCCCTCTGGATGCGGGACAGATGTGGGTCCTGGAGAAAGGTCCCAAGGTGGCCACGACTGCCTACAGCCCATTGGGGTAGGCTCTGGGGCTGTCCACACTCCTCTGGCAGCAGGACACGGGGGGCCAGACAGAGTCCTGGCCCTGCTCCAGGTGCTGGCTGACGCCTTAGGGTGTCCCTTTCTGCAGCGGGGATACGGGGATGGTCCCCTCCCTGCCTTCAGCCCCAGCCAGCCCTGGAGCTGACAGGGGGGGGTCCAGGGGCCCACAGCCCCCCCACCCCTATGATGTAGCACCCCATGCACCGCCCCTCCAGTGGGGGAAGACCCTGGTGATGCCAGCTGGGAGGGCAGAGGGGAGCAGCCGAAGGGGCACAGCATTTGGGAACCATCCTGGGACACACAGCACAGCCCGGGTGGATCCTGGGGATCGCGGCAAAGCCCATGGCACATCCTGGGGCACACGTTGCGGGGCAAGACACAACCTGGGGAGCATCCCACACCACATCCTGGGGCATGTGCACATCCTGACACACATCCTGGGGGTGCATGGCACTTCCTGGGGCACACAGCATGGGCACAGGGTACATCCCGGGGCACATACACAGTGAGGCACAAAGTGCATCCCAGGGTGGATCCCGGGGTGCACGCTGGGGACATAGGGTTCATCCCACAGGCACTGGGCACATCCCAGGCTGCATCCTAGGGTGCATAATGGAGGCACAGGGCGCATCCCGAGGGAGCATCCCAGGGATACAGGACACACCCTAGGGGCGCATCCCGAGCCGCACCGCCCGGCTCCTCCCGAGCCCACCCCGGCTCGAGGCGGGGGGGGTCGTGGCGGCTTCTCCCGGGTCCTCCCCGGGCTCCTTGGAGGGGGGGGTCGCGCCACCGCCCCCCGGGGCGGTCCAGCCGCAGCGCCCGCCGCCGCCGGAGCCTCCCGCCGCCACCGCCGCTCTCCGCCGGGGCGGGGCAGCGCCGGGCGCCCCGGGGAGCGGTGCCGGTGTCCCCGCGATGCCCAAGCTGCTGCCGGCGCAGGAGGCGGCACGGATCTACCACACCAACTACGTGAGGAACGCGCGGGCCATGGGGGTGCTCTGGGCCCTCTTCACCCTCTGCTTCTCCATCCTGATGGTGGTGACCTTCATCCAGCCGTACTGGATCGGCGACAGCATTGACACGCCGCAGGCCGGCTACTTTGGCCTCTTCTCCTACTGCATTGGCAATGCACTCACTGGCGAGCTCATCTGCAAGGGCAGCCCCCTCGACTTCGGCACCATCCCTTCCAGTGCCTTCAAAACTGCCATGTTCTTCGTAGGTATCTCCACCTTCCTCATTATCGGCTCCATCCTCTGCTTCAGCCTCTTCTTCTTCTGCAATGCAGCCACCGTCTATAAAGTCTGTGCCTGGATGCAGCTGGCGGCAGGTGAGCGGGGCTGGGGGTGATGACTGGGGGGCCAGGGGCTGCCAGTGGTCTGTCCAGAGCTGCTTTTCCCTCTCTGCCCCCACCTCGACTCTGCTGGGGGGATGGTGGCCAGGAAAGGGACACCAGCATAACCCCTGTGCCCCATTTGCTCCCCCTTACTCGTTACCAGTGGGGAATCTGCAGTAAGTAAAACCTGTCAGAGCAGCTGAAACCCAGCAGACTTGCCACGTGTGGGCGATGCTCCCCACCGTGCGCTGATGCTGCTGCAAAACCACGCAGCACCAACGGTCCAGCCACGGCCTGTCCCCGCTTACCCGGGGGAGCTTTCCTCTGGCCATTGCACAATGCCGTTGCTTCTGCTCTGCCCCATGGTGCAGCGGGGTCGTGGCTTCAGAGTATCAGACCGAGAGCCCCGAATGCCACAGGGCTGGGGCACAGGGTTCCCTGCTGTGTTAGGGATCCTGCGGCAATTAATGAGGGATACAGCGATAATGTTTGCTGAGTTATTTGGTGCCTACAATATCCCCTGCAGCAATTGGTAACTCCCTGAGCTCAGGGGACAAGATACTGGGGAGGTGGAACAGGAGGAGGGGACTGACTATAGGATTTGATATCATCACCCACATTTTCCTACTTTTCCGCTCGTCCTCACATCCCTCCGCTCATCCCTGAGGATCTCCAGCCTTTCCCATTCCTCCCCGCAACGCAGCAAGACACCCGAGATGTCCAATAACCCAGCTCCTGAATTTGAAGCCTCAGCTGAAACCCAACCCAGCCCTTTGCTGCTCTTGAATCATTCATGCCGGGACCAGCCGCAGCCCCCGCCGTCTCCAGATACTCTGGCTGAAACCCTGGGGGAGGACAGCCGTGGCATCGGGGTTGCTCCAGTTGCCTGCTAAAGAAATGAGCTCAAGCAAAGATTTAGAGAAGAGGCTTGGGGCAGCTCAGCCTCCCAGGGAGTTGGAGCAGGGAAAGGCTTTGCTGTCATATTTGGGGCTTTTACATACATTTTTGTGCTGGATGGGGGAGAGAAACCTGGCGCAGACAGCTCCGGCTGCATGGATGAGCCTGAATCATCCCCTACAGCCCAGTTTCTCTGCACCAGACAGGCTCTCAGGAGCTTTCGCGCCGCCACCAGGCAATGCAGGTGCTGCTGCATTTCTGGGAGTTATTTTAAGAAGGGGGCAGGTGATAAACGGATCTATTTTCTGGCCTTTGCTCCGCACCAGGGTGTGTTTTCACAGGAGAAGCAATTTCTTTCCAGCTTCCCCTGTTTCTCCATGCCCCTCCTCTCTGTTAGCTACAGGGAAGAGTAATTAAATACAAGAGAAACCAGCTGCTTCGCAATGAAGAGAAATGTTCTCTGCAGACCTAGGAAGCTGCCCGCTGGCCTTGCCACTCTCTTGTCCCAAAACCAAGGGAAAAAAAAACATCGGCAAAGGGTGAGGCAACCACCCCAAAACTGTCTTCTGGTTTACCAAACACCCAGTGACAGAGAAAAGGCACTGCTATGGGGCAGGGAGCATCTTGCTGCTGCAGGAGGCTGTGCATGTCCACAAAGGGCAGGGACAAATGGCCGCTCATCCAGAGCTCCCACCATGGGGTTGTTTCTGGCATGAGAGGAGCCTCAGAGGTCCTCACACCTGCATGAAAAGATATGAAGGACCAGTTACTTCCATGCTCTGCACCAAGATAACAGTGGAGGATGCAAAGAGTCTCCGTTTATCACATCCCAAAGCCTTGCAGATGAGCTCAGCTCTTCTTCCTGCCGAACCCAGTCACTATTGTCCAGCAAATACAACAATTTCTCTGAGCATGCGGGGAAAAAAAAGCACTTCTGAGCTTTTGGGACATGAGCTGCTGGGCAGAAGACATCCCTTCGGCAGCTCACGCTGGGTTTGTCGCAACTCCCATGGCAAAGCCGCAAGGGCGACGTGCCAAGGGCCCTGCAGCCGGGCTGGAGCGGCAGTCGAGGTCATGTGTGCGCCAGGGTGGGGCAACAGGAACGGCTGCAGGAGGAGCCAGTGGCTCACGGCTGGGCTGGAATCACCACAGCTGAACAAGCATAATTAACCTGCCTGCAAAGCTGCTGCTGAGGGTGGCACTACCTTGGCAAAGCATAAGCTGATATCCAGCTCCGCATGGGGCAATAACAAGGTTCTCCACCTTGCACAGACTAAATCCATCCCAGTTTTGTTGGGAGAAAATATTTCTTTGGAGCAACATGGCCAGGGATGCATGCGGAGGCAGGAGAGGAGAGATGTTGCCTGGGCAACACAGTGATGGGAGATGCTGCTGCAGCATGTCCTTGATGGGGAGCAGCATGCCATATCCTGCTCCTCCCTGGCTGCAGCAGCATGAACAAAGCAGAGCCCGTGTGATGGGCAACTGCAGGGCGTAGGGAACCTTTAGGCCTAGTTAGCTGGTCCATAGTATTTTCTTTCTTTGTAGCATTGTGGTTGTGGCTGGACGCAGCACTGCCATACTCCTCTACCTGCAGTATTGGCTCAGCAGGTAGCTCGTGGCCGCTGTAATGTCTCCATCTCCTTCTTCCTGCAGCTACGGGGCTGATGATCGGCTGCCTAATCTACCCCGATGGCTGGGACTCGAGCGAGGTGAAACGCATGTGCGGGGACAAGACAGACAAGTACACGCTGGGTGCCTGCACTGTGCGCTGGGCATACATCCTCTGCATCATTGGCATCCTTGATGCTCTCATACTCTCCTTCCTGGCCTTTGTGTTGGGGAACCGGCAGGACAACCTCCTCCCATCTGATTTTAAAGTGGAAAATAAAGGTAAAGACAGCTGGAGCTGAGCTTAGAGCCCCCATCCTGCTGCAGAGTGTTTCCACACAGCAGGGGAGTACTGTTATTTGGGAGGATGGTGGCTTCCTCCAGTGGGAGAAGCAGGAGAGCTGTCAAGGTCATCACACTGTAGGTGAAAACACACCTGCACCTTTGTTGTTATTCCTATACTCCATTAACACAGTAATTCTTTTTGTTTTACAGAAGAGGGCAACGACTGACAGAGCTGATCACCACGTAAGTGATGCCCACAGTGATTTTTAATGTTTCTTCCAAGTACACGTAATGCTGCTATTTTGAGGATTACTAAAGGATTGACAACTGTATGGATTTTGGTGCTAGTGTCACATTGGTTTTATTTGTGGTTAAATGGGAAGTAGTCTTTGCTTTGCCTCCTGAAACCAGGAGAACATAAATCCTTGCCCAGTGACCAGAAAAAAAAAAAAACAAACCAAAAAAACAAACACCAACTTAAAATTTGAAGTGATACTCCATTTGGCAACAGCTGACCTTTTCTTTCTCTTCCCAGGGACACCTAGAACTCTTCTTCCATCAGCTTCAAGAAACAGCCCTTTTCTTTAAAATGACTTTTCCAGGAGCTTTAAACTTACCAGTTTCTGTGGATCTTCTACAACTGTTCTTTTCACCTAAGGGGCCACTATCAGCTCACAGCTCTCATGGAGTTTATTTGTTGGGAAGAACCCAAACTGGACACAGGTTTTTTTGAGTCCATCAGCAAACCTCGGGAAAAGGGGAGGGATGGCAATTTGCTGCTTCTTGGGGTTTGTACACCTTCTTTCAAGGAAATTACTTCTGAATAAAAAAATGTTAGTGTTTTGGATTTTGTGCTAGTCTTCTTACAGCAGGAGAAGTCCTCTGCTGTGTCCCAGGTTACCCTTGTACTTGAAAAATACAACACAGCCAATTCCTAGCAAAGCCATGAATCAGCGTCCCACTCTGGGCAACAATAACCAAATACCACCTTTTAAAAAGGGCACTTTTCCGGGGCGGGGGGAGGGCAGAATCTGCCAGGCTGCAGCAGGCCTGTAACAGGACCTGCAAACTGCAGCAGATGATGCCAGGCAGCATCAACTCACTGCACCACCGTAACCTGCCGATTAATCCAATTTAGCCATGATTTCTCATCATATCGAACACCCACCTGTGGCAGCCTTCAGCACAGTCCATTTTTGCAGAAGACAAAGCAGCACATCATCCTGTCCAGCTCTTACCTGGTCAGAACCCCAAATTAGCCTGTATTATGATTTTTCGTTTCTACTTGCTGTAATTTTTTGGTTCCTGCAGCAGTCAATTCAATTCAGTTCTAACAAGCACATTCCAGTTTTATGCTTCCCTATAAAAAAAAGTGTTTGGGAAGGTTTTGTTAAGAGTCTTTACTAGGGAAGACAGCAGAGAGATGAGAGACTGTGAGAAAAACATATTTTTAGAATGGAAAAATTCCAGCAGAACTGCTCTGCCATTGACTACTCTTCTCCCTCTTTTAAAATAGATCACAATACCAGCAACAAAATCTTCACCTACACCATCTCCCTACGTCTCATTCTGGAAATGAAAACTAAGTGCTCACTAGCAAAGAAAATTCAATCAATGGGCCAGTAGCTCAGAAAGAACAGACTTGCAGAGGGAACATATGAGGAATAGGGCTCAGTTATTAAATAAACTGTTTATTGTATGGCTTTCACAAAGGAAAAAAGACAAAGCACCCAAGTAGAAAGAATAAAAATGTATTTTCCTTCAGGTTTTAGACTGACACAGCAAGTATAAATCCTTTAGTGTGAGCACTTTACGGCAATTTGGAAATTTAACAAACCCCAAGTTAACGAGCACACAGTACAAGACTGAATCCTGACAGCTGCTTCTGCTGGTCTTCAACTCACAAAGCTGGCTCTAGCGTTGGCTATCACAGTAAAAAACCTCCTCCTCCAGTCAGGGGTGGCAGAGGGCAGGGAAGGACGGAAGGAGCTCTCAGAGTTGAAGTATGCAGACCCCTTCTAGGAAAAGTTCTTTAATCAGCCAGTCTCAAGTACACAGGACCGGGTGAGCTTTCAAGACAACAGAAGTTGTTTGCCCTGCCAACGTATCTTCACAGTATGTAGACAGTAGGTATTTTGGAACCCAGTCCTGTCTGCAGTCCTCCTGTAACAGATATGGAAGTGACACACAACTGGAAAACTCCAGCTGAAAGGAAAAAAAAAAGTCAAATCAACAGTTTAAAACTCTTTTGGTAGGTTACCTTCCTTTAATTTTAGATTATATGCATAGAGAACCTGATCTACCCCTAAAAGAACATGCAGCATGATTGCATTAATAAGCCCAATCAGACACTGGACTGGAGAAACTCTTTTCAAGTGGATTAAATGACACCAAGGTTTATGAATGAACAATCCTTACGAACCAGGATTTCCAGACACACATACAGAAGCGACACATAATAGTGGTCTTGGCAGCTTTGGCAACGTAATCATCTCGGATAGCATCTCTGTGTGGCCTCCAGCATGCTCCTGCAGCAACTTCTATCCTCTGAGAGCCACCATGAATCCAAAGGCCTGTTTGGTCCAGGGTAAGGAAGTGCCTCTGAAGTCTCAACATTGCCAAATTTTGCTTTAGAGTAGAGTAGGATGCACTGAATCTGTAATAGGATGGGCAAGTCTAAAAGAAGCCATCATAAAACTATCAAGTGCCACAGTGATTTAACTTTTAATTAAAATTAACCCATTTACTCATTATATCCAACCCCCTCCGAGAAGTTTATATAGAAACCCCACAGAAAATTTTACTTGGGGTAACTCTAGAAACAGCTTCTAATCCAGTATCTACATGGAAAAGTCAGTTCTGTTCCACTTCTGCTAGCTCTCCTTGTGCTAACAGCCCAGAAAATAAAAGGCAGTCCCATCCCAGGAAGTTATTTCTGAAGGCCAGCACCTGAAGCAAGTTAAAGGAAAAGAAATCTTTACACCAGGCCTTTAAGTGTTGATTTTGAAAGTCAAGGGCTATAGCATGGCTGCCACCCTTTTCTTGGGAAAAAGTGAATGGTCAAAAATTAAGAGCCAGAGTAGACTGCATCAGTGAAAGCCAATCTCTCACAGTTACAGCAACCACCTCAAGCAAGGCAAAAAAGTGCCAGTAAGGGATAAAAACCAAAAATCTTACAGCTCACTAGAACATCAGAAGAGTTGCCTGCAACAGGCTACCTCTCTGCAGCCAAAGGGTGCACCCATCTGCATGCTGAAGATTGTGCATTGAGTCAGTTCCAGCTTTTGCTCATTTTGCTTGTCACCTTTTAGTCACAGGCATTAAAGTAGAAAATGTCACCAAGTTCAGAAACTATTTTGACTATCTGGCACGGGGAAGGAAAAAAAGTAAAGGGGCAGGGCACTTTGAAGAAAGAAAGGATACTAAAACCTAGGTTTAAATAGCTCTTTTCAAAAGATCTAAGCAGCTAGAACTAAAGAAAAGTTATGTGACTGGAAAGCAACGAATACAGGAGACACCTAGAAAATGATGGAGGATTTGGTGGTCTTTGCTCTACAAGGAACTAGCACCACCTTGGTGCCATCTGTTACTTCTCACCCCATTGCTAGCTACTGGATGAACAGCAAGAAATTGACTCCTGAGTCAGTGAGATAAGGAGGCATTCAGATCTTCACATTCCCCTCATGAAGAAAGGAGAGTTGCAATTTAGCTAAGGGAGCGTATCTGAGCACAGGTGAGCTCGCATCTGTAGCACACGGTGATTAGCAGCAAGGAGACTCAGAAAAAAACTTCATATTCTAGTCAATTAGTCTTTGGCAAAGCCCAATCAAGGCAAAACACAGATGACGGCCACTGGCTGAGGAGAGTCCCCATTGAGTCACACAAGCAAACTCAGCAGAACAGGTTAGATTTATCTAAAATCTTGGAAGCCTTGAAGGAAGAACTTCACACTGAAAATGAACAAGGAAAAAAAAATGGATCTGGGAAGGGGCAGCTGGGTACGTGTACACTATGCTGTAAACCAGAGCGTAGTGCTGTAGCATTGGGTTGAAGCCTCTATGAGTTAAGCCAGGGGTGCCTGAGACACTCTGCTGCTGTAGCTCGTTTCTCTGGGATCAGCTCCAACATCGGCAATAAGAAGTCTGTGAATGCAGCTGCCTCATCTTGGGACCACTCGTATTTTTCCACCAAGACTTCAAAAAGGCCCCAGGGCTTCAGTTTGGTGATGTGCTTCAGATCACCTGAAAACCAAGACAGACAGGTTAAATGCAAGACATGGGAACAGAGCAGCTGAGTAAAATAGGCCGAACATCTAAACAAGACAGACTGAATGCAGAAACTGTTCTGAATAGTTGAGCATTGGGAGTATAAAATGGTAGGGCATGCTGAAGGAAGAAATAAGTTATACTAACACACCTTTTCTATCTGCTTTTGAAGATTGTTCTAGAAATGTACTTCCTTAAAGGCTTCTTTTTTCCCTTCTGCTATTTCTGATCCAGTATCAGCAAATATTGTTTAACTTCATTAAATCACCAGTTATACTGGTTGACATGACAGATAAACACTGTGCCATTGACTTTGGAATACATGCAGCACTGTTTGAGGAAGCAATATAGTACTAACAAAAAAGGGTTTGTTTTATGAAAAAAAAAAAAAAAAAGTATTAAACTAGGTCAAAACCTCCTTCTTGAGACTCAGTACATTTCTGGGGTATTTAGGGCTTTATGATAATGGTATAACGTGTCCTGAGCAACATGGCTCAGGATGCAAGGCACTATTTAGGTGACTGGCATGCTAGAAATGGAACAAAGTTGTCTAGAGAAGACTTCAAAAGTGAGTCAACACCTCTAGTTGACAAAGATCAGCTAAATAAAGCCAAATCAAGTCTGAAGAAATATCTACAGTACTGTTTTTCTACCTGCTGCATTTGATCTACACCAAGATGTCAAGTACTAGGATGCAGGGTACTTTTAGCAGTTAGACAAGAATGCCTTATATTTAGCTGCAGTTTTACTGAGAAAGCCTTTCATAAAACAAAGGAAAGACTTAAAGAGGCATCTTTGCTAGCATCTATTGTTAATTAGTATTTCCAGCAAGGTACTCTTGTGTATTTGGAGCAGGGGATGAGGGGATAAGTGACATTTGCTTTGTTTCCTTTTACCTTTTTTGGTGAAAAACTCCTTGGAATATTTTCCTGCCAAAATGAGCTTGCGAGGTATTTTCCCCAGAAGTTCTATGATCAATGCAATGTGATCTGCATTTTTCAAAAGAAAAGACAATGAGACCCATCCACACATCTCTATGCCCCAGTTTCCTTCTCTGGGATATAAGAATAAAGACATTATCTCCCTTAAAATTATTTTGAGATCCACCTGAAATCAGATTACGCTAAGCAACAACAAAGTCAAGGGGCAAGGAGAAAAAAAGGTAAGGGCAATTTGAGGCATGATCAGTTTGAGAAGCAGGATAGAGAAATCCAGTGGTAAGAGGAATGGGAAACACCAGAACAAGAACATGGACTTTATTGCATGGTGTTTTACCACAGAGGCTCAAGCACAGTTGGTGCCGATTTCGGTAAACAATCTTTTTGCAAGGAGTCTTTGCATTGCTAACTCATAAGAGAAGGCTCATTCTGAAGAAGCAACCATTGTATTTCATGTCCCATTTTAAAAACGAAAGAATTAGACAAACACACCTTCATCCCGTGAGTAATCTTCCCCAGAATGAGGCTCGAACAAATAGTCTCCTGTTGCTAACTCAAAAGCCTAAACAAACACAAATGAGCACATTAAATCACTTTAATACACTTCACACACTGTTAGACTTGCTGCAGGTTGATTCTGCATATCTCTGTGGGCCAGAAGCAAAGCGCTGGGAAGAATAACCTGCAAAACTCTAGTACACCATTACCATCCTAAGATGTGCAATTACTTTGCAACATTTTAACGACTGCATTAAAAAAAACATCATAGGCATATCTATGATGAATTCTGGATCACAGCATAATGCAGTACACTTGTGTGAAACTGTACAAAGTTAAGGCATTTCACATGCTTAGCCTCTCTTTCACCTCAACAGCATTTTGCAAAATGATGTCATGTCCAAACTCTACTGTGTTTTTTTTGTTTTTGTTTTTGTTTTTTTTTCCCAAAGATTCTCCTCTCTCCCCAAATTTCAGATATTAAAGACATTTTTCAAACAGTTAATCTCTGAACATTTGTCTGTAGATACAAAAACATGCTCTAAATGAGAAAAACATTTGCATTCATTTCAACTCACCACTCCTAAATTCCATGACACATTTACCCTTTACATATTCACTTGTACTCAAAACAGTACCTCTGACCTTCTATATTCTTAGTTTTCTTTACAGACTGCTGTTGTCAAACTATTGAACCAGGCACTCAGAGTAACCACTGTGTAATTTTGGCCACGCGTTATGCAGAGTCAACACGACCCCATAGCATTCTCTTTTACCACATTCATCAAAAATCACAGTTTGTTTTCCAAGACAGTGAAAATGATTTTGCTCACTATTTTCCAAGCTTAAAATAGAAAAACCAAGCTTTGATTTGTAGAAAACACAGAACGGAGACACCAAAGAGGCACACGCAGTAACAGACTAGACTGATTTTTTTTTTTAATTGCCATAGTCTACATTTGCCAGCTATTACAGGAACAGCTTCAGCCTCATCTCAGCATTACTCAGATTATAAAATCATTCCAAACATGCAGAGGATGCATATGATTAAAATATTAAATTATACTGAAGAAGACATCTATGAAACAGTGCTGGATGCAGCAGAAAGGCTCTTTATATAAAAAGATTCTGTCTTCAGAATTGCATAGTTGTCTCATTTTTCCACAAAGCGTGATGACAAAATACAATCATATTTGAAATCTGACGGTGCTGTACAACAAAACTAACTTTCAAAACGAAAGCCACACATGGCAAAAAAAAAAAGCAACTTTGGTATGGAAACTTGGTATTCAGCAAGTCTGGAAGCTGGCTGAACACCTGTGAGGGTTTTTTGCCAGGCTTGGCTAGTGACTCAGCAGTCCAGAGTGCACAGCACACACGAGTTTCCCAGAATGCTCTGCAGAAACAGTTTAAAATCCCCCGGATGACACCACTCACCATACATGCCGTGCTCCAGATGTCAGCAGGGGTATTATACCCCGATCCTATCAATACCTCCAAGGATCGGTACTGTCTTGTCTGGATGTCTTCAGTGAAGTGCTTGTGCTAAATAGAAGAAATATTTTTAGTAAACAGTTAGAGACTGTTTAAAAGAGGAGAATCAACAACCTGGAAGGCCAGAGCAGATCAAAGCTCATTCCCATTACATTTCATCTGAATTTTATATCCTCATTAAATATTTCCTTATATTCCTACAAGTACTGTTTAAATGCTCTACATGACACACTCCTCAAGTAAAACAGTCCAGCAATTTAGAGGAAAGCAAGCCACAGAAATAGAATACGGGAAGACTGTTTCAGAAGCTGCATCCTCTCCTATCCAATCATGACAGATAGGCCATGATTCAGCTACCTTAAAGCAACACCAATGTAAGAGACCACCTTGCCAGATGGCTGCAAGCCTGATGTGCAATTCTGAGTTTGAGACTCATCTCTCCCGTAAGATCTGAAGTATTTTGCCATTTAAGACAAGCAAAATAGAAGTTTCTTCTATTTGAAATGTCAAACATTTAAAAGCAGCACAGCACAACCATCAAAGAATAAAACTATTTATGAGTCTCTTTCATGTGCTCGTGAATCCACTGAAACGGTTTGACAAGATGATAAACTACACAACTAGCACATCAAAGCAATTGCTTGCAACTTTCTCATTCTGCAGGAGAGCTACAGACCCTTCAGAAGTTTCACACATGCAGACTTCTACACATTACATGTGACACTGTTCACAGGCCTATCAGAGGTAATCTAATGACCAGTGAGGCACCCAGAACACAGGCTGAAATCCTATGTTAGAGGACCATTTCCTTCTTTGTGTCCCTGCTCCCCCCTCTTTTCCCCAACATAGTTTCAAACTGTCACCACTTTCACAGACAGGTCTAAGATAGATTCTATTTTACAGATTCTTTTCCATCTTGGCATACTGCGAATGAATTAGCAGGTTTAAACAGTCAATGTGAAAAGACTGTAAACTTACCACCCAGCAGGCATTTCCTAGGTCAGCTATCTTCACTTTGAGCTTATCTGCATTCTTGGGCTCAAGAGGATTAAGAAGGAAATTCCCAGCAGTTGATTTTCCTAGAGGCAACATGTACAACAGCTGATTAAGGTTACACAGACAGTGTCACCATCTGTCATCCAAATCCTATTGCCCTCTCCCTACCCAGGAAGAGTTTTGCTTACGGATCTGAACTTTCCCCTCCCCAAAGCCTAGGTATAAAAATTAGCACCAGTCTGCACTATGAACACCAGAGCTACACCATTAAGACCCAACTGGTGTTACAAAGCAGAAGGACAAGTAAGCATATGCAACAGTGACTGTTTCCCAGCCCATCTACATCTAGACAGGCTTTTTAAATAAGGGCATTGCCAGAAACAAAACAAGCCTCTCAACCCTTATGTCTTCCTAAATCTTTGAAGAAGGAGAGTCTACATATTATAGCATCTTTTTGACATACCCATCACTCACTGCTGCAACACAGACGGTTACAAGAGCTAAAGTATATATTGGGAAAATCTCAATGACACAGCATTGTCAAGAGAGAGCAAAAATATTGAGTCACTAAATTACATCCAGCTGTAGCTCTAAAGCAATTTGGGAGGGAGCTGTGAGAAGCAAGATACACCTAGTTATCTAGCAGGGGCATCCAACTAAACGCAGTTCAAGTTTCAAAATCTTTAAATTTCACTCGCTACTTTTCATCTATATAACTCCCCAGCAGTACTCTGCCAAGGAAATGCTACAGAAATTTCTTTAAAAAAGAAGTACAAATGTTAGCTTCTCCCTCCTTCTCCAAGCAGATATGCTTCACCTGACCTTAACTCAAAGATGCAAAAAAGGACACTTTTATCAATTGATTCAAGTTTTTAACACACACACACACCTGGAATGCGTTTAAACTGCTGTACACTATTGCATGTCTTATGTTCTCCTAAACCTACAAGACTTACAGTTCCCCCCCTCCCCCTCCCCCAACAAATTATATTTAAACAAAAGCATTGGAGAAGTTTTTTTTCCTATGCTGTATAAGCTTTGTTTCAGTCACGCTGCATTTCCAGTTCT
Source organism: Nipponia nippon (assembly GCF_047370975.1). Lineage (NCBI taxonomy): Eukaryota > Metazoa > Chordata > Aves > Pelecaniformes > Threskiornithidae > Nipponia > Nipponia nippon. Next base: position 7,643,194 of record NW_028262342.1, read on the forward strand.
GGGAAAACATTTATTCATCTCAAGTAACTGAGAGGAGTTACCTGTGTTCCATGTTAAGAACAAAACTATCAGAACACACTGAACAGTACTTATCCCATAATTTAACAGCCAGTGACAATTTGTAGACTTACATTTCTAACTATTAATGAAAATCACATAAGCAACACCTGATACAAAGGAGGGAATGTTCTTATACTGAAAAACAAATGCATAGGTACTTTTAAAAAGTGGGAATACTTATGCATTCAATAGTCAAAACTAAGGTACAACTACAATTGGAAGCTACAAACAGCAAATGTCTCAGAGTAGGACTGTCAGGTTGATTACTCCTGGCAGGAAAAGTCTCAAACAGGTGGTTCTGATCACTTCAGCCTACAAAACAGAGGTTTCTATTAATACTCTGATGAAGTGTTGCAACACCACTCTCCCACATCAAGGAGAAAGGAGTCCTTTCTCACAGGGTTCTTCTTATACCTTTGTCATCTGACGGGCTATTATTCTCATTCTCATCCTCTGAAGGTATTTCTGTCCGGATGCTTTCTTGCAAATGGTTAATCTCCTGCTCATTGAATGATCGTTCTTCATTGGATGTGGGCTGACACAACATGGAATCTTCTGAAACTAAGGGCACGAACGAGTCCAACATTGCTTCTTGAGGCCTGTTCTCTGAGTCACCATTACGCTGACTGTAATTATAACTATGGAAGTTCTCCTTCTGTGTGTGAGGGTGATCGCCACAGTCATTGGCATTACAAAGGTCATCCTCAAGTCGCACAGACCCTTGACCGCCGGAGTCTGGGAAGTCTGTCATTTGTATCACTCCATTGCAATTTATTTCCGTTACAGATTTTTCCACGCTGCTTTCCATTAGAATAGATTGCTCTTGTACAATGACTTCAGCTGGAAGAGTGGAAAAGGAGAAGATAGCACAATATGTCTAAATAAAGTAATAGCTGAGGCTTGTTCAGGGAGCCCTCAGAAGTAGGTAGTTCTCAAAATGTAACTGAACACAATCATTCATTAATTCAACTTGTAACAGGAAATTTCCTAACCTCTTTAGATGGGTAGAACACAACGCAAACAGGTTAAATGACAATGGCCACCTGTACTAAAGGTGCTCACTCTACTCATGCCAGCATGAGTGAAAGGGCAACACTATGCTACTTTAGCAATACTTTAGGTCCATACCTGTCTTTTTGCTGACATTTTCCTCTGATGGACTAACTTTTACGAGCATTTCCAGAGGGCTCTGAGCTTCTTCCTCCTCTTCAGGCTGTGTCTGGCCAGGGCTTGCTTCCTTCTCCATTTCCTCTATCTCTTGCATTCGCTTCTCTAACAACTCAGCCTGCCGTTTCTGCTTCTTTTTCAATTTCTTTTTTTTATTCTTTGACATTTTGTCAGCCTACACAGAAGGAAGCAGGGGAATTGGACTTAGCATTTCATATTTCAATAAAGCTAAAATGCATCAAGTTTTAAATTTATTTTAGAGCTGAGGAAGCAGCCTGGGATGAAAACTCTGGAGACAGTTCTTCTCCCAGATAAAAAGCAAATATTAAGGTTTTTGGAGCAGTTGTCTATGGCTCTTATCAGTGCATTTCTGTCCTGACCTGAGAAACCTACAGTATTTGCCAAATGAGGGATCTCAGACTCTACAGGCAACAGTCATCTTCACAACAGACCTTGAGACCACCAAAAAGACTACTCGTTCTGGTGATATATGAGCTAGTACTACTTACATCTCCAAGACAGCATTGAACCTGATGCTTATGTCTATGACAAACACAAATCAGACTTTTCCTTCTGATACGATAAGGTTGCTTTCCCTTAATGCTGACTGCATTATCAAACAATGCAGCAGATACTGTAAGTAGATGGATGCTTACGCATGAAAGCTATTACACTTACTGGTTTTGGCTGTGGTGCAGTGCTCACTGAAAGGGAAAGGAAGATCAGCAAATTAGTATGCTTATAGTCAAAAACTGCAACTGCATTCTTATCCTAATGTAAGCTTTTTCCTATGTGGTTTGGTAACAACATTGTAAAGATATCAGCAAATGTTATTTTGAAGGCTCATTTCTCTACAAAAGTACAGAAAGAATAAAAAAAAAAAAGAGAAAAACATTAAATGAGTAGATGCATCATTAACATTCCAGATAGTAGACTTGCTTGACTGATATCAAAGACTTAAACTTCCTGTCATGCAGCTTCATTTACTGCATGCATTACACATTCTACTGAAAAGAAAATGCAAACCAAAACATTAAAATACCAAAGTTAAGGGAGCTTCCCTGAGCTAAGCTATACTATGATGGGCTCAGCTAAACATTGGTGCTGTAAGACACACTGCAGTAGTTCTTGAAAAACTACACACTGGTACAGATGGATATTGCGAGGAGGAACACAAAGAAGTAGGAACAAGAGAAAATTTGCTCTCAGATCTTTAGGCATGTTAGCATGTCAAGGAAGCTGTTTCTGTTACAAGTTTTTAGGACTTCTGCAAACTGAAAACAGGGAAATGATTTTGTTGAGACCTTAATGAAATGCATTTCCAGCATCACACAAAGAAAGAAAATTAACTTTTGAAGAAAATCTGTACCTCACCACATTTTCACTCCAGCGCTATTTTGAGTGCATTAGCATTTATGCAGGGGTGTGCTATATAAGACTGATTGCCCTACCACTTCATCAGTGCCAGATGAGCTGTGTTAGAAGCAGGTGCCAGCATGCATGTAATCCTCCCTCCATTTTTCTTATGCAAATGACTGCCTTCCTGATCATCTTTGAGTTTACAACTTATAACTAACTTCACAATTTCCAGTTGGCTTTTCAGAGGTTATTTGCATTATTGTTCCACTGTACTCAATTAGGAAGTGTTCCCTAGTGAGATCAGTTATGATTTGGGGGCCTGAGGGAGCCAAATTCTCAGGAAAAAAGCACCTGCAGAGCCAGATGGTGGGGGAGCCCCAGATCTCTGCCACTCTGTTGCTTCTGCAGCCAGCCTGCGGATATACTGGTCGTTAACACACAGAAGAATGTTCTCAGGTTTAATATCCGTATGAATAATTCGACATTTTGTGTGCAAGTAATCCAGGCCCTGAAGAACCTGCAGACAGGAGAGAAGGAAATCAATCATTAGAAAAAGCAGAGAATGAGTAAATTGAGAGTGAAGTGAAAATGCAAAATTGCCTATGATGACCAATACGTTGTCTAGGGTGACCAATAAACCTGAATGACTTCTGTCTTTGAGAATACTCCAGATTAGAGCTAATGTGATTAGTGGTTACTACGCAGTTCCAGAAAATATAGATTCACATACAGATTTCAGCTCTGAATTTACAATACTGTCTCTTTACCTTCATAACTTAACTTACTACAGTTGAAAGCCTAATCTTAATACCCTACAATAAAATCATGTTTTCCTCCTCCCTTCCACCTCACATGTAGAAAGATATTTCTTCTTAGGCAACCATCCAGTAGGAAGAACAGGTTTCTCTTGCTCTTCCCATCATTAAGCACTGTACTTACTGTGACAGAGTTTTTAAAAAATACTTGCACTTATGAGGAATAACAAGGGTAAGAGAGATTAAAAGCAAAGCTGGCCTTCCGTCATGGTTTAAGTGTCAGAAAATAAATATCTGTAGCAGAAGGCTTTTGCAGTAGAGGAAGGAAATATTAACCCAAGAATGATTTGGTTGCATGCAGGAAATACCAGATTTTTAACTTTTGTTTTCTTGGATCTAAGAAAGATTAGTGAGAGAGTTCTCACCGGGTCGAGGGGAACAGTGCAGTCAGAACTGGAACTTACCTGTTTGATGATCTTTTTGACACAAGGGAGCGGAAGCCCCTGATAATTTGACTTGATGATCCACTTCAGGAGATGATGCCCTAGAACTTCAAACACCATACAAATATCTGGAACTCAGTCAAGGAAAAATATGGACAGTCTGACCCAAGGAGTCCTGAATTCCCAAGACTGAGGATCAAAAGAAATCCATACCAGTTAAGCGTTTTATATTGAAGAACCCTCATCCTTCTGACACAGCTTAGAAGCTGCCTTCCTTAACAGCACCACCCTATCCTACACATCAGTGTTGTTATCTAAAACCTAAAATACAGAAGGATCGAGTTGGGTAGGACAATGGTCCTAATGCAGCAGTAGCAGCAATCTCCTGCTTTGAGTGGAAGCCAGTTACACAAGCAAGTGTGTATTAGTATTTCCTGCTAGTATTGAGACAGCTTCAAGCCAACAATGTACATTTTGGAACAGCCTAGGCTCTTGCCCCAGGCAAAACTCAATGCCAGACCTCTCTGTACCAGCATTACCTGAAAAGATAATAAAATTTCCATTTCATAAGTCATCTTTAGAACAACTGAGTTACTTTCTCCACCCTCCCTTGCCTCTTTACCAGCAAAACAAACTTTTGACAAGCCTGGACTTCAGCAATATTTACATTATCTGCTTTATGTCTATAAGACCTCAACAGCTACAGTCACTCTAGTGACATATTCAGTATTATGCCTTTTCTTTAGAAGTCAAACTTCTAGGAGTTTATTAGGCTGCTTTTCTTCTACACTGGCAGAAAGCATGCATTTCACAAGAGTGAAAGAAATACAAGATCAAGTCAATGTTTACTCGGTGCTATGTACCAGGAAAAAGTTAGAGGAAATACATTACGGAGCTACTGTTTTCTAAAAGCGTTAGAACATTTATAACCTACAGCTCGATTCTCTTAAGCAGCCTAGTAATTCTCACTGAAATAAAATTCAAGGTACTGCAAAGCAGAAACATCCACGAAAGACAAACTTAAAAATTTTAATGATGCATTATTAGGACTTGCCAGAAATTGCTGCCTATTAGAAGGCTGTTCACAGAACTACAGGGGATTTTCAAAGCAATACACTTTAAACATCCTAACAATGTTTATATAGTCCAAGGTAAGATGCTTCTGTAACTGGAAAACCACCTTATTATCAAGTTATAGACTGCATGTGTTTGCTATTTTTAATTACTCATCTTAACATTTTGTACTGGTTTACTTGCTGCTTGCAAAATTGAGGCGTTGAGAGAGATGGGCTCTCTTACCACAAAGGTATCTTGGACACTAAGCCATTCAGTCCTGATTCACACATCAGATGCAGCGACCCCATCTCTCATATCTCAAGCACGAATAAGCAGTACCATCTCCATGACTTAATGCATATTATGTCAGATTGACTGATCATTCTGGATCTGAGCTTAGCAGGCAGTTTTGAGGCAGATGATTCTACAGCAGGTTTCCTTGGGCAGCGAAAGGGATGCCTGGGCATTGCTCACCAGCCCCAACATGATGGCTATCCAGCAAACTCCCATCTTTATGCAATTCTTTGCCTTTATTCCACAAAAGGATACGAGAACCATTAACTCCTGAAATCTTGAAGTCATCTAATAACTGAACAACTCTCTCTTTACTTGGATCATTTGGATCACTGTTGCGGACCTGCAGAGAAAAAGAGGATTAATTTTATGTTCCTTGAGGTAATTACCAGGCAAGAATATATTTTGAAGCCAGATCTACAGCACTACTGTTAGGTTCCTATCCAAATTCTTTGCAGCTAGATGATCCAGAAATATCAAGCACGTGACTAATGTGAACTCTCCAAAATTAATTTAAAAAAACTGAACGCCTCTCTCAGGCACTCACCGATTTTAGCAACTTGATTTCATCCAGTGCTGTTTCTGTGTAGTGCTCTGCACTCTTCACCACCTTCATTGCCACAAATCTCCTCCCTCTACGCATACATGGTAAGTAAATTGGAGACTGTTAACACTCATACAAAGAACTTATTCTCCAGGATTATCCTGATTCCTTTGCACAGAAAAAAGTGCTACATATTTAAGGCATCATGGAAAAAATAAGGTTTAAGCACTCATGAAGACTGTCTTTGGGTCTCTTTTTATAGGACATCCATGTTAGTCATTTCTCAAAATGAAATAATAGGTCAGAGACTGCTGAACACAAGAGCAGTCTTTCCACATATATGGTTTGTCCTGTTAACTCCCTCCCACACACTTGCATGCACAATATCAGAAGAAACTTCTGTATCAGGATGTGGACAGCTATGTTTTGTGTTTTTATCTAAAAGTAAAAAGATGCCTTCTGATCATGTTTGTGCAATGCTGTACATTCCCACCAGAAACACTAACTAGATCAGAAGGACTTACTGGATATCCCAAGCTAGCCACACAGTGGAGAAGTGGCCCCATCCAAGCTTCCGAATCACATGGTATCGTCCGTTAAAGAGATCTCCTATTTTCACAAGGTGATAACCACCTAGAAAAACAGTGGGAAGTTTATATACCAAGAGATCACACAAGTGCTGAAGGGCAGGTATGTGGAACAAGCATCACAACTTGAGGCAGACTTATTTGATGTGTTTAAATTTTTAATCATATAAACAAATGCAAAATGTTTCTTTAATTGGATCTTGCTAGAACAAATATACAGTATGTCAGAGGAAGAGCTGTTAACAGCCCTCTAGTTGACTGAAAAGTATCTTTTTAATATAACTGAACTAAAATGACTGACTTTTCCTCCTTTTCATTGTAGGTCATCACTGCAGCATCACAAAAGATTATTTTCTCAGTGAAAGCATCTGAAGTCTGCTAGGCTGACCACCTTTGGAAAACACAGCTTATGACGCTCAGTAATAGAATCTTACAGCTAAATATCAGCATTGCTTTTGCATGCTCTATCCCTGTAACGTGAAAGAGTACTGAACCCAAGATCCCAACAGAGTTTCCCATGCAACTGCTTTCCTGACTGAAAGGCACATTGCCATTTAACATCGCCACTGGAAACTGAAAAGTCTCCTGCCCATAGCCCTAGTATCTCTCAGCTGCTGACTATGCAGGAAGACTCCATGATGGAAGTGAAGACGTGAAAAGCCAGACAAAGACACAAGGGAACCGGCAGAAAACCGAATGAAGAGAAGAATCTGTAATTGTTAAGGTATAAATTTTTGCCAGAACCTGGAATTACACCCTAGATTCCAGGCTCTTACTATTCAGTTGTGGTCAGCAAATACCACCCATGAAATGCATGCTTTGCCAGGAAGATTAATCTCTCTTGATTGACCGGTTCACAAACAAGACATAGAATTGCTATCCATTACTTCATTAGCTCAAGCAGCAGAAGCCTCTTTTCTTCACTTAAAGATTTCAGTTACAACAGTGACAGCTGCACCAATTGCTAATTCACACAATGGCTTTCTTCTTCCCACTGGCTTTACAACAAACAAAATCCCACAAATATTTGGATAGCATGCTAAAAGTAACATAAATGCTTTGAAGTAAAGCACTGAAGTGTAAGAAACATTGCAACTGAAGTTCCCTGTGCTATTTCTACTTTGCCTTTTTTTATACACATATATGGCATTTGTTATATGCTCATCCCTTTGTCTTATTCAATATATACAATAAATAGTATCACAGAAGTAATCTTACAAAGCACTTGGAGGTGGTGGCACACATTCAAGCTTCAACTAATTGATCAGTTGAATTTGTATGATCAGTGTTACGTCTTTTTTAAAGTATTTGCTATGTTAAAAAACAGCCTGACCCTTTTGATATTGAATTATATACTGTAGTATTTCCACTCACTCTGTATTTAGTTTCTACTCAGAGAAACAGTGGAAGACTATATTTGCAGACACAAAGTTATCTGAACAATGGATACTAAGATTATGATCTTCAAAAGAAAACAGTGAAGAATTTGAAACTGATTTGAAGGATTTGAAGTTGTCATTTTTCTGATGAAAATCAAAAAGAAATTGAATGCCTACTTGTTTTTACCAATTTTGAAAGCCCTCTGGCACAGAGGAAAAGCTAACAGCTTTGAACACACACATTAAAAACAGCTCTCCAATTCAAATCTTGACTGATAACAGAGGGAACCTTGGAGAACAGTTTTTCCATTTCAGGTTAGCTTGAAAAATGTCATGCAGTTTCAAAAAACACTTTAAGTAAGAGGGAGTCTCTTTTCATTCTCTATAGTAGATGGGAAAGGGAGGGAATTTCTTCGTTACATTGAAAATTCTGCACCTTAAACTGGCAAGTTCTCACCTTTACAGTAATCATTTGGATCCTCTTGTTCATCGTCATCTGATCCCAGGATTTCTTCCTCTTGCTCTGGAAGATCATTCTCTGAATGAGCAGCAGGGCCTCGATGCTGAGTGTCAGGTCTGAAAGAGAACACACTGCATGTCTCACACACGTTACTCTTCAGTTCGGTAGCTTTCACTTCACATGAGGGATTGCTGATAATGGAGGAGATGCAATATTCAGCCTTCAGAAAAACTATTTTCACATTTAAATGCTTTTACTCCTGAGCTAGTATCAAGGTAGATAGAAACAATTTTTCATATACTAGTGAGAAATACAACTTAATGCCCTAGGTTTGCTTTTATAGTGGAACAAAGAAAAGGCCAGACAAGATAGCGAGTTAAAAACTCAGTGATCCCACCAAAATATCAGTCTCTTTGAACCCCTTCTCAGCCTTTCATTCAGTGAGGACTTTTCTAACGCAAATTTATATTTTAAGCTGTTACCTCATATAAAACCTTAATATTTAAATGTTGATGAATGTTATTTTAAAGACTACCATCAATTAATTCGTACTCCTCTTGAAAAAAAAATTAACAAGTGTTTTAGAACTTGTGCCCTTTGTCCCTTTCACTCAAATGAACATTTAACAATCCTACTTCTAACACTTTAGAACTCTAAAATCCCTAATATTGCCCTCGATTGCTCCTGTCTTCATGTGTTGGCTGTGTTTCTAGTTTGGCTCTTCACTGAAGGTCTAAAGTTTGTCACAGTTGTCTGAACTAAGAGGAGTGGGAGTATGCAGAGCAGATGTTCTATAAAGCCATCCGAAAGCTTGCGATTGCAGAGGGACTGAAATCAGGCACCGACACAGTAATTTTTTTTTCACTCCTACATTCATAAACACATTAACTTTGTGTGTTTAACTTTTCACCAAACATGCTACTCTAAGTTCCTGCTTGTGAAGATCACATTGGCAAAGGCCACCTCATTGCTCTCACGCATTTAAGATGTGTTCGAGTTCCCTGAGCCAAAACATATTGCTATCGCCCCCTGTGCCCCAACTCCTCCTTCATGGCAGCACACTGCTTACAGCCAAACAGCTCATGAAATGATAATACTAAAACAGGTAAGTTATTTACTTCACAAAGCATTACAGGGAATGGTTAAATGTCTACAAAGCTTAATCTTCAATATCCTTTTGTACAAATCAAGCATTTACAGTAAAAACAACGCTTATAGCCCATTTGCATTGGCAAGATTTAATGGCAAAGTACTGCAGGATATCAACATTAAGCTTTTTTTTTTCTTAGAAGTATGAGATATTAAAAAAGCTGGAGTTGTCGAAAGAGGTGGGCAATGAATTTCTTTACAGCAATGACACACAAGCACGAGATAACATTCTTTACAATGAGCTGCCCTGTCAGTGTGACTTAGCGGAAGTTTCTTGTATTGAAACTATTGCTCCAGTGAAGCAGCAGATATAACTGATGCCTTCCACCACCCTATTTCAAATTCAACTCATTTTGCTCAAAGGAGTAACTGCTGAGACAGCCACTGGTTATGCCAGTGGATATGCTAATGCATGTGGGCTTTCCGATGCAGTTTTTATAGCTTCTAACCGAGTTGGAGTCCTGTGCATCATATCATGGCCATACTAACTAATCTTAATCCATGAGGCAAATGTAATATTTCTATGTTGAGTAGTTAAACAGTAGAATGAATGTTCAGCATTTACCTGCTACGCATGCACTCTGCTGAGACTTCGTACATTAAATACATTATTACACATTAAAACTACGGCCATCTTAAATATCTATGGAGCATGAAAAGGAACAAATCACATATTCCACCATTTACAATCTGGAACTGAAGTTCATTAAAGCAAAGAGGAGCTACAAAGCTCATCCTGGGCACGACCAAACCACCCAACATTTACTTTCAGTCTGTTATCAGAGCTATTAAGTCCTACTGATTTTTTTAATTCGGGAACAGATAAGCAACACAGATTAGTGGTCCCGAACCATAAAACAGGATGGCCAGGCAGTCCATTCCACTGCTGCCAGGCTAATAAGACATTTATTAACAACCCCATAGCTTGATCCAGCCCCAAGATATTTAGCATTTAGACTTCTTCCCCCATGAGCCACAGAATTACAAGTTGAGGGTAGGAAGAAGGAAACCAGGGATGGGGCGGGGGGCAAGTCTTGGAGGTCAAAAAGCTACTTTAGAACTGCTGCGTTCCTTTGGGGAAAACTGAGCTACGAATAAAGTCATAGACTATCCCCAAATTAAGAGCAGATAGCAAAGGCAAGAAAGGGCCATGGACAGAATGGTTGAAAGGGAGACTGGATGATCATATGTAACAAGTCCTAGACAGGGTAAAGAAAACCAAAACACAGAATTGGATAGAAAGGAGAATTTAAGACCAGTAGCCACACCCATAGCGTAAGTAGTAAAGAGTAATTCTCCCCAATGCTGTTTCAAGATTTTCACTTCTATAAGTGTGCAAGATGTAAGGCATTAGAATGGATTCAAAGAAAATTCATCTTAAGAACCACTGATGCAGACAGAAACATCATGCCATTCTGCAGTCCCAATGCTTTTCAATAATAGTAATTTCATGCATCAAGGAAGAAGTTACTGGAAGCACTAAACCCCATTCTCTTCAAAGCTTTCTGTACACCTCCTAAGAAAGGGCTGACGAATCATGTCACTGACAACCTTGTACACAACACACCCTGTAGTCTGCATCTGAGTCTGTCCTGGGGATCCAAAAGCATTTCACTTCTATATTATAATCTATTACACCAACTAATGTGATAGTGAGCCATATTCAGGTCACATACATTTCTACAGTGCTACTTCCTTTATGAAATCACCTCCAAAACACATCTTATTCCTTTGCCTTCCTGTGAAAATTCATTAGATGTTACTACATCCCACCACCTTCTTCCCCCAAAATGACCATGTCAACTGCAGATACAGATTGAGAGAGACTTAATCAGTGCAGAATACGTATTAATACCAAACTGATACACAAAACCACAACCCTCATCTGTCTGCTTCGCTCACACAGACGGTACTCTAGAAGGCACAAAAGGCTGCTAAGGACAGCAGAAAAATCCATAGCCAGTATTTAAAGATGACAGCTGAAACAGCTGTCAGCAATATTGCAAAATGCAGATAAAATATATAGGGAGCCTATAAAAAATGGTTAATGGTTTATACATTAGAAATCAAGTGTTCTAGGGTACTTTTTTTATAGCCACCTCTGTTCTACTTAAGAACACCTTTTACTTTTGCTCCCTCAATGTGCTAATCAATCATGAGAATTAACTGGATTTGCAGGGTCTCTCTGCAACTATATAGCAATATTTTACTTAAGGAAAACAATGCAGTACAGCAATGCTAAGGCAAAATGCTAGATCTTTTATGGGATTCGTGTGAATCCACATCTAGAGACCCTCCCAAAAGTCCTTATTCTTTCAGGAATGCCTGAAGAACTGCAGATTCACGAGACAAAAAAAAAATTAAAGAGGGTAACCTACCTGCATGAAGCACGGCCTCCCATTGATAAAGATATTCCCGAAGACAGCCCAATAGTTTTCGAAAGAGCCATTAAAAATCAGATGCCACACTGTTCAGGAAGCAGGGGGACATCAACGGCAGGCGGAGGGGCTGGTTCTTCTTGAACACAGCAAAGCTTTGTGCAAGAGTGAGGGAGAAGAGGGATTTGCCTCCACCACCTAGCTGCAGATGTACAGCACTGCATTGCAGGTAAAGGGCCTTGCAGCAAGGCTGGGGGTTGCTCTCAGATGATCTTCCTGCAAATTCAGTCATGTTAGGGGTTGAGCATAAATAGATTCATCTCATTGTCTTGATGTTTACCTGTCTCAATCTTCCCTCTAATGAAATTAGAAATTCAGTCAGATACTTTGTTTCATCTTCCTGAACAAGCCTGTTTTATTTGTGTATTCAACAGTCCGCTGGATTCAAAGCTCTTATGAAGACAAGGATCATGGTAATTGCCAACAGTCCAATCCTTTTGATACAGAAATGCCAGCACAATCACACAGGAGAGAAAAGGCGTTCAAAGTAAAAGTTAATTTTTCTGAAGTAATTCCAAACCTCCCCATCCAGAGTAACAAGAAAAACTTATTCTTTATGCTTAAAAGTAACAAAAAAGGCAGGAGAAGGAGTCAAATCTTTAAAAAGGTGAACTGTTTTTCACAGCAGCAGCCACTTAACATCATCCTCCCACGATGTGGAAGAATTACCAGCCGTTTCCTGTGCCTGTTTATCCTGCTGGTTTATGTAAGTGATAGGGGAAACAAGTCAGCAACATTGTGACATAGCAAGTAATAATTTAGAGATTTTTCTCTGCAAGGAAGGACTGCTTATTAGTGAAAGACATGCTGAAGCTGGCTCTGCAGTTTTACATCAAGAGGTTTAAAAGAAGAATTGGATTCATCTGATAGTATATCTAAAGTATTTTCACCTTAAAAGCTCAAGAAGTTAGAGCATCCTTTTAAGAGTTTAGCAATGCCAAACCTCTTCATGTTAGAAGAGGTGTTAACAACACGCAAAATTTTCCACTGTAGACAAGATTTTGCCCCATGTTCATTGAATATATCACCCGACAACTCTGCTCACCTCTGCAATGCATAGGGACAGTAACAGTTATTTGCAGGAACTAAGATTTCAGTCACTTGCTCGTTGATTACAAAAGGTGTTCAAAGAGTTTGGAAAACACACTTTTGTATTCTCTTGCCAGTTTCCCATAGAATCACTTATCTGGTCCACACGCTAAAAATAAGGTAAAAACAATAAAGAAGCCTCGATCGCACAACGTGTGTTCTTACAGATTTGCACTGAGATAGATCCAACAGCATCAGGAGGATGAGAAGAAGGGAGACCACAGCCATGCCCAGTAGTACAGACAGTGCAATTAAAAAGCAGTGCTCATTGTGCTGTGGAGAGGCACTGGCATGGGCTCCTTTACTGTTCTCTATAAATTACTAGTCAAGCCATCACAACAGCCAAGTCTCCATATGCAACTTCACCGTCAAAACTCAGAACTTGTTTTCTCCACCCCAATAACTTACATGACAAAATGCTTGAAGAGAGGTGTTTTGTTCTCCTATTTAAGAGCATTAAGAGCAACTTCTTCAAAACTCTTATTTTGTACAGGAAATAAGTATTTTTCCTTGTCCCCAAAACAGCAGAAATACTGTCCATGCTACCTACCTACCTGCTTTGAACAGATACAAAGGCAGACCCCGTCCACCTTCAAGCAAGGAAGGCAGTGTACATTTAATAAAAATCACTATTGCCACACCTATCATCTTTACATATGTGCTAACAAAAAAAGATAGTCCTTACTCCTCTTTACCTCAGTTTGCCATTCCCTTGATATTAGCAGAGATGACGCCTACCCGTAGGAAACTGAAGACAATTGCTTTCCTAAATGACTTTTAAGCCGCCTGCAGCACAATCTTTATAAAGTCATCCCTTATTTGTGAGCTCAAATTACACACATGAAACATCCCCAAACAGAATTCAATTCACTAATGTAAGACTAATGACTAATCCAGCTCATACTGTAAGAGATGCAGATAAGCCAGGACTTAAAATCTCTCTCCCATTTTCACATCCGTGCATCAAGACAATGTCTCTTTAAGGGAAGTATGCTTGCCAGAATGCATCTCATGATCATATTAAGGCACATGTAGTCAGAATGACTGCTTCTGGTGCCAGCCTCCAACATCTTTACGTGCAGATCTGCTGGCAAACTGAGTGTTTGATAAATATTTTAACTGTTTAGACTCAAACTTTCAGTATGAATTCAGGTCTAAAATTATAAAAGTACTTTCTTGCTTGTATGCACTTTACCCTTCCGCTCAAGAAATTTTTAAGTATTTGAGGGGACTTGGGGGAATTATACATCATAGATTGTGGGGGACTTACAAGTCTACAATCCACATTATTTTGTGATTATTGCAATTCACTCACTCTTCCATCCCTATTTTTCTGAATAAAGAACTGCCATTTTCTGCCAGCATGGCAGATCCACGATACTTGCTGCTGTAGGGCAGCCGTCCCAGAGCTACCAGAATACCACTGTTGAGAACTTAGAGAGGACTGGAGATGGTCTAACATTTAGTTTTGAAAGAATGGCATCCAGAGGCACAAAGACATATTTTTGTTTAATGGATCTGTGGGAGTTCAGTTTGAAGATAAGTAATAATGAATTTCACATGAGAACGGTACTAATGCACAAATAACAGAGGCAATCAAGTTTCTTGCTCCCCATACCCACTCACCCACAGAAGCATTTAACAAGCTGTTTGTAGAACCATCTGCTATTCCAGCTATTACAAATCAAGGGACTTCCATGGAAACCAGCAGATCTTCAGTTGTGTCCTGTCATAGTCCGATAATCACTTCTGTATTCAAATGAAAAAAATCCTGTGGGCAATGCATTCTGACTCTACCTTAAAGGTATGTTCAAAATACTTACTAAAGATGTAGTGCTGGTATTAATTATGAAAGACGAGTGAGGAAAACACAATCCAAGATCCTGATCCCAGGCAAAGTTTTGAATAAAGAAGCTGAGAAAGAACCCGAGAGGCCTCTCAGAACTCCAGGGCTCCTCAAAGACAGCAGGAAAGTGATACAAGCAAGACATGCAATAACAAACTGGAAAGCATCAGACTCTACTAGGAATTTTCTGCTCCCCAGACTGCATAGATGGAAAAATTACCAACTTCCTCATGTCTCTTCATAGCAATTCTATTGAGGAGGAAGAAAGAAGTGAGGCTTCACTGCATGTCAAGATCCTGGCCAGAAAATTACAAATAACTGTAAACCAGCTTCTTGAAAATACTGAATATTGCATGCATTTGGGAAGAGGAAGAAGCAGCAAGACAGCAGTACTGTACCAACTCAGCTCTGCCACTGCCCTCACTCCGGGAGCAGAGGGAGCCAGAGGAACTATTGAAAGTCCTGTGAAAAAATATATCCCGCTCAGTAGAGCCCGTAAGAAAGGATTAAGTAAATTCACCAGTCCACGCAGAATTAGAAGAAAGTACTTCAGATCACGTACATTTTTCAGAACAAGACACATACTGTAACTGTATGGCTGCCACGACCTTTGTAGTTATTCATGCTTACAGTAATAAAATGTTCTGCTTTGAGGCACAATCAGTTCAACACCGCTTATACAGAACTGCTGGTTTTGTGCATGAGTAGTCCAACTTTTCCTGAAACATAAAAGACTGCTGAAGCAAGACACTGGATTTGATGTAGCAGAATTATCATCTGGGCCCGCCAATTAAATACCCACCATCTACACATCATACAGACCTGTAGCCAAGTTCTAGTAATACACTTGTTTTCTTCATTTCAGAGAAAGTGAGCTATAATACAGAACTATTTGTTCAGTTTCTTGTCTGTTTCTCTAACTGCTTTGAATCTGTGTGATTTTTTCACCTAGTTTTTAAATTCTGGGTCTTAATCTCAGTAGTAACCTAAAGAGTCATTTTTTCCTAGGACAAAGAGAACAGTTTGCACTTCTAAGGGTTTGCAACATACAATGTAGACAGAAAAAAAGCCACAGTATTTTACCGGCAATTATGGTCTAACAGTCACAAGTGCCTGATTCCATTACAAATTACCAAAGCCATTAGCAAAGTACACCTATATTTGTATTTTAGTTCAAATAGAAGCTTTTATTTTCAAACAGAAGCATAGTTTTGAAGTAAATACCAGATCTTCCTCACATATTGGGCTTTTGTTCACATAGCACAACAGTCTCATAGCATAGGAAATTAATCTCTTTCAAATGAAACCATGTAGATGGCATGCTCCAGCATCACTTCAGCCAGGAATGGATGTTCTATCCACGCTAGAGCTAACTCAAAGCAACATTCCCCTCCAAACAGCATGTGGAGCCTTCAAAAATCAAGCTTGTAATCTCCTGTTAGCCTGCACTGCTTCCTAAACACACACTACCTTGCTGCACCAAGGTATTACAAGTACACACGTGGCCTGGTCTGTGCTATTGGACCTGCAAAGCAAGAAACAGCCACCTCGTGGCTGATGAAAGGCTGAACTGTTCGGACGCCCATCGCTCCTTCCTCCTGCTGAGTTCATGGACATCCCCATCCAACACAGCTCACAAAACACCTGAACACAGAAATGCTGTTTTCAGTTCCCTAGAAGTCATACGAGGAAAACTAGGACAAAAACTGTTCCCAGGAAAGTACTGTGCAGCTTCCCCACCTTCCCAAGGACCAGTGCAAATATTACGCCTAACACATTTGTCTACCAATGCTGAACTCCAAAGATATTAGTAACTGCTTCAAACAAAGAACTGCAAAAATCTTCCGCATTTTTGACAACTGGGCAAAAATAACTACCTGAATGCACCTCACCAGATACAGCTGTCCGAAGAGTTCACAGTCTAAGTTACTAAAGTTTTAGTAAGAAAAAAAGCTTGTAAGCCTACAAGCTCCTTTTTTAAAGACAGGCTTTTTTGAGTGTCTTTGGGAATCAACTGACTGTTAGTGCCTGAGATGTTCACACCTCATGAAATGCTATCTTTTGGCAGCAACACACATTGCAGTAGCCTACATACCAAACTCCCTGTTTTATTAGCAACTAAAGCTTTAACATGCTTATTTCCTGACATATTCTTGATATTAAGGAAAAGGCCAAGTAGAAGCTTGCCTCTCATTTTCTAAAAATAATTTAATGAAAGCAATTTAAAACTAATTCCTTGCCTTTTTGATGGAAAAGGCTGAGATAAGAAGAAACTGAAATCAGCGTTTCACTCAAGGGCACAAAGCAACCCAGTGATAGTCAACATTAGAACTCAGGATCAACCTGTATCTAGGCTTGCTTTTTGTCCCTCCAAGGCATTCAGCTGTCACTCTCCCTCTCCTTCCTTCTCCTCAATTCTTATGGAAACAGGAGCTGAGCAAAGGTACGCAGCCACGATATTCTTCCAACTCTACGATGGCAGACATGAAACCAACAAGCGGGCTAGGCAAGAAGCAGCTTCTTAAGCAAATATTTGAGACAGCTTGTTTAATGATTCTTCCAGATTACCAAAAGATTTGGGGTAGTTTTACTGGAGTGGGAAGACACAGCTACCTCACCTTCGTATTACCAAGAAACTTTGCCTGCTCTCTTTCTACAGAAGAGCACGTTAGGATAAATGCACTCACTCCTTCACTGATATCAAATAAAACTTTTAAGATGGGAAGAAATAGGAACATCTGGAATTTGCAGAAAATTAAGAACTTGGTTGACCTTCCCGTTAATAAAAAAAAATCTTATACACGGAATCATAATTAGTATTTACAAGGGTTTTCTGCAAATAACCAGTTTAGGCTGGTCTTGTCTGAACCTAAATAGCAGCAATTTTAACTACTGAATGATGAAAGAAGCAGTAACTTTCCAGTTTTGTACTATACACAGTCCATTTTAATTATTTTAACTTTTCCAAGTGTTTTTTTTCCTGTTTTTAACCGGATTGGGTTGACAGGGAAATTTAAAGCAGGTATAGTTCATTTCTAAAGTGAAAGATATTTTGAATTGCTTTAAATCCCTTTAGAACATTCTCTGCATTTTTATACTTACCCATAATAAGATAATTCCTAATACTCACCAACCTTAATCTTTTAAAATCAGCTGTTTCATGCTTTTTACTGCCCTTCATACAGAAAAAATTACATGTGTGTGCTCTAACCAACTACCATGGAACATTAGATGTTAAAAGGACATTCCATGTGGTTTCAAGTTTAGATTTTATGG
The DNA here is from genome assembly GCF_047370975.1 of Nipponia nippon. NCBI lineage: Eukaryota > Metazoa > Chordata > Aves > Pelecaniformes > Threskiornithidae > Nipponia > Nipponia nippon. Next base: position 7,661,096 of record NW_028262342.1, read on the forward strand.
AAAAAGTTTTGTAACAACCCAGTTAAGCTTATTTTAGAAGATTTAACTAGAGCAGCTTTGTATGTAAATAGCATAAATGCTACGGAACTGCATCTAAAGTTAGAGGCTGACACTGGGTTCTTTTTGTTGTACAACGTACAGCATAAAGTACATGCAAGTTTCTTTCATTGCTGAGGCAGGATCTAATAAACCTATGGTACTAGAAAACAGAGTTGAAGCGTGTAGTTTAAGAAGATAAAGGCAGCATTTTACAAATAGTATAGTTCTCCACTCAAATCAAGGTTAGTGGGAAAATCAACAGCTAATCAGCAGTGCAGTTAACCTGTTCTGGTTACATGGTTAAAAAGAATATTTAAAAAAAAACATGCTAGCACTGAAAGTTACCATTCAGCAACCTCAGAATTTACACAGAAATCAGTCTTTGCAACTGCAACTGTGGACTCTATGGGCAGAGTCAGTATTGTTTGTCTGCAGCTGGACAAGGAAAAAAAAAAAAAAAGAGTAACAGGTATAGAATTAAACAATGGATTATTCATTCAGAAATTAGGACACAGATAATACTATAGAAAAAGGAGAGCTCTTCAAAAATTGTCCTAATGCTATCTTCAAGAAATACCAGGAACATGTACAAAATAGCACAAAAACATAATGCACATCTCCCAAAGAGTTTAGTTAATGCTCTTCACCCCTCAGAAGCCCCATCTCAAAACAACTGAATCACTGCTGGAGACAACCAAAAAAATTTTTTAAAATCCCTGTGATTTTTCTGAGGAAGTGACTAAGAAAGCGTTACTCTAGGCCTAAAGAAAAACCCCTCCAACTCCCACCCTCAAAGCCTTACTCACTAAATACATTTGGTTCCTAGGCACCAGCGAGTATAAAACCTCCTGAGGTACCAGAGATTTTACACAAATAAGCAGCATTTTACTGAGCACACAAAACTGGCTCTAGGATTTACATCACCTTTCACTAGAAAGGAATCCACGAGCAGCACTGAATGCGGTACTTAATGCAGTCTGGTGGGAGCCATTGTTTAGTATTTACTCGAGATCTTTTAATTTTTATATCTGCATCCAAAAGTTCACCACATATAAAGACTTGTGAAATTCCTGTGGTAGGAGAGAAGCCACACGAGAGCATCAAAGTTAGAGAAAGAAGTAAACAACACATCACAACATTCCTATGGCAAGATTAAAAAAAAAGGGGGGGGGCAGGGGGGAGAGAGTCAAGAGAAGCTGGTTCCTAAAGCCAGCAGTTAATGAACTGCTCCGGGGCCTCCAGAGAGGAGAGGGGACACTAGCAACCCACAACGGGTACAGTCTGGGGCCGAGGGAAGGAGCCTGGAAGGACAGAGCACGACAGGAAGCGGGTAAGCACAACTGCAGCTCTATCATCGAGTTTCAGGGCAGACGCATGGAAGAGGGAGCCGCCTTACACAGCAAGGCAGCTCCGCTCCCCCGTCCACAGCCCGCCAAAGAAACCACGACAGGGAACGGCGAGGAACCGTGAAGTTCTGGGGAAAACCAGCCCCGGCAAAGAGTAGGGCGGCAAACTCCGCCGCCCCGGGCCACTAGCCGCGCCGGCTCCCTGCCTATGCCGCGAAACGTGTCTTCAATTAAACTCGTGTTAAAAGCCCGTTTAGCCCGAGGGGTTTGCACGCTCCTCCGCCCCGGGTGTGCTCGGCTCCCGCCAGGGCTCGGCAGCCCCCTTCCCCGCGAGGAGGGCCAGGGGATAACAGAGGCGGCGGTGCCAGCGGGAGACAGCGACGGGGCCCGGCGGCGGGAGCTGCCGCCTGAGGGGAGCCGGGGGGGCCGCACTTACTTCCTCTGGGCCTTGTCCTTCTTGGCTTTGGTCCGCTTCTTTCGGGCCTGCAGCGCCAGCACTAAGGGAGAGAGCGGGAGAGAGAAGGGGAGAGAGAGAGAGAGAGGCGTGAGGGGCGGCGGGCCGGGGGGTGGGGGCACCGCCCCGAGGGCGTGAGGGGGGCCGCGCGGCGCTCACCTTTCCGCTCCATGGCCGCCAGTGCCGGTAGCCCCGGGTGCCCCGCGCGCCTGCGCGCTGCGCACGCCCCCTGCGCCACGCCGGGCCGCGCCGGCCGGAGCATGCGCAGTCTGGGCACCTTCGCGCACCACCCGGCGGCCTCGATCTCGCCCTCGCTGGGGGCGCCACTCGAGATCGAGCTGTGGGGGGAAGCCACGCCCCCACGCCCGCGGCCCCGGCCCCGGCCCCGGCCCCGGCCGCCCCCCGCGGGGCGGTGCTCCCCAAGCGCCGACACCGCCTCCGGCAGCGCCATGGCGGGCGGCGCGCAGACGCGGGGCAGCTCTGGTGTTTGAAGTCGAGCGCCGCGCGTGTGACGAGAGCCCCGCGGCTGTGACGTCAACGCCGCGCGTGTGACGGGCCGTTGGGGAATCTACCCTACCCTGGCTGTCCCTCAGCCCTGCCAGGGAGAATAACGGCGCTGAGGCCGAACCGCCGGAACGCACCGGCCTTCCACACGCCTCACCTGCTTCTCCTCAACGGGTAAAGTTTTGCATAGAAAAGATTTGTAAATCGTGTGCCTTCAGCAGAGTAAAATGCCCGTTACAATCAGAGATTCTTAATATTAAATTATTTCTTTTATAATTGCCACAAAAAAAACCCTTTTCGGCTACTGGGCCATTCAGGCATTTCACTGTAAACACTGAACAAATACATGTGTTTTAAGGGAGTTCTGTATTCACCTTAGAACTTCGGCAAGTTCTATTCCTATCCGCAGTTTTGCTTAACACTATTTTACTCCTAAAAACTTCTCACAGCTGTTAGAAGCACATTATATATTCTATCAGGTTTCTATCAGGGATTCTCACCCCATTCAGCTGCAGCTCCCACTGCCCTGGTTCCAGCCAGGAAGCCGCCGGACAGAGTCACGGCCATCAGCCGCAACTGGTGCATGAGCCATGTCTGCTCTGCTTTTGATTTCTAGGACACGGCATTTTAAAGAGTGCCTGAAAGCAGGGCCCTTTGGCATCAGATTATAAATATTTTCACAGAAAGGTAGGTATGTGTCTGTGCAATTTTGGAGATGTTTATAGTACAGCTGTCTGTTCTCTTGCAAAGAGCTTTAAGTGAGAAACTGCAGCATAAGGTTTAATGATGATAATGCAACAGCGAGGGGCAAATTTCAGCCTTTGCACAACTACTGCATTCAAGGTAACGTTGAGTTGAAAGACCTGAAGCACAATGGAGTCCCTCCTGCTTCTATCGCACAGCAACTTCCTACCTCAAAGAAATCACAATATAAACAGACCACAGAAGCTGTTATAATTTCAATTTATAGGTAGCCTGTCGTCCCATATTTGTAATGAATGACTCGTGCAGTTGGCTCTAGCAAGGTGTGTGCTCACACCTGTCATGACAACCGCTCTGTTTCATACTTCCGCTGGCCTAGGCCAGGTTTCTTCACGTGAGGACATCAAAGATGGCACATGGACAGATTTGGAAAGCCACACAGTGAAGCAAGTGTATCATACTCCCTCGAACAGTAGCTGCCACCACAGTATGAATGAGGAGCCTCATGCAGAGGTCTCCTACAGAAGCAAGATATTACTGAGCATCTTCACTCCTGCCAAGTTTTTTCCATGACTCTTCTAATTTGGGATAGAGAAATGCAGTCTGGGGTAGCACCTCAAAGGGTTGCTGAGCCAGGCCTAAGCCAAGATACCCTCATCTTTCCACAACCAGCCTGGCACTAATCTGTAAAGCAGAATAAATGCCCCTGAACTATACTCATATGTAACTGGTTTACCTGGTCCTTCCTCATAGCTTCCTGCGCGGTGTGACGCACTGCAGTGCATGGCCCCAAGAATTGCTTCTGCTATGCTCTGCATGACTCCCAAGGTTCCTCAGCTGCTTTACATCTTCTGCAGCCATTTTTGCACCAGAGTAATATGTTAATAAAACAACAACAGGGTTGAGGATGGTTACATACGCTTTGCACTGTCTGCAATGGTAATGTGCACATTTGGGGATCTGTATCCTCTAATTCAATGCAGTGGGAGAGCTGCCTGGGTTTCTGCAGCCTGCCCTGCTAGGAAAACATCATGGCATCACACTAGCTAGGAACTGAAAAGTTGCTGTGTGCACAAAACAATTGTAGTTGTTGCAACTAGGTCAGGTAAGAACATCAAGCTGCCTACAAACACATGATTATAGACAGGCCTTTGAACTCTGACTTCTGTGGCTTTTTAGAGGTACAGGCGGAGTCCTTGGCCATAAAGTACGTGCTTTGTCACTTCACAGCCTGTGTCCAGGGATCTGTGCTTGGCTAAACACAGAAGCCTTGTGTACGTATATGGGAGCAGAGTTATGGCACCGCACAGCTATAAGGGAAAAAGATCAGGATTGTCTGGACTTCCTCTCAGCAAGATATTTGTTTTGCAACATGAATACCCATAATTTGAATGCTAGCATACTGATGTCTGAGTTGTCCCCAGGTGCTCAACTCTGCACACTCATGGGAGTAAGAAAGAAAGATTCAGAACTTTGCGGAACAAGCCAAAAAAAAAAAATCTCTTAAGTTTGCAGTGGAGACTTTTGATGGTGCCAACAGCTAGGAATGCCATTTCATCTTAAATCAAGGCTGCCGTATGAGAGGCAACAGAATCTGGGAATTAGGGCTATGCTTTTCATGGGTTTTGTATTACTCTGTTTTTAACAAGCTGAGAGGAGCTTGGCGTGAAGCCACTGTCCAAAACAATGTAGGGAAGCATATGTGGTTTGAGAATTACTCAATATCATTTGAGCTGTCAGTTTTTCCTGTCTTTCAATCCAAAAGGTATGAGGGTTCCAGGACTCAGTTTCCTCTGCAGTAAGCAACTCTACACAGTAATGTTCACTAAAATCCTTTACCACTGGAGTTTACACATGAAATACTGTGGCTTCCCCCTAGAAACTGCTTGGAAGGAATAAGAATTTAAATGAAAAATTGAAAAGAAGATTAGAAGAACTTATGGGAATACATTAGAGATAATTTAATATTAATACTCCTATTAGCCATTGTATCATTGCTAAAATTTAGCAGCCAGGAGCAGCAGAATTTGCAGGAGCCACCTTGCTGTTACTGCACATCCAGAAACCACACAATGCCCAGCAGCAAAAGTTAGAGCTGTTCACATGTTAACAAATTTCGCCCAGACCATAGGATCTGTACACAAAGGATCCATCATTTAAATCCAAGTTTTGCCCTAAAATAGTGACTGAATGGTGTATATACACAGTCCTGGCCACTCATCTAAAATTTCACCCGCAGCTCTTCACACTGGGCAATTTGTGTCATGGGATAATCCACCAGACGAGGGCATGAAGCCTTGTGATGTGTATTGCTGGTACCGTTAAATGCTTCTGCTTTCAGTGGAATCCTAGCTCACACCTCTGTATTGATATTACTGCATCAAACTCTATGGCTGATCTACAGAGACTATAACTAAGTTGATTTTTTTTCCCAAGTGCTAACTGTATCTAAGCCTACAATTTTCCTGGCTCTTCAGAACAAAGTGAATACATTCCTCCATTCTTCACTATTTCAGTAAAGGACTACAAAAACATGAAAAAATAATATATTTTTTTACTGGGATTTAGTTCTGGTGGATTAGAAAGGGACTGACGCAGAAATAATGGACGGACACCATGTTACGTTAGTGCAGACAGTATCAACTTCAGCAAAGTGAAGAGTAATAAAACGTTTTCTTTGAAGCTTCGTTCATTCTAAAGACATTTGAAAATAATGAAACTGCCTGCATGTAACCTGTTGAAATATGGCAGATTAATTTCACTTACTAGCAAGCAATAAATATATAAGAAGTGCTAAGCTAGGACATTTAAATTTCTACAGAATTTCAGAAAACAAGCACAAATAATTTGCTAGAATTGGCTACAAAACTAGGAATTAGCTTATACATTGAAATTTCTCTGCTTTTGGCATTGCTGGGTAGCATATCTATTTGAAAATGCTTGAAAGCAATAACATACATGTTGCTTTTTGTTTAGAACAACAGAATTACTGGAGGCATTAGTCAGGCTGTCTATTTTAAGAACTCTGGAACAGAAAAAAGTAAAAAGAAGATCGAAGGCTGTTGCTTAACTGTACCTTTCTCCTCTCTACTGAAATCCCAACTCCCCAACACTTGTAATTCAGGGATTGCTGGTATACTTCCATCTCTTCCCCCAGCCTGGGTCCTGGAATTCCGATTGAAGGGGGGGAGTATCATACTGCTGGAGAGAGCTTGGCTCTGCTATTTTCTGGGCTGAGCATGAGATACCTGATACTGGCTCTTCATGCAGAAGTTTGTCAGAGTTCTTTGCAGAGGAAAAATCTTTATTCCTCTTCAAGAGCAAACTTCTTTCCTGAAACGTACACAAACATTATTGTAAACCAAGGGTGGCCAATCTATTGAGCCAGTCAAGCACAGTTCCCATGCCAAGGCAACATCATGCAAGCAGTGAGAGGGCCAGCTGGCATGGGAGCACAGGGTAGTCCAAATCCCCAGCTGCTGAGGAAATGAGCTAGCAGGGACTGCTGAAGCTGACATCACCGACCTGCCATGGGTCCCATCTGCACACCCAGCCCATCCTCATCTTAGAGCAGGCTCCTGGGGAACCTTTGTCGCCTCCTGCCTGGTAGCTGCTCCCAATCCCCACCCCCCAACATCCATTAAAGGGAGATTGGTGAATATATACTGTCAGTCACCTTCATTCTTTGAAGTTTTTTTCTATGGGGGAGAGAGTCTGGAAGGTCAATATCCTTGCATTAGACTACTCTGTACAATGCCAAGATAAAAGAGTTAAACAAGTTGTTCCATGAGCAGCAGAACTCAAGAACCCTGTTTCCCTGCAGATTTGGATAGGTTTTTGCCTTCATTCTGGCCTCATTCAGCTATAGGACCCCAGCCTGGCAGTATGCATAGGATGATTAGCCAAGGCTGGGTTCTTTCCTTAGGTGGGGCAATCACTGGAATCTTCTACTCAACAAGGGCTTTTTCTGGAACTTGCAACCGTCTGCCCTATTCAAACTTGGCTGAGACAGCCAGTGAGCTTAAAAATTATTGCAGAGTACTGACAGAAAGAGCACGTGCATAAACTTCAGTTCTTCAGGAAACCAAGCTAGCACTGTCCTTCACTTCCCCCCATCAGCCCCAAGGGAGCTGGTGCAGTAACCTCTGGAAGTAAAAAACTTGGAGCTTTTGCTCTGCCCTGGCAAGGTCCTTGCTCTGTCAGAGAAATGGAAACAATTTAAAATGCAATGAAGTCATTCCCTGCTGCAAAACTCAGCTGGATGCCTTGCCAGCCTGCACACAAAGATGCCTTTCCCCGAACAGGAACACAGGACTCAGAGAAACAAATTGGATTATCGATCCATTGCAAAAAGGCAAGTACTTGTGAAAAACTGGACAATTCAAAAGAGCACCTGCTCTGCCCTATTTCCTCAGCCACAGGACAAAGTTTAAGTTACTGACAGGATAATTTAACAACATGAAGGCATAAATGTTAAGCTAAATATTCTACCTTCTGCTGTTCAGCTAGTGGTTCTTCAGCAAGCTCTTCTGCAGTAGGTTCTGACTCATCTGGCTTTCGATGCTTGTCCAAAGCAGCTAGCACAGCATCATGAAGAGTTAGAAAGAATCTTTCTTTGGTGACACAGATGTCAAAGAAATCATTCTTCTCAAAGTCTGCTATCACAGAAGCTATATAAAATGGGGGAAAATAAATAAAGCAGCAAAACCACACCAAGCAGTATGGCTAAAACATTTCACTTAAGTTTAAAACTTATCCTTGGAGATAAGTCAGTATTAGTAAACAAATACTATACTCACAGTGACAGCCAGCTATAAGGACTGTAATGCCAATATTGTGAAACATATGGATGATCTGTGGAAAGAATTCCATACAGGCATTAGAGCAATTCTGTTTTATACAAGTGCACTGGAAGGTAAAACATAAACAGGGAAATAAAACCTCCCTTGTAGTGTTTTATCTCTGAAGAAAACCCTTATTGTGGCATCTCAAATCCTGTTTTTTAGTTCAGCACTAAACAGCCAAGTTATCAAAGATCTTAATGAATGCTGACTCCAGAAGCAGGGCAGGTCACAGCCAGACCCCATGCTGGTCCTCCTACAGTTCATGACACAGCACACAGTGCTATTTCTTCACTTAAACTAAAAGTTCTCACAGGAACAGACTAACTTGAAACATCTCTCCATACGCAGATGCCATGGCACATGTAAATGAGAACATGAACCTGTATTTTCAAGCATGACCTGTAATTCTTGTTGTCTCAATTTTAATGTCCAACATTTTTAGTTATATCAATTTAGTATTAAAGGAATCAGATTTTAGAGGGGATAGATTCTCACAATTTTCTCAATGCCTGACCCTTTGTAATTAAAAGATCTCAAGAGTAGTTAATTTTTTTTTTAAAGGCAATGAAACTCATTATTTCAGAGAACCACAGAATTTGAGAATACGGGGCTGGAAGGAATCTGGAAAGACTTTGACTTTACCCCCCTTTCCCAATGGGAAGGTCATTCAATGGGTGGCAAATAAATCTTCAAGGATTTTAGGGACATTGGCTCAGTCCACAATTTTTCTTAATAGGTGTTAGTCTAACCTGTTATTAAACAAAATTCTTTTGAAGTTGAGCTACAGAGTTTGAGGAAGCTGTCTAAGAATCCATCTGGAACTGTATCTTTCTGAGAAGCACGGCTACATGAAATTTATTTTTGCTAAATATATATCTCCATTGGCTAGGATCCCCACTTGGAGACTTAAAAGTTCAAGGCATATTTCAGAGAAAAGGCTAATTAGGCAGTCAGCAATAACAACAAAATCACTCTAGGAGAAGACAGCTGGCAGTTTTATATCTGATACTTCTAAAGAAGAGTATTTTTTTAAAGTGTCCAGCTAGAAGAAAAAATAAATAGCCAAAATGGAAAAAAACAAATTAGACATTTTTATAAATGTGGTTTTAGTTTACATGATTCTAGAACTGGTGACAATGGATGACAGGTTTTTGCATGTCTTTTGTATGGATAGTGGGGCTTTTGTTTTTTTAAAAAAAGTGCGTTTATGGGAATTTATTAATTTCTGAAACTCAATAGCTAAATCTTGCACCCTTAAAGGTCAATTGAGAGCTGTGCGGAGTGTTATGTAGCAGGGCGTTTTAGGCTAACAAGAAACATAAGACATTAGGTAAACTTTAGGCTTCACATTTATGTGCAGTTAGGTTGCTTACCTGTCGCAGTAACTCTGAGCCTATCAAATCCACAAATTGCACCATGCTGAAGTCTAAAATAATGGTGTGAACTGGACATGGCAAATACTTCGGCTGTTCTTCCTGATCTAACTGTACTGAGGAATTATCTATTGCAGCGCCTTGTGAAAGGCAAGCTCTTCTCCCTTCATCCTCGTTCTTTTCAGTCCTAAGTCCCATGTTAAAGCCTGGGGATGCACACTGAGCATCGGCTGCTCCCACCAACAGCGTCCTAGAGCTGAGTTTGTCTCCATACTTTGACCAATGTACCAGATTAACTGAAGATGCCGAGGAATTGCTGCCTGCATGACGTTGCTTCACTAGTTTCTCTGTATATGGTATCTAAGATGGAAAATGGAGAGTACACCAGTGGTTGGAAGATTTGGGCCCAGGAAGTGGAAAATTTATTGCTGCAAGTAAGACAGCACTGTAAATCATATGATATTTTTTCTCTCATGGTAAAAAACACATCTGAAATAACACTAAATATAGCACAAAGCCACAAGAGTATGCAAAGTAGCAGGTGACTTAGGCAAGCCTCAGATGTGGTTAGCAGAGTGCCTTCAGCCACCAAATAGTACAGTGACACCTCATGCTTCCACACCTTGAAATGGCCTGTGATACTGGAATCTGACTTTTTACTTCTACCTTTCAGAAAAGAAAAGAAGAAAAAAAAGATTGCCCACAGCCATTGCCTTTCTGAGCAACAGTAAGCTGACCCTTATTGGCTGAGTTCTGCAGACCTTTGATTCATCTACTTGCTTGTATGGCAGCTGGTCACAGAATGGACCCATTTAATTAATTTTTCTTTCTTAATAGTTCCAAATGTGTTTTTTAATTTTTATAACACAAGAAAGGAAAAGTCACTCTGCATTTTTGTACTTCAGAAGACAATGTTAAATTATCTATCACTTCCACTTCCTGAGCACCTTGGTGCCATGTTTTTTCCAAACCACTGTCTTTCAACCCATTTCTCATACAATGGCTTTTACAAATCACATATAACTGGTTGAAAAATACCTTCTGAAGATAGTCCATTCCCTGAAGTTCCTTTCATTGTCTAAGACAATTCAGAAAATTCAGATAAAGAGGGATATGAGTGACTCTAGAAGATGCACAGTGGCCAATTATAGTAAAGATGAGAAATACTCTAATCATGATAATCATAGCTGCCTTTGAGGTATTTTGTACTTGTACTTGGCAGTATTGGCAGTGAAACAAATTCCTCATAAGCAAGGAAATTCTCTCAATTCTATGAGGAAAAAGAAGAAAATCCCTACTGAAGCACCTGACAGAATTAATTCTTTCAGCTGAGGAGAGGATATGTTGAATACTTCAACTGCTAGTTAATTCACCCAGTAAGCTGAGCTACTATTGCTCTATCACATAAAGTATGTGTAAAGAAATACAGCGGTAATGTTTGCTTATTTTCATACAGCAAATATATATATATATACACACACACTTTATATAAACATTTACAGCCTTTTCAGCACTGGCAAGTTAAGAACATTGTCCTCAGTAACATGAAACCAGGCACCTCAAACAAGCAGACTAGATAAATATACTTTTTAAGCTGACCCTAGGTGGTGGTAGAGGTGGATCACAGATGCAAGAGCATTTAAGATCTTTTCTTTCCACTGCAGTGTCAGACAGACTAAGTGAAATTAAAGCCCTCATTTCACTTTCATCTAGAGGCACTGCTTGCATGTCCATCTGAAAAAGACAGGCAGTTTTATTAGAGTTTTTATCTCCCTAATACAGGAGATAATTTCCACTGACTGAAAAAGCGGCATTTACCTTGTGTAACAAATAGGTTTTGAAGTGATTCATGTTTGCGAAAGAGATGGAAGAACAGCACTGGAAGATTTTGATACCTTCAATCTCCCTTGCCTGTAAAACCAAAGTTGTATCTGTGAGGGTTGTATCTAGCAGAAGCTATTTTTCTCCTCCTGACTGTGTTGTAGTCTGCAAGGTCCTACCCTACACTGCATACTGGTAGTGGCATTTAGTGGACCTAATTACCATAAATTAATCTGGTTCTCTTGCAATTAAAAACATACCTCCAGCAGATCTATCACAGATGACAGCTGGCTGCTCTAATATAAAATAAACCAAATTATTTTTAATGCTCATTACAGAAAACATACACTACACTTTTGTCTTACTAACATCGTCCTTACATTGTTCCATTTTTTGCAAATCCTTCAGCATGGCATTGGTAATGCACCCATGCGGCAAAGGCAAAGCTCTCTACTACTGTATTGTCTAATTCTGTATGGTGCAGGTCTTGAAAATAACGTGTTAAAAAGGCCCGTGCTCTACCTATTATCCCATCACCAGGAGAACCTGTGAGTCAGTCTAGCACATGCACAGTCATTATTGTGAAAACAATGTACGTAGAGTGGACAAAACCAGACTGAGAAAAGCAGGTCAGTGAAAAACGCCAAACAGCTCTGAAATGACAGCGGTGCAGCTTCCACTGTGGAGACAGCACAGATGGACACAAGGAGCTCCACAGGCCCAAGCAGACTGAGCTAGGTATCTGAATCACTTGACACTACAGATACTTCAGCATTCTTCAGTTTTCAAAGTTTTAAATCAAATGAACTGAGTCTGAATGGTCACCCCCAGATATTTAAGGGAAGAAGCTGGATTACAGAGAGAGATGGAACATTTGTTTTTTGTTTCCTCTTACGGCTCTGTAGATGGATAAACTTCTATAAATATTCATGTTTGGAATCTGTCCCAGCACCACCATCTTCATTCTGAAACAAGATGTTTATTAGGTTTTCACAGAGAACAGAGAAAAAACATCTGTTCCCAAAAGCTTGATCTCCATTTCTCTCCTCTTCACTGGATACACCAACTCTAACTTAGAGAGTGCGAGCGCAAAAAGTTATTCACTCATAATTAGGGTTCTTTGAGTAGGGGCGCAGTACACAAACACAGCCTTCATCTACACTGGTGTCCTCGAGAATGTATAATGTCCCATTGCTAGCTCTGGAACATTTGGATTATTGTTATTACGCTAGGAAGTATGTTCCCTCTCTGTCTCCTCACAGCTCTCCTCAATGATACATCTACACAGACAGGTGGAGACAGCTGTAACTTGTGCTTAGAGCTGGCTGCACATAGGCTAGGTCTGATCCAGAGGTAGTGCAGCAGCATTAATGCAGGGTTTCGCCTTGAAGGAGAATATCCTGTTTTGGGTACTGTGCTTTGCTAATGGTGCTGCATGGTTTTGGGGCAGGTTCTGGTCAGTTCAGGGCATGGATGGAATAAACATGTGGCTGGCTGGCTGGTTGCTGGCCCTGATGTATGGAAAATTGTCGTCAACACACTCTATTCAAAGCAATCTGCTTGCAGGTAACTTCCCAAGCTTTTTTGAGTGTTGTCAGCATAATGCTCTCACCTGCAAGAAACTGATAAGCGGTTATATACCCTGAAGGTAGTATGAATAACAGGGATACTTAACCGAACAGTGTCTGCAGAAATGCCCTTTCACAATGCTCATTAATTCCCAAGGCAAACCCAAGAGGATAACTCTAAGCAGACGTAATACAGCAAGTTTCAGACAGCAATTGAAATTCTTCCTGAAGGTATTCTTTCAGAGCCAGTCTGGACCAGATCACAAGCAGTTTGATATTTGCAGCAACTGAGGTATTTCCTACCTCTTTCCATGTTATTCTGGAGGGTTCAGTCTACTCAGACAAGCACCTCCCTAACATGGTACATCTCATGAGGTGTGGCTTGGATTTATGAATGATTTTCCTGTTTGGATTAGCAGCTAATAAACTAAGTAATGTGTGCCTGATGTAACCTCCCTCCCCTATCACAAACTGAGTTTACAGAGAAGATAAAGCAACTTGGTAAAAGGCAGTGAAGACAGAGGAATGCATTTGAAATAAAGGCACAACATCTCATTTTATCCCTACAGAAGTGTGTATACAGATCACTTCTCCTGGCTGATGCCTACACCACAATAAGCAGTCTTCAATAGCATGGTACACCTGCAGAAGGGACCAATCCAGAGCCCATAAACTCAAAGAGATTACTGGTTTGGGGTAGCATTAGAGAGACTCCAGAATGACCTGACTGAAGTGTTTACAAACATGAAACAGCTTTTTCATTGTCACGTGTATAACTATCTCTAAAACATCAACTCTAAGAAAAACTAGTATTTTGTTTAAAAGTTACAAGTACCTGTGTGACCTAATGGTGATGATGAAGAACGTAAATCCCATGGCGATCACTAAACCGACATCAAGACCAAAACAAAGCACCACAGCAAAAGTTACAAGCCAAATAACCTTTGAACAAGAGACAGAGAGAACATGAGCAGTAAGAAGATGCAAAATGACCTCCAACTCAGCCCCAGCATTTGCGAATTGCAAACAAACAAACAAAAAAGGCTAGAAAAGGTAATATGTGAAAAGCTTTGTTGGCACATCTAGACCAACCCAGTCCTGGAAGTAGTTGCAAACAAGAATCACAACTCACAGTTCAAATATCCAGACTTTTTAACAGCGCTCCAGTTATTAGCAAAAAACACATCATATTGGGGGTCTTTCTCTTTATGAGAAATCCTGCACAAGAGTTGGCATGAGAATGTGGCCCCAGCTGGCAGCTAGACAATTTTCTTCTCAGAGGATGTGGGAAGTGACAACAATAACCAGTTTTCCCTGTATAGAATTAATTCCAAATTGATTTGAAGAGATTTCAATACACTTCTTTCAGCGGATATTTCAAAGGATCCTTTTTCTAAGGGAATGGCCACTGCTTTGCCTTGCCCTCCCGAAACATCCATTTCTCCCTTTAAGACACATTCCAAAACCTAGATGGCTTTTTTTGTCACTTACAAAATGATACTTATCCCGTCTCCACAGGATGGGGATGTCCAGAATTTTTTCAAGAAAAGGGAGCACGTTAAATACCACAATAGCAGCCAGTATACCCTGTGCAAATCAGAAAAATAGCATCTATTATTTTGTTATTTTTTGTTTGCAACCACAAACATGCTGAGGAACAGATATCCATGACAGACAAACTGCTTAAAATTAAAATCTTAGAATAGCTTTATTTCCATAATTTTTATAGACATGTATAACAGTTCTCCTCTGATCCGCAAACCAACATGAAACTAGCATATAACTTCTTGTTGGATCTCACAATGAGTTCTGCCAATACGACTGGACTTGCTTTTGAAATGCTATGTGTAGTTTCTATTGCAGTGTTCTTCAGTGAATCCCTATGCCTCCTGCAGCACTAGGAGAAAGGCCAACACTATCTACAGAATTAAGAGTTGCTGTTTCAAAGAATGGTTTCAATTAGCATGGGTAGTTTATTGGAAGATTTAGGAAGTTATTTGACACCATTTGTTGAAACAGCCTTTCTTAGCAAAGAAAAGGAGACTGAAGGGAAGTAGATGGTTAAATTCTGTTTTGTCAGCTAGTTTTGGGAAAGGGATTAATTCTCCCATCTTACAAAGAGGCCAGGAAAAAATCAGGAAGTGATGCTCTGTCAGTGGTTCCCTAAGAAAACTTACAGGGAAAAAAAAAAAAAGTCTAGATAAAAATTTAAGGGAAAAGTGGAAAACCAAGTACTCTGAATAATCTGTGACAACAAAATGTTTATGTTTATTGCACTGGCAATGCAAAATCCACAGAAGGCAGTCTAAGAGTCCATATGGTTTTAAAATAAACCTCAAAGACCAAGCTACAATCAGAGACACTAAACCCAAATTTCCATTTGGAAGATTTTATTTACCTCTCTACACTAAAGATTTTGAAGCACCCATCTTGGAACTACTTATACTGATGCAAGAGAAAAACTCATTAATTTGTTATACAGGTGTGCAAAAGCTTGGAAGATGTGAAACCAAAAGTGAAATACAATGTTTAAATTACAGAGGCTGGCAGTGAAATTTCAATCCAGTTTTAGCCAAGGAGTTTTAGCTTGTACTGATCAGTGAGAGATGGGAGAGAGATGCAATATTTATTATCTAATATGTTAGCCTGCTGAAATTTACGGGTTTAAAGTAATTATTTTGGTTTGGTCCATCCCTGAAAACAATTAACTTTAGCGCATAATGTAATCCCTAACTGTCCCAGAAAAATCTTCATATTATGCTTAGAAAGTAAGTAGACTGCTGCCATAACTATTTCAGGTTCGCTTACATTAGGTATCATCTGGAAAAAGTGTCCTAGTTTCAGTGCAATCACCAGCATTGTAGATGCTCCAATCGCTGCTGCTAACTGAACAGAAATACTTTATTAGAGAGGCCTGACAGAACCATTTCCTTACTTGTCCTCTCTAAACAAGTAGGTATAGTCCATGTAACACCACCGACTTGGAAAAATAACCAGGGGACAATTAACAAAGGCCACAGGTATGCTGCAATGCATGGTACAAACTCTAGAATACTCAAGCTGCAAGCGTTTTCTGTAGATATAAATTTTTCCTAAATGGACTGTTCTTAGGCACAACAGAACAATGCAGGATTTTGGTTTGATAATTTCACCTGAGTAATAAGATACTTCTCTTGCAAGTCAGACTTTGGAATAAACTCTTTATTAAACAAAATTATTTCTATCATGCAGTGAAGTGTGCACAGACATTCAGTTAAGAGGTATGATAAAACCATTATTACATATTATCATTACATATTACACCTTCTTTCTCCCCTAAAAAAAAAAAGATCACAAAGTCAAATACTCAAAAGTTAGGAAGAAGTGGCAGAATTAAGGGTTTGTGAACAATTTTCCATTTGGCTTTTTGGGTATATTCACTAAAATACAGTTTTAAACTGCATTAACATATCCTATTCTCCCCACAGGATCCTGGCTTCCTTCATGGCACATCATGTGCTGTAAATATCATATAAGTATAGTACATAATATAACATACACAGAGAGGGTATCTGAATTCATGTTGCATGGGTATATATCTCACAAACTGTTAAGATTAAATGTCAGCCTATACTCAGTAGACAGTGATTTCAGATGAGAGTTTGGAAGCTTAGCAAATCCAGCCCAGCTCACCTGTGTTCTTCCACCTGTCTTCTCTTGAATGACAGTTCCAGAAATAGCACAGCTGACAACAAAGCTTTTGAAAAATGAGCTGCAAATATTGCATAGCCCCACAGCTATTAGCTCCTGTAAAACAGAAACAGAAGAAAGCAGAGAAAACCCCAAACAAATTACTTACCTTCATAGAAGTAGCTTATCAGAAGTCCTTTCCTTTTGTTCATACTTGCTGGTTGGTCATCTGTGTTGCTAAGCTCAGGAAATCTTCTGGAAAGCAAGGTCTCCCATGGTTAAATGAGCTTTCTTAAAAGGCATACAGTTTTCACAGCTGAGGATGTCATGGACCCAAAAATTCAGTTCCTTCTTTCAAAGAAATCCACTTAGAACCCCAAAGCTACAAAGCACTGACTTTCACGCTAACATGTGGCAAATCTCAGTACGCAGCATAGTACACCTGGACAAAAGCTGAGTGGAAAAGGCGTTCCCTTTATATTTATCCCCAGAGGCTTTGAGAAGTCAGGGCAGCTTCCTTACTGGCTTAGTTCCATTCTAGTAAAGATCCAAAGCCATCACAACAAGCTAAACATGGAGTAGTGCAAAACGCCTAATACTTACTAACTCTAGCACACTGGAAACTAACACAGTTTTAGCTTAAAAGCCTCTCAGCAATCACTCTGGGCAGAGAATACATACACTGGGATAGTAGCCACATATAGAGTACTACAGCTGCTCTGGCCATTTACAATTTCAGCTATTAATTTATCATGCTTTTATAGTCTCATGAATTCATGGCAGCAACGGTCCTCAGGGATCAGTTGCAGCACCATGTGTGTGTGAGGTTCATCCCAATCACTGGGAATATACAAAGGCCTCTTGGTCAAAGAAGGCCATGTTTTGGTCTTCACATTATTGGCTTATAACATCCACTTTCCATAGGGAAGGGTAACAGGTTGCTACAAAACCATCATCGGGCATATTCACTCCGTCCTTGCATTTCCACCACTGTCAGGTAGTTAGTGGCTTTGCAAGTAGAGTTCAGCTTTCTTCTTGGCCTAGGAAGTATGTGTAGTTTTGTTCTCACCTGATTGCTGGCAATATTGTAGTTGTGAAGTGACGCATACCTCTCCCCAACAAAAACAAGAAGGAAACAGCTTACAATAGCAAGGGAGAAGGCATGCAGTATGATCTTGCTCAGGTTTGATAAATCTGGTGGTGTAGGAGGCAGAAACCTACAGGATCAAAGAACAGAATAATTTTAGATCTGTTCTGAGCTCTGTCCACAGCAACTCCAAACCCAGGATCATCATCAGAGGCATCCAGCACACCACAGGAGATGCTCTCAATCTGGAAGACTTCCACCTCTCAAAAAATGCAAATTTCTTCCTCTTTGTGCTAATAAAACCTGAATCTAATAAAGAAAACTGTAGTTTGAATTCTGCATACGCTCGGAATTAAATTGCAATTAATGCAATTAAAATTCTCGAAGAGTTATTCCTCTAGCTGTACTTCCCAGTAAAAGTCAGCTCATGTCAGATTTCAAGAACAGGCTGAAACATCTCTTTTGTATCTCAAAAGTACAACCTCATAAACAGCATACTGACCTCTGAGGAATCATACTGACCACAGCACTACTAGATTCAGCGTGAAGATGAATGCGATTAGAAATAATGGTGACTGTGATAATCTGGGAAAGAAAACAAGAAACAATACTAGAGATTATGTAGCATTTGCTTCTGAAACTGTACACAATCCATCTAAAGACAGCTAATCTTGTAGGATTATTTAAAGGACTTCAGCACAGATTCAGTGTGTAAATATAACAGCATCTTGAAGTAATATGTGAAATGTTTTTTAAAATAAAGTATATTATACTCTCTGTTAGTTCAGTTATCACAATGGCATTCTGAAAATCACTTACCAAGAGCAGTTCCATAGGAAATGCAATAGGCCTATGTTTATAAGTTATCATGACAGATGTATTGAGTCGTAGTGTGGCCATGCTGAGCAAAAATAGCAATATGCTGGTGGCATTAGCCTTTGGGAGAGTCAGGAAGAAATGAAATAGATTCTGAAAAAGAATCATCATAGAGAGGATCAGAGGCAGATACTACAACTATTTTTATATTCCAGGAGATTGACATAGGTTACCCTGACACTTGAACTCATCCTTTCTGCTATGGTGGTATTTTCAGTTAGAAGAAGAGAGATGCTAAGAGCAAAACAGTATTAAAAAAATCTATCTCATCTATTGGTATCTGCAGAGAAAACACTGCCACAAATAGCTCAGATCTAGTACCGTCATTCTTCTCTCTTCTACACTACCTTTCTCTCAAGTTGTCTGATTGACATTATTAAAGTAAATTAGGATGAATTAGCTTTAACATGTCTTTAGCTTGGAGTCTGCTGCTTCTTTGTCAGGTATGATAAAGATACTGTGTGCCCAATAGCTTGCCCATGATGATCTATTGAGGAAAAAAGTACCTTTTCCTCTACCCTTTACTCTACTACAATTATAGACATGCCGAAAATATATTATAGAGCTACATAAATAATTAAAAATATGCACACAGACTTTTCTTCTTGCATGTCACACAATAAGCTCCATACACTGTTCAAGACAACAGGAAGGCGAAGTAAACCACAGCTGAAACTTGCACAAATATCCCTTAGCAACTGACTTAGATTGAAATTACCCTCAATTTCTGAAGCTGTTCTTTTCTTTTCCCTCCAAGAAGCATGCATTTCTTCAGCTAATAATGAATTTACTCACATAGAAAATGTCCAGGGGGCCTTTATGGAAGTCAAGCATGACGTCAAAAATAAAGGTAAACTGTGATACAATGACATGCAATGCTGCCGCAGTGAGGTAAGCATCAATGAGAGTCTTCGGCACATATGTTGTTACAAACCCCAGGCAAAAGCAGCCTAGCAGCAACTGTATGGAACAAAAGAGAAGTGAGATGTGATATAATTATCAATGTCTAAACCTGTGCTTCTTGTTTTCATATTTGAAGAGCATGACTCTTCACTGCCACACATGATGGACAGTTATTTGAACACGCTATTTTCATTATGCACAATTAAGTAAGACACTGCCAAACCAAAATAGGAGCACTTTACATCAAGTGTGTGCAGTTATGCAGGATTACCTAAGGGTCAACATATTGCAGAACCAGTCAACATAAAAGATAATAATTTACTTCACACATATTCATCATGGACACATAAATCTTAACCTATCATATCTTTTTCAGACAGCATGAGACGAAGAGACAGACGTTCATGTCCCACTTTGCACAACATACGTAATCAAATGTGCTGAGCTTAGTATTTGTGGTAAGAATATGCAAGCAGTACTAATTCTTACATTTGTACAAAGAATGCACATAAGGATACATCATTAAGGATATAAAATAGATTCATCTTCTACCTGAATGATGCCAGTCAAAAATGTTATTGATGTGGTAAGTGTCAAGGCCTCCATGTAATCTTTAATAAATGTAGGGTCTGAGAAGTTGTCCAGTGAACCATTAGAGGACAATGTTTGGTTGAAATTAAGAGTCTTCAGAATGTTTGTCACCACCACATTTAGGATGCTGAATGAGCCTGGAACCAACAGAACAGAGAACAGAAAATGGAACTGCATGAGATGTTGCAACAAAGACTTATCTTAAAACCACACATCCATCTCTTCTCTCTACCATCAGCCTGTGCAGTATGAGACAGTCTATTGTCATTCATATATATAATCCACATATATAATCAATTTTTACTGTTTCTAAGTACCTAAAGTTTCCAAAGTCCTGTCTGAAAATTTCAGATTCCTGCCATTTTATGAGTGAAGTCTTCAGCTGGTTAGATGATTTTAATGTAAAGCACAAAAAATGGATGCATTACAATGAGCTGCCAGAAGGCTGAAAAACATAGTCAGTCAGAGAAAGAACTGCCAACTTACCTAAGAGGCTAGAGCTCCACATACCCACTCATGATAATATGAAGGGCCTTCTCACATGTAAACAGCATTTTAACAATCTAGCTTCTGAACAAATTAAGAATGTAAACCCATGAACAGTTCAGTCATGGCAAGAAACTGCACGTAGAAGACCACGGAGCAGACCAGGAGCCAAATCATGATTCATAGTAACATCCTGAGGGTAAATGTGAAGCACTTGCACTGGTCCTTTACTTTATGTAGAAGACGCCTCCATAACACTCCAGCTGTCTCCTTTGCACTGGTGTCTATGATAGCTTATGTCCTCGGGGGTACAAAGGACCTCGCAGCTGAAATGTGACTGACTCAGTGAAATTCTCACCATAGATCAGCTGCAGAAGTGGAACAACAACGAACGGGGAATCTGGGGGTCTGGATTCTCACCTAAACAATGTTTGCATATTAGACGAAATAGATTAGGATATCTCAACAGTTTTTTGAAGCAGCATTGAACATAATCTCTAAGTCCTGTAGAAAGATTTCACAATACAAAATAAACCTCACCAATAGAGATATGATGCGAAGTCCCAAATATAACATATGTCATCGAGCAGCAGAACGCAGAAAGGAAGCCATTGATATTTGGCAGAGGTAACCTGGTGAGCCAAACTCCTAAAAGTCCTGGAAAGCAAACATATGTTTCTAAAGTCCAGCAAATTGGGAAGGCTCTCTATCTTTGGTTACTATTTTAAAGTAAAATTTTGCTGATGAAAACCTGCCAACCCTTATGAAAATCCCATTGTATTTTTTCACAGAATCACCACACACAGGTAGCACATGCGCTGGTCTTGCTTATGCTACCTGCCGCTTTCCAGTTTGGGTCTAAACATGCCAAATCAGTGAGCAAGATGGCCATTCAACTCCCACAGTCTGTTTTTTAGAGAATTTAAGACCTGATAAAGCCAGGCCAGTTAGTGACAAAAGCCAATGTTGTTTTACAACATGGGCCCCTGCTACGAAGAAATTAGACAAAGAACCAGAACTACTCTGCGTTTAGGCCACCTACTAGTGGCGTGGCTACGCATGTGGGTACCTAACAAACCTGATTGTGCAAGGTGGATTTTAAAGACCATGTTAGTTTGTTTGCAATATAGGAAAATATTTGAGTTAGTTTGAGGGAAACTCTATGAAAAAAGTAGTGTCCCGTCCTTGAAATTGCACCATGTAACATCTGATGATAGAAAAGAAGTTCTCCTGCAAATATGCAAATAAACAGGAAATGATTTAAGGAACTTCCAAGGTTAAAGTTCCTACATAACCTGATGACATTAGAAAGAACAGAAACACACGCAGAAGATAGATTATGAAAAGCATGATATACGAAAGGAAGCTAGAGTGTTTTTTTCTCGCTGCCTACCTTGAGGAATCTGAAACATCCCAACACTTAGGCCTGCAAGTAGATCCCTCAAGATCCATTCTCTGAACCGATATGAAAACAGCCAGTTCAGGACAGGGAACATCTTGAGTGTGATCTTCCTGAACCTTCCCCAGGAGAAGCTGAAAAGAATCAGATAAGCTAAGCTATATGCAATAGCTTTTACAATCTCTCTCTCTGCAGCGCTTTTGCACGGCCTCATGCTCTGCAGGCACAGAAGCCACACTGCTATGGTTAGCTCTCTGCAGGCACCATATACTTTGAACCCACACAGGCGTTAGCCTTCCACAGATCCAGCTGGCACATAACATGAATCCTACATAGGCACCTTTGCATTCCATTCAGATGAATCACAAATACTCTGTGTGCCATTCATATGATAGCCTGTCAGCACCGGTGTCCAGAGCGCTGAATGCATCAATTACTTGACCTCAATAACACCACAGAAAAATAGGAGATGGTATTTTGATTCCTCCTATTCTGATCTAGAAGAAAAACATACAAATGCTACATCTGGGGGGAGGGGGGTGGAAATAGGCAAGCCTATCCCACTTCACAAAAAACAGTCAAATGTTTTCTGTATTACATTATTTAATAAGGGGATGCAAGCAGGACTTGACCTACATGACTTATTTTGCGTATATGTTTTTGAATCTCAGTTTCCAGTAGGTAAACACTGACTATCCCCACAGCCCTGTGCTCCTTCTTCCCCTTTTTAATCCCTGGCAATGTCAGTGATTTTCTACTTACAAACCCAATATAAGTGATGTAGTATCTGTGCAAGGCAGCCTTGAGCAGTGGCTGTGGGGACTGACCCCAGTTAACATTATAGAGTTGAAGCCCTTTCCATAATTTTATTGTCCAAGGTGACTACACACTGGGCTGACAAGTGGATACAAAATGGAGAACAGAGAAAACGCATGAGATAGGGAAGTGGAAAAGAAACAGGGAAAAAGAGTATGAGGAAGCAAGGCAGACACGGTTCTTAAATGACACATTGGGGGAGGGAATAAAGAGATTTTCTTATTAAGCATCAAGTGCAATGATAAAGTTTCCAATAATATTAGCTATGTCTTTAGAGCAAAATTCTCCCTTTGATCTCTGGGCAAGACTGTTTTTATTGCACCAGGTGTTTCTGGGTGGACAGACTGTTAACTCTAGATCACATGTCATAATTATACGCAATTCAACCCTTTCCATCAAGTAATTTTGTTTCTCTGACTCCAGAACTTCATCCAAATTCCTTCTTAATTCCTCCTTAATATATAAAAAGACAGCACTGGAATAGAAGGCTATTGCACAATCTAAAGGATCTCACTATTATAGAAATTAATCTTGATGACAAGTCTTCACGGTGTATGAAAACTAGAAAACACAATAGCAACTCAAACTATGGCTCCATTTGCCTTTACTTATTACCAGGAAATTACTTTACAGCAGCATAAGTTAGACATGACCCATAGTTTTAGGCTGCAGTCCCACACATAGCTGAGCTGATATAAGAGCTAGTTATACAGAAAGAGAGAGGTCTGGCACCCCTACTGTCCTTTCCCTGTGTGGCCCTGTCCCTTCTGGCAGCAGCAAGCTGCTAGAATAGCTCACCACACCTTGTGGAACCTCACCCATAGATAGACTTGAGTCTCAAGTCCTGCCACGGTCTCAAAACAACAGTTTAAGTTTCAGTATACGTTCAGTGTACATGCTAAAACAAAGCCCAGATAAATTATGAATCAGAGATTTACTTTTAATCCCTGGCAATGTTAGTGATTTTCTACTTACAAACCCAATATAAGTGTAGTGTCACTACATTTACTTTCTTAGGAGGACTTTGTAGAGTAGACACAGCCATAAGCATTGACAGTCCACTCCGCATTCAAAAAGAGATTCAGAAAGAAAACTGAGAGTATTCATAGTCAAACAAAACTAAAAGGGAAGCTGATGAACGGGCTTCCTATTTTTTTTATTATATTTGCCTTGCTGGAAGAACATCAGCAATTCTCCTATGCTGCCAACAAAGACTGCCTTCTGGTCAGCCTGCAGCCCGCAGGGCTTCTCTGGCAGAAGAGATGCTTCTACTCCCAGTATAATGCCCAAAAGAGAATTTTGGCAGATGGGAAAATGAGGCTGTAGAAGCATTAATGCTTTATCAGTACCCTAGCCTCATCCGTTCTCCTCAAAGAACACAGGAACATAGCTCCAAAATAATGCCAAAGCGGTTCAGTCAATCTCAGTCATACCATTATGTAACTTTCCATGTCTCCAGCTAAGAGGGAACAGAAAAAGGCTCTTGAAATTTAAGAAATAAAAGTATCAAAAGGCATAAATCAGAAAAAAGCAAATGAAAGCTTCTGTCTGACAGCTGGACTGAAGGAAGCACTGGAGGGAACTACAACTATTGGCAGTTTCTCTTTACAGTGCATTTATCCCTCACACTATCATAGTCCTGCAGTGAGTAGACACTTTTGCAGATTTTAAATAGCAACTTTGGTAGTGCAGTGCTAAGCTTGCGCACTCCAGGTGCAAGCTGCTGTAACTGGGTGTTCTGCTTTGGTTATCAATCAGTGCAGTTCAGCATTTTAATTACCAGCTGTGGAAAAGTTAGTACCTTTTTTACACTTGGGCTTGAAGAGTCTCCTTAGTTTCTTTACACGTGATAAATTCCTGGCATAGAACTCACCTGCACTGTAGCCGTCTCTTCTCTTCAGGGATTTGTAGTGCTCCACCCAAGGTGGAAGACAATTTTCTTTCAAAGTATGCCTGGAAGTGCTCCTCAGTCTGCATTTCTCTTTGGACCCTGTAAGCTGCTGGTTGCCTGTAAGTACCAACAGTATCGTTGTCTAGTGCCATATTTTCCTTCTGATCACAGTCAGTCAAAAACAGAGGAACAGCAAATGCACGAGGCCACAATGAACGTTCTCTTTCCTGGGAGTGAGACTGAAAGAAACAGGGTCATTGACTAAGAATCTACTAAAACCAAAATTAAAAGTGGGATACATGATCAGTCCATCCCAACGTAACTCCTGTGAAGCCAGTAGTTACAGCAGGGATAAGCAAGGCTCTGGAGACTGAAATCCATGAAAGACATGCTGCTCTTAGGATCAGACAAATCGACTGCCAAATCAGTTGTAGGAACACTGGGTCCTTCTGGAACTTGCCTTGTTCCTATTCTGTAGGAAAAATCAGCCTGAATCCCCTCCGTTTTGTGATCCCAAAAGCAGGCCCATGTTACAATCCCTCTCCATAAACCTACCACAGCTGAGGAAACCGTTGGAATTCTCCTTGTTTCCAAACCTGGAGGAAAAAGGATTAGTCTGAATCATACAGAGAGCAGCTAAATCTGAGGCTGTACAAATGCTTCAACTTGCTGTATAAAACCATTCGGGTTTTTAAATCCCCCAAATGTCTGACTCCCATTCCTTAGAATTTTAATATCAGGAAGGAGATCTGAATTCAATCACTATCACTCAGAGTAGGTAAGATGTTACTTCCCAAAGTCAATACTGAGTAAGTAAAGGTCCAGTGCAAGAGCAGATCTAAGACAAAGTTCTCATACCAACAGCTGAGGTAGAAAAAAAATTCAAATCCAGAGCTACCAAGTGAAAGTACATTTAAGAAGGGTCGTGACACATAGGAACATATTTTTTTGCTATGGGCAGAACAAAGAAAGAAAAGAGGAAATATAAAAAGGCTGTGAGTGAACAGTTGAGAGTCTATTGAGAATGCAATCTAAGTTTAAAGTATCAAAATCTGAAGAAAAAAATCATTGGGATTTAAGTTTTCTCCTCATATTTCATTTCCTGAACCACCAGGATCAGTTTGTACAGGTCTAGTGCTTTGTACCACTGAGATACGCTACTTCTGATACAGCAGCAGGGATTCCAGCACAGTATTTACTGTCTTCTGAGACATATCTACCAACATGTACACACGCTCCAGTCATTCTAAACCACAGAAAGAGCTTGTAGTAGGCATGTCTCAAACACACTCCATCCCTAGGGCACAGTTTCTCCCTCTTTTTGCAGAGAAGATAAATCAAGGTCTTCCACAGATAAGTTTATGAGCTATTTTGTTCATTAGCTTTTCAAACCCGGTACAAGTTTTTGAAGACTTAGCTGTTTGTGACATCTTTGAGCACAATCACCTTTTCAAGGCAAAATAATACAACAAGAAAAACTAAGAAGCAGCTAAAGTTTGCAAACTAAAGACATTAAAAACCCCAGCACACCAAGAAGTAGTTACTTTTTAGATGTAAGCAGTGGTAACTTTCAGCTGTTCACTCCTGTTATTTGGACTTGAGTGATGACTCACAGCAGCAGAGGACAGGGTCACACTCTTTTACACTGTGTAGAGAAAAAGAAGGGTTTTGACATGGGAAGCCAAATGTTTTAAAAGCAGGCTTCCATATTCCATTCAGAATGTGTTGGTCTTGCACAGTACTGCTAACGAGAGTCATCTTCCTCAAGCTTGAGATCAAAAGGTAAGTGGCCTTAAACACAAATCCCTACCACTATTTATTTGCTGTGACATTCTGTACTTACTGTCTGGCGAAGACACCCTGGGGCTTCACTCCAAAACATGCTTAACCTGTAGCACTTAGTGACTTCATTGAGTCTTAGGCACGTACTTGAAAGCAAGCACATACATATCTTTGATACTACAAGGCCTATTACAGTATTGAAAAATAGTTTATTTTCCAAACACACAAAGATCAGGACACTGGGAATTCTGGGCAGAGAGATCAGCTTCCCCCATCACCGCTGGCTTGAAGCCCCTGGAAGGGAACAAAGTGTCCTTAGGAAGTTTACAAGAGCAATTAGTATTGGCTTGTAAGACTCCAGAAGCTCTAGAGCTACACTTAGCCTGACATACACGGTGGCAGACTGACAGGTTACCCTGGGACTGCATAAGTGCTGCCTTAGTTAAGTTTTTTCATCCATTTCCCTTTTCTTTTTTTTACATAAAAGCACACCCTAAGGTGGACTGTGCAGGAAAGCCAAGTAAGCCTCGCGAAAAGGCTAAAGAGGGGCAGCACCTCCCGAATTTTAGCTCGCCGCAGAACGTTTATAACGGTGCCCTCCAAGCCGTGAAATGCGCCCCCGCCCCGGCAAGGCGCTCCCCAGAGGCTCCGCCCCCTCCCCGCGGCGCAGCTCTCGCGAGAGGCAGCCGCGCTGGTTCCATATTGGGTCATCTCTGCCATCGGCGCCTTAGCTCTCGCGAGAGCGGTCGTGAGGAGCGATTGGGCTCCGCCGTCGCGGCGGGGGTGGCCGTTGCCTGGGGCGAGTCTGGGCTGTGCCGCTTGGGGCGGGGCGGGGGCAGCGGCTGTGGCGTCGCTTGCGCCGTCCTACCTGCGGCGGGAGTGTCTCCCCGCACCACCAGCGCCCGTCAGCCCTCCGCCCCGCTGGCTGCCGGCTGGACCACCCCCGCCGCGCTTCGCTTCACCTCGCCTCACCTCGCAGGGCTATCCCGCCCCTCGCCGGGAGAGAAGCGGGGGGGAAGGCGGTGACAGGGTGACAGGGTCCCCGGTGCCCCGCTGTCACCGTGCCCGCCCCCTGCGGTGCGGTGAACGCAGGGGACCGAGCGGGCGGGGCGGCGGCGGCGGCCAACGGTCGGCGGCGCGAGGGGACGGCGGCGGCCAACGGTCGGCGGCGTGAGGGGACGGCGGCGGCGGGGAGGGCGTTGCTGTTGCAGGGCCGCCCCCGCCCGCGGGTGAAGCGAGGCGGGGAGGGGACAGGAGGAAGGAAGAAGCCGCCGCCGCTGCTGCTGGAGGAGGAGGAAGAGGAGGTGGTGGTGCTGCTGCTGCTGCTGCAGCCGCGGGCAGAGCCTCCCCCTCCCGCCGGGCCGGGCGGGGCGGGCTCCGGAGCCGAGATGTCTCAGGAGCGGCCCAAGTTCTACCGGCAGGAGCTGAACAAGACGGTGTGGGAGGTGCCCGAGCGCTACCAGAACCTCTCCCCAGTCGGCTCCGGGGCCTATGGCTCCGTCTGGTGAGTGCTGGGAGGAGACGGGGGTGTATGTGGGTGTGTGCGGGGGGGGGTGGGGGGTGGGGTGGGGTGTCGCGTCAGGTTGTTACCCACCCCCTCGGCCCCTGCCCGGGCTCTCCGCCTGGAAACGTACCCCAGCTTGTATGGGGAGCCACGGCTGGATGCGTGCAGGGCGGTCACCGCGGGAAGCAAAGCGAGGAGAGCGGAGCTTGCTTGCCCTCCGGGGGTTTCTCTTACCCCAGCTTTTTACCAGTCTCCTGCAAGAAACACTTCTTCTCCCGGTTTAAGAGCGGTAGTGCTGGGAAGCCGCAGTCTTGTCTTTGGAATGCGTCGGGGAATGTACTACATGGCAGGTGGCACTAAAACATTTTTTGCAGGGGAAGATAATCATGTCCCAACCGCTGCCGCCCCCCCCCCCCCCCCCCAATGATCTCATATGGACATATTTCACCGTGCCTTCATGCAGTTAGTAGGTGGGGGGTGGAGAGGGATGGAGGCTGGCAAGTCCCCTGTAGCTGGCTTTGCAGAGCTGAGGGCCTGGCAGCTCTTGTCCCAGTTTCCTTCTGGGAAAGATTATATTTGAGGGAATTGTATTTTCAACTGCAATCTGTTGATAGGCAGGGAAGGTAGAGGGAAGGCTGTGAGGGCTGTTTTTGCGTCCCTGACTCGTAACAGTGGGTTTACAGGTATTGCTATTTTCTTGGCAATAGTAGATCAGCACAGATACACTGCCTGGGAGAATTAAATCCTAGTATGAGACCTGCAGAAATATGGAGAGCTTGAAGATAAGAGTTTAGTTTTTAATGCTTACCTCATAGGAACAAAACATATGACAGGTTACATGTGCAAAATACAATACTTCCTTGGTTTGTAGTTTCTCTGCTGAAGTAGGTTGAATCATTAAACGTAAATTAACTGGGCTGTATACATTGTTTAATCTTAAATACAAGGTTGTATTTTAATTGGTTTTACAGATTTTAGCAGTCGTATAGTAGAGCTGTATGAAAGTGCTCATAGATTACTGTGTCCTTTTGTTAAAAAATGGCTTCCACACAAACATTCTGGTTTTTATTCTGTGTTCCTTGGCTCTGTCAAAGTGTGATCAGAATTTTCAAATCTGGGTGCATAATGATTACATAGCTGCTCTGCTGCTGTATTTGAGCAGGCATGCGTGTTTTTTCATTAACATAATGTGCAAATTCATATAATGAATATCATTTATGTTATGTCATAAGGAGGGATGCATGCTGCACTCTGCTAGTAAAGAAAAGGAGTTGTTTTGCATGTGCTGCAGTTTTAAAGAAGGAAAGGTCTCAGCTGTTCTTAACTTACTGTTACAAAACTGTTGGTAAGTTCAGCTTAAATAACATGCATTTCTTAAAACTGCTGTGGCTCAAGTATGCAATTGCCTATATTTTATAAAAGACAAAGGCTGGTCAATTCTAGTAGCAAGATTAACCAATGTACTTGCAAGAGGAGTTGGGTTTTTTTTTTAAAATAGAAGGGTTTAGTTCTGGTGAAAGAAGGGCCTCGCTGCCGTAGCTGATAAATACCCCTGTAAGTGCCACTGAGTTACGTATCTCCCTGAGTGTAATAGGAAATGAATTTGCTCAGTGCCTTGTCCATTGTATTTTTAAGGTTGACCCTACACAGTCTGGCTCATTCCTCTGGTTTCCCCCCCTCCCCATAATCTCCATTGTGTGTGTAATACTTCCAAAGTTTGTTTTCACAACCAATAACTAAAGAGTTTGCATCATGAATTTCCTGTTTTGCTGTGTCAAAACTTTAAAAGATTGTGCAACCGTGTTCAGCCGAGATTAAACAATTTTGTATTGGAAGCAATTTCGGACATGTGGCACGTGAGTCTTTTTGCAGTCCATGTTAATGGTTTTCTGTATGTTCTTCTAAAAATATGTTTCAGAAACGATACAGTTCAGAAGGACTACTGATATGGAAAGTACGTCAGAATTAAAAAAACAAAAACAACAACGAAAAACCCTTGCATATATATGTAATTTTATTAAGCTGCAAATGGTGATGCATAGTATTTAGGATTTTCCTGCAATGACTTGTTCTGCGCTCTGTCCCTTTAGAGATTTTTTTTTTTCTCCCCAGTAAAAAGTTACCTAGTTTTGTTTGAGACTTTGTGTTTGGTGTACCTCTGTGTTGGGATAGTAAATTGCGGGGTTTTAACAACCCTTAAACTGAATGGTTAAACATACTTTCGTGTATGTCTACTGCATTATTATCTTAGAAAGTAATACAATGCTCTGTTGTTTATTTAGTTGTCAAAGTGAGGTATTGAAGAATGAGGAATTTCTAGAAACTGGGGGAAAAATTAATAAAAAAGAAAGAAGCCAGCAGATGAATCATTTAGACTAGGGAGCTGTCTTCTGTAGGCTGCTTTATATGTCTAATGTGAGTATGACTTGGAACGTCCTAATAGAACGTGACTTTATTTTGTAGTCAGAGGATGGAGGGAGAGAGGCGTTTTCTGCAGGCAGCTTAAGGCACCCAAGGTACGTACTTAAACTTAAAGCAAATATTGCAGTGTTTTTGGAAGTATTGCGTGCAGTGTTCGAAGGAGGACATTCAAACAGCTAACTTGGGTATTTTTAAAGATCCGTTTTCAAAAACTGAAAGTATGTGGAGGTGCAAGTAGGGATTCTGTTCCAAAACTTTGAGAAACATCGAGATGTATCCTCAGATTGTTCATTACTAAGTCATGTAACAATTGCTGTGACATCTGTTGTGTGAAATGCTATTTCATTTATTCTTGCAACAGTTTTGTATATTCATACAACATAGTCTTTTGCATGAAAAGGATTTTGTAACCAAGTCTGCATTAAAACACATGTGGGTTCCTGAAGTATCAGTCTTGCAATACTTCATGTAAGGAGGAGAGGGGCCTAGATATTGCAGCATCTTGCAGTGGGAAGTTGCTGAATGGAGATGGGATTGATTGGTGACTCACAATTTAGCTGGAGGATTGCTTCGTTTCTTGTATGTGCTGGAGGGAAGTCTCAGCAAACGGCATTAGCTCAGCCGGCTTTAAGCTAAGCAAAGAGGTGTTTTGATGATCTTTGCCAGCAGTTTCTAAAATGCTGTGAAGGCAGACTCGGTATACTCTTAGGAGTTTACTTTGTTGTTGTATTTTTTGCAGCAGTTCTTTGTGTGTTGTATTGATACCTTTGTAAGAGAAGGGTTTTGGTTTAATTGCTTTGCAGACTATCTGTATTGCTTCATTTAATTTGGAAAGGAATTGAACAGCCAAGTCTTACTCTTCCTCAGAATCTTGCATAAGAATCTTTTAGCTTTTTTTGTTGTAGACTGTCGGGTCATATAGCCCTTCCAAAACCTGTGATTTCTTCCTGTTTTACCTCACAGTTGTACCAACACTGACTCTGAATTTCCTGGGTATTAAGAAGATACTGAGATAATTCCCCTCTTTTTAAATTAACAGAGAAATACTATGGATTTAAGAAATTTTAAAACATTAGGCTCCAGAGGAAATGAAGTAACAATCCTAAATATCACCTTTATAGTCACAATTCCTCTGTGGATTTTTTTTTTTTAACCAATGTATGTCTTTAAGCTTACTAATCCCATATCAAAGTGTGCAAGCGCCTCCAAAGTACGTGTGCGCTTGGGGGGACAGGTGCCTGCTTCTCCAGTAAGGTGTGGTAGGTAATGTGAGGAGTGATATGAAAAGAACTGTAAACCTGTGCGTGGGATGAAGCAGCCGTACAGGTAGGATTAGCAGAACACGTGTGAGGAACGGGGATCGAGTAGGAGATGGTGTGGTCGTGCATCTCCTGCTAAGGTGGGAGTAGCACTGACCGTACCAGGAATGATCAGTCGCCCCCTGACAGCCTTGGAACATACCTTATCTGGGTTGTAACTCGGGCGGATCAGTATGGGTGGATCTGCACCAGTGTCACTGGAATTTTTGAGAACTGCAGTAATTACTGACCCAGATTGTGACGACAGGATGGAAACTTACTAATGCCTAAAGTCAGTCATCTTGCGACCCTATAAAAGAGCGATACCAAGGGAGACCCTGTGAGCTCTCCTGGACCACAGCAGGCTGTGCCAGCATCTTCTGAGTGGGACGTGTCTCAGAGTTTGCGAACTCTTAATTAAGTTTGCAGAGTACAGAGGCCTGACGACAGGACCTGGGCTGAACTCCAGGGGCCCCCCTTGAGGCTTGACCTTCGCCCATTGAGACAATCATTTGAAGTGAGTATTTCACTTAGCTCGAGGGGAATTTTTAACAGGTACCTTTATATGCATATTTTGTGTGTGTGTGAATCAATTAAAATATAAATAAATTGCACTGTTAAATAATTTTGTATGTAATTCAGTTCCTCAGACTACTTCAAATGTTAGATATAGATATAAGTTGCATTAGTGGATAGGTTCTCTAAAATAATTGTTTTGTTCTAGCTCTTATGTTCTGGATTCAATTCAGGTTAGATCAGAATTGTAGTTTTAGCTCACTCAGGTTGAGGTGGATGCAGTTCGTGTGCCACAGCACAATACTATGTAAGAGGTTAAAAAATGTGGAAGCTGTGATAAATTCTGATGTTGTGCTGATCTTGTTTCGAAAGGGATTTAAAACTGTGGATCATGCAATTTTTTTTCCCAATTGGGCTTTTTTAGCTGAAATATGATCAGTGTAATGCAGCTGTTTTAAGTCTGATGAAAGCCAGCTTGGTGTTCTTTAAAATGTTCTCCAACATGACAGCTGTTGTGTAGCTGTGTTCCGTACTCGTGAAAACCGTTAGGCAGTTACCTGTATTGTCAGAAAATTACTCAGCATGCCTTTATCTGTAGAGAAATAGTCTTTAGGCCTCAAATGTGACTGAACTCTAGAATTCTTCTGACTTCAAGAGTAACTCTAGATTGTGAATGTGCAGTAATACAAAATTTTCTTTCCTGGGCTTGTGCACAGTGTCGTCATGCTGGTTAAACAGTTTCTCAGTTCTGCCGATTGCAATTCTCCTTGGAGGTTTTACATCTACTACGGCAGAGCAATGACTTGGTGTCATTAAAAATGCCATTAAAAAGAAGGTGAAATTGAATTTCCTTTGGACTCTGAAATGGCTTATGTTATCTCTGGTGGCTCTGAAATCTCTAAAGAGAATCTTGTGGAAACCAAGAGAAAAATATGACTATGTAGCTGTGAAGGTGGTTAATGTGCAGGGGATCCCCTTTTCAAGATGAAAGAGATACTGGTATACGCTGCCTTTGTACCCAAAATGTTTGAAAGCTGGTAAAGATTCATGACTAATTCACAATAGCATGTGTTGAATTATGATGACTAATCTTATTTTTGCTTTAAGTCCTAGAAAACACCTTGAGTATCGTTAAAATATTGTCATATAATTACAGCCTGAATTAGGTATGTTTGTATATTGCAAAATGGTGTATGTGAAGCTTAGAAAAATTTGAATTCTGTTTCCTGAAGTGTTGCAGCTTAAATATTGATATTGTAGTGGTATGTGAAGAGTTGCTGAAGATCATTTGAAATCAAGATTAAAAAATGAATGCTTGATCGATTCTTTTGTCTGCCCAGGCTGAGTGAGGTGTAAAGGATAACTCATGTGCGGAAGTGGTTGAAAACGGGCATTCTTTGAGACAGTATGGTGTAGCTTGAGTAGTTCAGCTATGACAGTTTGCTGTTCCTGTGATCTTCTGTCTAGCTGTATGTTTGTATCTTTTCCAGAGAGCTCTTTCCCGTGTGTGTATGCAGGTGTCCCTTTATAGAGAAGGAGATACTCTTTCATCGTGCACAGTGGGTTTTTTCCTTCCCCTGGGTCCTGCAAGAGAATGTTTGCTGTTCATAGAAACAAGCTTGTATTTTGTTTTCTATTTCTCATAAACCTCATGTAGCAAGTTCCTTGGAAACTGAGCAACTTTGTGATACGGAGTCTTTTTGCAAGTTAATTCTGGTTAGTAGCTTCAAAAATAAATGACAAGTACAGTTATTTCAGATAGGTTCTTTGGCAGAGTTGGGGGGTAAGTTGGGGTTTTGTTCTAGGACTACTTTTGTGATTTGGTTTTGAACTTTCTGTTAGTTAAGCTGCTTCACACTTTACATTTGCAAATGTATAGCTTTCCTTTTCATAGAATCATAGAATCGTTAAGGTTGGAAAGGACCTCTGAGATCATCGAGTCCAACCTGCTAACCTAACTGCCTGGTCTACCTCTAAACCATGTCCCTAAGCACCACATCCACACATTTTTTGAATACTTCTAGGGACTGTGATTGTACCAGTTCCCTGGGCAGTCTGTTGCAATGCCTAACCACTCTCTCTGTGAAGAAATTTTTCCTAATACCTAATGTAAATCTCCCCTGGCACAACTTGAGCCCACTTCATCTTGTCCTGTCACTTGTTACTTGGGAGAAGAGACTGACCTCCACCTCACTACAGCCTCCTTTCGGGTAGTTGTAGAGAGCGATAAGGTCTCCCCTCAGCCTCCTCTTCTCCAAACTAAACAACCCAAGCTCCCTCAGCCGCTCCTCATAAGACTTGTTCTTCAGACCCTTTACCAGCTTTGTTGCCCTTCTTTGGACACACGAAGTTTCACTTGATGTTTATCAAGAACTAGTGCGTACTCACTTTTAAATGGAATCAAGAGCTCACCCTGAATCAAAATGCAGCAGGAAAATAGACAAATATTGTCCTTCACTGACTTTCTCCATCTATACTTTCCCCATGTTTGTTATCTTGAATCGAGTGTAACCTTGATTTCACATCCTCTGTTTCTCTTCCTCCTTCCTTTTTGAGAAACCAGAGCTGTTTTAGGTAAGAACATCAAAGAGAAGAAGGAGGAGAAATTTAGTTCACAGCTAAATACCTACATTTCTTTAGTTCCTCACATGTAAGCCCTAAGTTCTGGAAGATTTTATGCAGTGTATGAGAAATTTAACATAGTTCTTCATGTGTTAAATTTTTGCTTGTTTCAAAAGTATCAGGCTTTTGCTTCTTAATATTATAAATAAAAAGGTTGTGATAAGACTTACGTCAAAAGATGATTTTACAGTACAAAACATCAACTATATATATGAAGTTACCAAATAGGATGGAGTTAGTCTTTATGGGTTCTAAGAAGAAACATTATTTATATGTACAAGCATTATGTGTAAGTTTCTGCTAAAGGGACAAGTTTCAGTAATGTACAGCTAAATATCATTTATTCACATGCATTTTTGTATAACAGGAGTTGAGCATTAGATGCGATTTACCAAAGAGGTTTGACTTCAGCTTCAGTTGTGATTAACAGCCATCATAGTTGATTTTATTAGGCACAGGCCTTGGATTTTTTGTTTGGACTTAAACTGTAAGAGACAGTATTTTGAGCATAGCGTTTTGTGATGAAGTGTGGTGTATGAAAATATGTTCAGGAATACAGATAATATTTGCAAGTACTCTTCCTCTCTCCAGAGTTTTGTTGCCATATTTATGTTTGAGTACAACTGGTTTTAGACAGAAAAATCATAAACATTTCTTTCTTTTCTACAAAGTTTCCCTTTACTGTGTGAACAAGGCTCATCTTGTAAACATTTTCTGTAGAAATTAAGAATTGTGTGAATAGGTGGGGATTTTGGGTGGGGGTGCAGGTTGTCGACCAGGATGCCTAGAAATTATTTTCATTGCAGAAGTGGAGGAATGGCGTTGACTGTGACTCGGTATCCAGATAGTTGCTATCTGGAGTTGCTAAGTGTGGATTTGAAGGTGTTTATAAAGAATTCTTTTTGATAATTTGATTACTCTTTATTGTAGTTCTGCCTTTGACACAAAAACGGGGTTGCGTGTGGCTGTAAAGAAGCTGTCCCGACCATTTCAGTCTATCATCCATGCCAAAAGGACCTACCGAGAGCTACGGCTACTTAAGCACATGAAACACGAAAATGTAAGTGAAAGGAGATGGTATGAAAAGTTGATCTAAAGTCGGACTGTTCAGTGAGCATCCAGCATGATTGCATTTAAGGATCTTGTTGCATACATTTTTCTAATACAAATATGAAGCCTGCAGTAGTCCAAGGGATTATGGTTGTAGAAAAGCATGCAGATAAAAAAAAAGAAAAAAAAAAAAAAAAAAGAAAACCACATAACCAATTTTTGTATTAAAAAGTCTTCATATTTCCTAGAATAATCTGGAAATTACTGCTGAGCAGGTTCGTGCTGTCTTAAGCATTTAGGACACAGGTGATGTCACTTGCATTTTCCTGCTCCCTTGCTGTAGTAAGCTGTAATTTTCATTATGTGAAGAATCTATTAAAAAAACAAAAACAAAAGGAAAAAAAACACAAAAGAGAATCTCAAAGTTCGTTTTCAGTGTCTTCTGGAGGGTTTTTCATATTTGTTTCTTTTAGCTTGCCTATCTCAGAAGGGTGTGGAGTAGATGTTCGCTAGATTCCTGTAGGTAAAATAGGGAGGAAAAAAGTGTGTTTGTGTGTGTGAATCAGATGACTTTTTGTACAAGCCATCCACTTAAATCATCAACAGGGAAACAAAATAGGATGTGACAAATGTTATGTTGAACTATGGTATATACTGTCTAACCGTTTTTCGATATAACGTCCATTTGGCGTAGAAAACAGTTGGTTGAACAGTTCTGTGCGTTTGTGGTATTAACACACCAACATATTTATATTGCCTGCTGTTTGGAGCAAATATTACATGGCAATGGAACAGCAAGTCTCATAACCTGCCCTCTGTAGAGCTGTCAGAATGTCAAGAGGAAAGGAAGGCTCTTGATTTCTTTTGTCCAAGCAAACTCCAGCTTAGCAGAAGGGAAATACGGTTTTGGAAGTGGGCTAAGCAAATCTAGGACCTTTATCTAGTACAAAAAGCCAAACAAGCCTAATTTTGTTGGAAGGTTCTCCTTGGAAGGTCTGTTCAGGACTTCTGTTGTGGCAGTGGTGGTTGTGTGTTGTGGCTCGTAACCACTGCAGGCAGCAGCTGGTATCTCGTAAATCTTCGTGGCGTTTTTAGTGTGGCTAACATAATTGGAACTTTTGATGCATATATGTACTGTTGTCAACAATACTTCCTCAGTGCCTCTGTACAATACCATTGTCTCAACAGGAGAGGTAGCATTTGATCCTGCTTAATATCCATCCCTTGGAGTTTTTTCTGCATCTTTTCTCATAGCTGAGATATTCTCCAAACAGGAAAGCTTTGAAGATCTGTTAGGGGAAAAAAAAAATAGCATATCAATCCATTTTATCTAAGCTAATAAGATTAAGCAATGAAAACTAGATTGTGACTGGTGCTACACCAGTTCTACTTCTGGCATTCATTAATATTTTTTGATTACTATCACAAAGAGCCTATGTAGATTTGAGAGTAAGGGACAAAAGGAAATTAAGTTGTTTATGTATAGAAACATTTATTATCAGTTCATTGTACCGTCGTCTGTCTGTGGGAAGTTTAGGGTTGTGGTTTAAAAATCCTGCAGATGCAGAAATGTTCAGAGCCAGTTCAGGCAGGCATACTAGTGCTAGCATGTTGACTATTCAGATCTCAGTTCAGAAGTAAAAGATTTGATTTTACATGGCGCAAAACACACCAGCAAACCTGGTAGGTGTGGTGGTTTAAGGGGCTTGAGCATGGGATAGTATTCTATATCCTGTATCTAGTCTGATCATGATGATCTTGAGCAAATAAATGGACCTGCAGAGCACTCGAGTGTGTCTGCATTATATTTTTCAAGTTGCAGGAGGCCGTGTTAGCTTGCATAAAGCACATAACTGAGCAGATGGGAGAGCAAATGGGTTTGTTGTCATATGAAGAGATTAATAAGCTTTGTGACATCCTAAAATGCTGGGAGGGGAAAGCAAAAGGTGAGGGGTTGGGTTCTGAACTGGTGTTCACGCTTTCTTAGAAGCGACTCAGTGATGCACTGCAGAAAAACTGTATAGTGTTTGTGAAACTCAATGAAAGATACAGATAGTTTGACACTGTGCTTTACAGTGTAGAAGATAAAAATGATAAATGAAAAAAAACCTGAAGGCTAGATAGCAAAGTCAGTTTTTGTCTTTCCATGCTAAACTGTGTGGATAATGTTGATTTTTTTTTTTTTTTCTATAAAAACTGATACGGAAGAGTCCACTGGAGAAAGAAACTGTAAGCATGAGAATTATTATACAGGATGGATGTAAATGTTAGAGTTTGAAGAAGATGTCTGTCTAGAAATGGAGTTGCTGCGATGTATATCAAGAGAGACAGAAAAGCGTTCTCTCCAGTTTCCTCAATACAATGCCATGTATAATCTATAATATAGATTAGACAGAGGCTTTTATTTCCTACCCACTTGCTCTCTTTCCCAAAAACATAGTCTAGGTTCCTCAAAGATTTTGTCTTTAATTCTCTGCTTAGAGATAACTCAATTGATTCTGAAAAAAGGATGGTGTGAAGGGGAACACAGGAATCTAACTCTTGGTTTCATATGCACACTTGAACCATTACTGAAGTTGCTGAAGTGTGCGTGATGCTTGTGTATCTGAGACAGGTGAGATGCTGACTTAAAAAGGAAAGAGGATTTTTTTGGAGGTGGATGAAGAGAACCTGTCCTTTTATATCATATACTGATAACTTTTTTTTTAAATTTTAAAATATTTACAAAAAAATATTATTTGCTATTAAGAGAAGGAAAATAAGGTTTAAAAGCACATTCCAGTGAAAATTAGAACGGTCTTCATCAACCAGATGGATTTTTTTAAACTGCTATAAATGATCTAGAAGATAATTATGGGATAATAAGGTATAGTTATTCTTTTCCACAAGGTAACACATGCATATCCTTTTACTCTCTACTGTTAGAACAGCTCAGCTGTAAAACGTAAGGTGGAGTACCTGCTCTTTGAGCAGACACTCTTTGCTCTTTTTCACAAATGACAGTGTGAAGCTGTTTGTGAAAATTGGTTCCTCATTGTGTTGCACTGTCTTCCTGACTTATTTTCTACTGTAGTCATTATTATTCATTGCTTGTGTTACAGATCCTTGAATTTCTCCAGCCATTACTCAGTACAAGTGGAAGAAATGTAGTCTCCCAATTCTTATTTTAGTATGTAGTCAACAGTATAACTAAGAATTGAGCAGGACGCAAACAGTTTTGTCTGGTGGTGGTTGTTTTGTTTTTTCTCATCCGTTTATTTCCTGAACAAACTTTAGTTGTCTTTTGAAATAAGGTATTCTAAACCAGTGTTTACGCCTGCCTTTTGTTAAGGCTCCCATTTGATGCTTTAAGTAGATGGCTGGTGTGAAGAGACAGCTGTATATTTTTAATCTTAATATTTTTTTTGCACAAGAATTGAATGTTTGTTTCTGATCATATATGAATACTAATTTGTCTACATCTGAATGATTCATGTAGTTGGAAATGAAACATCTACTGGAATGAGTAGTTTCTGTTCCACAAGGGATCTTATTAACTGTATCATATTATACTATGAATGTATTTCACCCTGTTTTCACTTTACTGTTTTCTTCCTAGGTGATTGGTTTGTTGGATGTGTTCACCCCTGCCAAGTCACTAGAAGAATTCAATGATGTGTAGGTAACTTCTCTGAAGACTGCAACAAAAATCTTTTGTATCTTCCTTACATCTCCCAGATTATTACAGAAATATTTGCCGTCTTAATTTGTCTGCCATCATTCTCAAACAATTCTGAATTCCAACACAAGAGATACTAGGACATCCTAAACTACTGGACTCTTCAAACTTGTTCACTTGTGTTTTATTGACCAGCGCTATAGGAATCGGTGTACTAATCTGCTATATTATTTGAAGTGCCATGAACTGTATTTCATTCAGCAACACGCTTTGGGACAGTCAGCCCTGCTACTGGAGCTTTGCAGGGAATTTTTATCCTAATCCTGTTAAAGGGATTGCTTCATAGCCTATGTGTTTCCTTTTGTCCATAGGTACTTGGTGACACACCTTATGGGAGCAGATCTGAACAACATTGTGAAATGCCAGAAACTCACAGATGACCACGTGCAGTTCCTCATATACCAAATTCTTCGAGGACTGAAGGTACTCGCACCTGTTCTACTTGAATGTTGATAGCTCATCAATGGGAGGTGGAAGTTCTTGGTGAATGTCATATCCTCAGAGATTCATATGAGTACATAGTAGTGCTTCTGCAACTTTCCTAACATATCGTAGGATATTTTATTATTATTCCTTCCCTTCATGCCTCTTTGGAGCTCTGCATTGGTAAAGCTATGTATCCCCTAAGAAGATATTTCTGTATGTTCTTATGGGCAGAGTCTGGACAATTATGAAGTATGCTGCCCTCTAATCTGCCCTGACTGTGAATGTTCCATTTCCAGTTTTGTTTACTTGTGGTATTCCAGTCGTGGTGGCAGTGCTCCTGGGTGTTCCTAAGAAGAGACAAAGTGAAACACCTACCTACTTGAAACCCATAGACACACACTCGATTCCTTCTGCAGACAAGCTATAGCATTTGAATTGTGTAGGATGGGGTAGGGCGGTATTGTCTGGTGAAGAAAAGGAGCTACTTGGACTGTTATATAAAATTTGTCATCTTGCCTTACAGTACATCCATTCAGCTGACATAATACACAGGGTGAGTATTTATCCTAAGGTTGCTTCCTGTACTGAATCAATGTCTTTAAAAAATGTAACACAGAATCTTAGAGTGTAGCACCTATAGAAACAAGAAGAAATCTTCCGAGAATTATTTCAGTTAAACATGGGAAATGGTTGTCGAGATCTGTAGTTCCTGTTCCTGCCTATGTTTGACTTGTATCTTTGTGAAATAGGTTCTCTATTTGTTAGATATACATCAACAGCACTGGTATACATATAAGCCTTTATGTCTTTTTACTTATACATGACACCTCTGAGGACCACAGAGGAGATATCTGACTCTGGGATAAAATAATTTTCCCAAGTACGGAGAGTTGATGTTTACAGCCAGTTAGAATCTATTTTCAATCTGTATTTACATTTTTATCTACTTTAGACTTATGAAACAACATGTACTGCTGTTAATGCTGATGTTGTTTAATTTTGTAGGATTTAAAACCTAGTAACCTAGCTGTAAATGAAGACTGTGAGCTAAAGGTAATGTAATCACAAGGTCTGATTGGTTTGACTGTGATTTGAGTGAATGCCTTGTGGTTGTCCCTTGGAATTAAAGGGACAAAATAATTCCTTATGGAAATACTTTTGTGGCTCAAAGTAATAATGTCCTTCCCAGCTGTAAAGGGCTGTAAAGATGTTTTTTTCTGTATCTGTTCATGTATTTTTAATGAATCATCATGAAAGCGAAGAGTTAACGGCTTTAGTTTGGGTTTAGTTGTTTTAGCGAGAAGATAGCCAGACATAATTCTGATTGAGTCCTATGCTGTTCTAGGCTAGTGTCTTTTAACAGGTTGTGAAATTTAGCTTCATAATCTGCTTTTGCAGTTGCACCACCTCTCCTCCACCCAATCCAATGACTGCCTAATTATTTTCTCTAACTGGTTTGCATTGTTCCACTGCAGTAGTTAGTGGATGCCTTTTCTGTTCTGTAGATCCTGGATTTTGGCTTGGCCCGACACACAGATGATGAGATGACCGGGTATGTGGCTACCCGGTGGTACAGGGCTCCTGAGATCATGCTGAACTGGATGCATTACAACCAGACAGGTAATGCATTTAACTAACACAAGGCTTTTCAGTTCTTGAATTTTGAAGGGGCCGGGGGGGGGGGGGGGGGGGGGGGGGAGAGGTGGTCTCCTGTATGTGCTCCTTTCCGTTTGATTGCATAAGTTGGCAGTCATGGTAATTACGCTTCAGTAACGGTGATTAAAAGAAGGAAGGCATAGAATTAGTATTTGAACCACAGTCTATCAGATGTAAGTTAAGAATCATTGTGATAGCATTCACAAGACTTCTTTAAACTTGGACCTTTCAAATTGCAATCAGCAAACTACTGTCAGCACTTACCCTTATTTTTCCTAGCACGGTAGTTTTTAAAGTAAGTGAATGGAATGTATCTGGATGAGGAGAAGGTGTTTTTCTAGGAAGCCGCTGGAAATACCTGAAAAAGTCTAAAGTTATGGTGTGAAGAAATGCTAAAAAATATATAAATCTCCCTTCCTTTCATCACTTCTTCCTCGCAGTTTCCAGTATCTTCTCAGCAGCATACTGTATTTCCCTACAATACTTCCAGACCAGGCACAGAGAAGAAAAGCAAGTGCTAAGAATAGGTCTTGTACGGGAGAGCATATGGATCAAAGAAAATAATGTGCTACTTTGATTTCATACTTCATTACTTTTTCTTCTTTTCTCTTTTCCTCTTGCATGTATGTGGACTTGTCTTGTATCTGTAGTATAATAGTTGGTGGTTGTTTGGGTGGAATAGAATTTATGTAAGGCCATGTGCAAATTCATTCCTCAGAGTTGTCTTGAACAGATTTCTTCCTCCTTGATTGTGTAGATTATGCATGTTATGCTCTGGAAGGAAAATTTGCCTGATCTAGTATTCTGTATTTTGGACAAGTCTCAGACGATGTAGTTACTGAACAGTATCAGTTAGCTTGCAACGTATCCTAGAGTGTTTCAATGCCATAAGACTATTTAAGGATAAAGTTGTTTGTACTTGTTGGATAGGGTGATTCTATTGAGACTTTATTTTTCTGCATTATGTTGTTTTGTTTTTTATTTTATTTTGTTCAGTTGATATTTGGTCAGTGGGATGCATTATGGCTGAACTGTTGACTGGAAGAACATTGTTCCCTGGTACAGACCGTATCCTTTAAAAGTAATATATTTTTTTAAATGGAAGTTAGATATCTTCACTTTCACATACTTCACAAGAAAAGAAGTTCTGGGTTTGGTTGTGGGTTTTTTTTGTTTGTTTGTTTTTAAATTAATAGCTGCTTTTACTCACAGTACGATAAGGTGAGTTCTTGATTTTGCTGCACGTGAAACGATCACAGTGTGCAAGAAGGCAAATCTGTTCCTCTTTATTGTCTATTAGCATCACTAGAATTACTCGCATGTTTTTTTGTTTCTGGGAGTTACTTTCCTTTAAGTTTGTTTAAATTCATTGCTCTTTGAGTTTGTAGAAAATAACTGCGTGGAGCAGGCTTTCTGCTAAGAGTCCTCTCACGCTTCAGGTTTCTAGCAAATGTGAAGCATCCCTTCTGGCCTCTCTTCTGTATCCTGGTGGTATGCTGTGAAAGCAGTGGGTTTACAGATTCTTTAGTGCCAAGGATATCATTCCAAATTGCTCTGAAATGTTTAGGTTCCGCTTCCATGCTTGAGCGTAAACAGAT
The DNA here is from genome assembly GCF_047370975.1 of Nipponia nippon. Taxonomy (NCBI): domain Eukaryota; kingdom Metazoa; phylum Chordata; class Aves; order Pelecaniformes; family Threskiornithidae; genus Nipponia; species Nipponia nippon. Next base: position 7,704,056 of record NW_028262342.1, read on the forward strand.
TGTGAGCTGCCTTTTACTGTATGCTTGTATTGATGTGAAAAAATCACATCAAAATGTGAATGACATCTTTTAAAGATTATTGTTTTGTTGCACCAAAGTGGGCTGGGTAGGACACTTTGGCAAACTTATGAGAGAGCATATTGTGAAAGTTGGTCGTGATTTTCCCCAGGAAATTATAATTGAGACTTGATGCAAATTGTTATACTTACAACTTTTGTTTGTTCAGCCACACAACATATTGGGGTAATTAACTAATGGCAAGATTTTTCATTGCCTAGAATTGGACTTCATTTGCCAGAGAAAATTAGATTGCCTGCCTTTTACCAAAGTTTATTCTTTCAACCACAGTTTGTTTATTTTAGTAAGTTTTATTAATGTATTAGTATTTGTATCTGTTAATTCAAATAGGTTAGCATTTGATTAAAAGAAAACTAGTGTTGGAAGTGCTGGCCTTCTGTGTACTACGTTACTTCTGGAAAGCATCTAGATTCTAAAACACTTTGGTGGGGGGAAGGCTTTCATTTCAGTTTTGACAGTTTCATGTCCCTTTTAAATGTGCTTTAAATTTACCCTTTTTTCTCTTTTTGTGCCTGTCTCCGTCTCACCTGTCTCCAGATTTGTTGAACTTGCTCTTCTTTACTGTTTAGTCATCCCTGCCACATTTTTCTGTTGTCAGGGACAGAAGCAGAACTAACATGAAAGTGGCTTAGAAGCTAGAAAAAGTTGCCATATTTCTATTGGCTGATTTAGCATGTATAATTTGGTTTGGGCAGATTGTGTTTGTTTCTATCAAGAAAAAAAAGAGAAATCAAGAAATCGTTGATTCAAACAGAGCGAAAGTCTTTAAGCTGTTGCCACTGTTTAACCCTAGTAATACTTTAGATTTAAAAAAATCTTGATATTTGCACATAAAATATTTGCTAATAGGATTTGCAGTATGTAAGAAATGCTTCACAATGTGTTCTTTATGAATTGAACAAAACAGTTATCTTCCAAACCTGGGAAGTTTTTCCTCCAACTGCATTCTTAGCTGTGAATTATAGCCAGCAACAGCAATATTCACAGTGCAAAATAAAGTTTACTTTTAGGATCTGCATTGTTTGGTTTGTCATATTAAGATACTTCAGTAATTTATATCTCCTAGCAGATGCGTGTGATTCTTTACCTTTCTTTTGCAAATGGTAGTAACGCTTTTGAATTAAATGCTTTTTCTGTTCTGAATTGGTTAGTTTTTTAAGAAAAATAAAGCCCAATCCTTTCCCATTGTAGATAAAACTTTGTAGTACTATAGTTCTTACAGTTTGTGTGTGTGGTTCCCTGCTTTACATAACTTATATGCTGTTTGATGTTGAGGTTAGAACTATAAGGGGAGCAGGGTTTGTAGTTACGAATCTTGTTTGTGTGTGTAACACTTATCCAAGGATCTAGATTGGCACCAAGCTGTTAGCTTTCACTCCAGTTTTGCTGACATCTAAAGACAGCAAGCGGAAGTAAGATAACAATGGGTTCCAGCTTCTTCCTGTCTTGGAAGGCTCTTTGAAATCTTTATATATGCATGCTTTTTTGAGGAAATTTTAGGAATTTTCCAGATGTAGATCCTGTTGGGTACTTCTGGGCTCTTAATTTCTTTGTACCCACAGATTTGCTGAGGCCTGTGTTCCTTCAGCAGTGTCACTATGCAATTGCTGATTTCCTGACTTTGCAATTAATATTAACATGCTTAATTCAAGGCATATTTACCATGCTTCTAGTAGCCAAGGATATGGTATATCCAAATCCACTGCAGTTCTGGGGAATTCACTTTGCAGTTGGAGGCAATGTGACTATGTATTCTGTGTGTGCAGGAACCTGGAAAGTGCTCCTGTTTGACAACTGAAAATTCTACATTCCTCTTGCTTTTTGGTCTCAAGACATTAATTTTCTCAACTATATGGCTTCACATTTCCAAAATGAAATAGATAGTGACAGAAGAGGCAATGCCTTCTCAGGATGATCATCCTCCTGTTCAGATGGCTCTCTTGTTTGAAATATTGGTCCCTTTTGCCAAGGATTTAGCAGAAATGGTGTGATGTTATTTACAGTCCATCAGATATTTCTTTATACAGCCCAGAGATGCATATATTAATTATAAGGGGTTTCACTACAGGCAAGCTGTACAGTTAATTTAATCTGGTAAGTAATAAAGTTGTATTCCGAGATGATGATCTTCAATGCTGTCTATGATGATGATGCCGCTGACAAACTAATGCTGAATTTAGTTTTAAGTTCTGAAGGACCTAATCTGTCAAGATTCTGAATGTGGCTGTCATTGACTTAAAGCAAGAACTGTAGATACTCTTAGAAGAAAACCTGTGATTAATATGGGCTTAGCTCTGCAGTATTGTTACAATATTCCTAACTTAAAACTGAATGTAGACTAATTGAATTGTTCTTATTGTAATGTATGGGTGGAAATATTTGGATGAAAGATGGTTTTCTAATATTTGTAAAATCTCTGCCAGGAGGTGGAGAAGGGGAGCAAGATTGTGGGAAAGACTAGCCAGAGACAAAAAATGGAGGTAATGAAAATCAGAGTCCTTTGGGCTTTTAATGTGAGGCACAGCTAGAGGCTTTCTCTTTGTTATTATTGTACCTGTCTTACACCGAGATCAGTTTCTGTTAAACATGTATATTCTTAATTTTTTTGTAGCGCTTGTAATGTCAATGTCAAGCTTAAAGTCAACTTTCCTACTTATTTGTATGGATCAATTTGACTTGCATAAAATGATATAAAGTATGAATAAGAATACTTGCATGTTTTCTACTAGTTTAGCCAATTTTCTTTTTCTGTATGTTTTAAGTTGACTGTATTCCCTTTAAACTCTGAAGAGTGTTTTTATTATTATTATTTTTATTCAGTTGCATGAGACTTCCATGATAACTAACTAGTCTGAAATTACATATTCTTCTGATACGTCTTACTCTTGCTTGTGGTGGCAGCTAAAACAACTTCTGAACTTTGCTTTGCCTGGATAAGCTCTTACAATCTTGTGATGCCTGCTACTGATAGTGATGGCAGGTTGTTTTCTGAATTTTAGAATGACTGAGACTCGTGAGTTGTTGGGGGTACCTTGGTGATGGCATTTGCATGCCGCGCTGTCCTCCTCCATGCATGTGTGTTTGTTTTTGTTTTTTTCTTTCTTTTGCTTTGTTTTTACTAAGTGTTTTTCCTGTCTTTAATTGCTTATGGCTCATTTCTCTGGGGTGTGGTAGGCCCTGTAATTAAAGGAATGCTGCAATTCAGCAGGCTATAGATGGCAGGCCTAAAACTAGAAGCAGGGGTTGGGTTTTGCAATGCCTATGCAGTGCCAGCTATGCATACTGTGTTTTCTCTTGTTTACCTGAGAAGACACTGAAGTATATTACACAAGTATCTTCCAATAGCATGCTGTCCTCTGGCAAAAGAGCTGACAGCAAACTGGGAAGCAATATTGGTGGCACACCTGGTGCACAGGATTTTAAATGCCTTTAAAAGAATTTAAATATTTAAACTGAGGTATGGCATGTGACTTCTGAGGCATGCTAGTGGTCCAAAATTTGCACAACTGTTTCTTGCACAAGAATGAGTGAAAGGTGTAAGGGCTGTTCTAAATGGCACTGAAGAAAAGCCAATTTAAGTGAGCTAATTGTGGCTATTATAGCACCCTCTGCTGATTCTCTTACTCCAGTAGATATACCAATTTCATTTTAAGCATTGACAATTAAGAGTTGGCAGTTCAGCAGCTAAGCTAGATCCAACTGGTTACATTGGATTTACTCTTAGGTTTCAGCTGTTTAAGTAGGTAGGAGTTGGCCAAGCAATGTGAGAAGTGAGAAATCAGTTCAGCTGTTCTGACAAAATACTATTTCCAGGGCTTTTAATTCATTTCATATGTAAAGCTTGAGACCAAAGTTTACATCAAAAGGTAAAGGTTTTAGCAAAGTATTGATTATTTCCTTCCTATACAGCTTGCCAGTATTACAGGAGCTCTAAAGCTCTTCTTTTTTTTTTTTTTTAAAAAAAAGAGGCAATATTTGAAGTGCTTATAGTATTTGAATTAAAAGATGTTCTAACAAGGAATTGTAACTGTATCTTAAAACATCAGAAAGGCATTAATCCCAGAAGAAACATTGTCTAGTAAGTAGATGGCTCTTATTGAAAGAAAAATGTATAACTAGTTTGATATAATTTTAAGGGCAAATATAAACATTACAGACACTGTCTGAAATCACTAGTAGGTTTTGAAGGGCAGCATGGAGGATAATTCAGAGAAGAAAGGAGATTTATTCTTTTAATGGTTTTAGAGATACCTTGTGTCTCCTTACTATCTTGAGTTTTAGACGTGTGACACTGTATTTACTGGATTTTTTTTTTTTTTTCCCCTCGAGTTTGTTTTGTCACCTGTGCCAAATATTTAGTTTTTCCTGCCTTGTTAAAGAGGGCAGCTCAGATTAGTACGTGGCCTGGTGGAAGCTCTGTTCTGGATAAAACATTCTTTGCATCTGCAATGTTATGTGCTGAGATCTTTCTACATAGAGATTTTAAATCTGAGCCCATATTCTGTTCTCTCTGCTGCTCCGGCGGGTCTGTAGGGCAGAAAGGAGATGCAGGTGCTTTGGCCTCCTGCCCTGCTGGTCCCTGGGGAGCTGTCGGGGGCGAGCCCCCTCTGCCGGCTGCAGCACCCTGGCCGCTCTGGGCTTGAGAAAAGTGCACCCCGTGTTCAGGGTTAGGGATGTTGTAGGTTGCAAGCAGGGTCCAGTCGTTTTCTTACTAAGTTTTCCTAAGTGGCTGAATTACTTTGGAAGGTGTTCATGAAAGGCCTTGACTTTTTTTTTTTTTTTTTATTATTAGTGCCTACACTTTTCAGCCTTCTGCTTTATTTCATCTGTCACTAATGCAACCTAATCCTGCTAACTGCTTCTACTTTGGTGTGGGGCCTGAAAGGGTGAAGTGAGCATGTAAACTGATCCTTTGCCAGTGGGGCAAAATCTTTGACTTCTGCTTCACAATAGTTAAGGATGCAGTGACTGATTCAATGCATGTGGTGTATTTGTAGACAAGTTGTTCAATCTGTCTGATGCAGACAGAGCTGTGTTATACCGGGATATTCGATTGTAAATGAGAGGAATGAATACGGTTTGCTTAAAATAGCTTTTCAGTCGAGGCCTTGGCAGGCATTAACTTTCAACATTAATAGGCTGATATGTTGCGCTTTTCATTTTGATTTGTCCCAGCATTTTCCTTTATGGTCCATCATTAGATATTGATCAGTTGAAGCTCATTTTGAGACTCGTTGGAACCCCAGGGCCTGAGCTTTTGAAGAAAATCTCCTCAGAGTCTGTGAGTTTACACTTTGATTGTAATATCTGCCCTTTTGGAAGTCCCAAGTTTGTGTGTTGCCCTCTGTAGTCTATCTATAGTATGTGTTGGGATTTCTTTTCTGTTATTTTTCTGACTTTGTCATTCTTTGCTCTTGGATGGCTTTTGAGTTCTTACGCCGTGTGTATCTGATGTTAATTCCTCTTACCTCTGCCAGTGGTATGATTTCTTCCTTCCATATTCTCATTTTACTGCTTCGTGACTTTTCTTTCAGTCTGTGGGTTTATACTTCGTGATATACTGTATGATCAGATGCTGCTGGGGAAGTACTTTTCACAGCTAAGAGCTTGAGGCTTGTCTCAATTGTTATTTCTCCAGATTGCCTACCCAAGCATCTTTCTTAACAGGAACAAGTGTGTTATCCTCTAAACACATACAGTCCCTTCTGTAGTATGATTAATTTCTGAAATGCTACTGCCACCATCTTTGTTTTTGTAGCATAAAATCTAAAAAGCCTTTTAGGTACTTTATGTGGCAGCTGTTTCCAGGGCACACAATGTGTAGTCTGCTGAGAATATAACTAAATTGTGCCATGTATTTAAAGGGTATTGCTGTATGGGGCCCTTTTATCAAGGTAACACCAAAAAGCTTTCTCTAGTCTCCTTTTTAAAGGGTGACCTCTATTTTCGGCCATACTGCCATTTCTGTATTGTTCTAATCTTGAGTTGTGAACTTCTGCAAAGACGGTATTAAATGGCATTTAATTTTACCTGTTTCTGAAGGTGAAGTGCGTAAAAGTTAGAGCAAGAGATGCTGTAGCAGTACAGATTAACAAGTTAATGCATAGTGAGCAATGAACTTGCATAGAGGTAACTAGCAGCATACTTTAGCAAGTCACTCTGCTGTTTCTGATACGTAATAGAGGATCAGCGCAGTGGAGAGTGATGATAAGATGATTTTGTACTGCAGCTTATGTTGTTTTTCATCTAACAGTGACAGTAAATGTGAAATGTGGGGTTAGCCTTGAATTGTGTTTGTTGAAGGTAGATGTGCAGCGCAAGTTGGAATCAGTTGGTCGACTTGCTGAATATTGCACCAGTTTTAAAAGCCCTGGGATGTTCTACCCTTGAAAAGGTTAGAACTGAATAACGCAGGTTGCTTTGAGTGCCCGGTGAACTGACATTAAGGGTAGTCTGGTATTTGAAGTACAGGGGATTAGCAAGAGAGATAAGCTTAAAGGTTGACTAGGTTAAGCAAAAGATTAGTTTGCATATGTAAGATTGAAGTGGGTCTTTTTTAACATTGCACAATAAAAAGAATAATTGCTCTTAGTAAGGTCCAAATCGAGAGTCTGTTTAAAAAAAAAAAAATGCAGTAAAGTACTGTTTCTACCAATTTTTTTCCATTGTATGGAGATAGCAAAACTATTAAGTGTTTGAGGGCCTTTAGTGTGTCACTGTAACAAATTCTGTTTTTCTGCTGCATTACTTTACTTGCTCTTACTTTCTCTGTCTGTTCACTGACATCAGCTAAGTTTTGTTTTATGCAATGCTAATGTTTTGCTAATTTTGCATTTACTGCCTTCTGTCACCTCGCCCACATATCAAAGTGCATTCAAAGCTGTTTAGAAGGAAGTGTCAGTTGTGAGCTGATTTCACTTTGCACCACAAGGAGCTTAAGTGCTTTCTATGCAGCAAGAAAAAAAGCTGGTGACCAGTGCAGAGGATACAATTTTTGTTTCTGTTTTAATTTTTGTTTCTGTTTTAATTTTTGTTCCTTTTCCTGAGGCTGTTTGTAGCTGCAGCAGCCTAGGAAAATTTTTTGAGGAGTAGCTTCAGCCAAAGGAAACGTCTACTCTGGTGGCTTAAACTGTTGTGAAATGTGAATGCAACCGTGTTGCAGTGTAATGCTACTTATGGCAGACAGAAATACTTTATGTACTGACGCTTACCAACTGATCAGTAGTTCTCCATTGTTTTTAGTGTTCACTAGTGCAACTGCTGAACTTTTCACAAGTATTTGAAAAAATTAGTGGATCCTGCCTGTTTGGCTTTTGCCTTGTGGTTTGCAGAAAAGATGCTTTGTATGCAGCTGTTTTCTGTTTAAAATGGTTTTTGCACTGTTTTTAACAAAGCCCTTGACTAGGCACTTAAGATATTAACCAGCTTCAGCAGATCATGCGTCTGACGGGAACACCCCCTGCATATCTCATTAACAGGATGCCCAGCCATGAGGTGAGACCTGAGCAGATGAGGGGGGTTTGCAGGGCAGGTCTTCACTTGCAGTGTTTGCTGCTTCAGTAAATGGTATGCTCGCATGTGGCATGGGGTGGGCAATTAACTACCTGCTCTTCGGCAAGATGTTTGTACTAAATGAAGACTTGAAATTTGGACAGTGCGTACACAACCACAGACTTCTGAGACTCGGGAGAGCCTGGATGTGAGTTGGTTTTGCATTGTATGCCATGTCGTGCGGCTTACCAACAGACACCATACTGCACGCAGCCTCACTGGGACTCCCAGCCAGTCAGCTCTTGCAGCACCTCTTTGCTTTTCAGTCTTGCATGAACCCCAAACATTGTCAGCTCTTCCTCCACTCTCTTGAGCGGCCTTTAGTTGGGAAGGGATGATGCTGATGGGCTCAGTAAGTATCAGAATAAGTAAAGAGAAGGCAAAGTGAGGATACAGGCCATAATAACCGTGCTTCAGGATGATTGAAATGCACTCTGTCTTAGTGGCTGGATTGTATTATACTTCAACGGAGTGTTTATTTCCGCAGGCAAGAAACTACATTCAGTCTTTGTCTTACATGCCGAAAATGAACTTTGAAAATGTGTTTATTGGTGCCAATCCACTAGGTAAGGCTTGCTTTTTAAATGATGTGCTCTTCCTGAAGCTGAAGCTAGCATGTCCTGGGACACCAAGGCTTTTCCCAAAATTTTATTTTGACTGCAGAAGTAGTTCAGAACAGAGCTATGTACCATTTTCAGAGTTTACAAAGTATGTGTGGGCTGAGGGTATAAGAGGAAGAAATTGTGGGCGATGGATGGGTCCTGAGAAACTACAGACTCTTCATATACATTGGGCTTTTACAAGCTTATGTTTCAGAATACAGTGTCACACAGCTCACTATGTAAAATCCGTTCTCTTCTGTTTTGGTGCTTTTGCAGCTGTGGACTTGCTAGAGAAGATGTTGGTACTGGATACAGACAAACGAATTACTGCAGCAGAAGCGTTGGCTCATGCCTACTTTGCTCAGTATCATGACCCGGATGATGAACCAGTGGCAGACCCCTATGACCAGTCTTTTGAAAGCAGAGAACTTGAGATTGAAGAATGGAAAAGTGAGTTTGGGGGATGGGAGAGAGAGACAACCTGCTTCCCTTGTGGTCCATTCCTTAGCTGTGGTTTAACTAAGCCACGGTAGTTAGAGGCACAAAAGAAACTGATACAAACATGGACATCCTATTCGTTCTAAAGTTCTTAGACTGAGTGAATCTATTACTTGTGGTGCACATAATTAGCATAATTCCTGGTAACTGACTATTACTATGACCATACAAACATGTAGGCAACATATTTGCTGATGTCTTTGTTTTCAAACTTATTCATGTCTCCTCAATGCTCTGGAAGTATCTTTTATTGTGTATGTTAGTCTCTGAGAATGGTATAACCATTCTTTTCTTTTTCTTCTTAATTGAACCATGTTTTTCATTTAAGATAGTGTTAGAACCTTTAAGATTTTTACAGGCTTTCTCGCATGAGGGATGTCTTTAGTACTGCCTGTTAAGATTCTGTCACGCTTCTCCCACCAGGCCTGACTTATGATGAAGTAATCAGCTTTGTGCCACCACCGCTTGACCAAGAGGAGATGGAGTCCTGAGAAACTGCTCTCTTCTGTTCGTCCCACTTCACTGTGAGGGGAAGGCCTTTTCATAGGGACTCTCCGATCATTGTTCAAGTGCCTCGTCGTCCTAACAATATTCTCCTTGGTGGAGGGGGTTTGTGTGTGTTGAATTGGGGTGGGTGGGGGGAGGGAAAAAAGTTGAGTCTATGTAAACATGCTGCATGCTCTCTTGTATTCTGTGTACAGCCTGGGGCAAGCCCCTGAAGACCTGTTCTGACTGCTCTTTAGTCCTTACAGAGTAACAGTGCTCAACCAGTTTGCACTGCTGGGGCAAGGTGGGGAAGCTGACGTTTAAAGTTTGGTTACAATCATTGCCATTTATCAATTCTTCTACAATTAAGTAACCTCAAAATAACGGAAGTTGTTTTATAGGCTTAGAGAGTCCTCTGTTTTCTTCAGGACTGAAGGTGGGGTTGAGGGATGTCTGATTTACGTCCAGATCTTCCTGGTACAGGAGAATGTACAGGCCTTCTAATGTCTGATTCTTGGAACATGAAAAGGTTTTGTTTGAAACTGTAAATATGTTTGTGCCTTAAATTGAATGGGGAGAGGGGGGAAAGGAAGTCTGGAGTGGAAATCTCTGACCCACCGTTTTTCAGAGTGAAGGCTCCCAGATAGCCAGGCATGAACTTGTTGTAATAGGGAAATAACTTTCCGAGGCAACAGCCTCTACCCCTGGATTGAGTATTCCTGTATTTTTCCCTCTTCCCCTCCTCTCATTCTGAGGCTTCCCAGCATTAGCTCCCAGGAGACAAAGGCTGGAGAAGACCCTTGCTAGCCACACATTTGTGTATTTTGTTCCTTAAAAGGTGGGGTGTTTTTGCATGTCGTATCTGTATGTGCACGTTAGAGCTGCTTGACTTTTTGTTGTTACTTCTTTGGGGATGGCACTGGGGCAGTGAAATCATCAGTGAACTATTTTACTGAGTACCTCAGTCAGTGCCATGAAATCACAGCATCCTTCCTCTTGTGCTGCAGCTCATTGTGAAACACCTGCCATTCTGGAGGCTTTGATGAGGAAAGGATAAAACATACAGTATAGAAACATGCACCTTTTTCTTTGTGTTCTCACCTTCTGGTTTCAGAGGAGAGGTTGGGATGGAGGGTTTCTTGCGAGATCAAATGTAAAAAATGTTCTTTAAAGAAACAGCTATGGCATCTCGTGCCAGAACTTAAGTTATTTCCTGAAAATATTTTTTTTAGAAGCATTGGAATCCAAAGCAAAGAAATAAGCATGCATAAACCCACAATCTCCCTTTCACTGTCTATAAAACTAACATTTACTAGAAGTTTTTTATACCCTCTCAGATAAGAGCTTCTTGGCTGTTTTTTAGCAGGTTGATCTCTGCCTGAGGAAACATGAAAAGGGAGTATGTTTTTTGTATTTTACAGGACTCTGCGTGAATGAAATGCCCAGAGTTAGAGACTGGCAGGAAGGAGGTTTCTCAGCATGTTTGTGTGCTAGAACTGTACCTGGGGAGCTTAGGAGCCTGACTTTAGGACTTGGGGAGGAGACGTTTTTAGACATTTATTTGTTGCAGGCATCCTGTGTGGGCAACGTACCTGTGTATGTGAAGAGAAAGGCTTTTGCAGTATTGTATTCTTGTTACCTATGGGACAGAGAGGAACTGTTTGTAGTGTGTTTACCTCGTGTTTGAACGAGGCAGCACAAAGGGATGGGACACGGGTGACAAAACCATTGATTCTTCCTAGGCTACTTTCCAGTGATCTCTTCAGGTCAAACACTTAAAAGTCTGGGGTGAGATGAAGAGAGGAGTTATTTCATGCTCTGGGATAAAACTCTCCTCAGCCCAACAAAATCAAGACAGAAAACCTCTCTTTTCTGCTGGACCAGCAGTCCAGGCATTCAAATGGAAATGTAGATATACTATGTAAACCTACAGCAAGATTATTTTTATCAGCCATTTTATGTGTAGATGCTACAGTGTGATTTCATGCGGAAATATTGCTGAAGATTTTTAAAAATATAGATGGGGTGTGTGTGTGTGTGTGTGTCTGTGCGCATGTGTGAATGGGAATGTTTCATTCAGAGTCCATACTCTGACGGGAGCCCATGTGGCATGCACTCCCTACCTTCAGTGCAATGCTGTTCAGCTGCCTGCAGGCTGAACAGGAGGCTGCACTTCAAAGAAGAGATCTGCTATTTTGTTTCTATCCATGAATTTTGCTGTAATTGGTTATGCCAGATAAGATGTCACAATACCACTGGTTAAAAATAAAACCTATTTTTCAGATTTACTGCACTGATGGTACTTAAACCTCTTGCGCTAAACGGTTAGTTTTAGCACGGTGTGAATTTCTCCCTTGTGTTGTATGGGATCCTGTCTGTGATGGTTGGGGTAGGGGGGCCAAGGCCACATGACTTGTTGACTGACTCTGTCTGCTGACACTGGGCATGTGTTCATATTTGTCCCAAGTGAATTCTTTGCTACAAAACCAGCTTAGAGCCTGACCATGAGTACTGGACACAGGAAAAAAATACTTTTATTTTCCGTTTAGTGTAGGGAAGCGCTTATTCAATGCAACAGGCCAGTGTTCTGCTACTTTCCCGGACCTGGGGCCCTTCCCCAGTAGTACTGGTTTGTGTTTGTTTGCTATTTAAAAGAGATTTTTTTTTTTTTTTTTCCCCTCTTCACCTGCCATATAGTTGGTGGTGGAAGGGTGTTTATGGGAGCAGGAGCATCATGGCTCTCCATAGTGGAGATTTTCTGACTTCCATTGTGTATCATCAGTGCCATTTGCTTGGAAGAATGACTGACCAAAGCTGTGTTCTTCACACTAAAAGCCTTGATAACTGAAATTCCCAGGCCTTGATAAACCCAGGTGGTTCATGTTGATCCCAGTCAGGCAGCGCATACCCACAAGGTATACACTCCTCTGTCACAGAGCTGTGTGGCAGCTGATTTGAGTAAGTGCAAAGAACGGTGTCGGGGTGTTCTCTCAGCTATATGGAAGCTGCCTTTCTGCTTGTTTACACCTTCTGCTTGCCTTGGTACAAACAGAGGGGAGGGAAAAAAAAAAAAAGCCTAAACAGGACCTGTCATTTTTGTTTTCGGGGGGTGGGGCGGGGAATCCACAAAACCCAAGATACATGATTCCTGAATGTGCTCAATTACAATATATTCTGGTTAGCAAAAAAAAAAAAAACAAACCACCACCCCACAAACAAACCAAACTAAAATCAGTGAGAATTGAATTGTGGAAAAAAAATAAACTACACCTACTATATCAAGTTATTTAACTCAAGGTTTCCTATTCGATTTGAATCAGTCAGTTGAATTAACTCATCTTTCTACAGCCAAGGCATGCCCTAGATATTTAGAATTCCTTAATTGTGCCCTGATTACCTGCATGTGTAGTTGAGCAAGAGTTGTGTTCATAAGATGACAAATGAGTTACACGTTTGCTTATGTACCAGCAGTTTTTGCTGTAACACCTCTTGCTCACAGACATATTTATAGAACCAAGCCAACTGTTTGTTTATTTCCTGACTGTGCTGTTGCTATAGCCAAGGCTTATTTACACCTATATATACATAAGCAAGGTTAAAAAATTGCCATAGCACTTTGTCCCTAGTTTGTGTTTTATAAAACAGCAGACCTTACCACGGCTATTTAAAGAACATAAGGGCCAACACTAATATATGTTGCAGCGGTTGCTTGTAAGCAGGAAAAATGAGTCTTTCCTAAAACCCTGATAGTGCTTTTTCAGTAATTTCTATTTATTGGGTAACTTGTCTCTAATCCTGCTGCACAGACATGCTCAGAGTAGGGACACCTTTGAGAATTAGGCTCTGGGCAGGGTTGAGGGCCAGTGGGGTAGAGCACAGTGTAAGCTGCTGGGCTGGCTCGTTAAAGTGCAGCTTAGTCACTTCCTTTGGAAAGTACGTAGGATGCACCTGCCTCCTGTGTGGGAGCCCCACCTGAGCCTCCTAAAGTTGGAGCAAAATGTCGAGGTGTCCTCTGCTTACCAGGAACGGACCTTCTCGCAGGCTGGGTTTGCTAGTATGGTGTGGTACTGGTAGGCACAGCAGCGAACTTAGGCTTTGCACTGCCCAAGACGACCCAAGAAGGGGGTGAGACCTGCTGCAGGAGGTGGAACCAGACCCAGCAAAGCCTGGGGCACGAACAGTTCTCAGTTCCATCTTGTGGCTGCTCCTGAACCTCCTCGCTGCAGTCACCTGGACGAAGGTGGAGAACCTCAGCCTGCTTTCACCACATCCCGACTCTGCTGGGAAACAAGGCTTGGCAGAAAATCACCATGGCTTCCTTGTTCTTCTGTGGATGTAACACCCTGGTGTCTTTCGTCATGAGCCTGGAGCAGCCCTCCATCAGCTGGAAAGAAGAATGTCCCTGCTTGTGTGACATATAGAGAAGCGGAGGTGTCTGAGGTAAGGACTTCAGGACCAGTCAAGGTTTGGCAGAAAGTACACTTTCTGCAGTGCACTGTATGCAGTTCTTTTTTTTTTTTTTTTTTTTTTTTTTTTCAGGTCAGTAATTTTGTATTGGGTGTTCAGGGGTGGCATGATGGTTTAAGAGTATGTTTTTTGGTTTTGTTTTTATTCTAAGCACTTTGTATTTTCCTGGACTTCCTGACTTTATCAAAGATGGAACCTTGTTTTTTTCAACAGTTTTGCAGCATACTGTGCAAGTTGTTGACACCATCTCGTTAGGACTGATGGTGAGGTGATCTAGTGGGGGTTAAGGTGGGCATCTTGCATGCATCTCTATATGGGGTTTCAGCATTTCTCAAGAAAGCAGCAGGGACATAAGGCATAGTGTCTTTCAGGGTATGGAACAGCTCATCACCTTTCCCGATTGCTGACAGCGTACCATGTTTTCCCAAGAACCTTTGCAGCTTGCAGCAGGCATCAGTTATAAGCATCAGGACTTCACTTATTTTGTGGGCCTGTAGCATAGCTTGGAGTCTGTGGGAAGATGGAAGATAGGAGGTGCTTGCAGAATGTAGGGCACAGCTCGGAAGAGCAGCTCCCAAGGAGCGGCTGACACAGGGGGTTCAGGGGTGCAAATACAGTGCCAGAAGGAAGAGCGCGAAGCTCAGTTTTAACAAAGAATGCTTGGCTTACAGGGCTTCCAGTAGGCCCATATCGATTCTTTAATTGATGGAGTACTTTGGGAAGTCTTGTATACCATTGAGCCTCATGTGGTTTGAGATTCTTTTTCAACAAGCCATTAGTTCTTTCTACCATCCCATTTGATTAGGGGTAGTATGGGGTGTGAAATACCCATTTAATTCCCTCTTGTTTTGCTGGATCTTGCACTTCTTTATATGAAAAATGTAAGCCATTATCACTTTAGATAACATCAGGAGTAGGTAGATTTGAGAACCAAAATGATAGCCCTCACACTGTATTTCGCCCATCGGCTTTCTAACATTTAGTTGCCATAAGCAAGCTGAAGAATACTTCTGTGAGGATGTATCAATATCCCGCAGAGGATATGAATGGTCCTGGTTTCGGCTGGGATAGAGTAAATTTTCTTCTTAGTAGCTGGTATAGTGCTGTCTTTTGGATTTAGGATGAGAATAATGTTGATGACACACCGATGTTTTGGTTGTTGCTGAGTAGTGTTTACACTAGTCAAGGACTTTTCAGCTTCCCATGCTCTGCCAGGTGCTCAAGAAGCTGGGAGGGGGCGCAGCCAGGACAGCTGACCCAGACTGGCCAAAGGGCTATTCCATACCATATGACATCATGCTCAGTATATAAAGGTGGCGGAAGAAGAAGGAAGGGGGGGACGTTCAGAGCGATGGCGTTTGTCTTCCCAAGTAACCGTTACATGTGATGGAGCCCTGCTTTCCTGAGGATGGCTGAACACCTGCCTGCCGATGGGAAGTAGCAAATGAATTCCTTGCTTTGCTTTGCTTGTGCGCGCAGCTTTTGCTTTACCTATTAAACTGTCTTTATCTCAACCCATGAGTTTTCAACCACCACCCTCCCTCCCTTATTTCCTCTCATTTGATTTCTCTCTCAATCCGTCTGTTTGGCTCCCTGCTCATCATTTTCTCTCCCTTTCCCTCTCTCCTGCTCCCTGACCCTGTTTTTCTTCCACCATGTCCCTGCAGGGCTCCTCATCCCCTTTTTTATTGACTTATCCATCTCACTATCCTTTTCCCTGTACTTTTCTTTCTCTGCTCCTCAGTCCTTCTCCCTCATTTTATTTTTCCTCTTTCTGCTCCTCTGTCCTGTTCCCCATCGCTGTACTTTCGTTCTCTGTGTCTGTTGCTCCAGTAACGAATGCCACCTTGTCCCAGAGGAAGGGTGAGTGTACAGGCAGCGAGCCCCATAGCAGACTCGCTCCCGGGACTTATACGCATTAACGACTGAACACTTGCTGTCGTCTCCTTTGCACTCGTGGCTGTGTTTGTACTCCTTTGTACTTGGTGAGTGGCTGTCAGAGAGTCCGAGGGAGCAGGTTACAAGGTGGGTGTCAGGGGCCGTGGCTGCAGCTGTGGGCTGGGGCTGAAGGAGCCCCAGGGGGGCCAGTGAGACTGATGGTGATGGCCCCTCTGTGTAAAAGGGCTGCAGCCCCAGGGGATGGTGCTGCTGCTGGAGAATGCTGACGAGTCGCAAGGATGTTTCCAACCCACTGGTGCAAGAGGCTGACGGTCAGTTGGAGTCAGGCCGCATCAAGGGCAGGTCCCAGGGATTTTCTGAGAGCTGGTGGAGAGGACGCAGGAAGAGGGGCAGGAGATGGCTGTGCCCACCCCGACTCAACAAAACTCCTCCAGCCCTGCTCGCCCCATGCAGCTGCCCCCAGCTCCAGCGCCTCCCCTGAAGCCTGTCCTGTAGCCACAGACTGCCCCCGAACCCTGTCCTCATGGCAGCAAGCTGGCCCTTGAATATGCTTTATTCTCCTTAAAAGCAGGTTCCATTAGCATCGGTTCAGGGAAAGAGCGGCATCTCCAGCAGCTCCTGCAGAAGGAGGGGTTCCTGCCTGAGGAGAGCTACAGTCATCCCTGTGGATAACAGCTGCTTGTTCTTTCCCTCTCCCAGAGGCAGCACTGAGGACTCGGTTGGCAGTTCCTCTCCAGGGATGCTGGTGATTGCATCTGGCTCAGGTTTGTGTGGGTTGCCTTTGGCCTCATTCTCCTAGCGGCATGGTCAAAAATGGACAGCTGGACGCTTCCTGGCTGTGGATGGGAGCTGCCGCAGCTGAAGCTGGAGAGGCCAGAAAAAGGTAAAGCAGCTGAAGAATAAAATAAAGAGGAGCCAGCTGGCAGCTGCTTCCAGCTGCAGACAGGAGACAGCCTGCCTCTCAATGCGAGGAAGGATCCCTCCTAGTGTAGTCCTCAGCAGATCCGATCGCCAGCATGCACCGCAGGGTCTGACGTGTAACCAGAAGCACAGTACAGCCAGGTTGCACGTGTGAGGCTACGTATCTGGGAAGCCTTGTATCGTAAGAGCTGTAAGACACCAATCTAATCTCTTAGGTGGACGACAGTCAAGCGACTGGAGCTATGAGGCGGGCAGAGAGAGAGAAAAAGACACATCCGAGCTGTCCAATTCTGCCAGCAGCTTTGAGAGCGGGAGCTGCGGCGAGTCCTGGACCCCTGGGGCCGTGTCACCCCTCTTCTGCATCCTGGTCCCTCCTGCCCCCCTTCTCTTTCTCTCGCTGCTGTCATTTTTTCTGCTTCCCTGCACCTCTCCCTCCCTCCTTCTACAAGCCCCCCTCTTTCTCTATTGTTCTACCCCTATGTTTTCTTTTTCTCTCTGTGCTTCTGTCCTGCTCCCTGTCCCTCTTTTTTCCATCCTCTGTCTCTGTCCTGCAGCCCGTAACTAATTTTGTCCTTCTCCATCTAGGTCTGCCTTTCTATCCCAACTCTTTAAATTACTCTTCGTCTGCCCTTTAGCCCTTCACGATTCCCACCCCTCCACCTCTCTGTCTTCCATGTCCCTATTTTTAAATTCCTCTATCCCTGCCCTGTATTCTAGATAGACTATTTATTTCTTAAGAAAGAAATATCTCATTCTATCTCATTCCAGGTCCCTGTCTTTTAACTTCTTCCCTCTCTGTCCCACAGCCTATTTTTGTCTTTATTGTTCTCTCTCTGTCTGGCTCCATGTCCTTATGCTTTAATTCCCCTGTGTCTCCCCTTCAGCTCATCAAGGTTTTTTGGCATGTCTCAGTTTATCTCTGTCCACCTCACTGTCCCCTTTTTAAAAATCCTCCCTCTCTGCCCTGTGGCCCATCGCTATTCTTTGGTTTTCTCTATCTCTCTCAGGCTGGTTCCCTGTCGCTTCCTCCTCCCTGGCCTGTAGCCCAACTCTATTTCCCCTCCACCATGCCTCTCCCTCTGTGGCTCCCTTTCCCTATTTTTCAATCCCCCTTCTGTGCCCTGTAGCCGATCGTTGTTGGTTTGGGTTTATGTGGCAAGGTTTTGTTAGCTGGGGCGGGGCAGGGGCGGTTTCTGTGAGAAGACACCAGGAGTTGTCCCTGTGTCAGGCACAGCCAGCTCCAGCTCCAAGACGGATCTGCCGCCGGTCCAAGCTGAGCCCCTCAGCAATGCCAGCTGTGCCTCTGGGATGGACATTTAAGAAGGGGTAAAAAATGCTGCACAGACACTGTGACAGAGAAAATGTGAGCATGAAATGGCCCTGCAGACACTAAGGTCGGTGAAGAAGGAGGGGGAGGAGATGCTCCAGGCTCCGGAGCGGAGATTCCCCTGCCGGCTGTGGTGGAGGCCATGGTGAGGCAGGTCGTCCTCCTGCAGCCTGCGGAGGTCCACGGTGGAGCAGACATGCACCTGCAGCCCGTGGAGGACCCCACGCCGCAACAGGTGGATGTGCCTGAAGGAAGCTGTGACCCCACAGAAAGCTTGCACTGGAGCAGGCTCCTGGCAGCACCTGCGGCCCCGTGGAGAGGAGCCCACACTGGAGCAGAAGAGGAGCATGAGGAGGAAGGAGCGGCAGAGATGATGTGTGATGAACTGAGCGCGACCCCTGCTCCCTGTCCCCCTGCATTGCACGGGGGTGGGATGTAGGGAAGCTGGGAGTGAAGATGAGCCCAGGAAAAAGGAGCGGGGTGTTTTTTAGATTTGTTCTTATTCCTTATTATCCTACTCTTGATTTTGATTGACAATAAATTGAATTAATTTCCTCAAGTTGAGTTTGTTTTGCCTGTGACAGTAATTGTGAGTGACCTCTTTGTCCTTTTCTCAAACTACAGTCTTTTTTGTTGTATTTTTGTCCCCCTGTCTTGTTGAGGAGGGGGAGCGATAGAGCGGCTTGGTGGGCACCCAGCGGCTAGCCGAGGTCAACCCACCATAGTTGCCTTCTATCAGGTTCCCTGTCCCTACTTTTCAATTTTTGCCTATGTTTTTTGTATCCCATCGCTTTTCAAATTTTCTTTCTACCTCTCCATCCCTATTTCTTAAATTCTTGCATAAGTTTCTCAAACCCAGTCACATTTTAAATTTTCTTGCTACCTTTCCCTCTCTCTGTCTCCCTGACCTAATTTTAATTTCTTGCCAGTGTTTCTTGTACCCTGTCGCTTTTCAAATTTTCTTCCTGCTTCTCCCTTTATGCAGCTCCATGTACGTATTTTTTTTTTTTTTTTTATTCTTGTGTATGATTCTTGTATCCTGTTGCTTGGAAAATTGTCTGTTTACGTGTCCCTCTATCCACCTTCCTGTCTCTAGTTCTTAATTCTTCCCTCTCTGTCCTCTGCCCTGACACTTGTCACACTTTCTTTCTACATCTCTCTAGCTCCCTGTTCCTATGTGTTAGTTCTTCCCTATGTTTCTTGTACCCTGTTGCTTTTAGAAAATTTTCTTTCTATGTCTATCCCAATCTGCTGTTTATGTTTTTTTATTTCTTGCCTATGTTTCTTTTCCCTTATCGCTTCAGAATTTTTCCCCATCCCTTGTCTTGTCTCTATCTTGTCTCCCTGCTGGTCCCTTCAGCCTCTCTCTCCTGCCCCCCCGTCTCTCTTATTTATTCCTCCATCTCTCTGTCCCTGTTTTGTCTTGCAATCTCTCTGCTCTCCTCTACACAGTTGTCCTGCTCCCGGTCCCTCTCTTGTTCACAGCATCCCATTTTCTGGCTTCCTGTCCCACACCTCTTCTCTATCTCCCTCTGTCTTTCCTCCTGCTTTTCTCTTCCCTTTTCTCCCTCTCTCCTGCTGTGTTTGGGCACTGAGCCTTGCAGCCAACTCATTGCCATGATTTCTTATGTGCATTAATGAATAAACTTTTCCTGCCTCCTCTGTGCGCCTGGATGTGTTTGCAGCCCCTGGGTGCAGAGCTGGTGGCTGTGGACAGGGGAGGGGGTGATGTGCTTTGGGGCTTTGGCAATGGCCCCTGTTCCTGATGGGCTCCAGCTGGGGCCAGTGAGGCTGAGGCTGGCCCTGCTGTGTGAAGGGGCTCTTGCAGATGAGGAGCATCGATGTGTCTGCTGTGTGCTGCTGAATGGGCGAGGGTCGGGCAGATGGCACTGCAGAGGAGGAAGGGGCAGAGGCAGAGAGAGAAGCGTCAAGGTGGTGAAGGTCTCCTGCCGGCACCAGGAGCTGCAGTGAATCACGCGTCCTCTCCTCTGCATCCTGGCCCATCTCTGCCACCCTCCTCCAGATGTCTGCCTGCCTTCCTTCCTCCGTCTCCCTCTCTGCCAATCCACCTACCTGTATGGCTCCCCAAAACTTGTTATTCTTCTGCCAACTCTGTCTAGTACCCTGTTGCATTTTAAATTTTTTCTATGTGTCTCTCTAATTGGCTCCCTCTCCCTATTTTTTAGTTTTTCTGTACTGCCTTGTACCCTACTACTTTTAAATTTTCATTTCTATATCTTCCCCCTCTATCCAGCTCCCTGACCCTATTTTTTTAACACCTCCCTCTGCTCTGTACCACATTGCTTTTCAAACTTCCTTTCTATGCCTCCCTCTATTTGGCTCCATTTTTCTATTTTGTATTTCTTTTCACTCTTTCCTTTACCCCGTTGGTTTTAAAATTTTCTTTATACGTATGTATCTCTCTCACCAGCTCCCTGGCCTTATTTTTTAATTCTCACCTGCGTGAATTGTACCCCATCACTTTTTGAATTTTCTTTCTATTTCTCCTTTCTCCCTCTATCTTCCACCCTGTCTCTGTTTTAAAATTCTTTCCTGTACCCCACCACTTCCTAACTTCTCTTTCTGTGTATCCCCCATCTGTCTCCCTGTCATTATTTTTTAGTGTTTTCCTGTCTGTCCTGTACCCCATTGCTTTTGAAGTTTTATTTCTATGTCTCCCACTATGCGGCTCACTGTCCCTATTTTTTTAATTCCTCCCTTTGGCTGGGGAAGGGTCTGTCCAGGCATGCCTGCCTGAGGGAGCTGGTGAAGGGGAACTGTCTGAGGAGGGAATCCAAGGGGGTCCTGCAGGCAGCCACTTCCAGCAAGGAATGGCCAGTGCCTGCAGCGAGGAAGCATCCCTCCGAGCCATCCCTGACAGAGCGCACCACCAGCACGTGGTGCTGGGAGCTCGGTGCCTCCATCAGCTGCACGGGAGAGCCGCTGGGAAGCTTTGTGGTGGAGGAGTGTTGAGGCACCTGCTGCCGAGGCAGACAGAAAAACGTTAGGGCAGCGAAGGTCTCCTGCTGGTGCCAGGAGCTGTGTCGAGTCGTGTGTTCTCTCGTGTGCATCCCAGTCCATCTCTGCTGCCCTTCCCCAGATCTCTGCCTGCCTCCCTGCCTGTCCCTGCTTCTGTCTCCCACTCTGCTGGCCCACCTACCTGTCTGGCTCTCCAAAACTTGTTACTCTTCTGTGAACTCTGCCCTGTACCACTTCACCTATTAATTTTTTTCTCTTTCCCTCTTTGCGGCTCCCTCTCCCTATTTTTTGACGCTTTCCTGTGTTTTCCGTACCCTGGTGCATTTTAATTTCTCTTTCCACGTTTCCCTCTCTCCCGTGCCCTGTCCCTATTTTTTACTTCCTCCCTCTGTCCTGCACCCTGTTGCTTTTAAAATTTTCTTTCTATGTTCCTTCTATCTGTCTCCCTGTCCCTGTGTTTTTAATATTCCCGTGTTTCTTGTACCTGTCCACTGTTTAAATTTTCTTTCTGCATTGTCCTCTATCCATCTCTCTGTCCCTATGTTTTAATTCTTGTCTATGTTTCTTGTACTCAGTTGCTTTTTAAAATTCCTTCTAGGTCTCCCTCTATCTGGCTCCCTTTCTTTATTTTTAAAATTCTTCCCTATATTTCTTGTACCCCATTGCTATTTCATTTCTCTTTCAAGAATTCCTTTTATCTGTCTCCCTTTCCCTAAATTTTAATTCCTCCCTGTCTTCCGTATACCCTCTCACTTTTTAGATTTCCTTTCAATATTTCCTTCTATTCTCATCCCTGTTCCTATTTTTTAATTCTTTCCTGTTTCTTGTAGCCAGTCGCTTTTAAAAAATTTCTTTCTATGTCTCCCTCTATCCAATTCTGTGTCCCTATTTTTTAATTCCTCCCTCTCTGTCCCATACCCAGTTGCTGTAAAAAATTTCTTCCTTTGTCTCCATTTATTTAGTTTCCTGTCCTTTTTATTTTTTTTTCCTGTCGATACTATACTCTGTCAATTGAAAATTTTGTTTCTATGGCTACTTTTACCCAGTTCACTGTCCTGATTTTCTAATTCTCTCCTGTCTGTCCTGTACCCTGTTGCTTCTTCAATTTTCTTTCTATGTCTGCTTTTATCAAGCTCCCTATCTGTACGTTTTAATTCTTTCCTGTCTTGTGTACCCTGTTGCCTTTAAAATTTACTTTTATGTGTGTCTCTATTTTCCCCATTCTTATTTTTTAATTTATTCTTGTCTTTTCTTAAAGCCATCACATTTTACATTTTCTTTCTGTCAAAGGTTATCTACTTTGCTGTTCCTATTTTTTGTTTTTCTGTCTATCCTGTACCCTGTAGCTTTTAAAATTTTCTTTCCATGTCTCCTTTAACCACTTCACTTTTTTATTTGTTTCTCATCGGCCCTGCACCTAATTGCTTTTGAAATTTTCTTCCTATGTCTCTCTCTATTTTTCTCCCTATTCGTATTCTGTTACTTTTCCTTGTCTTTCCTTAATGCCTCCACTTTTATAATTTTCTTCATCTGTCTCCATCACCCTACCCTTATTTCAATTTATTTCTTGTCCTTCCTTAATGCCTTTGCTTTTAAAACTTTTTTGGATTTTTCCTTCTCCCTCCCTTTAGTTCCCTGCCTTATTGGTTAATTTTCCCATTTACTTCCCTAATCCCTGTTGCTTTTCCAATGTTCTAGGTTTACCCTTTCCCCTTGGACTTACTGATTGGAGTCAAATCCAGTTGGCGGCCAGTCATGAATGGTGTTCCCCAGGGCTCAGTACTGGGGCCAGTCCTGTTCAATATCTTCATTGATGATCTGGATGCGGGGATCGAGTGCACCCTCAGTAAGTTTGCAGATGACACCAAGTTGGGTGGAAGTGTCAATCTGCTGGAAGGTAGGAAGGCCCTACAGAGGGACCTGGACAGGCTGGACCGATGGGCCGGGGCCAACTGCAAGAGATTCAACAAGGCTAAGCGCCAGGTCCTGCACTTCGGTCACAACAACCCCATGCAACGCTACAGGCGGAGAGCTGTCTGGCGGAAAAGGACCTGGGGGTGTTGGTTGACAGCCTCCTGAACGTGAGCCAGCAGTGTGCCCAGGTGGCCAAGAGGGCCAACGGCATCCTGGCCTGTATCAAGAACAGTGTGGCCAGCAGGACCAGGGAGGTGATAGTGCCCCTGTACGCGGCACTGGTGAGGCCGCACCTCGAGTACTGTGTTCAGTTTTGGGCCCCTCACTACAAGAAGGACATCGAGGTGCTGGAACATGTCCAGAGGAGGGCAATGAAGTTGGTGAAGGGACTAGAGCACATGTCTTATGAGGAATGGCTTAGGGAACTAGGTTTGTTTAGCCTGGAGAAGAGGAGGCTGAGGGGAGACCTTATTGCTCTCTACAGCTACCTGAAAGGAGGTTGTAGCGAGGTAGGGGTCGGCCTCTTCTCCCTAGTAACGAGAGATAGAACGAGAGGAAACAGCCTCAAGCTGCGCCAGGGGAGGTTTAGGTTAGATATTAGGAAAAACTTCTTCACCGAGAGGGTGGTCAAGCATTGGAATAGGCTGCCCAGGGAAGTGGTTGAGTCTCCATCCCTGGAGGTATTTAAAGAGTGGATAGATACGGTGCTTGAAGACATGGTATAGATGAACTTGGCAGTGATAGGTTGATGGTTGGACTCGATGATCTTAAGGGTCTTTTCCAACCTTGACGATTCTATGATTCTATGATTTTTAATTATTTCTTCTCTTCCGTTACTGCCCTTGCTTTTAAAATTTTCTTTCTACCCCTCCGATCTTGTTCGCCGTTGCTATTTATTAATTTTTGCCTTATTTCTTCAATCAACCCGTTTGTTGGTCCCTCTGAGCACCCCTCTGCTACTGTCATGATGCCTCCTGAGGTCTTAGACGTTCCCCCCAGGACACTTTTAGCTTCGTATGCCCCCTCTGCCAAGGTCTCTGTTACCAAAAAAGAGCATTCTTTTTCTTCTCTATGCCATCTAGGATGCCTCCTGAGACCTTCCTTGTGCTCCACGGCATTTTGGTCATTCTCTCTCATTCAATCTCTCTTATCCCTCCAAGCCTTTTACGACCCCTCTGCTACCAGTCACCCTGCCTCCCGAGACCTTTTTTGTGTACTGCAGCCCTGTTTTAGCTCTGTAGCGGACTTTGATCCTCTCTCATTCCCTCAGAAACCTGTCCTCAGGTTTGTTTGTGTCTCAGAGCACTCTTATCATCCTGTCTGCCATCTAGGGTGCCTCCATTTGGTCCCCAGCCTCCCGAGGACATCTCTAGTCCGTTCAAAATCCCTCCAGACTTCCTCCTTGTGTCCCTGAGCCTTCCTTGGTCTCTCTGGCCCATTCAGGACCCCTCTCATGGTGTCACAATGCGTATCTATGCCTTCAAGGTTGCCCTTCGCACACCTTTAGCTTTGTAGCGGGCCTCGCACCCCTCTCGTTACCTCCGAAGACTTCCTGAGTCTGTATCTGTGACCAGCCCAGTTATTCTGTCCTCTCTCCCCTCTAGCCATGCCTGTATTTGTTCCTTGGCTGTCTGATGGCATGTTTACTCAGTTGAGATCCCCTATGGATTTAATCATTGTGTCCCCAGTCCTTTTTCTGTTTCTCTGGCTACCTCGGGACATTTTTTCTCCCACTGACGATGCTTTCAGAGACCTTTCCTTGTGCTCCACATCATTCTTGTAGTACTTTGAGCTGTACAGCACCCATTCGTTCCTCTACGCTATCTAGGATTCCCACGTTCAGTCCCCAGCCACCCAAGACCATCTGTACTCTGCTCAGATGATCACCTGAGCTCCTCCTTGTTATCCCAAGCCACCTCTTGTCTATCAGCCCCCCTCAACACCCCTCTCCTCACAGTCACAACACCTCCCGAGACCTTCCTCGTTCTCTACGGCACCTCATAGCACCGTCTTGCCCTTTCCATCTCTCTCATTCGGTCGGAGCCTCCTGTCTGTCTTTGCTACGCAGCGCACTCATATCTCTCTGCCATCGAGGGTGTCTTCATTCGGTTCCTCTCTCAGTCAGCTGTAGTTTGCCTGGATGTTCTCCTGAGATTCCAAGGCTCTCACTGTGTCTCCAAGACTTTTTTCTTACCTTGCCCCCTCATAATCCCTCTACTCTCCATAACGATGCTTTCCGAGTCCTTTCTTGTACTCCGCAGCACTCTTGTAGCACTTTAGCTCCATTTAATTTTTTTTTTTTTTTGTGCTCTTCGGAGTGTTCTTATCTTACTCTACCATTTAGGATGCCTTCGTTCAGCTCCTGGCCCCCTGACAACATCTCTACTGTGTTGAAATCACCCTCGGAGTTCCTCATTGTTATCTGTGAGGCTTCTTTGGTTTCTCAGGCCCCCTCGGGACTCCTTCGCTCCCTTTGCCAAGCTCTCATGAGACATCCCCTATGCCCTAGAGCCCTGTTTCAGCTCGGCAGGGCACTTTGCACACCTCTTTTCCCCTCTGAACCCTTCTTGAGTCTGCCTCTGTTACCCCGGCATCGTGATTTAACCCCAGCCGGCAACTAAGCACCACACAGCCACTCGCTCACTCCCCCCCAGTGGGATGGGGGAAGAGAATCAGAAAAGTAAAAGTGAGAAAACTCGTGGGTTGAGATAAAGACAGTTTAATAGGTAAAGCAAAAGCTGTGCGCACAAGCAAAGCAAAGCAAGGAATTCATTTGCTACTTCCCATCGGCAGGCAGGTGTTCAGCCATCCTCAGGAAAGCAGGGCTCCATCACATGTAACGGTTACTTGGGAAGACAAACGCCATCGCTCTGAACGTCCCCCCCTTCCTTCTTCTTCCGCCACCTTTATATACTGAGCATGATGTCATATGGTATGGAATAGCCCTTTGGCCAGTCTGGGTCAGCTGTCCTGGCTGCGCCCCCTCCCAGCTTCTTGAGCACCTGGCAGAGCATGGGAAGCTGAAAAGTCCTTGACTAGTGTAAACACTATTCAGCAACAACCAAAACATCGGTGTGTTATCAACATTATTCTCATCCTAAATCCAAAAGACAGCACTATACCAGCTACTAAGAAGAAAATTTACTCTATCCCAGCTGAAACCAGGACACCCAGTCGGTCTTTCTGTCCTCTCACCCGTTTGGTGCACCTCCATTCAGTCCCCAGTCCGCGAGGACATCTGTACTTTGTTCAACGGCCTTTTGAGCTCATTGCATCCTCGAGACTTCTTTGGTCTCTCTGGCCCCTTCGGAACCTCTCTAATCCCCGTGACCATGCCTCTTGTTCTGTCAGAACCTTTTCCAAAGCCATCTTTGTGCTCCACAGCAGTCTGTCTGTTTTTTTTGTCTTATACTATGTTTCTATTTGGTAGCTGGTACCCCAAAGATGTCTATCATTGGCTCAGATCTCCTCTTGAGTTTTACACAGAAGGCAATAGCCTTCGTCAAGTTTTATCGACACATCTCCCATGGTGGTTTTTGTTGTGTTTTACAATTTATATTTGTTCTAGCTACTTAGGTGTTAATTGGGCTGTTTCATACAGCCTCTGAGACTTTTTTTGTATTTCTATGGGGGTTTTGTGTTTTTTGTCTTTTGGGACTCGTCTAGTTCTATTAGAGGAGTCTGTCGAAGAGACTGTTGAGGGGACTCTGAATCATTGGTGATTTATAGTAAATAATTTACTTTGCACCTAGAGATATTTTTGAGAAGGGATTCTTATGGGATCTAATTCTGCTTTGTCGTTCAGTTCTATCTGGAATGTACTTTCGGTAGAAGTTAGGTAGCATGCATGGTCTTGCTGGAAATGAAGTGTAAGTCCATATAATTTTGTGGTTTTTTATAGGAAACTAACAAATGTATTTTTTGATAATAATATTGCTATTGTGTTTAATGAGGTATTTGCCTATGTAGCTTCATATGATGCGTATCTTGTTCTATCCACACCCCAGAAAAATTGTGTATAATTCCCTACCTGGTCATGTTGCTGATGTAATAGGTGTAGTTGTAGTAAAAGAGCAGATCTTGTAATTTCCAGTAACTGTTGCTTTCTCTGTTCAGCACTTTGCATGTTGCAAGTCTAAGGCATAGGAGAAAACTCCAGGATGCTCCTCCGGCAGCCTTTATGCCTTCTGGTGGTTTGCCCCTCCCCTTTCCCAGGTGAATGGGGGAAGGGTGGTGGGTGGGGCCCAGGGTATATGAGCTGCAGCTTCTGCTCAAGGAGCTCATTCTGCTTCTGGGCTTCTCTGGTATTAGTGTTCTGTTGTTCCTTTAGTTGACTGCAGATTTTGACCTGCCTCAGCTATTTGGGCAGGTGTCTTTTGATATTGAGAGAAGCAAAAGTGTTTGTTTGAGGTAAGGGCTTTAGGACTAGTCAAGGTTCAGCAGCATATATAGTGAAAAGTACACTCCTATGCAGCTCTCTTTCTTTCTTTCTTTTTTTTTTTTTCTGGTCATCAGTTTTGTATTGGGTGTTCAGGGCTGCCATGATGGTTTAGTAGCCTGTGTCTGGGTTTTCTTTTTTTTATTCAAGGTGCATTGTATTTTTCTGGAATTTCTGATTTTATTGAAGATGGAACCTTGTTTTCCTCACCAGTTTTGCCATGCAAGTTGTTGACACCATCTCTTAATAGGACTGACGGTGAGATGATCTAGGAGGGGTTAAGGTGGACATCTTGTATGCATCTGTATATGGAATTTTAGCGTTTTTCAAGAAAGCGGCAGGGACGTAAGTCATAGTGTCTTTCAGGGTACGGAACAGTTCATCACCTTTCTTGATTGCCAACAGAGTACCATGTTGCCTGTAGAACCTTTGCGGATTGCAGTAGGCCCCTCATAGATCACAAGCATGAGGACTTCAGTTATTTTGTGGGTCTATAGCAGAGCCCAGAGTCTGTGGGAAGATGGAAGATAAGCCGGGCTTGCAGAACACAGGGCGCAGCTCGGAAGAGCAGCTCCCAAGGAGTGGCTGACACGGGGTTCAGGGGTGCAAATACAGGGCAGGAGCTGTCAGGAAGGAGGAGGCTTCCTTCCCTGCTAGCTCAGGAGAAGAGAGGGGGTTTCTCAAGTTTTGGGAGTGGGGGATGGTTGGGAAAGGGAGGTGGGTTCATCAGCCTTTCTCAAATGGGTTTTGCAGTTTTATTTGGGTTTTGCTGAGGTCTGTTCTGGTTTTGTCTCTCCATGGCCAACGGGAGATACAACGGAGTCACGAGAGGCTCAGCGTAAACTGTCTGGGCCTCTGCATCGTAACATGTGGAGCCAAACATCAGACAAGTCTTATCTCAGAAAGCACTGGGTACATTAAGGTACATAAAAAGATACCCTCTGGAACTCTCAGGTCTCTGCTCCTCTGTATCTCTTTCTCACTTCATTCCCTGAGCTAATTTTTGCCTCCATCCCTTCACCGTCCATCAGGATGTCACAGAAACTGTTACTTAGAGGCATTGACTGGCCACTTATTTCCAGTGCAGGCTTGTGTTGCTGTCTTCCCTTCTCCTCTTCTGGAGAAGAGGATGTGTATTATTTGTGCTCTTAGAAATCTCCAGGGAGGGTACACAAGCTTTTTCTATTCTTCTCTTTTTGCCCTTTTCCTTGAGCGCCCAAGGAGACTTGCTCTAGTGTTGGTCATGACAACAATGTTCTTGTTTACAGTGTTTTTAGCACCAGTTTCTGTAGTTGTAAGGTGTCTGTTTCAGATCTCTGAGTTGCCTTGTCACGCCATTGCAGTTTCTCCATTGGCAGACTGCTGCTGTAATTCCCTAAGGGGCTTTGTAGGTCATTGGGCTCGAGGATCTCGAGCTGCTCTTGTGGCATACCTCTTGTCCTCGTGGCGTCATCCGTTGGGCAGTCTTGGTTGCCACATGGTACAACGTACTGAGCTTTTTTGAGCTTCCTGGGTTTTTCATATTTTCTGGGTTTTGGTTAGAATTTTTTTGCAGGATTTCTGGGTTTTATTCATGTAGGTGAAGTCAGGTCTTCTTTTGACATCCAGGTCCCTGTGGCTCTTTCCTTTCTTTTTTTTTTATTTTGTAGTTATCCTCACCGGTGTTTTCCCATGACAGGAGTGGCAGAGAGGGGAGCGGTGCTGTGGGGCATCTGGGGAGGTAGCATCAGGATTCCTCTGTGTTTGCAGGTCTGACCCTGAGGAAGTCTGGTATGTGGGTTGATAGCGTGAGTACCTATTACGTGGGTGTGCTAATCCCTTTCAGAGGGTCAGGATTTTGTTATGTTTGGTGTCATGTTGTTCTGTTTTGTGCATTTGTGGAAGATGTGAGTTTTGTGTGGGAGGAAGCCAGCTATCTGACTGGTTTTGAGATCAGGTAGGGTACCTGGGTTTTTAGGTCATATCTTATTTGCCAGGTGTTTTGAACTAATTGTATCTGATTTTCCTAGGGAGTCACAACTGAGTTCGGGGCTCCCTGATGGCAGGTGCCATTGCCAAAAGGCAAAGCAGTGTCGTAGCGGAGCTTTGCATTTATGGGGATGGGCTCGGCCGTCTCCTGCCCAAACTCTTGTTATGTAGTGATCAGGAATGGTAGCTGGTTTTTTTTTTTTAAGAACAAGATGATGATGGAGCACATTGTAAGAGCGTAATCATTTTCTCTTCCTTTGCCAGTACGGGCATCTGAGGGCCAACCTGCATTGAAGGGACAGCACTGGGCTATCAGTGTTGACCGTTGGCAGAGGACAGAAGCTTCTTTTGACAGCCAAGGTGATTTAAGTAGAGTCCTTATGTGTTCTGCTAGATATTCATTGAGGGGCTGGGACATGTGGTCCCAAATGGGGGAGCTGTGTATTACCTGGGAGGCTGTGAGAAATATAATGGACACCACCGGGCATGCATTAGAATCTGGTGCTTGGATGTGACCTAGCAGAACCATCCTGTGATGTGAAGTAATACATACTTCTGTACTGAGATCTTAATAGCTCAGTCAGCATGAGCTTTTGCTTTTCCTCATCGAGCTTGTATTTTGGCAAGAAGCATCTATCATGAAGCATTTGGGTCTTGAGGGGTCTCCACGAGAATCTTGGTGCCTGTCTCCATGAGTTTCTGTGACCATCATGTCACGTTCAGCATCTGTCTGCTGTCAGGTCTCCTATAACTACTATGCAGTTTTGGCCTAAGACTTTATAGCGCAGTGTTATCTGTTAGTAGCATTGAGTATGCAAGCAGCTTGCAGCAGCCCAGTGTCCTGTCCCCTCTGTGTCGGTAGTCTTATGCGAGCATGCTGTCTGTTGAGGGGATCTCTATGCTGCAGTTTATGGAATCATTTAGGAGTTAGTTATCCATGAAGGAAGCGTCTGTCATTACACCAGCCATGGTCATTCTCTACTTGTAGTTATTTGCTTATATTTGAGTCATCTGGCAGTAACTGAAATTTTTGTGTGTCGGTGGATGGTTTGGCTTATTTTTGCAGTTAAAGTAATAGGTCTGGGCTAAGCAGGACTGTCGAGCGAGGCACGACAGCAAAGGTGAGCGAATAGCATCGTGGGCCATGACGGAGGTTGAGGTCCATCGTTTAGGATTTGTGCTTTGGGGTCTATGTGTTGCCTGATTACGTAAGTCAGCTGAAGGGATTTGTTAGTCTGTTTTGTGTGGAGGGCTCGCTCTTTTGGAAGGCAGTATGTAACACCTGTGTGCGTCTCTGCGACCTCCAGAGGTGGACCTGGCATCGAACGTTACGGTTCCCGAGACATCAGAGACAGACTGACTATATGACCGGGCATCCAACATGGATGCTGACCCCAGAGGCGTGGCATGGGAGGGGAGCTGACCTGTGTTAGCAGGCTGGGGGTAAGGATGAGTGGGGGATGTGGCTATTGGGGTAGGCAAAAGAAGAGGGTAAGGTGTGTACTTCTTACTGGTGTTAGTGGTTGTCTTTTTTTTTTTTTTTAATTCACTGATGTTGGTGTGTCAGCCAGGCAGGTTGGACTGTAAAGCACAAATCAACAAGGTTTGTGGACCGAGGAGGTGAGAATGGGGAAGGTTTGCTGTTTGCTAGGGTATTTGTCAGCATGCGGTTGACTTTATTTTATTGTTGCTGCAGATGCACAGTAGGGAGCCAGATACCAAAGGGATCGGGCGAGTGGAGCATCACGAGAAGGTAGGTCAGGGCATGACAACGGAGGGGACGTGTCCCTGTTGGTGCCTATTGGACTAGTGAAGGCTTTGCTTTGAAGGCATAAAGCAACTTGCAGAACTACAAGCTGAGCAGAATGTCCGCCCTGAGCTTGTCGGGCAAGGTTAGCAATGAACAGCAAACTATAGCAGCAGTTATTTTTGAGGTGTGTAGAATAGTTTGAGTGGGCAACTGCTTCCAGGTGCAACAGTTGCTCTGCATTACTGGTTTTCTAGGTGCCACAGGAGATGCTGCCCACAACACCTGGCGTTAGACCAGGAGCGAGCAGAATGCCATGGCGCTTCTGAGGAGGGCATCATTGCGGAAGAGGTCAGCGTTGACTGGTGTGACGCTGAGCAATGGTGCTCCACATCTTCAGATGATGAAGAGGATCTGGGTGATTGCAGCGATATGCTAGGTAGCCGATGTGGTCTTTTTAAAAGATGGTTTCTGAGCCCCAGCCCTCTGAAAGGCAAGTTGAGGGGCCGATGCTATCTTTGGGTGGGCGGGGGAAGCACCGGAGGGGCAGGCAGGGGTTTTAAAATCAGTGTAGCGGAGGTTTGAGATTGGTCAGGCACGTTTGGGCAGAGAGAGGGCATGGGGTCCGTTCTGTAAATTGGGAGCGTCTGCCGGGCAGGGCAGGTCCAGCCTGTATCAGTGTTACTGTGTAGTCTTTGTAGTCTGTCTTCTGTGTCTCATGCCATACCTTGCTCAGGTCTTGATGTCTCCAGTCTTCTCTGTGTCCAGTGGGAACATCGAAGTACCCAGGGTATCGCAAGCCTTGGCTCATCAGTGTAATAGTAACCAAGCGCTCCCTTTATCACGCTTTCGGTCTGAGGCACGTATCTTTCTTGTGTGCCTTGTGTATCAGAAGGTTATGGATGGCAATTTATCATGGTGGCGATTTAAGGCGGTGTCAGCATTGCTGCTCGAGAGCAGTCAGTTTTCCTGAAGCTCTTTTCTGGGACTTTTCTTCCCTGCATATTAACTTTCTTTGGTCTTTAAGCCTGGCTTCTCATGCATCTATTGTCACAGTTACGGACATATGTGTATATGTATCTTATCACTGGCAATGGCATTCGACTTTTCAAGGGCTGCCATAGATTCTTCCTTGTGGCCCCATCGATCTTCTTGACTGACAGCATCTCCAGGCATCGTTTCTCTGGCCGAGAGTTTTCTTAGGTCTCCGGGTCATGTTGTTTGTAGCATTTGAGTGCAGCATCGGTCTGTGTGTGTCCCTGTGTGGGTTGGAGCTGCTCCGCCTGGAGGCGTAGCGATGGTAGAGTCAGGGGAAGATTAGCACCAAGAGTGTATGGTTAATGTTAATATGCCTAGACTGCTTTGGCCAAGGCCGTACAGCCCATCTTGGAGCAAGCAGCCATCAGCAGCAGGTGAGGACTGTAATTTCCATAGCATTTTGCAGGTGCCGAGGGGATGACCGGAGCCATTTGGGAGTGGCACTAGGGTGCTGCTTGTTGAGCAGATTGAATCTTAAAGGTGCTAAGGCTTGTATGGGTAGGGCTTAACGTTTGAGTTACATCTGCATCTGGGTGACTTCTTTCATATTACTGTTTTTGCAGATGTGGAAGGATGAGCCATGCAGGGTGATGGAGAGTTGATGTGTGGTGTTAGAGAGATGTGACTGGTGGGTATATGACTAGGTTACGGTTTGGGTTTTCAGCTTTATTTTGAAGATGTGAAGCCATGTGGGATATGGGCACTGGAGCTGACTCAGGCATGGTGAGCAATGACTAGCGGGCTGATGTAGCAGTTAGTTTTCAGGTGTCATATTGCAGGTGAAGCTTTAAGCATCCCTTCTTGTTTGGGTTTTACAGGTGGTACCCAGACCTCAACGTGGCAACCCAGAAATGGCGGAGGCAGCGCCAGAAACCAGCCACTGTAAAGGAGTGGAAGATGGGAATTGGTGTGGGTGGGCTCCCGTTTTGGGTAGTATCTCAGCATGTGTTATTTGCTTTGATTGTTGCAGATGAAGCATGTAGCATCAAAGGAGTGAAGCAGCAATTTGCCGACAGGTCCAAGAAGGTGAGGCGGTTGTGGGCCTGTTGGCGCCCGAGAGTCAAGTATCCTGTCCCAACTTGGTGAAGCTTTTCTCTTTGGTTTTGCAGGTTCCGTGCGGGCTGTCTTTGGAATCGGATGAGCGTTGGAGGCGAGGTGGGAAGTAGAGAGGAGGGGTGTGTGACTCGTGACTTTTCACGAGCGCAAAGGTAATCTTGTGTCTCTTGGCATCTTAGGCGCCACAAAGAATGACAGCTGCAGCCTCCAACTCTGGAATGGGCGTGGAGGAGAGTGGAATGCCACAGCACTTATGAGGGTGAAGGTGGTGCGGAAGAGGTGGGCGTTCGCAGTCACGATGCTTACTGCTGGTGCCATGGTGTTTTGTTTTGCAGGTGAGGAAGAGGAACCTGGGGACTGCAGGAAAATATCTGCTAGTTGATGTGTGGGTGGTCAAGGATGGATGCAGACCCCTGGCCCTTTGAAAGATAAGTTGAGGGGCCAGCACTGGGAAGGGGGTGAGGAGACAAGGTTGGCCATTGCAGGTAGGGGGTTTGAAAGGCAGGGCAGGGGAGAGGGCTGTCTGGGAACGGTCCCCTCTGGGCAGGTAAAGGGAGCAGGTTAGTCTTCAGCAGGATGCCAGGGTGTGCCGGGCAGGGCAGTTCCAGGCTGTGTCTGTTGTCAGGTAGTTTGCGTGGTCTGTCTGCTGTGTCTTAGGCATTCCTCAGCTGTCAATGTCGTCTTTGCGCCAAGGAAGGTGGTATGCGCCTCAGGTTTTGTGACTCGGGCATCATCGCTAGTGTCTCAAGTGCTTGTACCCATCGGTACAGGGCCAATCAGGCACTTCCTTTCTGGCGTTACAAGCGTGTGGCGTCGATCGATCTGGCGTCTTGGAGGTTTCCGGGCGGTCTTTTTTTGCGGCGTCATTCTCGGCGGCGTCAGCAGCTCTGCTCTCTTGCCATCCATTCTTGCGGACTGGGTTTTCTTGCCTGCGTCCTTACGTTCTTAGGTCTTGAAGCCGGGCTTGTTGCGCCTACGTCCTCTCAGTTTTGAGAGTAACTTCTTGTCAGGGGCTGTGATGTTCCGCTCTCTTTCTGGGATTGCCATAGAGCCTTGTCACATCACCATCAGGGCCCTGCAGGAGTTTTTGCAGGACAGCATCTTCATCCATGTGTCGTTCTTCTTGCCGAGAGCTCTCCCTCGTCTTGGAGGCATGTTGTTTGTAGCGTTACATGGAGCCTCTGTGTGCGTGTGTGTGTTTCGGCCTGGAGCTGCCCTGCCTGGGGAGTGTAGAATCAGGGGGTAGGTGGAGTAGAGATAAGAGTCTGTGGTTAATGTGTTGCTATGCCTAGACTGTTGAGGCGAAGGCTGTACAGTCATCTTGGACGGTGTAGCTGAGGGATTAGAGGGAAGGTGTGGTTCATGGCTCTTTGACTACATTATGGTGTTTCTGACATGTGGGTGTGTTTTTTTTTTTTTTTTTTTTATTATGAAGGTTCCAAGCGAGGAGCAATGTGGGATATGGGTGCTGGAGCTGACTTGGGCAAGGTGAGCGGGGATCGGTGGCCTGAAGGAGCAGTTATTTTTCACGCGTTGCGTGCGGCCGGTCCAGTTCTAAGCAGCCCCTGTTGTTTGGGTCTTTCAGGTGGCGCCTAAGCCTCAAAGCGGCAACCCAAATTGACGGAGGCGGGGGAGGCAAGCTATTCGAGGTACAACAGGGTGAGACGGGGATCTGGGTGGGCAGGCTGTGGTTTTGGGCAGTATCTCAGCATGTGCCTTTTTGCCTGTGCTTTTGCAGGTGTTACTTGGAGGGGTCACGCCACCTGCTGACGAGCGGTCCCGGAAGGTGAGGTGGCTGTGGTTTGGGTTGGTGTCTCATAGCCAAGTATTGTATGGCCACTGAGTTGCAGTGTTTCTCTCTGGTTTTGCAGGTTCCGTGGGGGGCTGCCTGTGGAACCGGAGGAGCGTTTGAGGTGAGCTGGGTAGTAGGGAGCACGGGGCTGGTGACTTCTTGGAAGCGTACAGGTAATTTTGTGTCTCTCGGTATCCTAGGCGCAGGAAGCGACGACAGCCGTGCCGTCAGACTCTGGAAATGGCGATGAGCGGGTGAGCGGGACGCCACGGCCTGTCTGAAGTGGTGGATGTTATACAAAAGGTCAGCGTTGACCGATGTGACTGTGACTGGCGGCATCGGTTGGTTTTGTTTTGCAGATGCGAGGAGGAACCTTGTGACCGCAGGCTGAATCCAGCGGGCTGAGTGTGGCTCTGTGTGTTGAGGATGGATTTTGACTCGTAGCCACGTGCAAGCTAAGTTGAGGCTCCGATGCTGGAGAGGGGTCGGGGGACGGATGGTATGAGGTTGGCCATTGCAGGAGGGGGTTTGTAAATGTAGCGCAGGGGAGAGGGCTGTCTGGGAACGGTCCCCTCTGGGCAGGTAAAGGGAGCAGGTTAGTCTTCAGCAGGATGCCAGGGTGTGCCGGGCAGGGCAGTTCCAGGCTGTGTCTGTTGTCGGGTAGTTTGCGTGGTCTGTCTGCTGTGTCTTAGGCATTCCTCAGCTGTCAATGTCGTCTTTGCGCCAAGGAAGGTGGTATGCGCCTCAGGTTTTGTGACTCGGGCATCATCGCTAGTGTCTCAAGTGCTTGTACCCATCGGTACAGGGCCAATCAGGCACTTCCTTTCTGGCGTTACAAGCGTGTGGCGTCGATCGATCTGGCGTCTTGGAGGTTTCCGGGCGGTCTTTTTTTGCGGCGTCATTCTCGGCGGCGTCAGCAGCTCTGCTCTCTTGCCATCCATTCTTGCGGACTGGGTTTTCTTGCCTGCGTCCTTACGTTCTTAGGTCTTGAAGCCGGGCTTGTTGCGCCTACGTCCTCTCAGTTTTGAGAGTAACTTCTTGTCAGGGGCTGTGATGTTCCGCTCTCTTTCTGGGATTGCCATAGAGCCTTGTCACATCACCATCAGGGCCCTGCAGGAGTTTTTGCAGGACAGCATCTTCATCCATGTGTCGTTCTTCTTGCCGAGAGCTCTCCCTCGTCTTGGAGGCATGTTGTTTGTAGCGTTACATGGAGCCTCTGTGTGCGTGTGTGTGTTTCGGCCTGGAGCTGCCCTGCCTGGGGGGTGTAGAATCAGGGGGTAGGTGGAGTAGAGATAAGAGTCTGTGGTTAATGTGTTGCTATGCCTAGACTGTTGAGGCGAAGGCTGTACAGTCATCTTGGACGGTGTAGCTGAGGGATTAGAGGGAAGGTGTGGTTCATGGCTCTTTGACTACATTATGGTGTTTCTGACATGTGGGTGTGTGTTTTTTTTTTTTTTTTATTATGAAGGTTCCAAGCGAGGAGCAATGTGGGATATGGGTGCTGGAGCTGACTTGGGCAAGGTGAGCGGGGATCGGTGGCCTGAAGGAGCAGTTATTTTTCACGCGTTGCGTGCGGCCGGTCCAGTTCTAAGCAGCCCCTGTTGTTTGGGTCTTTCAGGTGGCGCCTAAGCCTCAAAGCGGCAACCCAAATTGACGGAGGCGGGGGAGGCAAGCTATTCGAGGTACAACAGGGTGAGACGGGGATCTGGGTGGGCAGGCTGTGGTTTTGGGCAGTATCTCAGCATGTGCCTTTTTGCCTGTGCTTTTGCAGGTGTTACTTGGAGGGGTCACGCCACCTGCTGACGAGCGGTCCCGGAAGGTGAGGTGGCTGTGGTTTGGGTTGGTGTCTCATAGCCAAGTATTGTATGGCCACTGAGTTGCAGTGTTTCTCTCTGGTTTTGCAGGTTCCGTGGGGGGCTGCCTGTGGAACCGGAGGAGCGTTTGAGGTGAGCTGGGTAGTAGGGAGCACGGGGCTGGTGACTTCTTGGAAGCGTACAGGTAATTTTGTGTCTCTCGGTATCCTAGGCGCAGGAAGCGACGACAGCCGTGCCGTCAGACTCTGGAAATGGCGATGAGCGGGTGAGCGGGACGCCACGGCCTGTCTGAAGTGGTGGATGTTATACAAAAGGTCAGCGTTGACCGATGTGACTGTGACTGGCGGCATCGGTTGGTTTTGTTTTGCAGATGCGAGGAGGAACCTTGTGACCGCAGGCTGAATCCAGCGGGCTGAGTGTGGCTCTGTGTGTTGAGGATGGATTTTGACTCGTAGCCACGTGCAAGCTAAGTTGAGGCTCCGATGCTGGAGAGGGGTCGGGGGACGGATGGTATGAGGTTGGCCATTGCAGGAGGGGGTTTGTAAATGTAGCGCAGGGGAGAGGGCTGTCTGGGAACGGTCCCCTCTGGGCAGGTAAAGGGAGCAGGTTAGTCTTCAGCAGGATGCCAGGGTGTGCCGGGCAGGGCAGTTCCAGGCTGTGTCTGTTGTCAGGTAGTTTGCGTGGTCTGTCTGCTGTGTCTTAGGCATTCCTCAGCTGTCAATGTCGTCTTTGCGCCAAGGAAGGTGGTATGCGCCTCAGGTTTTGTGACTCGGGCATCATCGCTAGTGTCTCAAGTGCTTGTACCCATCGGTACAGGGCCAATCAGGCACTTCCTTTCTGGCGTTACAAGCGTGTGGCGTCGATCGATCTGGCGTCTTGGAGGTTTCCGGGCGGTCTTTTTTTGCGGCGTCATTCTCGGCGGCGTCAGCAGCTCTGCTCTCTTGCCATCCATTCTTGCGGACTGGGTTTTCTTGCCTGCGTCCTTACGTTCTTAGGTCTTGAAGCCGGGCTTGTTGCGCCTACGTCCTCTCAGTTTTGAGAGTAACTTCTTGTCAGGGGCTGTGATGTTCCGCTCTCTTTCTGGGATTGCCATAGAGCCTTGTCACATCACCATCAGGGCCCTGCAGGAGTTTTTGCAGGACAGCATCTTCATCCATGTGTCGTTCTTCTTGCCGAGAGCTCTCCCTCGTCTTGGAGGCATGTTGTTTGTAGCGTTACATGGAGCCTCTGTGTGCGTGTGTGTGTTTCGGCCTGGAGCTGCCCTGCCTGCGGGGTGTAGAATCAGGGGGTAGGTGGAGTAGAGATAAGAGTCTGTGGTTAATGTGTTGCTATGCCTAGACTGTTGAGGCGAAGGCTGTACAGTCATCTTGGACGGTGTAGCTGAGGGATTAGAGGGAAGGTGTGGTTCATGGCTCTTTGACTACATTATGGTGTTTCTGACATGTGGGTGTGTTTTTTTTTTTTTTTTTTTATTATGAAGGTTCCAAGCGAGGAGCAATGTGGGATATGGGTGCTGGAGCTGACTTGGGCAAGGTGAGCGGGGATCGGTGGCCTGAAGGAGCAGTTATTTTTCACGCGTTGCGTGCGGCCGGTCCAGTTCTAAGCAGCCCCTGTTGTTTGGGTCTTTCAGGTGGCGCCTAAGCCTCAAAGCGGCAACCCAAATTGACGGAGGCGGGGGAGGCAAGCTATTCGAGGTACAACAGGGTGAGACGGGGATCTGGGTGGGCAGGCTGTGGTTTTGGGCAGTATCTCAGCATGTGCCTTTTTGCCTGTGCTTTTGCAGGTGTTACTTGGAGGGGTCACGCCACCTGCTGACGAGCGGTCCCGGAAGGTGAGGTGGCCGTGGTTTGGGTTGGTGTCTCATAGCCAAGTATTGTATGGCCACTGAGTTGCAGTGTTTCTCTCTGGTTTTGCAGGTTCCGTGGGGGGCTGCCTGTGGAACCGGAGGAGCGTTTGAGGTGAGCTGGGTAGTAGGGAGCACGGGGCTGGTGACTTCTTGGAAGCGTACAGGTAATTTTGTGTCTCTCGGTATCCTAGGCGCAGGAAGCGACGACAGCCGTGCCGTCAGACTCTGGAAATGGCGATGAGCGGGTGAGCGGGACGCCACGGCCTGTCTGAAGTGGTGGATGTTATACAAAAGGTCAGCGTTGACCGATGTGACTGTGACTGGCGGCATCGGTTGGTTTTGTTTTGCAGATGCGAGGAGGAACCTTGTGACCGCAGGCTGAATCCAGCGGGCTGAGTGTGGCTCTGTGTGTTGAGGATGGATTTTGACTCGTAGCCACGTGCAAGCTAAGTTGAGGCTCCGATGCTGGAGAGGGGTCGGGGGACGGATGGTATGAGGTTGGCCATTGCAGGAGGGGGTTTGTAAATGTAGCGCAGGGGAGAGGGCTGTCTGGGAACGGTCCCCTCTGGGCAGGTAAAGGGAGCAGGTTAGTCTTCAGCAGGATGCCAGGGTGTGCCGGGCAGGGCAGTTCCAGGCTGTGTCTGTTGTCGGGTAGTTTGCGTGGTCTGTCTGCTGTGTCTTAGGCATTCCTCAGCTGTCAATGTCGTCTTTGCGCCAAGGAAGGTGGTATGCGCCTCAGGTTTTGTGACTCGGGCATCATCGCTAGTGTCTCAAGTGCTTGTACCCATCGGTACAGGGCCAATCAGGCACTTCCTTTCTGGCGTTACAAGCGTGTGGCGTCGATCGATCTGGCGTCTTGGAGGTTTCCGGGCGGTCTTTTTTGCGGCGTCATTCTCGGCGGCGTCAGCAGCTCTGCTCTCTTGCCATCCATTCTTGCGGACTGGGTTTTCTTGCCTGCGTCCTTACGTTCTTAGGTCTTGAAGCCGGGCTTGTTGCGCCTACGTCCTCTCAGTTTTGAGAGTAACTTCTTGTCAGGGGCTGTGATGTTCCGCTCTCTTTCTGGGATTGCCATAGAGCCTTGTCACATCACCATCAGGGCCCTGCAGGAGTTTTTGCAGGACAGCATCTTCATCCATGTGTCGTTCTTCTTGCCGAGAGCTCTCCCTCGTCTTGGAGGCATGTTGTTTGTAGCGTTACATGGAGCCTCTGTGTGCGTGTGTGTGTTTCGGCCTGGAGCTGCCCTGCCTGGGGGGTGTAGAATCAGGGGGTAGGTGGAGTAGAGATAAGAGTCTGTGGTTAATGTGTTGCTATGCCTAGACTGTTGAGGCGAAGGCTGTACAGTCATCTTGGACGGTGTAGCTGAGGGATTAGAGGGAAGGTGTGGTTCATGGCTCTTTGACTACATTATGGTGTTTCTGACATGTGGGTGTGTTTTTTTTTTTTTTTTTTTTTTATTATGAAGGTTCCAAGCGAGGAGCAATGTGGGATATGGGTGCTGGAGCTGACTTGGGCAAGGTGAGCGGGGATCGGTGGCCTGAAGGAGCAGTTATTTTTCACGCGTTGCGTGCGGCCGGTCCAGTTCTAAGCAGCCCCTGTTGTTTGGGTCTTTCAGGTGGCGCCTAAGCCTCAAAGCGGCAACCCAAATTGACGGAGGCGGGGGAGGCAAGCTATTCGAGGTACAACAGGGTGAGACGGGGATCTGGGTGGGCAGGCTGTGGTTTTGGGCAGTATCTCAGCATGTGCCTTTTTGCCTGTGCTTTTGCAGGTGTTACTTGGAGGGGTCACGCCACCTGCTGACGAGCGGTCCCGGAAGGTGAGGTGGCTGTGGTTTGGGTTGGTGTCTCATAGCCAAGTATTGTATGGCCACTGAGTTGCAGTGTTTCTCTCTGGTTTTGCAGGTTCCGTGGGGGGCTGCCTGTGGAACCGGAGGAGCGTTTGAGGTGAGCTGGGTAGTAGGGAGCACGGGGCTGGTGACTTCTTGGAAGCGTACAGGTAATTTTGTGTCTCTCGGTATCCTAGGCGCAGGAAGCGACGACAGCCGTGCCGTCAGACTCTGGAAATGGCGATGAGCGGGTGAGCGGGACGCCACGGCCTGTCTGAAGTGGTGGATGTTATACAAAAGGTCAGCGTTGACCGATGTGACTGTGACTGGCGGCATCGGTTGGTTTTGTTTTGCAGATGCGAGGAGGAACCTTGTGACCGCAGGCTGAATCCAGCGGGCTGAGTGTGGCTCTGTGTGTTGAGGATGGATTTTGACTCGTAGCCACGTGCAAGCTAAGTTGAGGCTCCGATGCTGGAGAGGGGTCGGGGGACGGATGGTATGAGGTTGGCCATTGCAGGAGGGGGTTTGTAAATGTAGCGCAGGGGAGAGGGCTGTCTGGGAACGGTCCCCTCTGGGCAGGTAAAGGGAGCAGGTTAGTCTTCAGCAGGATGCCAGGGTGTGCCGGGCAGGGCAGTTCCAGGCTGTGTCTGTTGTCGGGTAGTTTGCGTGGTCTGTCTGCTGTGTCTTAGGCATTCCTCAGCTGTCAATGTCGTCTTTGCGCCAAGGAAGGTGGTATGCGCCTCAGGTTTTGTGACTCGGGCATCATCGCTAGTGTCTCAAGTGCTTGTACCCATCGGTACAGGGCCAATCAGGCACTTCCTTTCTGGCGTTACAAGCGTGTGGCGTCGATCGATCTGGCGTCTTGGAGGTTTCCGGGCGGTCTTTTTTTGCGGCGTCATTCTCGGCGGCGTCAGCAGCTCTGCTCTCTTGCCATCCATTCTTGCGGACTGGGTTTTCTTGCCTGCGTCCTTACGTTCTTAGGTCTTGAAGCCGGGCTTGTTGCGCCTACGTCCTCTCAGTTTTGAGAGTAACTTCTTGTCAGGGGCTGTGATGTTCCGCTCTCTTTCTGGGATTGCCATAGAGCCTTGTCACATCACCATCAGGGCCCTGCAGGAGTTTTTGCAGGACAGCATCTTCATCCATGTGTCGTTCTTCTTGCCGAGAGCTCTCCCTCGTCTTGGAGGCATGTTGTTTGTAGCGTTACATGGAGCCTCTGTGTGCGTGTGTGTGTTTCGGCCTGGAGCTGCCCTGCCTGGGGGGTGTAGAATCAGGGGGTAGGTGGAGTAGAGATAAGAGTCTGTGGTTAATGTGTTGCTATGCCTAGACTGTTGAGGCGAAGGCTGTACAGTCATCTTGGACGGTGTAGCTGAGGGATTAGAGGGAAGGTGTGGTTCATGGCTCTTTGACTACATTATGGTGTTTCTGACATGTGGGTGTGGTTTTTTTTTTTTTTTATTATGAAGGTTCCAAGCGAGGAGCAATGTGGGATATGGGTGCTGGAGCTGACTTGGGCAAGGTGAGCGGGGATCGGTGGCCTGAAGGAGCAGTTATTTTTCACGCGTTGCGTGCGGCCGGTCCAGTTCTAAGCAGCCCCTGTTGTTTGGGTCTTTCAGGTGGCGCCTAAGCCTCAAAGCGGCAACCCAAATTGACGGAGGCGGGGGAGGCAAGCTATTCGAGGTACAACAGGGTGAGACGGGGATCTGGGTGGGCAGGCTGTGGTTTTGGGCAGTATCTCAGCATGTGCCTTTTTGCCTGTGCTTTTGCAGGTGTTACTTGGAGGGGTCACGCCACCTGCTGACGAGCGGTCCCGGAAGGTGAGG
Organism: Nipponia nippon; assembly: GCF_047370975.1. NCBI lineage: Eukaryota > Metazoa > Chordata > Aves > Pelecaniformes > Threskiornithidae > Nipponia > Nipponia nippon. Next base: position 7,746,119 of record NW_028262342.1, read on the forward strand.
TGGCCGTGGTTTGGGTTGGTGTCTCATAGCCAAGTATTGTATGGCCACTGAGTTGCAGTGTTTCTCTCTGGTTTTGCAGGTTCCGTGGGGGGCTGCCTGTGGAACCGGAGGAGCGTTTGAGGTGAGCTGGGTAGTAGGGAGCACGGGGCTGGTGACTTCTTGGAAGCGTACAGGTAATTTTGTGTCTCTCGGTATCCTAGGCGCAGGAAGCGACGACAGCCGTGCCGTCAGACTCTGGAAATGGCGATGAGCGGGTGAGCGGGACGCCACGGCCTGTCTGAAGTGGTGGATGTTATACAAAAGGTCAGCGTTGACCGATGTGACTGTGACTGGCGGCATCGGTTGGTTTTGTTTTGCAGATGCGAGGAGGAACCTTGTGACCGCAGGCTGAATCCAGCGGGCTGAGTGTGGCTCTGTGTGTTGAGGATGGATTTTGACTCGTAGCCACGTGCAAGCTAAGTTGAGGCTCCGATGCTGGAGAGGGGTCGGGGGACGGATGGTATGAGGTTGGCCATTGCAGGAGGGGGTTTGTAAATGTAGCGCAGGGGAGAGGGCTGTCTGGGAACGGTCCCCTCTGGGCAGGTAAAGGGAGCAGGTTAGTCTTCAGCAGGATGCCAGGGTGTGCCGGGCAGGGCAGTTCCAGGCTGTGTCTGTTGTCGGGTAGTTTGCGTGGTCTGTCTGCTGTGTCTTAGGCATTCCTCAGCTGTCAATGTCGTCTTTGCGCCAAGGAAGGTGGTATGCGCCTCAGGTTTTGTGACTCGGGCATCATCGCTAGTGTCTCAAGTGCTTGTACCCATCGGTACAGGGCCAATCAGGCACTTCCTTTCTGGCGTTACAAGCGTGTGGCGTCGATCGATCTGGCGTCTTGGAGGTTTCCGGGCGGTCTTTTTTGCGGCGTCATTCTCGGCGGCGTCAGCAGCTCTGCTCTCTTGCCATCCATTCTTGCGGACTGGGTTTTCTTGCCTGCGTCCTTACGTTCTTAGGTCTTGAAGCCGGGCTTGTTGCGCCTACGTCCTCTCAGTTTTGAGAGTAACTTCTTGTCAGGGGCTGTGATGTTCCGCTCTCTTTCTGGGATTGCCATAGAGCCTTGTCACATCACCATCAGGGCCCTGCAGGAGTTTTTGCAGGACAGCATCTTCATCCATGTGTCGTTCTTCTTGCCGAGAGCTCTCCCTCGTCTTGGAGGCATGTTGTTTGTAGCGTTACATGGAGCCTCTGTGTGCGTGTGTGTGTTTCGGCCTGGAGCTGCCCTGCCTGGGGGGTGTAGAATCAGGGGGTAGGTGGAGTAGAGATAAGAGTCTGTGGTTAATGTGTTGCTATGCCTAGACTGTTGAGGCGAAGGCTGTACAGTCATCTTGGACGGTGTAGCTGAGGGATTAGAGGGAAGGTGTGGTTCATGGCTCTTTGACTACATTATGGTGTTTCTGACATGTGGGTGTGGTTTTTTTTTTTTTTTTTATTATGAAGGTTCCAAGCGAGGAGCAATGTGGGATATGGGTGCTGGAGCTGACTTGGGCAAGGTGAGCGGGGATCGGTGGCCTGAAGGAGCAGTTATTTTTCACGCGTTGCGTGCGGCCGGTCCAGTTCTAAGCAGCCCCTGTTGTTTGGGTCTTTCAGGTGGCGCCTAAGCCTCAAAGCGGCAACCCAAATTGACGGAGGCGGGGGAGGCAAGCTATTCGAGGTACAACAGGGTGAGACGGGGATCTGGGTGGGCAGGCTGTGGTTTTGGGCAGTATCTCAGCATGTGCCTTTTTGCCTGTGCTTTTGCAGGTGTTACTTGGAGGGGTCACGCCACCTGCTGACGAGCGGTCCCGGAAGGTGAGGTGGCCGTGGTTTGGGTTGGTGTCTCATAGCCAAGTATTGTATGGCCACTGAGTTGCAGTGTTTCTCTCTGGTTTTGCAGGTTCCGTGGGGGGCTGCCTGTGGAACCGGAGGAGCGTTTGAGGTGAGCTGGGTAGTAGGGAGCACGGGGCTGGTGACTTCTTGGAAGCGTACAGGTAATTTTGTGTCTCTCGGTATCCTAGGCGCAGGAAGCGACGACAGCCGTGCCGTCAGACTCTGGAAATGGCGATGAGCGGGTGAGCGGCACGCCACGGCCTGTCTGAAGTGGTGGATGTTATACAAAAGGTCAGCGTTGACCGATGTGACTGTGACTGGCGGCATCGGTTGGTTTTGTTTTGCAGATGCGAGGAGGAACCTTGTGACCGCAGGCTGAATCCAGCGGGCTGAGTGTGGCTCTGTGTGTTGAGGATGGATTTTGACTCGTAGCCACGTGCAAGCTAAGTTGAGGCTCCGATGCTGGAGAGGGGTCGGGGGACGGATGGTATGAGGTTGGCCATTGCAGGAGGGGGTTTGTAAATGTAGCGCAGGGGAGAGGGCTGTCTGGGAACGGTCCCCTCTGGGCAGGTAAAGGGAGCAGGTTAGTCTTCAGCAGGATGCCAGGGTGTGCCGGGCAGGGCAGTTCCAGGCTGTGTCTGTTGTCGGGTAGTTTGCGTGGTCTGTCTGCTGTGTCTTAGGCATTCCTCAGCTGTCAATGTCGTCTTTGCGCCAAGGAAGGTGGTATGCGCCTCAGGTTTTGTGACTCGGGCATCATCGCTAGTGTCTCAAGTGCTTGTACCCATCGGTACAGGGCCAATCAGGCACTTCCTTTCTGGCGTTACAAGCGTGTGGCGTCGATCGATCTGGCGTCTTGGAGGTTTCCGGGCGGTCTTTTTTTGCGGCGTCATTCTCGGCGGCGTCAGCAGCTCTGCTCTCTTGCCATCCATTCTTGCGGACTGGGTTTTCTTGCCTGCGTCCTTACGTTCTTAGGTCTTGAAGCCGGGCTTGTTGCGCCTACGTCCTCTCAGTTTTGAGAGTAACTTCTTGTCAGGGGCTGTGATGTTCCGCTCTCTTTCTGGGATTGCCATAGAGCCTTGTCACATCACCATCAGGGCCCTGCAGGAGTTTTTGCAGGACAGCATCTTCATCCATGTGTCGTTCTTCTTGCCGAGAGCTCTCCCTCGTCTTGGAGGCATGTTGTTTGTAGCGTTACATGGAGCCTCTGTGTGCGTGTGTGTGTTTCGGCCTGGAGCTGCCCTGCCTGGGGGGTGTAGAATCAGGGGGTAGGTGGAGTAGAGATAAGAGTCTGTGGTTAATGTGTTGCTATGCCTAGACTGTTGAGGCGAAGGCTGTACAGTCATCTTGGACGGTGTAGCTGAGGGATTAGAGGGAAGGTGTGGTTCATGGCTCTTTGACTACATTATGGTGTTTCTGACATGTGGGTGTGTGTTTTTTTTTTTTTTTATTATGAAGGTTCCAAGCGAGGAGCAATGTGGGATATGGGTGCTGGAGCTGACTTGGGCAAGGTGAGCGGGGATCGGTGGCCTGAAGGAGCAGTTATTTTTCACGCGTTGCGTGCGGCCGGTCCAGTTCTAAGCAGCCCCTGTTGTTTGGGTCTTTCAGGTGGCGCCTAAGCCTCAAAGCGGCAACCCAAATTGACGGAGGCGGGGGAGGCAAGCTATTCGAGGTACAACAGGGTGAGACGGGGATCTGGGTGGGCAGGCTGTGGTTTTGGGCAGTATCTCAGCATGTGCCTTTTTGCCTGTGCTTTTGCAGGTGTTACTTGGAGGGGTCACGCCACCTGCTGACGAGCGGTCCCGGAAGGTGAGGTGGCTGTGGTTTGGGTTGGTGTCTCATAGCCAAGTATTGTATGGCCACTGAGTTGCAGTGTTTCTCTCTGGTTTTGCAGGTTCCGTGGGGGGCTGCCTGTGGAACCGGAGGAGCGTTTGAGGTGAGCTGGGTAGTAGGGAGCACGGGGCTGGTGACTTCTTGGAAGCGTACAGGTAATTTTGTGTCTCTCGGTATCCTAGGCGCAGGAAGCGACGACAGCCGTGCCGTCAGACTCTGGAAATGGCGATGAGCGGGTGAGCGGCACGCCACGGCCTGTCTGAAGTGGTGGATGTTATACAAAAGGTCAGCGTTGACCGATGTGACTGTGACTGGCGGCATCGGTTGGTTTTGTTTTGCAGATGCGAGGAGGAACCTTGTGACCGCAGGCTGAATCCAGCGGGCTGAGTGTGGCTCTGTGTGTTGAGGATGGATTTTGACTCGTAGCCACGTGCAAGCTAAGTTGAGGCTCCGATGCTGGAGAGGGGTCGGGGGACGGATGGTATGAGGTTGGCCATTGCAGGAGGGGGTTTGTAAATGTAGCGCAGGGGAGAGGGCTGTCTGGGAACGGTCCCCTCTGGGCAGGTAAAGGGAGCAGGTTAGTCTTCAGCAGGATGCCAGGGTGTGCCGGGCAGGGCAGTTCCAGGCTGTGTCTGTTGTCGGGTAGTTTGCGTGGTCTGTCTGCTGTGTCTTAGGCATTCCTCAGCTGTCAATGTCGTCTTTGCGCCAAGGAAGGTGGTATGCGCCTCAGGTTTTGTGACTCGGGCATCATCGCTAGTGTCTCAAGTGCTTGTACCCATCGGTACAGGGCCAATCAGGCACTTCCTTTCTGGCGTTACAAGCGTGTGGCGTCGATCGATCTGGCGTCTTGGAGGTTTCCGGGCGGTCTTTTTTTGCGGCGTCATTCTCGGCGGCGTCAGCAGCTCTGCTCTCTTGCCATCCATTCTTGCGGACTGGGTTTTCTTGCCTGCGTCCTTACGTTCTTAGGTCTTGAAGCCGGGCTTGTTGCGCCTACGTCCTCTCAGTTTTGAGAGTAACTTCTTGTCAGGGGCTGTGATGTTCCGCTCTCTTTCTGGGATTGCCATAGAGCCTTGTCACATCACCATCAGGGCCCTGCAGGAGTTTTTGCAGGACAGCATCTTCATCCATGTGTCGTTCTTCTTGCCGAGAGCTCTCCCTCGTCTTGGAGGCATGTTGTTTGTAGCGTTACATGGAGCCTCTGTGTGCGTGTGTGTGTTTCGGCCTGGAGCTGCCCTGCCTGGCGGGTGTAGAATCAGGGGGTAGGTGGAGTAGAGATAAGAGTCTGTGGTTAATGTGTTGCTATGCCTAGACTGTTGAGGCGAAGGCTGTACAGTCATCTTGGACGGTGTAGCTGAGGGATTAGAGGGAAGGTGTGGTTCATGGCTCTTTGACTACATTATGGTGTTTCTGACATGTGGGTGTGTTTTTTTTTTTTTTTTTTTTTTTTATTATGAAGGTTCCAAGCGAGGAGCAATGTGGGATATGGGTGCTGGAGCTGACTTGGGCAAGGTGAGCGGGGATCGGTGGCCTGAAGGAGCAGTTATTTTTCACGCGTTGCGTGCGGCCGGTCCAGTTCTAAGCAGCCCCTGTTGTTTGGGTCTTTCAGGTGGCGCCTAAGCCTCAAAGCGGCAACCCAAATTGACGGAGGCGGGGGAGGCAAGCTATTCGAGGTACAACAGGGTGAGACGGGGATCTGGGTGGGCAGGCTGTGGTTTTGGGCAGTATCTCAGCATGTGCCTTTTTGCCTGTGCTTTTGCAGGTGTTACTTGGAGGGGTCACGCCACCTGCTGACGAGCGGTCCCGGAAGGTGAGGTGGCTGTGGTTTGGGTTGGTGTCTCATAGCCAAGTATTGTATGGCCACTGAGTTGCAGTGTTTCTCTCTGGTTTTGCAGGTTCCGTGGGGGGCTGCCTGTGGAACCGGAGGAGCGTTTGAGGTGAGCTGGGTAGTAGGGAGCACGGGGCTGGTGACTTCTTGGAAGCGTACAGGTAATTTTGTGTCTCTCGGTATCCTAGGCGCAGGAAGCGACGACAGCCGTGCCGTCAGACTCTGGAAATGGCGATGAGCGGGTGAGCGGCACGCCACGGCCTGTCTGAAGTGGTGGATGTTATACAAAAGGTCAGCGTTGACCGATGTGACTGTGACTGGCGGCATCGGTTGGTTTTGTTTTGCAGATGCGAGGAGGAACCTTGTGACCGCAGGCTGAATCCAGCGGGCTGAGTGTGGCTCTGTGTGTTGAGGATGGATTTTGACTCGTAGCCACGTGCAAGCTAAGTTGAGGCTCCGATGCTGGAGAGGGGTCGGGGGACGGATGGTATGAGGTTGGCCATTGCAGGAGGGGGTTTGTAAATGTAGCGCAGGGGAGAGGGCTGTCTGGGAACGGTCCCCTCTGGGCAGGTAAAGGGAGCAGGTTAGTCTTCAGCAGGATGCCAGGGTGTGCCGGGCAGGGCAGTTCCAGGCTGTGTCTGTTGTCGGGTAGTTTGCGTGGTCTGTCTGCTGTGTCTTAGGCATTCCTCAGCTGTCAATGTCGTCTTTGCGCCAAGGAAGGTGGTATGCGCCTCAGGTTTTGTGACTCGGGCATCATCGCTAGTGTCTCAAGTGCTTGTACCCATCGGTACAGGGCCAATCAGGCACTTCCTTTCTGGCGTTACAAGCGTGTGGCGTCGATCGATCTGGCGTCTTGGAGGTTTCCGGGCGGTCTTTTTTTGCGGCGTCATTCTCGGCGGCGTCAGCAGCTCTGCTCTCTTGCCATCCATTCTTGCGGACTGGGTTTTCTTGCCTGCGTCCTTACGTTCTTAGGTCTTGAAGCCGGGCTTGTTGCGCCTACGTCCTCTCAGTTTTGAGAGTAACTTCTTGTCAGGGGCTGTGATGTTCCGCTCTCTTTCTGGGATTGCCATAGAGCCTTGTCACATCACCATCAGGGCCCTGCAGGAGTTTTTGCAGGACAGCATCTTCATCCATGTGTCGTTCTTCTTGCCGAGAGCTCTCCCTCGTCTTGGAGGCATGTTGTTTGTAGCGTTACATGGAGCCTCTGTGTGCGTGTGTGTGTTTCGGCCTGGAGCTGCCCTGCCTGGGGGGTGTAGAATCAGGGGGTAGGTGGAGTAGAGATAAGAGTCTGTGGTTAATGTGTTGCTATGCCTAGACTGTTGAGGCGAAGGCTGTACAGTCATCTTGGACGGTGTAGCTGAGGGATTAGAGGGAAGGTGTGGTTCATGGCTCTTTGACTACATTATGGTGTTTCTGACATGTGGGTGTGGTTTTTTTTTTTTTTTTTTTTATTATGAAGGTTCCAAGCGAGGAGCAATGTGGGATATGGGTGCTGGAGCTGACTTGGGCAAGGTGAGCGGGGATCGGTGGCCTGAAGGAGCAGTTATTTTTCACGCGTTGCGTGCGGCCGGTCCAGTTCTAAGCAGCCCCTGTTGTTTGGGTCTTTCAGGTGGCGCCTAAGCCTCAAAGCGGCAACCCAAATTGACGGAGGCGGGGGAGGCAAGCTATTCGAGGTACAACAGGGTGAGACGGGGATCTGGGTGGGCAGGCTGTGGTTTTGGGCAGTATCTCAGCATGTGCCTTTTTGCCTGTGCTTTTGCAGGTGTTACTTGGAGGGGTCACGCCACCTGCTGACGAGCGGTCCCGGAAGGTGAGGTGGCCGTGGTTTGGGTTGGTGTCTCATAGCCAAGTATTGTATGGCCACTGAGTTGCAGTGTTTCTCTCTGGTTTTGCAGGTTCCGTGGGGGGCTGCCTGTGGAACCGGAGGAGCGTTTGAGGTGAGCTGGGTAGTAGGGAGCACGGGGCTGGTGACTTCTTGGAAGCGTACAGGTAATTTTGTGTCTCTCGGTATCCTAGGCGCAGGAAGCGACGACAGCCGTGCCGTCAGACTCTGGAAATGGCGATGAGCGGGTGAGCGGCACGCCACGGCCTGTCTGAAGTGGTGGATGTTATACAAAAGGTCAGCGTTGACCGATGTGACTGTGACTGGCGGCATCGGTTGGTTTTGTTTTGCAGATGCGAGGAGGAACCTTGTGACCGCAGGCTGAATCCAGCGGGCTGAGTGTGGCTCTGTGTGTTGAGGATGGATTTTGACTCGTAGCCACGTGCAAGCTAAGTTGAGGCTCCGATGCTGGAGAGGGGTCGGGGGACGGATGGTATGAGGTTGGCCATTGCAGGAGGGGGTTTGTAAATGTAGCGCAGGGGAGAGGGCTGTCTGGGAACGGTCCCCTCTGGGCAGGTAAAGGGAGCAGGTTAGTCTTCAGCAGGATGCCAGGGTGTGCCGGGCAGGGCAGTTCCAGGCTGTGTCTGTTGTCGGGTAGTTTGCGTGGTCTGTCTGCTGTGTCTTAGGCATTCCTCAGCTGTCAATGTCGTCTTTGCGCCAAGGAAGGTGGTATGCGCCTCAGGTTTTGTGACTCGGGCATCATCGCTAGTGTCTCAAGTGCTTGTACCCATCGGTACAGGGCCAATCAGGCACTTCCTTTCTGGCGTTACAAGCGTGTGGCGTCGATCGATCTGGCGTCTTGGAGGTTTCCGGGCGGTCTTTTTTGCGGCGTCATTCTCGGCGGCGTCAGCAGCTCTGCTCTCTTGCCATCCATTCTTGCGGACTGGGTTTTCTTGCCTGCGTCCTTACGTTCTTAGGTCTTGAAGCCGGGCTTGTTGCGCCTACGTCCTCTCAGTTTTGAGAGTAACTTCTTGTCAGGGGCTGTGATGTTCCGCTCTCTTTCTGGGATTGCCATAGAGCCTTGTCACATCACCATCAGGGCCCTGCAGGAGTTTTTGCAGGACAGCATCTTCATCCATGTGTCGTTCTTCTTGCCGAGAGCTCTCCCTCGTCTTGGAGGCATGTTGTTTGTAGCGTTACATGGAGCCTCTGTGTGCGTGTGTGTGTTTCGGCCTGGAGCTGCCCTGCCTGGGGGTGTAGAATCAGGGGGTAGGTGGAGTAGAGATAAGAGTCTGTGGTTAATGTGTTGCTATGCCTAGACTGTTGAGGCGAAGGCTGTACAGTCATCTTGGACGGTGTAGCTGAGGGATTAGAGGGAAGGTGTGGTTCATGGCTCTTTGACTACATTATGGTGTTTCTGACATGTGGGTGTGGTTTTTTTTTTTTTTTTATTATGAAGGTTCCAAGCGAGGAGCAATGTGGGATATGGGTGCTGGAGCTGACTTGGGCAAGGTGAGCGGGGATCGGTGGCCTGAAGGAGCAGTTATTTTTCACGCGTTGCGTGCGGCCGGTCCAGTTCTAAGCAGCCCCTGTTGTTTGGGTCTTTCAGGTGGCGCCTAAGCCTCAAAGCGGCAACCCAAATTGACGGAGGCGGGGGAGGCAAGCTATTCGAGGTACAACAGGGTGAGACGGGGATCTGGGTGGGCAGGCTGTGGTTTTGGGCAGTATCTCAGCATGTGCCTTTTTGCCTGTGCTTTTGCAGGTGTTACTTGGAGGGGTCACGCCACCTGCTGACGAGCGGTCCCGGAAGGTGAGGTGGCCGTGGTTTGGGTTGGTGTCTCATAGCCAAGTATTGTATGGCCACTGAGTTGCAGTGTTTCTCTCTGGTTTTGCAGGTTCCGTGGGGGGCTGCCTGTGGAACCGGAGGAGCGTTTGAGGTGAGCTGGGTAGTAGGGAGCACGGGGCTGGTGACTTCTTGGAAGCGTACAGGTAATTTTGTGTCTCTCGGTATCCTAGGCGCAGGAAGCGACGACAGCCGTGCCGTCAGACTCTGGAAATGGCGATGAGCGGGTGAGCGGCACGCCACGGCCTGTCTGAAGTGGTGGATGTTATACAAAAGGTCAGCGTTGACCGATGTGACTGTGACTGGCGGCATCGGTTGGTTTTGTTTTGCAGATGCGAGGAGGAACCTTGTGACCGCAGGCTGAATCCAGCGGGCTGAGTGTGGCTCTGTGTGTTGAGGATGGATTTTGACTCGTAGCCACGTGCAAGCTAAGTTGAGGCTCCGATGCTGGAGAGGGGTCGGGGGACGGATGGTATGAGGTTGGCCATTGCAGGAGGGGGTTTGTAAATGTAGCGCAGGGGAGAGGGCTGTCTGGGAACGGTCCCCTCTGGGCAGGTAAAGGGAGCAGGTTAGTCTTCAGCAGGATGCCAGGGTGTGCCGGGCAGGGCAGTTCCAGGCTGTGTCTGTTGTCGGGTAGTTTGCGTGGTCTGTCTGCTGTGTCTTAGGCATTCCTCAGCTGTCAATGTCGTCTTTGCGCCAAGGAAGGTGGTATGCGCCTCAGGTTTTGTGACTCGGGCATCATCGCTAGTGTCTCAAGTGCTTGTACCCATCGGTACAGGGCCAATCAGGCACTTCCTTTCTGGCGTTACAAGCGTGTGGCGTCGATCGATCTGGCGTCTTGGAGGTTTCCGGGCGGTCTTTTTTTGCGGCGTCATTCTCGGCGGCGTCAGCAGCTCTGCTCTCTTGCCATCCATTCTTGCGGACTGGGTTTTCTTGCCTGCGTCCTTACGTTCTTAGGTCTTGAAGCCGGGCTTGTTGCGCCTACGTCCTCTCAGTTTTGAGAGTAACTTCTTGTCAGGGGCTGTGATGTTCCGCTCTCTTTCTGGGATTGCCATAGAGCCTTGTCACATCACCATCAGGGCCCTGCAGGAGTTTTTGCAGGACAGCATCTTCATCCATGTGTCGTTCTTCTTGCCGAGAGCTCTCCCTCGTCTTGGAGGCATGTTGTTTGTAGCGTTACATGGAGCCTCTGTGTGCGTGTGTGTGTTTCGGCCTGGAGCTGCCCTGCCTGGGGGTGTAGAATCAGGGGGTAGGTGGAGTAGAGATAAGAGTCTGTGGTTAATGTGTTGCTATGCCTAGACTGTTGAGGCGAAGGCTGTACAGTCATCTTGGACGGTGTAGCTGAGGGATTAGAGGGAAGGTGTGGTTCATGGCTCTTTGACTACATTATGGTGTTTCTGACATGTGGGTGTGTTTTTTTTTTTTTTTTATTATGAAGGTTCCAAGCGAGGAGCAATGTGGGATATGGGTGCTGGAGCTGACTTGGGCAAGGTGAGCGGGGATCGGTGGCCTGAAGGAGCAGTTATTTTTCACGCGTTGCGTGCGGCCGGTCCAGTTCTAAGCAGCCCCTGTTGTTTGGGTCTTTCAGGTGGCGCCTAAGCCTCAAAGCGGCAACCCAAATTGACGGAGGCGGGGGAGGCAAGCTATTCGAGGTACAACAGGGTGAGACGGGGATCTGGGTGGGCAGGCTGTGGTTTTGGGCAGTATCTCAGCATGTGCCTTTTTGCCTGTGCTTTTGCAGGTGTTACTTGGAGGGGTCACGCCACCTGCTGACGAGCGGTCCCGGAAGGTGAGGTGGCTGTGGTTTGGGTTGGTGTCTCATAGCCAAGTATTGTATGGCCACTGAGTTGCAGTGTTTCTCTCTGGTTTTGCAGGTTCCGTGGGGGCTGCCTGTGGAACCGGAGGAGCGTTTGAGGTGAGCTGGGTAGTAGGGAGCACGGGGCTGGTGACTTCTTGGAAGCGTACAGGTAATTTTGTGTCTCTCGGTATCCTAGGCGCAGGAAGCGACGACAGCCGTGCCGTCAGACTCTGGAAATGGCGATGAGCGGGTGAGCGGCACGCCACGGCCTGTCTGAAGTGGTGGATGTTATACAAAAGGTCAGCGTTGACCGATGTGACTGTGACTGGCGGCATCGGTTGGTTTTGTTTTGCAGATGCGAGGAGGAACCTTGTGACCGCAGGCTGAATCCAGCGGGCTGAGTGTGGCTCTGTGTGTTGAGGATGGATTTTGACTCGTAGCCACGTGCAAGCTAAGTTGAGGCTCCGATGCTGGAGAGGGGTCGGGGGACGGATGGTATGAGGTTGGCCATTGCAGGAGGGGGTTTGTAAATGTAGCGCAGGGGAGAGGGCTGTCTGGGAACGGTCCCCTCTGGGCAGGTAAAGGGAGCAGGTTAGTCTTCAGCAGGATGCCAGGGTGTGCCGGGCAGGGCAGTTCCAGGCTGTGTCTGTTGTCGGGTAGTTTGCGTGGTCTGTCTGCTGTGTCTTAGGCATTCCTCAGCTGTCAATGTCGTCTTTGCGCCAAGGAAGGTGGTATGCGCCTCAGGTTTTGTGACTCGGGCATCATCGCTAGTGTCTCAAGTGCTTGTACCCATCGGTACAGGGCCAATCAGGCACTTCCTTTCTGGCGTTACAAGCGTGTGGCGTCGATCGATCTGGCGTCTTGGAGGTTTCCGGGCGGTCTTTTTTTGCGGCGTCATTCTCGGCGGCGTCAGCAGCTCTGCTCTCTTGCCATCCATTCTTGCGGACTGGGTTTTCTTGCCTGCGTCCTTACGTTCTTAGGTCTTGAAGCCGGGCTTGTTGCGCCTACGTCCTCTCAGTTTTGAGAGTAACTTCTTGTCAGGGGCTGTGATGTTCCGCTCTCTTTCTGGGATTGCCATAGAGCCTTGTCACATCACCATCAGGGCCCTGCAGGAGTTTTTGCAGGACAGCATCTTCATCCATGTGTCGTTCTTCTTGCCGAGAGCTCTCCCTCGTCTTGGAGGCATGTTGTTTGTAGCGTTACATGGAGCCTCTGTGTGCGTGTGTGTGTTTCGGCCTGGAGCTGCCCTGCCTGGGGGTGTAGAATCAGGGGGTAGGTGGAGTAGAGATAAGAGTCTGTGGTTAATGTGTTGCTATGCCTAGACTGTTGAGGCGAAGGCTGTACAGTCATCTTGGACGGTGTAGCTGAGGGATTAGAGGGAAGGTGTGGTTCATGGCTCTTTGACTACATTATGGTGTTTCTGACATGTGGGTGTGTTTTTTTTTTTTTTTATTATGAAGGTTCCAAGCGAGGAGCAATGTGGGATATGGGTGCTGGAGCTGACTTGGGCAAGGTGAGCGGGGATCGGTGGCCTGAAGGAGCAGTTATTTTTCACGCGTTGCGTGCGGCCGGTCCAGTTCTAAGCAGCCCCTGTTGTTTGGGTCTTTCAGGTGGCGCCTAAGCCTCAAAGCGGCAACCCAAATTGACGGAGGCGGGGGAGGCAAGCTATTCGAGGTACAACAGGGTGAGACGGGGATCTGGGTGGGCAGGCTGTGGTTTTGGGCAGTATCTCAGCATGTGCCTTTTTGCCTGTGCTTTTGCAGGTGTTACTTGGAGGGGTCACGCCACCTGCTGACGAGCGGTCCCGGAAGGTGAGGTGGCTGTGGTTTGGGTTGGTGTCTCATAGCCAAGTATTGTATGGCCACTGAGTTGCAGTGTTTCTCTCTGGTTTTGCAGGTTCCGTGGGGGGCTGCCTGTGGAACCGGAGGAGCGTTTGAGGTGAGCTGGGTAGTAGGGAGCACGGGGCTGGTGACTTCTTGGAAGCGTACAGGTAATTTTGTGTCTCTCGGTATCCTAGGCGCAGGAAGCGACGACAGCCGTGCCGTCAGACTCTGGAAATGGCGATGAGCGGGTGAGCGGCACGCCACGGCCTGTCTGAAGTGGTGGATGTTATACAAAAGGTCAGCGTTGACCGATGTGACTGTGACTGGCGGCATCGGTTGGTTTTGTTTTGCAGATGCGAGGAGGAACCTTGTGACCGCAGGCTGAATCCAGCGGGCTGAGTGTGGCTCTGTGTGTTGAGGATGGATTTTGACTCGTAGCCACGTGCAAGCTAAGTTGAGGCTCCGATGCTGGAGAGGGGTCGGGGGACGGATGGTATGAGGTTGGCCATTGCAGGAGGGGGTTTGTAAATGTAGCGCAGGGGAGAGGGCTGTCTGGGAACGGTCCCCTCTGGGCAGGTAAAGGGAGCAGGTTAGTCTTCAGCAGGATGCCAGGGTGTGCCGGGCAGGGCAGTTCCAGGCTGTGTCTGTTGTCGGGTAGTTTGCGTGGTCTGTCTGCTGTGTCTTAGGCATTCCTCAGCTGTCAATGTCGTCTTTGCGCCAAGGAAGGTGGTATGCGCCTCAGGTTTTGTGACTCGGGCATCATCGCTAGTGTCTCAAGTGCTTGTACCCATCGGTACAGGGCCAATCAGGCACTTCCTTTCTGGCGTTACAAGCGTGTGGCGTCGATCGATCTGGCGTCTTGGAGGTTTCCGGGCGGTCTTTTTTTGCGGCGTCATTCTCGGCGGCGTCAGCAGCTCTGCTCTCTTGCCATCCATTCTTGCGGACTGGGTTTTCTTGCCTGCGTCCTTACGTTCTTAGGTCTTGAAGCCGGGCTTGTTGCGCCTACGTCCTCTCAGTTTTGAGAGTAACTTCTTGTCAGGGGCTGTGATGTTCCGCTCTCTTTCTGGGATTGCCATAGAGCCTTGTCACATCACCATCAGGGCCCTGCAGGAGTTTTTGCAGGACAGCATCTTCATCCATGTGTCGTTCTTCTTGCCGAGAGCTCTCCCTCGTCTTGGAGGCATGTTGTTTGTAGCGTTACATGGAGCCTCTGTGTGCGTGTGTGTGTTTCGGCCTGGAGCTGCCCTGCCTGGGGGGTGTAGAATCAGGGGGTAGGTGGAGTAGAGATAAGAGTCTGTGGTTAATGTGTTGCTATGCCTAGACTGTTGAGGCGAAGGCTGTACAGTCATCTTGGACGGTGTAGCTGAGGGATTAGAGGGAAGGTGTGGTTCATGGCTCTTTGACTACATTATGGTGTTTCTGACATGTGGGTGTGGTTTTTTTTTTTTTTTTTTATTATGAAGGTTCCAAGCGAGGAGCAATGTGGGATATGGGTGCTGGAGCTGACTTGGGCAAGGTGAGCGGGGATCGGTGGCCTGAAGGAGCAGTTATTTTTCACGCGTTGCGTGCGGCCGGTCCAGTTCTAAGCAGCCCCTGTTGTTTGGGTCTTTCAGGTGGCGCCTAAGCCTCAAAGCGGCAACCCAAATTGACGGAGGCGGGGGAGGCAAGCTATTCGAGGTACAACAGGGTGAGACGGGGATCTGGGTGGGCAGGCTGTGGTTTTGGGCAGTATCTCAGCATGTGCCTTTTTGCCTGTGCTTTTGCAGGTGTTACTTGGAGGGGTCACGCCACCTGCTGACGAGCGGTCCCGGAAGGTGAGGTGGCTGTGGTTTGGGTTGGTGTCTCATAGCCAAGTATTGTATGGCCACTGAGTTGCAGTGTTTCTCTCTGGTTTTGCAGGTTCCGTGGGGGGCTGCCTGTGGAACCGGAGGAGCGTTTGAGGTGAGCTGGGTAGTAGGGAGCACGGGGCTGGTGACTTCTTGGAAGCGTACAGGTAATTTTGTGTCTCTCGGTATCCTAGGCGCAGGAAGCGACGACAGCCGTGCCGTCAGACTCTGGAAATGGCGATGAGCGGGTGAGCGGCACGCCACGGCCTGTCTGAAGTGGTGGATGTTATACAAAAGGTCAGCGTTGACCGATGTGACTGTGACTGGCGGCATCGGTTGGTTTTGTTTTGCAGATGCGAGGAGGAACCTTGTGACCGCAGGCTGAATCCAGCGGGCTGAGTGTGGCTCTGTGTGTTGAGGATGGATTTTGACTCGTAGCCACGTGCAAGCTAAGTTGAGGCTCCGATGCTGGAGAGGGGTCGGGGGACGGATGGTATGAGGTTGGCCATTGCAGGAGGGGGTTTGTAAATGTAGCGCAGGGGAGAGGGCTGTCTGGGAACGGTCCCCTCTGGGCAGGTAAAGGGAGCAGGTTAGTCTTCAGCAGGATGCCAGGGTGTGCCGGGCAGGGCAGTTCCAGGCTGTGTCTGTTGTCAGGTAGTTTGCGTGGTCTGTCTGCTGTGTCTTAGGCATTCCTCAGCTGTCAATGTCGTCTTTGCGCCAAGGAAGGTGGTATGCGCCTCAGGTTTTGTGACTCGGGCATCATCGCTAGTGTCTCAAGTGCTTGTACCCATCGGTACAGGGCCAATCAGGCACTTCCTTTCTGGCGTTACAAGCGTGTGGCGTCGATCGATCTGGCGTCTTGGAGGTTTCCGGGCGGTCTTTTTGCGGCGTCATTCTCGGCGGCGTCAGCAGCTCTGCTCTCTTGCCATCCATTCTTGCGGACTGGGTTTTCTTGCCTGCGTCCTTACGTTCTTAGGTCTTGAAGCCGGGCTTGTTGCGCCTACGTCCTCTCAGTTTTGAGAGTAACTTCTTGTCAGGGGCTGTGATGTTCCGCTCTCTTTCTGGGATTGCCATAGAGCCTTGTCACATCACCATCAGGGCCCTGCAGGAGTTTTTGCAGGACAGCATCTTCATCCATGTGTCGTTCTTCTTGCCGAGAGCTCTCCCTCGTCTTGGAGGCATGTTGTTTGTAGCGTTACATGGAGCCTCTGTGTGCGTGTGTGTGTTTCGGCCTGGAGCTGCCCTGCCTGGGGGGTGTAGAATCAGGGGGTAGGTGGAGTAGAGATAAGAGTCTGTGGTTAATGTGTTGCTATGCCTAGACTGTTGAGGCGAAGGCTGTACAGTCATCTTGGACGGTGTAGCTGAGGGATTAGAGGGAAGGTGTGGTTCATGGCTCTTTGACTACATTATGGTGTTTCTGACATGTGGGTGTGGTTTTTTTTTTTTTTTATTATGAAGGTTCCAAGCGAGGAGCAATGTGGGATATGGGTGCTGGAGCTGACTTGGGCAAGGTGAGCGGGGATCGGTGGCCTGAAGGAGCAGTTATTTTTCACGCGTTGCGTGCGGCCGGTCCAGTTCTAAGCAGCCCCTGTTGTTTGGGTCTTTCAGGTGGCGCCTAAGCCTCAAAGCGGCAACCCAAATTGACGGAGGCGGGGGAGGCAAGCTATTCGAGGTACAACAGGGTGAGACGGGGATCTGGGTGGGCAGGCTGTGGTTTTGGGCAGTATCTCAGCATGTGCCTTTTTGCCTGTGCTTTTGCAGGTGTTACTTGGAGGGGTCACGCCACCTGCTGACGAGCGGTCCCGGAAGGTGAGGTGGCTGTGGTTTGGGTTGGTGTCTCATAGCCAAGTATTGTATGGCCACCTCACCTTCCGGGACCGCTCGTCAGCAGGTGGCGTGACTCTACAAATAACACCTGCAAAAGCACAGACAAAACCACATGCTGAGATACTGCCCAAAACCACAGCCTGCCCACCCAGATCCCCGTCTCACCCTGTTGTACCTCGAATAGCTTGCCTCCCCCGCCTCCGTCAATTTGGGTTGCCGCTTGAGGCTAGGCGCCACCTGAAAGACCCAAACAACAGGGGCTGCTTAGAACTGGATCGGCCGCACGCAACGCGTGAAAAATAACTTCTCCTTCAGGCCACCGATCCCCGCTTGCCCAAGTCAGCTCCAGCACCCATATCCCACATTGCTCCTTGACCCACATGTCAGAAACACTATAATGTAGTCAAAGAGCCATGAACCACACCTTCCCTCTAATCCCTCAGCTACACCGTCCAAGATGACTGTTATCTCTACTCCACCTACCCCCTGATTCCCCAGGCAGGGCAGCTCCAGGCCGAAACACACACACGCACACAGAGGCTCCATGTAACGCTACAAACAACATGCCTCCAAGACGAGGGAGAGCTCTCGGCAAGAAGAACGACACATGGATGAAGATGCTGTCCTGCAAAAACTCCTGCAGGGCCCTGATGGTGATGTGACAAGGCTCTATGGCAATCCCAGAAAGAGAGCGGAACATCACAGCCCCTGACAAGAAGTTACTCTCAAAACTGAGAGGACGTAGGCGCAACAAGCCCGGCTTCAAGACCTAAGAACGTAAGGACGCAGGCAAGAAAACCCAGTCCGCAAGAATGGATGGCAAGAGAGCAGAGCTGCTGACGCCGCCGAGAATGACGCCGCAAAAAAAGAAGGCAAGACGCCAGATCGATCGACGCCACACGCTTGTAACGCCAGAAAGGAAGTGCCTGATTGGCCCTGTACCGATGGGTACAAGCACTTGAGACACTAGCGATGATGCCCGAGTCACAAAACCTGAGGCGCATACCACCTTCCTTGGCGCAAAGACGACATTGACAGCTGAGGAATGCCTAAGACACAGCAGACAGACCACGCAAACTACCCGACAACAGACACAGCCTGGAACTGCCCTGCCCGGCACACCCTGGCATCCTGCTGAAGACTAACCTGCTCCCTTTACCTGCCCAGAGGGGACCGTTCCCAGACAGCCTACTCCCCTGCGCTACATTTACAAACCCCCTCCTGCAATGGCCAACCTCATACCATCCGTCCCCCGACCCCTCTCCAGCATCGGAGCCTCAACTTAGCTTGCACGTGGCTACGAGTCAAAATCCATCCTCAACACACAGAGCCACACTCAGCCCGCTGGATTCAGCCTGCGGTCACAAGGTTCCTCCTCGCATCTGCAAAACAAAACCAACCGATGCCGCCAGTCACAGTCACATCGGTCAACGCTGACCTTTTGTATAACATCCACCACTTCAGACAGGCCGTGGCGTCACCGCTCACCCGCTCATCGCCATTTCCAGAGTCTGACGGCACGGCTGTCGTCGCTTCCTGCGCCTAGGATACCGAGAGACACAAAATTACCTGTACGCTTCCAAGAAGTCACCAGCCCCGTGCTCCCTACTACCCAGCTCACCTCAAACGCTCCTCCGGTTCCACAGGTAGCCCCCACGGAACCTGCAAAACCAGAGAGAAACACTGCAACTCAGTGGCCATACAATACTTGGCTATGAGACACCAACCCAAACCACGGCCACCTCACCTCGGGACCGCTGTCAGCAGGTGGCGTGACCCCTCCAAGTAACACCTGCAAAAGCACAGGCAAAGGCACATGCTGAGATACTGCCCAAAACCACAGCCTGCCCACCCAGATCCCCGTCTCACCCTGTTGTACCTCGAATAGCTTGCCTCCCCCGCCTCCGTCAATTTGGGTTGCCGCTTTGAGGCTTAGAAACAGCACTACCTGAAAGACCCAAACAACTTAGGGGCTGCTTAGAACTGGACCGGCCGCACGCCAACGCGTGAAAAATAACTGCTCCTTCCAGGCCACCGATCCCCGCTCACCTTGCCCAAGTCAGCTTCCAGCACCCATATCCCACATTGCTCCTCGCTTGGAGACCTTCATAATAAAAAAAAAAAAAAACACACACCCACATGCTCAGAAACACCATAATGTAGTCAAAGAGCCATGAACCACACCTTCCCTCTAATCCCTCAAGCTACACCGTCCAAGATGACTGTACAGCCTTCGCCTCAGCAGTCTAGGCATAGCAACACATTAACCACAGACTCCTTATCTCTACTCCACCTACCCCCTGATTCCTACACCCCCCAGGCAGGGCAGCTAACCAGGCCAGAGAACACACACACGCACACAGAGGCTCCATGCTAACGCTACAAACAACATGCCTCCAAGACGAGGGAGAGCTCCTCGGCAAGAAGAACGACACATGGATGAAGATGCTGTCCTGCAAAAACTCCTGCAGGGCCCTGATGGTGATGTGACAAGGCTCTATGGCAATCCCAGAAAGAGAGCGGAACATCACAGCTCCTGACAAGAAGTTACTCTCAAAACTGAGAGGACGTAGGCGCAACAAGCCTGGCTTCAAGACCTAAGAACGTAAGGACGCAGGCAAGAAAACCCAGTCCGCAAGAATGGATGGCAAGAGAGTGAGCTGCTGACGCCGCCGAGAATGACGCCGCAAAAAAGACCGCCCGGAAACCTCCAAGACGCCAGATCGATCGACGCTACACGCTTGTAACGCCAGAAAGGAAGTGCCTGATTGGCCCTGTACCTCGATGGGTACAAGCACTTGAGACACTAGCGATGATGCCCGGGAGTCACAAAACCTGAGGCGCATACCACCTTCCTTGGCGCAAAGACGACATTGACAGCTGAGGAATGCCCAAGACTACAGCAGACAGACCACGCAAACTACCCGGACAACAGACACAGCCTGGAACTGCCCTGCCCGGCACACCCTGGCATCCTGCCAGCCACTAACCTGCTCCCTTTACCTGCCCAGAGGGGACCGTTCCCAGACAGCCCTCTCCCCCTGCGCTACATTTACAAACCCCCTCCTGCAATGGCCAACCTCATACCATCCGTCCCCCGACCCCCTCTCCAGCATCGGAGCCTCAACTTAGCTTGCACGTGGCTACGAGTCAAAATCCATCCTCAACACACAGAGCCACACTCAGCCCGCTGGATTCAGCCTGCGGTCACAAGGTTCCTCCTCGCATCTGCAAAACAAAACCAACCGATGCCGCCAGTCACAGTCACATCGGTCAACGCTGACCTTTTGTATAACATCCACCACTTCAGACAGGCCGTGGCGTCCTGCTCACCCGCTCATCGCCATTTCCAGAGTCTGACGGCACGGCTGTCGTCGCTTCCTGCGCCTAGGATACCGAGAGACACAAAATTACCTGTACGCTTCCAAGAAGTCACCAGCCCCGTGCTCCCTACTACCCAGCTCACTCAAACGCTCCTCCGGTTCCACAGGCAGCCCCCCACGGAACCTGCAAAACCAGAGAGAAACACTGCAACTCAGTGGCCATACAATACTTGGCTATGAGACACCAACCCAAACCACAGCCACCTCACCCTTCCGGGACCGCTCGTCAGCAGGTGGCGTGACCCCTCCAAGTAACACCTGCAAAAGCACAGGCAAAAAGGCACATGCTGAGAGACTGCCCAAAAACCACAGCCTGCCCACCCAGATCCCTGTCTCACCCTGTTGTACCTCGGAATAGCTTGCTCTCCCCCGCCTCCGTCAATTTGGGTTGCCGCTTTGAGGCTTAGGCGCCACCTGAAAGACCCAAACAACAGGGGCTGCTTAGAACTGGACCGGCCGCACGCAACGCGTGAAAAATAACTGCTCCTTCAGGCCACCGATCCCCGCTCACCTTGCCCAAGTCAGCTCCAGCACCCATATCCCACATTGCTCCTCGCTTGGAACCTTCATAATAAAAAAAAAAAAAAAAAAAACCACACCCACATGTCAGAAACACCATAATGTAGTCAAAGAGCCATGAACCACACCTTCCCTCTAATCCCTCAGCTACACCGTCCAAGATGACTGTACAGCCTTCGCCTCAACAGTCTAGGCATAGCAACACATTAACCACAGACTCTTATCTCTACTCCACCTACCCCCTGATTCTACACCCCCAGGCAGGGCAGCTCCAGGCCGAAACACACACACGCACACAGAGGCTCCATGTAACGCTACAAACAACATGCCTCCAAGACGAGGGAGAGCTTCTCGGCAAGAAGAACGACACATGGATGAAGATGCTGTCCTGCAAAAACTCCTGCAGGGCCCTGATGGTGATGTGACAAGGCTCTATGGCAATCCCAGAAAGAGAGCGGAACATCACAGCCCCTGACAAGAAGTTACTCTCAAAACTGAGAGGACGTAGGCGCAACAAGCCCGGCTTCAAGACCTAAGAACGTAAGGACGCAGGCAAGAAAACCCAGTCCGCAAGAATGGATGGCAAGAGAGCAGAGCTGCTGACGCCGCCGAGAATGACGCCGCAAAAAAAGACCGCCCGGAAACCTCCAAGACGCCAGATCGATCGACGCCACACGCTTGTAACGCCAGAAAGGAAGTGCCTGATTGGCCCTGTACCGATGGGTACAAGCACTTGAGACACTAGCGATGATGCCCGAGTCACAAAACCTGAGGCGCATACCACCTTCCTTGGCGCAAAGACGACATTGACAGCTGAGGAATGCCTAAGACACAGCAGACAGACCACGCAAACTACCCGACAACAGACACAGCCTGGAACTGCCCTGCCCGGCACACCCTGGCATCCTGCTGAAGACTAACCTGCTCCCTTTACCTGCCCAGAGGGGACCGTTCCCAGACAGCCCTCTCCCCTGCGCTACATTTACAAACCCCCTCCTGCAATGGCCAACCTCATACCATCCGTCCCCCCGACCCCTCTCCAGCATCGGAGCCTCAACTTAGCTTGCACGTGGCTACGAGTCAAAATCCATCCTCAACACACAGAGCCACACTCAGCCCGCTGGATTCAGCCTGCGGTCACAAGGTTCCTCCTCGCATCTGCAAAACAAAACCAACCGATGCCGCCAGTCACAGTCACATCGGTCAACGCTGACCTTTTGTATAACATCCACCACTTCAGACAGGCCGTGGCGTGCCGCTTTCACCCGCTCCCCGCCCTTTCCAGAGTCTGACGGCACGGCTGTCGCCGCTCCCTGCGCCTAGGATACCGAGAGACACAAAATTACCTGTACGCTTCCAAGAAGTCACCAGCCCCGTGCTCCCTACTACCCAGCTCACCTCAAACGCTCCTCCGGTTCCACAGGCAGCCCCCACACGGAACCTTGCAAAACCAGAGAGAAACACTGCAACTCAGTGGCCATACAATACTTGGCTATGAGACACCAACCCAAACCACGGCCACCTCTGCACCTTCCGGGACCGCTCGGTCAGCAGGTGGCGTGTCCCCTCCAAGTAACACCTGCAAAAGCACAGGCAAAAAGGCACAAGCTGAGATACTGCCCAAAACCACAGCCTGCCCACCCAGATCCCCGTCTCACCCTGTTGTACCTCGGAATAGCTTGCCTCCCCCGCCTCCGTCAATTTGGGTTGCCGCTTTTGAGGCTTAGGCGCCACCTGAAAGACCCAAACAACAGGGGCTGCTTAGGAACTGGACCGGCCGCACGCAACGCGTGAAAAATAACTGCTCCTTCAGGCCACCCATCCCCGCTCACCTTGCCCAAGTCAGCTCCAGCACCCATATCCCACATTGCTCCTCAAACCTTCATAATAAAAAAAAAAAAAAAAAACCACACCCACATGTCAGAAACACCATAATGTAGTCAAAGAGCCATGAACCACACCTTCCCTCTAATCCCTCAGCTACACCGTCCAAGATGACTGTACAGCCTTCGCCTCAACAGTCTAGGCATAGCAACACATTAACCACAGACTCTTATCTCTACTCCACCTACCCCCTGATTCTACACCCCCCAGGCAGGGCAGCTCCAGGCCGAAACACACACACGCACACAGAGGCTCCATGTAACGCTACAAACAACATGCCTCCAAGACGAGGGAGAGCTCTCGGCAAGAAGAATGCACACATGGATGAAGATGCTGTCCTGCAAAAACTCCTGCAGGGCCCTGATGGTGATGTGACAAGGCTCTATGGCAATCCCAGAAAGAGAGCGGAACATCACAGCCCCTGACAAGAAGTTACTCTCAAAACTGAGAGGACGTAGTAGGCGCAACAAGCCCGGCTTCAAGACCTAAGAACGTAAGGACGCAGGCAAGAAAACCCAGTCCGCAAGAATGGATGGCAAGAGAGCAGAGGCTGCTGACGCCGCCGAGAATGACGCCGCAAAAAAAGACCGCCCGGAAACCTCCAAGACGCCAGATCGATCGACGCCACACGCTTGTAACGCCAGAAAGGAAGTGCCTGATTGGCCCAGTACCGATGGGTACAAGCACTTGAGACACTAGCGATGATGCCCGAGTCACAAAACCTGAGGCGCATACCACCTTCCTTGGCGCAAAGACGACATTGATGAAAGCTGATAACGTGCCTAAGACACAGCAGACAGACCACGCAAACTACCCGACAACAGACACAGCCTGGAACTGCCCTGCCCGGCACACCCTGGCATCCTGCTGAAGACTAACTCTGCTCCCTTTACCTGCCCAGAGGGACCGTTCCCAGACAGCCCTCTCCCCTGCGCGCATTTACAAACCCCCTCCTGCAATGGCCAACCTCATACCATCCGTCCCCCGGGACCCCCTCTCCAGCATCGGAGCCTCAACTTAGCTTGCACGTGGCTACGAGTCAAAATCCATCCTCAACACACAGAGCCACACCAGCCCGCTGGATTCAGCCTGCGGTCACAAGGTTCCTCCTCGCATCTGCAAAACAAAACCAACCGATGCCGCCAGTCACAGTCACATCGGTCAACGCTGACCTTTTGTATAACATCCACCACTTCAGACAGGCCGTGGCGTGCCGTTCGCTCATCGCCATTTCCAGAGTCTTCGACGGCACGGCTGTCGTCGCTTCCTGCGCCTAGGATACCGAGAGACACAAAATTACCTGTACCGCCTTCCAAGAAGTCACCAGCCCTGTGCTCCCTACTACCCAGCTCACCTCAAACGCTCCTCCGATTCCACAGGCAGCCCCCACGGAACCTGCAAAACCAGAGAGAAACACTGCAACTCAGTGGGCCATACAATACTTGGCTATGAGACACCAACCCAAACCACGGCCACCTCACCTTCCGGGACCGCTCGTCAGCAGGTGGCGTGACCCCTCCAAGTAACACCTGCAAAAGCACAGGCAAAAAGGCACATGCTGAGATACTGCCCAAAACCACAGCCTGCCCACCCAGATCCCCGTCTCACCCTGTTGTACCCCGAATAGCTTGCCTCCCCCGCCTCCGCCAATTTGGGTTGCCGCTTTGAGGCTTAGGCGCCACCTGAAAGGACCTAAACAACAGGGGCTGCTTAGAACTGGACTGGGCCGCACGCAACGCGTGGCTGCTCCTTCAGGCCACCGATCCCCGCTCACCTTGCCCAAGTCAGCTCCAGCACCCATATCCCACATTACCCCTCGCTTGGAACCTTCATAATAAAAAAAAAAAAAACCACACCCACATGTCAGAAACACCATAATGTAGGTCAAAGAGCCATGAACTACACCTTCCCTTCTAATCCCTCAGCTACACCGTCCAAGATGACTGTACAGCCCTTCGCCTCAACAGTCTAGGCATAGCAACACATTAACCACAGACTCTTATCTCTACTCCACCTACCCCCTGATTCTACACCCCCAGGCAGGGCAAGCTCCAGGCCGAAACACACACACGCACACAGAGGCTCCATGTAATCGCCACAAACAACATGCCTCCAAGACGAGGGAGAGCTCTCGGCAAGAAGAACGACACATGGATGAAGATGCTGTCCTGCAAAAACTCCTGCAGGGCCCTGATGGTGATGTGACAAAGGCTCTATGGCAATCCCAGAAAGAGAGCGGAACATCACAGCCCCTGACAAGAAGTTACTCTCAAAACTGAGAGGACGTAGGCGCAACAAGCCCGGTGCTTCAAGACCTAAGAACGTAAGGGACGCAGGCAAGAAAACCCAGTCCGCAAGAATGGATGGCAAGAGAGCAGAGCTGCTGACGTCGCTGAGAATGACGCAGAGACCGCCCGGAAACCTCCAAGACGCCAGATCGATCGACTACGCACGCTTGTAACGCCTTGCAGAAAGGAAGTGCCTGATTGGCCCTGTACCGATGGGTACAAGCACTTTGGGAGACACTAGGCGATGATGCCCGAGTCACAAAACCTGAGGCGCATACCACCTTCCTTGGCGCAAAGACGACATTGACAGCTGAGGAATGCCTAAGACACAGCAGACAGACCATGCAAACTACCCGACAACAGACACAGCCTGGAAACTGCCCTGCCCGGCACACCCTGGCATCCTGCTGAAGACTAACCTGCTCCCTTTACCTGCCCAGAGGGGACCGCTCCCAGACAGCCCTCTCCCCTGCGCTACATTTACAAACCCCTCCCCTGCAATGGCCAACCTCATACCATCCGTCCCCCTCTCCAGCATCGGAGCCTCAACTTAGCTTGCACGTGGCCACGAGTCAAAATCCATCCTCAACACACAGAGCCACACTCAGCCCGCTGGATTCAGCCTGCGGTCACAAGGTTCCTCCTCGCATCTGCAAAACAAAACCAACCGATGCCGCCAGTCACAGTCACATCGGTCAACGTGGCTGACCTTTTGTATAACATCCACCACTTCAGACAGGCCGTGGCGTGCTGCTCACCCGCTCATCGCCATTTCCAGAGTCTGACGGCACGGCTGTCGTCGCTTCCTGCGCCTAGGATACCGAGAGACACAAAATTACCTGCACGCCTCCAAGAAGTCACCAGCCCCGTGCTCCCTACTACCCAGCTCCCCTCCTACGCTCCTCCCGTTCCACAGCCAGCCCCCCACGGAACCTGCAAAACCAGAGAGAAACACTGCAACTCAGTGGCCATACAATACTTGGCATATCCCACATTGCTCCATAATAAACCTCCAAGTCGATCGACGCCACACGCTTGTAACGCCAGAAAGGAAGTGCCTGATTGGCCCTGTACCGATGGGTACAAACACTAGCGATGATGCCTGAGTCACCCTGAGGCGCATACCACTGACAGCTGAGGAATGCCTAAGACACAGCAGACAGACCACGCCTGACAACAGACACAGCCTGGAACTGCCCTGGCATCCTGCTGAAGACTAACCTGCTCCCTTTACTTGGCCCAGAGGGGACCGTTCCCAGCCCCTCTCCCACATTTACAAACCCCCTCCTGCAATGGCCAACCCTCATCGCAGCCTCAACTTAGCTTGCACGTGGCTACGAGTCAAAATCCATCCTCAACACACTCAGCCCGCTGGATTCAGCCTGCGGCTCCTCGCATCTGCAAAACAAAACCAACCGATGCTGCCAGTCACAGTCACATCGGTGGGAGACATCCACGCCACTTCAGACAGGCCGTGGCGTCCCGCTTCATCGCCATTTGTGGAGTCTGACGGCACGGCTGTCGTCGCTTCCTGCGGTTCCACAGGCAGCTCCCCACGGACTATGAGACACCAACCCAAACCACGGCCACCTCACCTTCCGGGACCGCTCGTCAGCAGTGGTGGCGTGACCCCTCCAAGTAACACCTGCAAAAGCACAGGCAAAAAGGCACATGCTGAGATACTGCCCAAAACCACAGCCTGCCCACCCAGATCCCCGTCTCACCCTGTTGTACCTCGAAGGCTTGCTCCCCCCCCCGCCTCCGTCAATTTGGGTTGCCGCTTTGAGGCTTAGGCGCCACCTGAAAGACCCAAACAACAGGGGCTGCTTAGAACTGGACCGGCCGCACGCAACGCGTGAAAAATAACTGCTCCTTCAGGCCACCGATCCCCGCTCACCTTGCCCAAGTCAGCTCCATACCCATATCCCACATTGCTCCTCGCTTGGAACCTTCATAATAAAAAAAAAAAAAACCACACCCACATGTCAGAAACACCATAATGTAGTCAAAGAGCCATGAACCACACCTTCCCTCTAATCCCTCAGCTACACCGTCCAAGATGACTGTACAGCCTTTCGCCTCAACAGTCTAGGCATAGCAACACATTAACCACAGACTCTTATCTCTATCTACACCTACCCCCCTGATTCTACACCCCCCAGGCAGGGCAGCTCCAGGCCGAAACACACACACACGCACACAGAGGCTCCATGGAATGCCATAAACAACATGCCTCCAAGAACGAGGGAGAGCTTTCAGCAAGAAGAACGACACATGGATGAAGATGCTGTCCTGCAAAAACTCCCTGCAGGGCCTGATGGTGATGTGACAAGGCTCTATGGCAATCCCAGGAAAGAGAGCGGAACATCACAGCCCCTGACAAGAAGTTACTCTCAAAACTGAGAGGACGTAGGCGCAACAAGCTCCGGCTTCAAGACCCAAGAACGTAAGGACGCAGGCAAGAAAACCCAGTCCGCAAGAATGGATGGCAAGAGAGCAGAGCTGCTGACGCCGCCGAGAATGACGCCGCAAAAAAAGACCGCCCGGGAAACCTCCAAGACGCCAGATCGATCGACGCCACACGCTTGTAACGCCAGAAAGGAAGTGCCTGATTGGCCCTGTACCGATGGGTACAAGCACTTGGAGACACTAGCGATGATGCCCGAGTCACAAAACCTGAGGCGCATACCACCTTCCTTGGCGCAAAGACGACATTGACAGCTGAGGAATGCCTCAAGACACAGCAGACAGACCACGCAAACTACCCGGACAACAGACACAGCCTGGAACTGCCCTGCCCGGCACACCCTGGCATCCTGCTGAAGACTAACCTGCTCCTGCCCAGAGGGGACCGTTCCCAGACAAGCCTCTCCCCTCCCCTGCGCTACATTTACAAACCCCCTCCTGCAATGGCCAACCCTCATACCATCCGGCCCCCGACCCCTCTCCAGCATCGGAGCCTCAACTTAGCTTGCACCTGGCTACGAGTCAAAATCCATCCTCAACACACAGAGCCACACTCAGCCCGCTGGGTTCAGCCTGCGGTCACAAGGTTCCTCCTCGCATCTGCAAACCAAAACCAACCCCCGATGCCGCCAGTCACAGTCACATCGGTCAACGCTGACCTTTTGTATAACATCCACCACTTCAGACAGGCCGTGGCGTCCCGCTCACCCGCTCATCGCCATTTCCAGAGTCTGACGGGCACGGCTGTCGTCGCTTCCTGCGCCTAGGATACCGAGAGACACAAAATTACCCGTACGCTTCCAAGAAGTCACCAGCCCCGTGCTCCCTACTACCCAGCTCACCTCAAACGCTCCTCCGGTTCCACAGGCAGCCCCCCACGGAACCTGCAAAACCAGAAACACTGCAACTCAGTGGCCATACAATACTTGGCTATGAGACACCAACCCAAACCACAGCCACCTCACCTTCCGGGACCGCTCGTCAGCAGGTGGCGTGACCCCTCCAAGTAACACCTGCAAAAGCACAGGCAAAAAGGCACATGCTGAGATACTGCCCAAAACCACAGCCTGCCCACCCAGATCCCCGTCTCACCGTGTGGTACCTCGGAATAGCTTGCCTCCCCCGCCTCCGTCAATTTGGGTTGCCGCTTTGAGGCTTAGGCGCCACCTGAAAGACCCAAACAACAGGGGCTGCTTAGAACTGGACCGGCCGCACGCAACGCGTGAAAAATAACTGCTCCTTCAGGCCACCGATCCCCGCTCACCTTGCCCAAGTCAGCTCCAGCACCCATATCCCACATTGCTCCTCGCTTGGAACCTTCATAATAAAAAAAAAAAAAAAACACACCCACATGTCAAAAAAACCATAATGTAGTCAAAGAGCCATGGACCACACCTTCCCTCTAATCCCCCAGCTACACCGTCCAAGATGACTGTACAGCCTTCGCCTCAACAGTCTAGGCATAGCAACACATTAACCACAGACTCTTATCTCTACTCCACCTACCCCCTGATTCTACACCCCCCAGGCAGGGCAGCTCCAGGCCGAAACACACACACGCACACAGAGGCTCCATGTAACGCTACAAACAACATGCCTCCAAGACGAGGGAGAGCTCTCGGCAAGAAGAACGACACATGGATGAAGATGCTGTCCTGCAAAAACTCCTGCAGGGCCCTGATGGTGATGTGACAAGGCTCTATGGCAATCCCAGAAAGAGAGCGGAACATCACAGCCCCTGACAAGAAGTTACTCTCAAAACTGAGAGGACGTAGGCGCAACAAGCCCGGCTTCAAGACCTAAGAACGTAAGGACGCAGGCAAGAAAACCCAGTCCGCAAGAATGGATGGCAAGAGAGCAGAGCTGCTGACGCCGCCGAGAATGACGCCGCAAAAAAAGACCGCCCGGAAACCTCCAAGACGCCAGATCGATCGACGCCACACGCTTGTAATCGCCAGAAAGGAAGTGCCTGATTGGCCCTGTACCGATGGGTACAAGCACTTGAGACACTAGCGATGATGCCCGAGTCACAAAACCTGAGGCGCATACCACCTTCCTTGGCGCAAAGACGACATTGACAGCTGAGGAATGCCTAAGACACAGCAGACAGACCACGCAAACTACCCGACAACAGACACAGCCTGGAACTGCCCTGCCCGGCACACCCTGGCATCCTGCTGAAGACTAACCTGCTCCCTTTACCTGCCCAGAGGGGACCGTTCCCAGACAGCCCTCTCCCCTGCGCTACATTTACAAACCCCCTCCTGCAATGGCCAACCTCATACCATCCGTCCCCCGGGACCCCTCTCCAGCATCGGAGCCTCAACTTAGCTTGCACGTGGCTACGAGTCAAAATCCATCCTCAACACACAGAGCCACACTCAGCCCGCTGGATTCAGCCTGCGGTCACAAGGTTCCTCCTCGCATCTGCAAAACAAAACCAACCGATGCCGCCAGTCACAGTCACATCGGTCAACGCTGACCTTTTGTATAACATCCACCACTTCAGACAGGCCGTGGCGTCCCGCTCACCCGCTCATCGCCATTTCCAGAGTCTGGACGGCACGGCTGTCGTCGCTTCCTGCGCCTAGGATACCGAGAGACACAAAATTACCTGTACGCTTCCCGAAGAAGTCACCAGCCCCGTGCTCCCTACTACCCAGCTCAATTAAACGCTCCTCCGGTTCCACAGGCAGCCCCCCACGGAACCTGCAAAACCAGAGAGAAACACTGCAACTCAGTGGCCATACAATACTTGGCTATGAGACACCAATCCAAACTACGGCCACCTCACCTTCCGGGACCGCTTCTGCCAGCAGGTGTGCGTGACCCCTCCAAGTAACACCTGCAAAAGCACAGGCAAAAAGGTACATGCTGGGAGATACTCGCTCCAAACCACAGCTCTGCTCCACCCAGATCCTTTCAAGGTCTCACCCTGTTGTACCTCGAATAGCTTGCCTCCCCCGCCCTCCGTCAATTTGGGTTGCCGCTTTGAGGCTTAGGCGCCACCTGAAAGACCCAAACAACAGGGGTTGCCAGGAACTGGACCGCCCGCCGTACGCAACGCGTGAAAAATAACTGCTCCTTTCAGGCAGCCACCGATCCCCGCTCACCTTGCCCAAGTCAGCTCCAGCACCCATATCCCACATTGCTCCTCGCTTGGAACCTTCATAATAAAAAAAAAAAAAAACACACACCCACATGTCAGAAACACCATAATGTAGTCAAAGAGCCATGAACCACACCTTCCCCTCTAATCCCTCAGCTACACCGTCCAAGATGACTGTACAGCCTTCTGCCTCAACAGTCTAGGCATAGCAACACATTAACCACAGACTCTTATCTCTACTCCACCTACCCCCTGATTCTACACCCCCAGGCAGGGCAGCTCCAGGCCGAAACACACACACGCACACAGAGGCTCCATGTAACGCTACAAACAACATGCCTCCAAGACGAGGGAGAGCTCTCGGCAAGAAGAACGACACATGGATGAAGATGCTGTCCTGCAAAAACTCCTGCAGGCCTCTGATGGTGATGTGACAAGGCTTCCATGGCAATCCCAGAAAGAGAGCGGAACATCACAGCCCCCACAAGAAGTTACTCTCAAAACTGAGAGGACGTAGGCGCAACAAGCCCGGCTTCAAGACCTTAAGAACGTAAGGACGCAGGCAAGAAAACCCAGTCCGCAAGAATGGATGGCAAGAGAGCAGAGCTGCTGACGCCGCCGAGAATGACGCCGCAAAAAAAGCGACCGCCTGGAGAACCTCCAAGACGCCAGAATGATCTGGATCATGACACGTTTGTAACGCCAGAAAGGAAGTGCCTGATTGGCCCTGTACCGATGGGTACAAGCACTTGAGACACTAGCGATGATGCCCGGAGGTTACAAAACCTGAGGCGCATACCACCTTCCTTGGCGCAAAGACGACATTGACAGCTGAGGAATGCCTAAGACACAGCAGATGACCACGCAAACCACCTGACAACAGACACAGCCTGGAACTGCCCTGCCCGGGCACACCCTGGCATCCTGCTGAAGACTAACCTGCTCCCTTTACCTGCCCAGAGGGGACCGTTCCCAGACAGCCCTCTCCCCTGCGCTACATTTACAAACCCCCTCCTGCAATGGCCAACCTCATACTATCCGTCCCCTGACCCCTCTCCAGCATCGGAGCCTCAACTCAGCTTTGCACGTGGCTACGAGTCAAAATCCATCCTCAACACACAGAGCCACACTCAGCCCGCTGGATTCAGCCTGCGGTCACAAGGTTCCTCCTCGTGGCATCTGCAAAACAAAACCAACCGATGCCGCCAGTCACAGCCGCATCGGTCAACGCTGACCTTTTGTGGCGTTAACATCCACCACTTCAGACAGGCCGTGGCGTCCCGCTTCACCCGCTCATCGCCATTTCCAGAGTCTGACGGCACGGCTGGTCGCTTCCTGCGCCTAGGATACCGAGAGACACAAAATTACCTGTACGCTTCCAAGAAGTCACCAGCCCCGTGCTCCCTACTACCCAGCTCACCTCAAACGCTCCTCCGGTTCCACAGGCAGCCCCCCACGGAACCTGCAAAACCAGAGAGAAACACTGCAACTCAGTGGGCATAAGGCTGGGCTTCTGGCTATGAGACACCAACCCAAACCACAGCCACCTCACCTTCCGGGACCGCTCGTCAGCAGGTGGCGTGACCCCTCCAAGTAACACCTGCAAAAGCACAGGCAAAAAGGCACATGCTGAGATACTGCCCAAAACCACAGCCTGCAGATCCCCGTCTCACCCTGTTGTACCTCGAATAGCTTGCCTCCCCCCGCCTCCGTCAATTTGGGTTGCCGCTTTGAGGCTTAGGCGCCACCTGAAAGACCCAAACAACAGGGGCTGCTTAGAACTGGACCGGCCGCACGCAACGCGTGAAAAATATCCTGCTCCTTCAGGCCACCGATCCCCGCTCACCTTGCCCAAGTCAGCTCCAGCACCCATATCCCACATTGCTCCTCGCTTGGAACCTTCATAATAAAAAAAAAAAAAAAAAAAAACCACACCCACATGTCAGAAACACCATAATGTAGTCAAAGAGCCATGAACCACACCTTCCCTCTAATCCCTCAGCTACACCGTCCAAGATGACTGTACAGCCTTCGCCTCAACAGTCTAGGCATAGCAACACATTAACCACAGACTCTTATCTCTACTCCACCTACCCCCTGCTTCTACACCCCCAGGCAGGGCAGCTCCAGGCCGAAACACACACACGCACACAGAGGCTCCATGTAACGCTACAAACAACATGCCTCCAAGACGAGGGAGAGCTCTCGGCAAGAAGAACGACACATGGATGAAGATGCTGTCCTGCAAAAACTCCTGCAGGGCCCTGATGGTGATGTGACAAGGCTCTATGGCAATCCCAGAAAGAGAGCGGAACATCACAGCCCCTGACAAGAAGTTACTCTCAAAACTGAGAGGACGTAGGCGCAACAAGCCCGGCTTCAAGACCTAAGAACGTAAGGACGCAGGCAAGAAAACCCAGTCCGCAAGAATGGATGGCAAGAGAGCAGGAGCTGCTGACGCCGCCGAGAATGCCGCCGCAAAAACAGACCGCCGGGAACCCTCCAAGACGCCAGATCGATCGACGCCACACGCTTGTAACGCCAGAAAGGAAGTGCCTGATTGGCCCTGTACCGATGGGTACAAGCACTTGAGACACTAGCGATGATGCCCGAGTCACAAAACCTGAGGCGCATACCACCTTCCTTGGCGCAAAGACGACATTGACAGCTGAGGAATGCCTAAGACACAGCAGACAGACCACGCAAACTACCCGACAACAGACACAGCCTGGAACTGCCCTGCCTGGCACACCCTTGGCATCCTGCTGAAGACTAACCTGCTCCTTTTACCTGCCCAGAGGGGACCGTTCCCAGACAGCCCTCTCCCCTGCGCTACATTTACAAACCCCCTCCTGCAATGGCCAACCTCATACCATCCGTCCCCCGAATTTCTTCCTCCAGCATCGGAGCCTCAACTTAGCTTGCACGTGGCTACGAGTCAAAATCCATCCTCAACACACAGAGCCACACTCAGCCCGCTGGATTCAGCCTGCGGTCACAAGGTTCCTCCTCGCATCTGCAAAACAAAACCAACCGATGCCGCCAGTCACAGTCACATCGGTCAACGCTGACCTTTTGTATAACATCCACCACTTCAGACAGGCCGTGGCGTCCCGCCCACCCGCTCATCGCCATTTCCAGAGTCTGACGGCACGGCTGTCGCCGCTTCCTGCGCCTAGGGGATACCGAGAGACACAAAATTACTCTGTGACGGCTTCCAAGAAGTCACCAGCCCCCGTGCTCCCTACTACCCAGCTCACCTCAAACGCTCCTCCGGTTCCACAGGCAGCCCCCCACGGAACCTGCAAAACCAGAGAGAAACACTGCAACTCAGTGGCCATACAATACTTGGCTATGAGACACCAACCCAAACCACAGCCACCTCACCTTCCGGGACCGCTCGTCAGCAGGTGGCGTGACCCCTCCAAGTAACACCTGCAAAAGCACAGGCAAAAAGGCACATGCTGAGATACTGCCCAAAACCACAGCCTGCCCACCCAGATCCCCGTCTCACCCTGTTGTACCTCGAATAGCTTGCCTCCCCCGCCTCCGTCAATTTGGGTTGCCGCTTTGAGGCTTAGGCGCCACCTGAAAGACCCAAACAACAGGGGCTGCTTAGAACTGGACCGGCCGCACGCAACGCGTGAAAAATAACTGCTCCTTCAGGCCACCGATCCCCGCTCACCTTGCCCAAGTCAGCTCCAGCACCCATATCCCACATTGCTCCTCGCTTGGAACCTTCATAATAAAAAAAAAAAAAAAACACACCCACATGTCAGAAACACCATAATGTAGTCAAAGAGCCATGAACCACACCTTCCCTCTAATCCCTCAGCTACACCGTCCAAGATGACTGTACAGCCTTCGCCTCAACAGTCTAGGCATAGCAACACATTAACCACAGACTCTTATCTCTACTCCACCTACCCCCTGATTCTACACTCCCCAGGCAGGGCAGCTCCAGGCCGAAACACACACACGCACACAGAGGCTCCATGTAACGCTACAAACAACATGCCTCCAAGACGAGGGAGAGCTCTCGGCAAGAAGAACGACACATGGATGAAGATGCTGTCCTGCAAAAACTCCTGCAGGGCCCTGATGGTGATGTGACAAGGCTCTATGGCAATCCCAGAAAGAGAGCGGAACATCACAGCCCCTGACAAGAAGTTACTCTCAAAACTGAGAGGACGTAGGCGCAACAAGCCCGGCTTCAAGACCTAAGAACGTAAGGACGCAGGCAAGAAAACCCAGTCCGCAAGAATGGATGGCAAGAGAGCAGAGCTGCTGACGCCGCCGAGAATGACGCCGCAAAAAAAGACCGCCGGGAAACCTCGAAGACGCCAGATCGATCGACGCCACACGCTTGTAACGCCAGAAAGGAAGTGCCTGATTGGCCCTGTACCGATGGGTACAAGCACTTGAGACACTAGCGATGATGCCCGAGTCACAAAACCTGAGGCGCATACCACCTTCCTTGGCGCAAAGACGACATTGACAGCTGAGGAATGCCTAAGACACAGCAGACAGACCACGCAAACTACCTGACAACAGACACAGCCTGGAACTGCCCTGCCTGGCACACCCTGGCATCCTGCTGAAGACTAACCTGCTCCCTTTACCTGCCCAGAGGGGACCGTTCCCAGACAGCCCTCTCCCCTGCCCTGCCTTTCAAACCCCCTACCTGCAATGGCCAACCTTGTCTCCTCACCCCCTTCCCAGTGCTGGCCCCTCAACTTATCTTTCAAAGGGCCAGGGGTCTGCATCCATCCTTGACCACCCACACATCAACTAGCAGATATTTTCCTGCAGTCCCCAGGTTCCTCTTCCTCACCTGCAAAACAAAACACCATGGCACCAGCAGTAAGCATCGTGACTGCGAACGCCCACCTCTTCCGCACCACCTTCACCCTCATAAGTGCTGTGGCATTCCACTCTCCTCCACGCCCATTCCAGAGTTGGAGGCTGCAGCTGTCATTCTTTGTGGCGCCTAAGATGCCAAGAGACACAAGATTACCTTTGCGCTCGTGAAAAGTCACGAGTCACACACCCCTCCTCTCTACTTCCCACCTCGCCTCCAACGCTCATCCGATTCCAAAGACAGCCCGCACGGAACCTGCAAAACCAAAGAGAAAAGCTTCACCAAGTTGGGACAGGATACTTGACTCTCGGGCGCCAACAGGCCCACAACCGCCTCACCTTCTTGGACCTGTCGGCAAATTGCTGCTTCACTCCTTTGATGCTACATGCTTCATCTGCAACAATCAAAGCAAATAACACATGCTGAGATACTACCCAAAACGGGAGCCCACCCACACCAATTCCCATCTTCCACTCCTTTACAGTGGCTGGTTTCTGGCGCTGCCTCCGCCATTTCTGGGTTGCCACGTTGAGGTCTGGGTACCACCTGTAAAACCCAAACAAGAAGGGATGCTTAAAAGCTTCACCTGCAATATGACACCTGAAAACTAACTGCTACATCAGCCCGCTAGTCATTGCTCACCATGCCTGAGTCAGCTCCAGTGCCCATATCCCACATGGCTTCACATCTTCAAAATAAAGCTGAAAACCCAAACCGTAACCTAGTCATATACCCACCAGTCACATCTCTCTAACACCACACATCAACTCTCCATCACCCTGCATGGCTCATCCTTCCACATCTGCAAAAACAGTAATATGAAAGAAGTCACCCAGATGCAGATGTAACTCAAACGTTAAGCCCTACCCATACAAGCCTTAGCACCTTTAAGATTCAATCTGCTCAACAAGCAGCACCCTAGTGCCACTCCCAAATGGCTCCGGTCATCCCCTCGGCACCTGCAAAATGCTATGGAAATTACAGTCCTCACCTGCTGCTGATGGCTGCTTGCTCCAAGATGGGCTGTACGGCCTTGGCCAAAGCAGTCTAGGCATATTAACATTAACCATACACTCTTGGTGCTAATCTTCCCCTGACTCTACCATCGCTACGCCTCCAGGCGGAGCAGCTCCAACCCACACAGGGACACACACAGACCGATGCTGCACTCAAATGCTACAAACAACATGACCCGGAGACCTAAGAAAAAACTCTCGGCCAGAGAAACGATGCCTGGAGATGCTGTCCAGTCAAGAAGATCGATGGGGCCACAAGGAAGAATCTATGGCAGCCCTTGAAAAGTCGAATGCCATTGCCAGTGATAAGATACATATACACATATGTCCGTAACTGTGACAATAGATGCATGAGAAGCCAGGCTTAAAGACCAAAGAAAGTTAATATGCAGGGAAGAAAAGTCCCAGAAAAGAGCTTCAGGAAAACTGACTGCTCTCGAGCAGCAATGCTGACACCGCCTTAAATCGCCACCATGATAAATTGCCATCCATAACCTTCTGCTACACAAGGCACACAAGAAAGATACGTGCCTCAGACCCGAAAGCGTGATAAAGGGAGCGCAGTTACTATTACACTGATGAGCCAAGGCTTGCGATACCCTGGGTACTTCGATGTTCCCACTGGACACAGAGAAGACTGGAGACATCAAGACCTGAGCAAGGTATGGCATGAGACACAGAAGACAGACTACAAAGACTACACAGTAACACTGATACAGGCTGGACCTGCCCTGCCCGGCAGACGCTCCCAATTTACAGAACGGACCCCATGCCCTCTCTCTGCCCAAACGTGCCTGACCAATCTCAAACCTCCGCTACACTGATTTTAAAACCCCTGCCTGCCCCTCCGGTGCTTCCCCCGCCCACCCAAAGATAGCATCGGCCCCTCAACTTGCCTTTCAGAGGGCTGGGGCTCAGAAACCATCTTTTAAAAAGACCACATCGGCTACCTAGCATATCGCTGCAATCACCCAGATCCTCTTCATCATCTGAAGATGTGGAGCACCATTGCTCAGCGTCACACCAGTCAACGCTGACCTCTTCCGCAATGATGCCCTCCTCAGAAGCGCCATGGCATTCTGCTCGCTCCTGGTCTAACGCCAGGTGTTGTGGGCAGCATCTCCTGTGGCACCTAGAAAACCAGTAATGCAGAGCAACTGTTGCACCTGGAAGCAGTTGCCCACTCCAAACTATTCTACACACCTCAAAAATAACTGCTGCTATAGTTTGCTGTTCATTGCTAACCTTGCCCGACAAGCTCAGGGCGGACATTCTGCTCAGCTTGTAGTTCTGCAAGTTGCTTTATGCCTTCAAAGCAAAGCCTTCACTAGTCCAATAGGCACCAACAGGGACACGTCCCCTCCGTTGTCCATGCCCTGACCTACCTTCTCGTGATGCTCCACTCGGCCCGATCCCTTTGGTATCTGGCTCCCTACTGTGCATCTGCAGCAACAATAAAATAAAAGTCAACCGCATGCTGACAAATACCCTAGCAAACAGCAAACCTTCCCCATTCCTCACCTCCTCGGTCCACAAACCTTGTGTGATTTGTGCTTTACAGTCCAACCTGCCTGGCTGACACACCAACATCAGTGAATTAAAAAAAAAAAAAAGACAACCACTAACACCAGTAAGAAGTACACACTCTTACCCTCTTCTTTTTGCCTACCCCAATAGCCACATCCCCCACTCATCACTTACCCCCCAGCCTGCTCAACACAGGTCAGCTCCCCTCCCATGCCACGCTCCTCTGGGGTCAGCATCCATGTTGGATGCCCGGTCATATAGTCAGTCTGTCTCTGATGTCTCGGGAACCGTAACCGTTCGATGCCAGGTCCACCTCTGGAGGTCGCAGAGACGCACACAGGTGTTACATACTGCCTCTCCAAAAAGAGCGAGCCCTCCACACAAAACAGACTAACAAATCCCTTCAGCTGACTTACGTAATCAGGCAACCACATAGACCCCAAAGCACAAATCCTAAACGATGGACCTCAACCTCCGTCATGGCTCCGACGATGCGCATGCTATCCGCTCACCTTTTGCTGTCGTGCCTCGCTCGACAGTCCTGCTTAGCCAACAGACCTATTACTTTAACTGCAAAAATAAGCCAAACCATCCACCGACACACAAAAATTTCAGTTACTGCCAGATGACTCAAATATAAGCAAATAACTACAAGTAGAGAATGACCATGGCTGGTGTAATGACAGACGCTTCCTTCATGGATAACTAACTCCTAAATGATTCCATAAACTGCAGCATAGAGATCCCCTCAACAGACAGCATGCTCGCATAAGACTACCGACACAGAGGGGACAGGACACTGGGCTGCTGCAAGCTTAGCTTGCATACTCAATGCTACTAACAGATAACACTGCGCTATAAAGTCTTAGGCCAAAACTGCATAGTAGTTATAGGAGACCTGACAGCAGACAGATGCTGAACGTGACATGATGGTCACAGAAACTCATGGAGACAGGCACCAAGATTCTCGTGGAGACCCCTCAAGACCCAAATGCTTCATGATAGATGCTTCTTGCCCAGAAATACAAGCTCGATGAGGAAAAAGCAAAAGCTCATGCTGACTGAGCTTAGTTAAGATCTCAGTACAGAAGTATGTATTACTTCACATCACAGGATGGTTCTGCTAGGTCACATCCAAGCACCAGATTCTAATGCATGCCCGGTGGTGTCCATTATATTTCTCACAGCCTCCCAGGTAATACACAGCTCCCATTTGGGACCACATGTCCCAGCCCCTCAATGAATATCTAGCAGAACACATAAGGACTCTACTTAAATCACCTTGGCTGTCAAAAGAAGCTTCTGTCCTCTGCACCAACGGTCAACACTGATAGCCCAGTGCTGTCCCTTCAATGCAGGTTGGCCCTCAGATGCCCGTACTGGCAAAGGAAGGAAGAAAATGATTACGCTCTTACAATGTGCTCACATCATCATCCTTGTTCTTAAAAAAAAAAAAACTCAGCTACCATTCCTGATCACTTACATAACAAGAGTTTGGGCAGGAGACGGCCGAGCCCATCCCCATAAATGCAAAGCTCCGCTACGACACTGCTTTGCCTTTTGGCAATGGCACCTGCCACTCTGGGAGCCCCGAACTCAGTTGTGACTCCCTAGGAAAATCAGATACAATTAGTTCAAAACACCTGGCAAATAAGATATGACCTAAAAACCCAGGTACCCTACCTGATCTCAAAACCAGTCAGATAGCTGCCTTCCTCCCACACAAAACTCACATCTTCCACAAATGCACAAAACAGAACAACATGACACCAAACATAACAAAATCCTGACCCTCTGAAAGGGATTAGCACACCCACGTAATAGGTACTCACGCTATCAACCCACATACCAGACTTCCTCAGGGGTCAGACCTGCAAACACAGAGGAATCCTGATGCCTACCTCCCCCAGATGCCCCACAGCACCGCTCCCCCTCTCTGCCACTCCTGTCATGGGAAAACACCGGTGAGGATAACTACAAAATAAAAAAAAAAGAAAGGAAAGAGCCACAGGGACCTGGATGTCAAAAGAAGACCTGACTTCACCTACATGAATAAAACCCAGAAATCCTGCAAAAAAATTCTAACCAAAACCCAGAAAATATGAAAACCCCGGTGGTGCTCAAAAAGCTCAGTACGTTGTACCATGTGGCAACCAAGACTGCCCAACGGATGACGCCACGAGGACAAGAGGTATGCCATAAGAGCAGCTCGAGATCCTCGAGCCCAATGACCTACAAAGCCCCTTAGGGAATTACAGCAGCAGTCTGCCAATGGAGAAACTTGCAATGGCGTGACAAGGCAACCCAGAGATCTGAAACAGACACCTTACAACTACAGAAACTGGTGCTAAAAACTTACTGTAAACAAGAACATTGTTGTCATGACCAACACTAGAGCAAAGTCTCCTTGGGCGCTCAAGGAAAAGGGCAAAAAGAGAAGAATAGAAAAAGCTTGTGTACCCTCCCTGGAGATTTCTAAGAGCACAAATAATACACATCCTCTTCTTCCAGAAGAGGAAGAAGGGAAGACAGCAACACAAGCTTCTGCACTGGAAAGAAGTGGCCAGTCAATGCCTCTAAGTAACAGTTTCTGTGACATCCTGATGGACGGTGAAGGGATGGAGGCAAAAATTAGCTCAGGGAATGAAGTGAGAAAGAGATACAGAGGAGCAGAGACCTGAGAGTTCAGAGGGTATCTTTTTATGTACCTTAATGTACCCAGTGCTTTCTGAGATAAGACTTGTCTTCGATGTTTGGCTCCACATGTTACGATGCAGAGAGCCCAGACAGTTTACGCTGAGCCTCTCGTGACTCCGTTCGCTATCTCCCGTTGGCCATGGAGAGACAGAACCAGAACAGACCTCAGCAAAACTCAAATAAAACTTGCAAAACCCATTTGAGAAAGGCTGATGAACCCACCTCCCTTTCCCAACCATCCCCCACTCCCAAAACTTCTGAGAAACCCCCTCTCTTCTCCTGAGCTAGCAGGGAAGGAAGCCTCCTCCTTCCTGACAGTTTCTGCCCTGTATTTGCACCCTGGAACCCCGTGTCCAGCCACTCCTTGGGAGCTGCTCTTCCGAGCTGCGCCCTGTGTTCTGCAAGCCCGGCTTATCTTCCATCTTCCCACAGACTCTGGGCTCTGCTATAGACCCACAAAATAACTGAAGTCCTCATGCTTGTGATCTATCAGGGAGCCTACTGCAATCCGCAAAGGTTCTACACGCAACATGGTACTCTGTTGGCAATCAAGAAAGGTGATGAACTGTTCCGTACCCTGAAAGACACTATGACTTACGTCCCTGCCGCTTTCTTGAAAAACGCTAAAATTCCATATACAGATGCATACAAGATGTCCACCTTTTAACCCCTCCTAGATCATCTCACCGCCAGTCCTATTAAGAGATGGTGTCAACAATTTAAAAGGGTAAAACTGGTGAGGAAAACAAGGTTCCATCTTCAATAAAATCAGAAATTCCAGAAAAATACAATGCACCTTGAATAAAAAAAAGAAAACCCAGACACAGGCTACTAAAACCATCATGGCAGCCCTGAACACCCAACAATACAAAACTGATGACCAGAAAAAAAAAAAAAAGAAAGAAAGAAAGAGAGCTGCATAGGAGTGTACTTTTCTACTATATATGCTGCTGAACCTTGACTAGTCCTAAAGCCTCTTACCTCAAACAAACACTTTTGCTTCTCTCAATATCAAAAGACACCTGCCCAAATAGCTGAGGCAGGTCAAAATCTGCAGTCAACTAAAGGAACAACAGAACACTAATACCAGAGAAGCCCAGAAAGCAGAATGAGCTCCTTGAAGCAGAAGCTGCAGCTCATATACCCTGGGCCCCACCCACCACCCTTCCCCCATTCACCTGGGAAAGGGGAGGGCAAACCACCAGAAGGCATAAAGGCTGCCCGGAGGAGCATCACTGGAGTTTTCTCCTTATGCCTTAGACTTGCAACATGCAAAGTGCTGAACAGAGAAAGCAACAGTTACTGGAAATTACAAGATCTGCTCTTTTACTACAACTAGCACCTATTACATCAGCAATATGACCAGGTAGGGAATTATACACAATTTTTCTGGGGTGTGGATAGAACAAGATACGCATCATATGAAGCTACATAGGCAAATACCTCATTAAACACAATAGCAATATTATTATCAAAAAATACATTTGCTAGTTTCCTATAAAAAACAACAAAATTATATGGACTTACACTTCATTTCCAGCAAGACCATGCATGCTACCTAACTTCTACCGAAAGTACATTCCAGATAGAACTGAACGACAAAGCAGAATTAGATCCCATAAGAATCCCTTCTCAAAAATATCTCTAGGTGCAAAGTACACTATTTACTATAAATCACCAATGATTCAGAGTCCCCTCAACAGTTCCTTCGACAGACTCCTCTAATAGAACTAGAATGAGTCCCAAAAGACAAAAAACACAAAAACCCCCATAGAAATACAAAAAAAGTCTCAGAGGCTGTATGAAACAGCCCAATTAACACCTAAGTAGCTAGAACAAATATAAATTGTAAAACACAACAAAAACCACCATGGGAGATGTGTCGTATTAAAATCTGACGAAGGCTATTGCCTTCTGTGTAAAACTCAAGAGGAGATCTGAGCCAATGATAGACATCTTTAAAATTAGCCACCAAAATAGAAACATAGTATAAGACAAAAAAAACAGACAGACTGCTGTGGAGCACAAAGATGGCTTTGGAAAAGGTTCTGACAGAACAAGAGGCATGGTCACGGGGATTAGAGAGGTTCCGAAGGGGCCAGAGGACCCAAAGAAGTCTCGAGGATGCAATGAGATTTTGTGTCGTTGAACAAAGTGTACAGATGTCCTCGTGACTGGGGACTGAATGGAGGTGCACCAAACGGGTGAGAGGACAGAAAGACCGACTGGGTGTCCTGGTTTCAGCTGGGATAGAGTAAATTTTCTTCTTAGTAGTTGGTATAGTGCTGTCTTTTGGATTTAGGATGAGAATAATGTTGATAACACACCGATGTTTTGGTTGTTGCTGAATAGTGTTTACACTAGTCAAGGACTTTTCAGCTTCCCATGCTCTGCCAGGTGCTCAAGAAGCTGGGAGGGGGCGAGCCAGGACAGCTGACCCAGACTGGCCAAAGGGCTATTCCATACCATATGACATCATGCTCAGTATATAAAGGTGGCGGAAGAAGAAGGAAGGGGAGGGACGTTCAGAGCGATGTATGCGTTTGTCTTCCCCAAGTAACCGTTACATGTGATGGAGCCCTGCTTTCCTGAGGATGGCTGAACACCTGCCTGCCGATGGGAAGTAGCAAATGAATTCCTTGCTTTGCTTTGCTTGTGCGCACAGCTTTTGCTTTACCTATTAAACTGTCTTTATCTCCAACCCACGAGTTTTCTCACTTTTACTTTTCTGATTCTCTTCCCCCATCCCACTGGGGGGGGGAGTGAATGAGTGGCTGTGCAGTGCTTAGTTGCCGGCTGGGGTTAAAT
Organism: Nipponia nippon; assembly: GCF_047370975.1. Lineage (NCBI taxonomy): Eukaryota > Metazoa > Chordata > Aves > Pelecaniformes > Threskiornithidae > Nipponia > Nipponia nippon. Next base: position 7,789,107 of record NW_028262342.1, read on the forward strand.
CACGATGCCTGGGGTAACAGAGGCAGACCCAAGAGAAGGGTTCAGAGGGGAAAAGAGGTGGGTGTAGTGCCTTGCTGCGGAGCTGAAACAGGGCTCTAGGGCATAGGGGATGTCTCATGAGAGCTTGGCAAAGGGAGCGAATTGTCCCGAGGGGGCCTGAGAAAAACCAAAGAAGCCTCACAGATAACAATGAGGAACTCCGAGGGTGATTTCTAACACAGTAGAGATGTTGTCAGGGGGCCAGGAGCTGAACAGAAGGCATCCTAAATGGTAGAGTAAGATAAGAACACTCCGAAGAGCACAAAAAAAAAAAAAAAATTAAATGGAGCTAAAGTGCTACAAGAGTGCTGCGGAGTACAAGAAAGGACTCGGAAAGCATCGTTATGGAGAGTAGAGGGATTATGAGGGGGCAAGGTAAGAGAAAAGTCTTGGAGACACAGTGAGAGGCCTTGGAATCTCAGGAGAACATCCAGGCAAACTACAGCTGACTGAGAGAGGAACCGAATGAAGACACCCTCGATGGCAGAGAGATATGAGTGCGCTGCGTAGCAAAGACAGACAGGAGGCTCCGACCGAGATGAGAGAGGAATGGAAGAAAGGGCAAGACGGTGCTATGGAGGTGCCGTAGAGAACGAGGAAGGTCTCGGGAGGTATTGTGACTGTGAGGGGGGGGAGAGGGGTGTTGAGGGGGCTGATAGACAAGAAGGAGTGGCTTGGGATAACAAGGAGGGAGCTCCAGGTGATCATCTGAGCAGAGTACAGATGGTCTTGGGTGGCTGGGGACTGAACGTGGAAATCCTAGATAGCGGTAGAGGAACGAATGGGTGCTGTACAGCTCAAAAGTACTACAAGAATGATGTGGAGCACAAGGAAAGGTCTCTGAAAGCATCGTCAGTGGGAGAAAAAAATGTCCCGAGGTAGCCAGGAGAAACAGAAAAAGGACTGGGGACACAATGATTAAATCCATAGGGGATCTCAACTGAGTAAAACATGCCATCAGACAGCCAAGGAACAAATACAGGCATGGCTAGAGGGGAGAGAGGACAAGAATAACTGGGCTGGTCACAGATACAGACTCAGGAAGTCTTCGGAGGTAACGAGAGGGGTGCGAGGCCCACTATAAAGCTAAAGGTGTGCTAAGGGCAACCTTGAAGGCATAGGATACGCATTGTGACACCATGAGAGGGGTCCTGAATGGGCCAGAGAGACCAAGGAAGGCTCAGGGACACAAGGAGGAAGTCTGGAGGGATTTTGAACGGACTAGAGATGTCCTCGGGAGGCTGGGGACCAAATGGAGGCACCCTAGATGGCAGACAGGATGATAAGAGTGCTCTGAGACACAAACAAACCTGAGGACAGGTTTCTGAGGGAATGAGAGAGGATCAAAGTCCGCTACAGAGCTAAAACAGGGCTGCAGTACACAAAAAAGGTCTCGGGAGGCAGGGTGACTGGTAGCAGAGGGGTCGTAAAAGGCTTGGAGGGATAAGAGAGATTGAATGAGAGAGAATGACCAAAATGCCGTGGAGCACAAGGAAGGTCTCAGGAGGCATCCTAGATGGCATAGAGAAGAAAAAGAATGCTCTTTTTTGGTAACAGAGACCTTGGCAGAGGGGGCATACGAAGCTAAAAGTGTCCTGGGGGGAACGTCTAAGACCCCAGGAGGCATCATGACAGTAGCAGAGGGGTGCTCAGAGGGACCAACAAACGGGTTGATTGAAGAAATAAGGCAAAAATTAATAAATAGCAACGGCGAACAAGATCGGAGGGGTAGAAAGAAAATTTTAAAAGCAAGGGCAGTAACGGAAGAGAAGAAATAATTAAAAATCATAGAATCATAGAATCGTCAAGGTTGGAAAAGCACCCTTAAGATCATCGAGTCCAACCATCAACCTATCACTGCCAAGTTCATCTATACCATGTCTTCAAGCACCGTATCTATCCACTCTTTAAATACCTCCAGGGATGGAGACTCAACCACTTCCCTGGGCAGCCCCTATTCCAATGCTTGACCACCCTCTCGGTGAAGAAGTTTTTCCTAATATCTAACCTAAACCTCCCCTGGCGCAGCTTGAGGTTGCTTCCTCTCGTTCTATCTCTCGTTACTAGGGAGAAGAGGCCGACCCCTACCCCGCTACAACCTCCTTTCAGGTAGCTGTAGAGAGCAATAAGGTCTCCCCTCAGCCTCCTCTTCTCCAGGCTAAACAAACTCTAGTTCCCTAAGCCATTCCTCATAGGGAGCACATGTGCTCTAGTCCCTTCACCAACTTCATTGCCCTCCTCTGGACATGTCTCCAGCACCTCGATGTCCTTCTTGTAGTGAGGGGCCCAAAACTGAACACAGTACTCGAGGTGCGGCCTCACCAGTGCCGCGTACAGGGGCACTATCACCTCCCTGAATCTGCTGGCCACACTGTTCTTGATACAGGCCAGGATGCCGTTAGCCCTCTTGGCCACCTGGGCACACTGCTGGCTCCCGTTCAGGAGGCTGTCAACCAACA